>NW_022631125.1:3311362-3953862 GCF_010015895.1 Lontra canadensis
GAACAAATTCCCTTAATGTACTGAAGAGTGAAATTCAATGTCCTTTTTTGTTCCAATGCTTTGTGTGTGGTACGTGCCTTCTCCCATGAGATATGAATTCCCAGGAGGAAGGGCACCTGGTGGCTGTTGCTTAAGTATCTGACTCTTGGTTTCAGCTCAGGTCCTGATCTCAGGGTCTTGGGACTGAACCCCGCATCGGGCTCTGCACTGAGTGTGAAGCCTGCTTGAGATTCTCTCTCCCTCCTCTCTGCATCTGCCCCCTACCCAGCTCTCTCTAAATAAATAAATAAATAAATAAATAAAATCTTTAAAGAGAAAGAAAGAAAGAGATTCCCAGGAGGCTGGGAATACTCCACAATGGAACACCGAGACCTGTGAGGTGCTCGTCTCATTCTAGAGAAAAAGCACCTTGTCTTCTAGAAAGCTGTGGTTGCTTCTGGCCTCCATCTCCTCCCTCAGGGAAGTGTGCTCACAAGAACACTCCAAGGTTCGGAAAGGCATGCAGGAGTAAGCACTCCTACCCCAGCCAGATCCCAGCCTGGGAGGTCAGCAACTCCCGCCACCCCCACTTAGCCTAGCGCCAGCAGGTACCTGGAACAGGGCCCAGGAAGGGGGCAGAGCTGGCTGGCAGGTTTCACAAATGAGGGGTTTGTTTTTCAGTTCTCGTATCAGATCCTCTGCCTGCTTCTGTCATTCTCATAACACCATCCAATGTGCTATAGGTTTCCACTCTCCTTCCAGCCCAAGAAACTCTTTAACTCTGTAGCTCCTAAGTCCTACTACAATAACCTGTGCCCAGTAGGTTCTTAATAAATCACATGTCTTCATTCTGAACTGAACTCATCTGAATAGAACGGATACCCAAGAAGAGAGAAAGCTGGAAACGTAGCCAGGCTTCACCAGCAAAGGTAGAGCAAACTGACACAAGAGAATTCCCCAGAAAACTCAAGAAGCAGTATAACCATTGTAGTAAGCAAGAATTCAGTGAAAAGAAAAGCATTCAGATTCCCATTTCAGTTGCTCGACCAGAAAACACTGACCCCATATTGCAGTAAGGCAGGGGGCTGGCTATAAAGGAAAACCGAAGCCTCTGGCAGCAGGCAGGCAAGTTCAAATCTCAGCTCACCCCTCACTCACTGCACAACCTCTGACAAGTGAGCCGCTTCCAAGCCTCAGTTTCTTTACCTCAAAAATGGAGGTAATGAGCCTAGAATCATTGTTAGGAATAAGGAAGCCAACGAACGCCCAACAGAGAGCAAATGCTCCATAAATGGTAGCGATTATGAGCTTAGACTTTCAAACCCAAAAGTAAAATCTTACGTAGGGGACAAAGATTCCAAGTTTTAAAATGTATTTTCTAATGGACATATGTTTCGCTTACCAATTCCATATTTTGTCTTATAATAAGTCTTCGTGAATTCATCACAGTCACAAAGCAGCACTTTCCTTCCCCACACGTTGATGGTGGCTCCTATGAACAGGTCATCATCTTTATAAAACTCTTGATCTACTTTTCCTAGCTAATAAAAACAAAGGAACAAAGTGTGGGCACCACAGACCCTCCAAAGAGGTAGGAATCCGTTCCCAAAAGAAACATAATTGCAAAACCAAACCAAACCAAAACAAAACAAAAACCCACCCCTCAATTGTATTATTTACAATAAGATTTTAAAAACCAAGCCAAAACAAGCGGTCGGTGTTAACATTTGGAAACTCCTTATACACACACTTAAGCATGTTCCACGTGGACAGACAGCGATGTGTTGCATGTGCATTTATATAGTCATTAACTTCATTCATAGTCAATCCCCCAAGACAATCTGTGACTCCTTGCACATGTCAGGTTCCAGGAGAGCCACACTGGGAAGAGCAACAAAAAGTGAGGCTCCTTACCTTGTATTTATCCAACAGGTAGCCTTTGACTCGGTTCTCTCCCAAGCCACTGTACACATTAAGAACTGTTCGATCTGTTATCTGGCCTGGCTGATAGACTCCAGGTGGGCCGTACTAGAAGAGAGAATGCAAACAAAGTGTGGTGGATGGCCTACTAAACACAGCGCCGGGAAGGGTGAGGGGCTCAACTGGGAAATACGCATTGTATGTGAAGGGGCGCGAACACGCCACCCCAAAATATGTCTCTTGGGTGTACTGATTATTTTGAGCTGGTTATTTTTAAGAAACGGCAGGCACAGGAAAAGCTGAGTACCAATTATCCTTCTGTATAAAAAAAATGTACATCTATAAAGAAATCTCCGTTTGTAAGAGTGTCTCCCTCTGTGTACCATGAAAAGAAAGAAGACTCGTACTCTCTAAAACCTCTGATTAATGGAAAAGACAACATAAATCTACATAACCTTCCTCTTGTTTACTGTGCTTTTCTCCTTGACCCCCTATAACTGGCCTTCTTCCCACCTCCCCTGGCAGTTTGTTCCATCTTTAAGAGAAGATGATGTTTAAGATGGTAGCTTTGGCCATTTCAGGGAGTTACTCCATTTTCCTTTCCTTACAGGAGGTATGCAGGTAATTAAATGCTTGTTGGTTTTTCTCCTGTTAATCTGTTATTCTGGGTGTGGCGGGGGGCATGGTCTCAGGCAAGAACCTAGAATAGAAGGGCAGAGAGAAATGTAGCTATCCTCTCGCTAACACAGTTCTTCTCGGCCATCACACTCCATGTACCTCTCTCTATACTTCCACACCCATCCTTCAAGGCCCTGATCAAGGCCCATTATTCCCCTGACCCTTCCCATGCTCCTGGCCTGTCCCCAGTCCACACCTCCATAGCACCTACCACAGGATTAAAGCAGCCCTTGTGGTTCTGTAAATGCCTCATTGGCAGACATCTTTTCTCTGCACTCAACTACAAAATGCCCTGAGGAAGAAACCGTGCCCTGCCGTCTTTACTCAGCTTAGCATCCTGCCCAATCCTGAGCTCGGGAAGCACTAGCTGGCAGTGAGACAGAGGCAGCGTGGCGAGGCACAAGAACAACAGAGCACAGTCAGCCTTTACCAGAAACTGTGGCCCGAAGCGACCCTCGATGCTCCTCGGTTCCGTGCACTGGGGGTGGTCCCAGCAGTTGCGGGAGCCGCAGGAAATCTCCTAACTCACTTATGCAAATTGATAGTGATCAGTTTCTCAAATCATATACAGATGAGAAATCTGAATCATCCCTGATACGTGCGACATAAAATGCCAAGTTCAAATGTGTGAATTTAGGAGTTGTAGGGTGCAAGTAAGCCACGTAACAGAAAACCAGTGCAGCTGGAGTACATTCTGTCTTCGCCGCTTACTAGCTATAGGACTTGGAGCCAGATATTTACCTTCTGGAAACTTCAGTTTTGTCATCTAACTGCGATAATAGTACTGATTCCTTGCTTTCTCAAAGGATGTTTGAGTGTCAGGAGAATACCTACTGCTATTTTCTCTCTCCCCCGTGAGAACGTAAGTTCCACGAATCGGGACTTAATCCATTTTCTTTCACACTGTAACCTCAGAGCCCGCACACAGTTGACACTTGATAAATATTTGCTGAATGAATGAATAAATGAATCAAATGATGTCAAGACACACTGCAAATGTCAGGTGCGTCATTATTATTTTATAATTAGTATATCAGTCAGAGCCATTCTAAAATAGTTAAAAACTATTTTAACCAGGAACGCCTGGGTGGCTCAGTCGGTTAAGCATCTGCCTTCAGCTCCCGTCATGATCTCTGGATCGTAGGACTGAGCCTGGCCTTAAGCTCCCAGCTCAGCGGGGAGTCTGTTTCTCCCTCTCCCTCTGCCCTTCCCGCTCCCAAGCACATACTTGCACATGCGCTCTCTCACTCTCACTATCTCTCTCAAATAAATAAATTTTAAAAATATTTTTAAAAAAGTATTTTATCCAAATAACAAATGAAACATAACACAGAACTGTGAAAAGGATTTTATGTTTTTATGTGTCCTTATAGTGTTTTTAGGCTCTTAGTGGGTGTCTTTTACTATACTATCCTTTTACAGTTACTTCCAGAGGGAAGCTTTGTTACCAGCATTTTAGAGATAGGGAAATACACTCAGAGAAGTGACGTGACTTCCTGAAGGTCAGACAGCTTTTAAGTGGGAGACCCCTAATTCTAACCCAGGTCTTCTCTCTCTGTGCTGTTTCTGCTGCACCCAAGTTACATTAGCTCTCACATGGCCGTGAATGTGTAGAGATCAGTCTCACAACTCTCTTTTAATAGTAACAAAATGTAAAAGCTGTCATTGACGCTAGCCAATGGCTAGTTGGTGACTGATGGCTACTCTTCTAAGAGTCACTCTTGTACATACGCTTATAGGAGTGTGTGTGTGTGTGTGTGTGTGTGTGTGCATGTATGTGTGCACGTGTGTGTGTGTGTATTTGTACATTCACAACATAGACCAAAACCATGCAACTTCCTCAGTAGAATATAGAGGTCAGAGGCCAGTGCCCTACCCAAGGGCATGAGCAACTGTTTTTTAAATTATTTTTTAAGACTTATTTTTTTATTGGTGAGAGGGTAGAGGAAGAGAGACCCTCAAGAAGACCTCTGCACTGAGTGGAGGACCCCAAGATTATGACCTGAGTTGAAATCAAGAGTCATACACTCAGTTGACTGCGCCCCCCAGGCACTCCACAAGCAATTCTAACTAGAGAGTCTTTCACATTCAGAAGACTGATTACGAACTCTGTAATAAATATGTGCTTTCTCTTACATTTGACTTTCTTCCTTTACTTGCCTTAATTAAACCCCAAATATTCCTACCTCAATTGTCATATCCTCTATAGTACTTTCACAGATATATCTTAGGAGAGAGCACAAAATCAAGCTTTTCTAGACACCTGTACTAACATATGGTGACTGATACCTGGGCCTGACATTCCAGACAGGGAGTGACGAGAGTCTTTGAGGTCACAGGCAAATGTGGAAAGGGGTTCTGTGTCCGCTGCTCACCTTAGGGAGCTTTCTTCTCTGGAGGAACAAGGACATAGCATCCCGGCCTGAGTTGTGTGGTATCACTTCTTTGACTTCAATGGTATCATCAGACAGAAAGTAATGCAGAATGAGTTCCCTACGGTCCCCAAACAGCGAGGCGGAGTCGTCCCACAGGCAGAAAAAACGTAACACCTTCCTATCGTATTCAAGGAACTGTTTCAGGGTGTCAAAGGACTCATAGGGACGTAAGGGGTCCATGCAGTCTAGAGTCTGAAAACAGAAAAAAAAAAGTCAAGAACAGCACTTCTACGCAACCACTTCTGAGACGCAAGCTATCAGAGAATGTAAAGATATCTTGCCCATTGACTATGACGGGATATTTATTTTTTTTAAGTGTCAACACGCTAATGACATACATGTAGATACACCTACAGCAAGTTTTCACCTTAAAAATACAGACAATCAAGTAGTAGAAATCATTTAAGATCAAACAGTAATCTGAAACACTAAAATACACTTCGTGATGTCTTTGAAAACTGGCTTTTTTCTGGGACTTAAAATGGTTAAGAACACACAAAACTAACATGTGGTGACAGAAATTAAAATGGTAATTTCCTCTCTGGGTAGGGGACTGTCCAGAAAGGGGGAGAAGGGAATTTTCTGGGGTGATGGAAATATTCCACATCTTGATTTTTGTGTCACTTTCTAAACTGCATACATTTTCCACAAAACTTGTTGATTGTATGCTTAAGATTTATACATCTGAGGGGCACCTGGGTGGCTCAGTGGTTTAAGCCTCTGCCTTCGGCTCAGGTCATGATCTCAGGGTTCTGGGATCGAGCCCTGCATCAGGCTCTCTGCTTCCCTCTCTCTCTCTGCCTGCCTCTCTGCCTACTTATGATCTCTCTCTGTCAAATAAATAAATTTCAAAAAAAATAAAGATTTATACATCTGAGCATATGTTAATTTTATCTCAACCCCCCATAAAACCTGTTGTCTTTTCACTGAGAATTCATATCTGTATATCCTCATTCATCCAAAGATTTTTGTAAAAGTAAAAGGGAAGAAACATAGTCCCAGTTTTATTTTGCTTCTAAGCTTTTCCTATCGAGGATCTGGAAGGGCATGGAAACAGGAGCAGAGCAAATGGAGAACTTCCCCAGCCGCACAGAATGGCTGTGCGGGTTCTGTTCCTCAGCCCAGGTATCCCCACTTCTGCAGGTTTCCTGGTGGAGCTCTATTTGCATGTTCTCAGCCCTGTCTTGGAGCAAAATTGCTCCCACTCTATCTGCTGTAGCGAAACAGAATCGTTATATAAAGGAGCGCTCAGTGGCAAGGGAGAAGTAGTCCCGTATCAGTTTATGTGATCGTATTTGTCCATTCTCAAAACTCTGTATCTGTCTGGGGCAGTCTGGGGGACACCTACTCCAAGATTGCAGGGAGACATCATGGCCTTCCAGAGGCTCTTATCCTTCTTCCTTATCCTGGATATTTAAATGAAATTATGGGACCTCTACTTTCATTAACTGAAAAATGTTTCTTTGGCATTATAAGGCCTTTAAGAAATGCATTATTGATTATACACCTTTGGGGCTCTTTTCAGTTTAAGTTAAATTGTTTAATTTTAACTTTATATTTGAAGGCAGCAAACACTGGAGAAGTAAATGCATTAAAGTCAATATAAAATCCTCTTATTAAACTGCTAATTTTCCACAGATTGCTATATTTATTGAAGAGCTTTCTCCCTGAGGGAATAAATGCGAAAATGATTTTCCCAATCTGAAAAGAAATTAGTTAAAACATTTCTTGGCTGTTTGTGGTATGTATTCTCAGTTCCTGGCACAAAAGATTTTTTTTTTCATAAATCTATGAAATGGCACAGGGCTCTCTGTATTTAATACAATGCATCACCATCCATAATCACTATTGCATAATACCAACTGTTAGCAAACGAGCGAAGCCATATGCAAAAGGTGGTAATTCATATGGACCCGTTCTTTCAGGTTCTCTCTTCTCATTGTAGAGACTTCATGTTTATCTAGGCTCTGTCATCTAGGGCATTTGGAAAAAAATAAAAATAAACCCAAACTATAAATCTGCTCGTATGCCAATATCCACAGGTATAATTCCATAGGAACTTCACCTTAAATATTCCAGGAGCAACAAGACCTATTTCTCAGGAGGGCTGCATGCCTACAACGTTAAAGGATAACTCTGCTGGGGCCAGGAGGTGGGAAGAGATGAATGACCCTGCACACAGCTTTGAACAAGAGCTCAGAGCAGAATTAAAGGAGGATTTTATTCTAAATTTCATGTTATCTTTCTGCAAGGAAATTAATTACAAGTTTAAGAAACAACAGGAATGAGACTAAACTGATCTATAGGGATAGAAGTGAGAACAGTGGTTACCTCTCCCTGGGTGGGAAGAGTGATTGATTAGAAAAAGCCAAGAGGGAAGTTTCTGGGGCGATGGACATGTTCTGTATCTCGATTTGGACTGCGGATTACATGGGCATATGCATTTGTGAAGACTCATTCAACTGCGTGCTTCATTTCTGTGTATTTTACTCTAACCATACTTCCATAAAAAAAGAGAATGACAATAACGAAATTCTGGGTAGTCAGCAAAAGATTTGAACTGAAGTCCTCATAAAGAAGACTGGCTGGGTATGTGACCTTCCACCTGACAACCTGCCCTTCTGCGTGTTCAGATTCTTCTGTAAAAAAACACAAAATTCGGGCCAAGGGATCATTAAAAAAAAAAGACAACTTTAGAAAGACAACAATACTACTACAAACACTGTTCCTGCCTCCCTATACTAACTGGGGTCAGACTTGGAAGACAAACATCCTTTTACAATGGGGTACATCAGAATCATGGCCCTCTCCATTCCGCTAGAATATCCCTACACCTAATGGCATCATCGCTAGAGCTGGGAGTCCTGGGGAAGAAGAAAAAAGGTATACCCAAGGTGTGGTGCAATAAATCAGTACAACAGAAGCAAACATTTTCCCAGGGTTAGGCAACCAAAATGGGGAAAGACAGGCCAGGTAAAAGTGGGCCTTAGAGCTTGTCCCATGTGGGCGGCTCATTGAAGACTCCTACTGTCTGTCTGGAAGGGAGACTCTCCATGGAGAGAAGTGGGGGTGGGAGCAGTGAGTGAGGCTTTCCTGCCCTGAGGTCAACACCTAAAGTTCCTTCCAGCCTAAAGGGGATTAAGACAACTCCAGTGACTGTGACCCCGAACATTCTTTCACGTCTGTGTCAGGAAGGCAGATACCCTTTACTGACTCTCCTTTTTGGATTCTCATTCAGAAGATACCAGCTCACAGATCTATCATCAACTCCTTACCTCTCTCCGTAACTTCATGTAAGGATCTTCTGGACACTGTCCCGGGGGGTTTAATTTGACTCCCATTTTCCTCAAAAAGTTTTTTGTAAACATATCACAGTCATAAATCTTGAATGTCCGGCCATAGAAGATGATGTCTATGTTGATATTGAAATGATGCACAGTATAAAACTGATCTTCATTAGGAGGAGGGAGTGAAATCCGATGACGCCGGATGAAAGTCCCTATGGTATGGAACCAAACACAGCTGTTTCA
Organism: Lontra canadensis; assembly: GCF_010015895.1. Taxonomy (NCBI): domain Eukaryota; kingdom Metazoa; phylum Chordata; class Mammalia; order Carnivora; family Mustelidae; genus Lontra; species Lontra canadensis. Next base: position 3,319,905 of record NW_022631125.1, read on the forward strand.
TCAGGCGGCTAACGAAGAAAAGGTCACAGCATGTCTCTGTAACAGCCCTGAATGCCGTCCCACAACAGGGAAGTGGGCAAAGGGCTGGTTCTTGGAGGTAGCATGACTATGTTCAGACTCTGAGGGTACCTGAGGGAGCTGAGATTTCTGAGGTCCACAGGTACTGACCAATCTTGCATGTTTGTTATTAAAGTTGCCTAAGTGGTACTAAAGTACTTTAATAAAGCATAAAGACTAGGAAAGGAAGAGGGGCACAGAGAGGGTGACCTAATGGGCCAGACACTGCCATCCTGTCTTCTTCCATAACAAGCACTGAATGTGAGCACTCTAAACAAGGCACTATGACTGCAAAGCAAAGTGCTCATGAAAATGCATTCTCTCGGCTCAAAAAAAAAAAAAAAGCTTATCAGCTTCAGTATGGTAGGTGCCAGCACCATGATTTGTAGATTCTATAAGCATGAAAGACTTCATGCTGCTCCAAAACTGCATGGCATCTTCTTTGCTCTCCCAAGCTCTTCTCCCCCTACCCCCAACCACCCCTACAAAGTGATGGTTATCAGAGGCTTCATTGTTTTTGACAGCGTTCTTGTCAAAGGTTCTGGATCCCATTCTATCTTTTACTGCTAACCCTATGGTGCCCCTTCACTTCTACTCTTGAGAATATGGACCCAGGGTCCCCAAGTGGTGGTTAGCCACTGGCACTGAAAGGGTTTGCTTCCTAGATGAGCATGCGAACTACACCACACCATACCAGCCAACGTACCCAAATCCTGCTGAAATCTGTTTTCAAGAACTGTTTAGGGTTTGAGATGAGATTTTATTCTACTTGCAAACTAACAAGGCAGCCTGCCGCAGGTTCATGGATGTTGGTAGAAGGCATAGATTGCCTTGGTTAGAGATAAATTGACAGCAGTAACAGCAGCCAGAACACCAGCATGTTTCACACCAGTTTCCTGAGCCTCGATTCCCACGGGATTACCCAAGAAGGTCCGTGTAACTCCTGCCCACGTGGTGGGCTATGTTACAGGAGAGGAGCCCTAAGCTTAGGAAACCCAAGCCTTAAAATGGATAGTAAGCATTCCTGCTTTTTGTCTCATAGGGAGACATGGCCTTTATCAGACTGGACAGTAAGCATGTCTTGTCCTCCCTCTGTTCTGGAAGGAGACACCGCCTCTATCTCCCATGGCCATGAGCAAACCTCCCCTTTAACTTCAAAAGCTGTTTGCTATATAGATGTCCCTGAAGAGACAGACCAGAAAAAGAGCAGGCAGTGCCTCTACGTGCAAGATCTACCCAAATGCAAGATACCCACAGAGAATGGTCTCTCAACATCTGTGACCAACTTTGGCCTGAGAATCTACTCCAAGAGTCAAGGGAAGAAGAGAAAACGTGAGCAGAGCAAACTGAGGGTCTAATGGTTCAAATCCAAGTGGCCTGTGGGACCTCTGTATGGAAGTATTTTAGGATAATGAGGTCAAGCAATCTTGTTCCTATTTTCTATAGCACCGAGAATGGCACCTTTTCCTGACGTCTAGAAATACTTAGAAATTATTCATTGCTATTCATTACGGAAATTTAATGAGTATCTTTATGTACCAGCAACTGTGTTGAACTCTGTTCCATTTTTCTCCTCATCATCTTTTCATGCTGTTCAGGAAAATGAACTAAAATCATTTTCATCTTCTTTTCTCTGTAGCAATTTTTAATTACTTGGTACATTAAATTAAAATAATAAAGCTATAAAATTAGAACTGGCCTAGAGTATTTTTAAATGTACTACATAAAAGATGATATAATTTTACTGCAAAAAATTGTACTTCAATTAGCCTTTAATTCATGCCACTGAAAACAGTATGCAAATTATTTAATCATTCAAGATTAGACATTTAGAACAAATTGCATACTTAAACATCTATAAAAGCATGGGCATTTCAGGTATTTTCAGAAACCATTATATATCCCTTTAAAAATACTTATATTGTGACAGTTTTTAAGATATATAAAATTTATTCAACAGCCAGGAGCTTGTTCAGAAATTCCATCTACTTTGTATTTGTACTTAATTATAAAAATTCAAATAACCAAGTTGGTGCTGATTTCCGTTCAGTTCTTTGAATAAGAATCTTCTATTTTTCTAGGTGGAAAGAACCAGCCCACCTACAGAGCTTTCAAATAATAATAATCAGAATCATCATCAGAGCCCTAGGATATGCTTTCATATACATTTTTCTCATTTAATCTTCACTAATCCCATGAGGCAGATAATGCAGGAAATATAAATATTCAGTTTATGGCCGAGAAAAGCAAGGTTCGGCGTTGTTAAGTAATGTGCTCAAGGTCACGCTCTAACAAATGGCAGAAGATCCTGGACCTGGATTTTGAAGCTCGAAGTAAATACCAGCCCTTTCCAGGGTGCCCGGCTGTCTCAGTCAGAAGAGGACGTGACTCGATCTTGGGGCAGGAGTTTGAGCCCCATCTTGGGTGCAAAGACTACTTAAAAATAAACTCTTAACAAAATACATACATACCAGCATTTTCCACAGTTTGCACTGAACTATGTCTCACTGAACTACAGCCACAGATTACTTAAGTGAAGGAGAGAAGGGAGTGTTAGAGGCAAAACAGGATAGAAATAGGGAGAAGAGCTGACAGCCACCATGAAAAACAGAGAAGATGGAGCTGCTCTTCCCAAAGAACAGCCTCTCTGTTCTCTGAAGGCAATTTTCTGGAGAGGGGCACACTTGCCCACTGTAGCAACACCCCCCTCCAGGGCCAACACCTAACCCCCCCTACCCCAGAGGCCTGCATATCCCAGGCCCTCATGCTTCCTTATGTATGCTCCCACATTTTTCTTAGAGATGGTTCTCCGAAGAGGCCAGAGAAGCTCCGTCACCACTCACGGGCTGAGAAGAGAAGGCAAACCTAACTAAACAAGACAATTTTTAATAACAAGAAATCCAAAGTCACAAGGTCATGTTAATCAGAAAACTAATGTGGGCCATTTGAAATGGACAGTTGCACCTGAGAGCTTTCAATGGTGTCTTCATGGCCATCTCTCAACTGTGTCCTTTGGGGGGTCAAAAATTTCTATTTATTGATATCTGTGTGTTTATAGTCCTCCAGGATGAACGGCAGAAACTCCACCAGCAAGAATGTGATCTGGAGTATCAAAGAAATGGGCAGGATGGCACGTATTTGGCATGCATTGAAAAGAACCTGAGATCATTAATTATATAAATAAAAATAATGCTATAAAATGGAAAACCAAGAACAGAAGTACCATATCTACCCTTTAAATTTTTAAACATTTGCCTTCCTGACTGCCCCATAAAGACAATTTGGGCAGATGTCCAGGCATCGGGTGCCTGCTTTTAAGCTCCTCCTGATCTTCCTATTTTAAATCTCTCTTCCCTTTTAAAGGCCCTGCTATCTGATTATACTCTGCAAGCTTTAACTTTCTAACATATCCCTGTGGTTTAGATCAAAATGATGATATATCCATTTATGTTTAATGCATTTGCCTTTCATTCAGTTGGGACTTGCTTTAGATCTTTGCTCATACCACTAAATTTGGTTTTTAGAAATTCACCTTCCAGAATTAAGACTCCAACCTCTTACCTCTATCTTAATTTTCCATATATTTAGTTCATTTTAGTAACGCTGCAGACCTAGGATCCATCTGAGTCTAGAGACCGGTATTTCTTAGGTGAATGAAGGTTCAACTGGAATTGCCACCTGTTACTGTGTCTACTAAGTCTGTATGCTAAAAATACAAAGACTCTTCACTGGGATCAGAAACGAAAGAGTATCTTTTCCTCCTCTTGTTGTTTACAACTATTCCTTCAATCAAATAACTACTCCATTTGTATTCTTACAAAAGGTCCTCTTCGGAGTTTTGTTTTCATAAGAATAACTTTTTCCATATAGATAGCCTGACGTCGGTCTTGTAGCAAAAGAATACAAAACTTAAAATTCCACATCTCTGATCATAAGAAAGAATAATCCTATGTGCCCCCCCACACCCAGCCACTGGATGAGCCCCAAATGCACGCATGTTATGCTCTAACGTTCTCTTACATTACTGCTTTCTTGCCTCACTTTCTTTACACACCTTAGGATCTCCTCCCACATACCTCCCAACTCCACACCCTACCACTTTCCTACCCTCCATCTTATGCTGTTCCTTTTGGCTATTATGCCTTCATCATCCATCTTTATCTGGAGGAACTTCTGAGGTACCACTCAAATGTCTTCTCTGGTGGATACTGGCATTTCCTCTTCTGATCCCTCAAAGTACCTGGTATCATTTCTGATACCTGTGTTGTGTTCTAGATGTTGTCTACCACATTTCTTCTCCTCTATTCTTTCCTCCCTCCTTCTCCTTTCCTTCTTCAGCAAATATTTATTGAGTAGACACCATGCACCAAACATCTGTCTTCACAGGCCACTGACTTACCTCCACTCTGAAATTCTCCTCTTCTCCATTCAATGACCATCCCCTTCCCCAGGATCCACCCTCTGGGGTTGCCAGATTTAGCCCACTGAAATAGAAGATGCCCAGTTACATCTGAATTCTAGATAAACAGTGTATAATTTTAATATAAGTACGGCCCATGCGATATTTGGGGACATATTAAAAACTTCATTGCTTATCTGAGAATCAGATGTAGTTAGACAGCTCATATTTTCTCTGGCAACCTTATGACCACACCCCCTTCACTTTCTGGGATGCAGTACTAAGATGTAGTATATGGCCACTATGAGTGAATGACATATGAATGCCACATTTTGTGATTACATTTGCTTGGTCAGATTATCTTAGAGTATAAAAAACATATTTAAAAAGTACTACGTTGAAGGGCCAACACAAGTGCCCAGTGGAAATCAGTGTTCTTAACCAAGGACTCACTAGGAAGCAGAAGCCAGTTTATAATCTGGCCCCAGGCCTATAGAATCAGAAATTCTTGCAGCGGGCCATGGGGTTCTGATGATCGCTCTCAGCTGACAGCCACTGGTACTTCCCTCACCAGAAATTTATGGCAGGTTTCTCATCATCAGCCTATCATTTAGCATAGATTAGTTTGGATTTGGTAGCATTTGACAAACAATGATTCTTTTAGACAATTACAAGTAGAACTACTGGGATTAACCTCTGACATTCTTGGCTTGGTGTAACATTGTTTTAACTACATTCCAACAGAACAGCAACAAATTCTATACAAATGACACATCTAACCAAAAAGAGAGTGATGTTCTGGCAAGAAATAAAAGCAAGCCTTGAAGTGCGACAGTGACTTGACTTATAACGTACATAGATCTCTCTGCCAGCAAGATTCGTGAACATTAAAAATATGTTGTTCTGATTAGAAGCTGCATGTAACTGAATTCTTATTTTGGCATCATGCCTCTTTTGTTTCTGGCTTATTCCAAACTCCCCCTGCCCCCAAAAAACAAGAAAACAAAAAACAAAAAACAAACTAACTAACTAACAGGATAGGAGAGGCAGCTAAAAAGGAGGCTAATTCTTCCAGATGCACTAATTTCCGAATGATCAGTTATACAAAAGAACAAATGTATCTGACCTCCCTTTCCATCTGGAAAATACAGAAACCCCCATGGAAGTGACAGGGACATCATCAGCGTGCGTCCCCTAAATATGATCCCTAGCCCCTTCCCAGGGCCCATGGGTGCATGAGAAGCAGTCCTAGGCCACTCAAGACACAACTGAAAGAAACACCCCCTACCCCACTCAACGAAGTCTGAGCCACTGGCCTATTGCACTTATTTGTTCTTTTTCCCCAATCATTTCATTTAGGAAAGCCTGAAGAAGGGGTTTAAGTGATTCTCCTTTATTTTCCCCCCAGATTTTATTTATTTATTTGACAGAGAGGCAGGCAGAGAGAGAGGAAGAAGCAAGATCCCTGCTGAGCAGAGAGCCCGATGCGGGGATCCATCCCAGGACCCTGGGATCATGACCTGAGCCGAAGGCAGATGCTTAACCCACTGAGCCACCCAGGCGCCCCTTAAGTGATTTTCCAAAGTATCCTCTGTCCTAATGGACCTTCCTTAGCAAGAATTATCATATTAAGTATTTCAAGAAAGACCGTTTTCTTGCTGAATAAAAAGAGCTTGATGATAGAGTGGTTATTTGTGTTTGCCTTCTCCACAGCACTTGCTATGGCCTGCCAAGTATCTCTGCTGACAAATTCAGTCTTGTTATACATATCACAATGACCATATAGTCCCTACCCTATCCCTCAGAATTACGCCTTCCCTCAGGGAAACTGGTCAGAGAGAGCCTGGTCGGAAAGACTCAATCAGAAATTCTGAAATTTTCAAGAGGCTTTAAAGTTGTCTTTTACTCAGAGCTGGTTTTCTTCCCCCCATGAGTCTTTATGAATCACAATCCCCCCTACTCACCTAAGAATTAATTTCAAATAAATCATTATGACTAACTCCGGTTTACCTCTGGAATCTACCAATGCGAGATATGAAATCAAGAGGCTGAGAGAATTGAAAAGTCTTATAAAAGCCTTTCCAAGATCCTCATTGAGGTTGCATTTTGTTTTTCTTCTTGGATAGTGTAATAAAACTAAAGACTCACTACATAGGGCCAGTAAGCTGCAGGAATATGAGCTTTCAATTAAAAAGGATAATAAGAAAAAATATATAAGTCACTGATAAATGTTCAGGATGTTCTGTGACCTCCTGTCTGTCATTTGTGTACATCTGAAGTCATGTGAGGAAAGTCATCAAAAAATAAGCAAGATGGGCCCCCTGGTTGGTTCAGTTGGTTGGGTATCTCCTTCAGCTCAGATCATGATCCCAGGGTCATAGGATCGAATGCCGCATCGGGCTCCTTGTTCAGACGCCCCAATCGTGCACGCGCTCGCAATCTCTCTTTCTCTCTCTAACAGGTAAGAAGAATTACTTCCGAACAGAAAGAAAATCCAGAACTTTTTAATTCTATGAACGTCTCTTTTACCTAAGTGTGTTTAATTATGTAAGTGACAGTATTGCCTTAGGAGAACATATTTTCTTATAAATATTTTATATTAGTAAGAATATATATTTATAAAAATGTATCATATTTATGTTCACTTAAATGCTTTACTCTGATATTCCCTTACTAGGCTTCTTACTTTTTTTTTTTTTTTTGACGATTTAATTTATTTATTTGACACAGAGAGAGAGCACAAGCAGATGGAGAGGCGGAGGCAGAAGCAGATTACCTGCTGAGCAGGGAGCCCGATGCAGGGACTTGATTCCAAGACCCTGGGATCGTGACCTGAGCCAAAGGCAGACACTTAATTGACTGAGCCACCTAGGCCATATTCTGCTTGTGCTCTTGCCCTCTCTCTCTTAAATAAATAATCTTAAAAAAATGACTCTGAAGGGTCTAAAGACTTCTTGTTCCTTTACAAAGCATCATACTTCCATCCAAATTAAAAGACCCGTGAGTGGATAGTATGTCGGGGCACAAAGAACAATGAGGACACCTCGTATCATCTCCTTCAACCAATCCTCACTTTCTCCCTCCACTAGAAAAACCAAGTACAGACACTATGTCCAATCTTCTTCCTTCTTCTACCACCTCAACAGTGCCTCTCTTCTAATGTGGCAGAATAAGACAAATGATTCCATTCATGATCTGGGCACCCTTGATTCCCGGTCCACATCTCCAGTCTTGACTTTCTTTCTGAAAACATCCCAAGATTCTACCTGCCTGGTGGGCTTCACCATACAGATGTCCCAACCCACGTTCAAAGGCTTCATGTGTCCAAACAAACATAACCAACCTCTACCCCCAGTGTTGCTCCTTGCTCCATGCTTCAGGGTTTTGCAAATGCACCACCATCCTTGCAACCACAAAGTGACTGAAAACCTCAACCACAGAGTGAGCTCTGAGGCAATCAGTTAAGATTTAGATGAAGCAAATTACCTCTCTAAACCTGTTTCTTTTTCTGTAAAAGCTAACAATGACCTACTTTAGATGGTCGTTGGGGGATTAAATCAGATAATGATAAAGTAGATACTTTATCATTAGATATTCCCCTTCCTCATTCTCTATATTTAATTGTTGGTCAAGGCCTATCAAATCTGCCAACCAAATGTCTCTAAAATCTTTCCTCTGTTTCCTATTCCTACCATCACTGTCTTTGTTTGTTCTAACTGGAATAACTGCAAAATTCTTGGACTAGTCACCTTGCTCCCTTCCCTCTCCAAACTGCTTGCCCATAAGCTCTATGAGATGGAGGTCTTCTTACTTTTGTCCATTCTCCCAAAACCCAGCACAGTGCCTGGCACAGAGTAGATATTCAACAGACACTTCTTGGCCATGGTGACTGACCCCAGATTCATCATCCAGACGCAATGGAGCTACATTCCAAGAAAACGTCAATCTCATAAGCACTGAAGGAAGTCCTTCGCATACTGCCTCATCACACCTTATACTCAGAGGCCCACGGTCCACAAATTTCTCTGTTTCTCCCCCGTCGAACCCACTGTGGTATATCAACAAGGACGCAATGGGCCCAGACAAGTCGTTACTAAGGAAAAAATTTATTCAGCATTGGTCAAAACTCCTGATATGTGTTAAACAACAATAAGTAGATAGTAAATAGAACATGTGTATGTCAAACATATAAAGAAAGGGATGGAAAGACCAGGAGATAATTAATTTCCCATATGTATTAAATATATATGAGGCACCTGGTCTCTGAATATTCATGATGCACTAAATATACAAAAGCAGTAAATATTCATGAGTACTCAGTATTCATGAGGCCTTAATTCGGCCACTCATTCATTGGTGACACCCATTCTGGCCCCATGTGTCCTCTCCCCAAGAAACAAACAAAACCCATGACTATTCAGCAGGCTTACTGGTGAGCTACAGCTGTGGCCAGGCCCACTTATCCCCCTGTCTCTCCAGCAGTGTGTGTGCCAATAGCCCAAGGTCCCCCCTGTCTGGGGTCCTCCTTGCTTGAACTTCAATTCTGGTCTCCAAACCACACTACTGGCAGAAAAGGCTGACACAGCAAAGACAGACAGGACCATTGCCCACCCCTGGATTTAGGCAGAGTCAATCTTCCACGCACTTGCACCTTGTCCTGTGTGTGTGAATTTATGACATTTCTTTCCCCTTGCTTCTCATTGTATATTTTTAATTGTTTTAGTGCACCATGTGATTGATGCATTTTCATTGAGTCTTGTGGCCTCTGGGAAAGCCTGCAGGTATGCTTCGTGGAGGCCACCACTGCCTCGGGTTACACCCCCTACAATACTCTGGTTGCCGGGTAGAGAATAGGTTGTAGGAGGAGCAGAAATGGATCCAGAGAGACCTATCAGGAGGCTATTGCCTTCCTCTAGTCAAGGAACGAAGGCAGCTTGGATTAGGAGGACAGCAAAGGGCATAGAGAGACAAAGATTCAGGATATGTTTTGCTAGCAGAATGGAGAACAAGGACGGTGGGTGTGAACAATTAAGGAACGTCAAAGGAGTAGAGACTGTAGTGGAGAAGGCAATTTCAGAGCCTAAGGTACCAAAGATGGCAATACTCCAGAAAAGACAGGGACAATAAATGTACCTAAGAATTATGACTCCTGAGGGCTCGAAGTGGCCTCTAAAGGTCATCTACACTAACCACCAAACGAACACCTAACTCCCCTCCACCATGCCTCTACTAAGCTATCCATGAAAAAGAACCTCTGTCCTGCCCCCAAGTATCCATGTATACCAAGGACCAAACAAATTAGGCCATCCCTCTCCACCCCTAGACCCAACACTGACCCCCCCCATGCTCATCCAGAACCATCCATCACAACCTCTGGCAGCCAGAAAATTCTTCTTACCGACCTAAATTCTGACCCCCTAGATCCTAGCGTTGAGGATACAGAAAATTAGGTCACCCTTCCTCCCCATAGCAGCCCTTCAGGTTCCTGAGGACATTAACTAGGCATACTGGAGTCTTCCCTTTATGGACAAATATCCTTTTCACTCTTCTGTCTCACACACAAATTTTCAGTCCTTTTACCATCATGGTTGCTGTCCCCTGAATGCATACAGATCTCAGCACTGTCCCAAGTGAAGGACTCAGAGCACAAACAGAAGAGATCAGTCATCTCCCCGGATCTCCGGCCTACTTCTAATAATGCAATTTGGGATTAGTTTCTCTGGTACCCATGTCACAGAATTAACTCTTGTCTGGCTGAAAAGGACCATGGACAAAGGTGACTGGCATATGGGGGTGAAGGAGCAATGACCCTCTCTTCCCGAAGAACCATCAAAGTCTCAAGAGAACAGGTATGAGGAGAGGGTGGCTGACAGCAGCGAATTCAAGAAAGAAGAGAGAATACAGATCTGGAAGGGGCAGTGGACAACAGCCTCCTCTCTTTGCCTGGAAAATGTTGCGAAGGCAGTAATGTCATAGTGAAAAGACCAGACACACAGGAAAGTCTGCTCCAACTAGAGCAATGCCTGACAGAAAACGAATATGCTGTACAAGAATGAGTGAAACGGCCCATGGTGAGGTGTGGGGGGTAAAAAGGAGGGAAGTCACCATCAACGACCAGAAGCTACCAGCATGTTTATGTTCATTGTCACCAACAAGTTAGACACCTAAGCGGTACACGGTATTTTCTAAAAAGCTAGAGAAAGACAGTATACAAAGGCAGGCATCGGAAGTAAGAGAAGCATAACTCTGCTTTAAATAGATACCTTGAGGCATTCCGCTATTTTTCAACTCTGGTTCGTTTACTTGAATTGTGTCATCTTCAAGGTAGAAGTAGATTTTATAGCGTCTTATTCTGTAGTTTTCTTGGCTTTTATCAGGTACTTCATCTTCTAAATAGGCATCAAAAGATAATACCTGTTGGAATCATAATTAGAAACTAAGAAATGAAAAAATTTCAGCAAACTCAGAATCCATACAGCTCCTGCCTGCATACTTGTTAATTTAAAAGCAAAAAGTTGAGATTTTTACAAAGACGTTTTACACATCAGCTCTGAGAACAGACACACAATCTAAGTTGCCATATATAAAGATTATATTTGCATCACTGCCTAGTTAGAATAAGGAAATGATATTCAAGCCACAAATCCATCATTCAGTTCTACTATAAACTGATCTATTTTCTGGCTTTGGAATTTCACAATGGGATACTAGATGTAGGTTACAGTAGGCTCCCCCCTTAGGCATGGTTTTGCATCCTGCAGTTTCAGATACCAGCAGTCAGCTGGGTCCAGAAGCAGATGACCCTCCCTCTGCCATATGTTCAGGTCAAAAGGAGCCTACCACTGGGGCACCTGGGTTGCTGCCTTCAGCTCTAGTCATGATCCCAGGGTCCTGGGATCGAGCCCTGCATCAGGCTCCCTGCTCAGTGGGGAGTCTGCTTCTCTCTCTCACTCTGCCCCTCCCCCCCATACACTCCTGCCCTCTCCATCTCTCTCCCCCTCAAATAAATTTTAAAAATCCTTAAAAAAAAAATAGGAGCCTACCACTACATCACAATGCTTACACCATCCACCTCACTTCATCTCATCATGTAGGTGTTTCATCATCTTATGTCATCACAAGAAGAAGGGTGAGTACAATAAGATATTTTGAGGGAGAGACCACGTTCACATAACTTATTACAGTACATTGTTATAATGTTTTTTTTTTTACTTATTGTTATTAATCTCTTACCGTGCTTATTTTACCAATTATCTTCATCATAGGTATGTATGCATAAGAAAAAAAACAATGTATATAGGGTTCAGTATTACTTGTGGTTTCAGGCATCCACTGGGGGTTTTGGAACATATACCTCATGGATTGGGGGTTACTACTATACAGACAAGATAATATTCTTTCTGAATATTCTCTCAATAGGCAGATCTGAAATTCTTTCAGTGTTCTGGAGAGCCCACCTTAAACTTCTTCAGGAAATTCAAAGAGCCTAGCTTAATGCTGGTGAGTCTCATCTTACACTGTGTATGTGCTGGGGTGAGGGGGGAGTGTTGGAGAGGGACTCAGGAGGCAGAGGTGGTTTCTAAAGTAATTACAGTAAAAATCAGGGTTACTCAGTTAGCTGAGTGGCTGACTCTTGATTTGAGCTCAGGTTATAATTCCAGGGTCGTGAGACGAAGCCCCATGTTGAGCCCCATGTCGGGCTCTGCGTTCATTGGGGAGTCTATTTCTCTCCTTCTCCCTCTCCCCCTCTTCCTGCTCATGCCCTCCATCTCTCATTTTTTCTCTCCCAAATAATTAAATCTTTAAAAAAATAAAATGAAGTAGAGTAAAAATGAAGTAGAGTAAAAATCAGAGATCATCAAAAACACCCTTGAAAATTCTTTAACCATTTTGGAAAACTGGGCCTCTCAGTAAGTATAACACAGCCCATTTTTCTTCCATGTTGAAGACCAGGTGAGATAGATTTCTTAGGCTTAGGTGCCATGTTGTATGAATAATACCTATTTTTAACCATTGGAATCACTCTCAACATAGCAACCCGATCATGCTTTCAAGCTTGCTTTGGGACACATGTTCCTTCAGAGCTCCATTTTAATATTCCCTCTACACTCATTTTTTTTAAAGATTTTTTTTATTTATTTGACAGACAGAGATCACAAGTAGGCAGAGAAGCAGGCAGAGAGAGAGGAGGAAGCAGGCTCCCCGCTGAGCAGAGAGCCCGATGTGGGGCTCGATCCCAGGACCCTGGGATCACAACCTGAGCCGAAAGCAGAGGCTTTAACCCACTGAGCCACCCGGGCGCCCCTACACTCATTTTTTTAATCAATTTTTGTAATTAGAGTTGCAAAATTTAATGGTGTATATGATGTAATACTACAGTAATTCAACATGGACAATGTCACATATATGAGTCAGTCTGCTTGGTATCATCTACCCTCTCAGGGTGCTAAGTTACCCTAATTAGAAATATATGCTCCAGAAGTAGAAAATTTCTATCAGAAGCCCACACTTCAGAAGTGGCTGACAAAATGCCTCAGTAGTTTATATTTGATCAACACAGGAAATGTTGTTAATTACCACATAGGGTGTGAGAAATGAGTTATACTTAGTTAAATGACTATATTCAAAATGAACAGATCAGTTAAAAAGGAGGCACCGTCTTTACTACAACAGGTTCTAAGAATCTAGTGAACCCAGAGATCTCTTCCCTTTCAAAATGGCACCTTTGGCTTCATTCCAAAATGGTCCTATGTTTAGTTGTTTTCTTGGAAAATTCATCTGGCCTGCCTCCAGTTAGAAGGTTAGCTAAACCCACTTCAAAAATGTTGTCCTATTTGTGTTGAGTGAGCATTTCCGGTAAGATGCTGTTGGATGGATATAGGGTTTCCTTCGGGGGTGATGAAAATGTCTTGGAACTGGTTAGAAGTGATGGTTACACAACACTGTGAATATACTAGATGGCACTAAATTGCACACTTTAAAATTGCTAATGATTGATTTTATGTTATGTCAATTTTGCCTCAATTAATAACAAAGATGTTGGGGTGCCTGGGTGGCTCAGATGGTTGAGCGTCCGACTCTCGATTTTGGCTAACGTCATGATCTTGGGATCCTGAGATGGAACCCTGTGTAGGGATCCTCGCTCAGCAGGGAGTCTACTTGAGGATTCTCTCCCCCCTCCCCTTGCTTCTCCCCTCACTCGCATTCCCTCTCGCGCTCTCTCTCTCTCCAATAAATAAATAAATCTTTAAAAGAAAAAGATGTCGGACACTGAATTGTGCTGGACATATTAAAATGGCAAATTCTGTATCTCAATTTTTAAAAAGTAAAGGAGAAAAAAAATACTGGAAGACCTAAAAGGGCAAAAGAGCTGGAGCTTCTCTGAGCTTTTGGTAAAGGGAGTGAAAGGGAGCAAAACAGGCCATCCCAGAATGTGCCACTTTGGTCTGTGGGTTATTTCAACCTGAAGACAACTGGGGCCCAGCCGACTCCAGATGAACTTTTTACCTCCCCCTTAACTGCTTCCAAGAATTTAGTTAGGGACCCTGTACCAGCAAACAAGCTGTTACCAGAGAAAACTTTTTCTCTCAGAAAGACTTAACTGCATGGCATGGCAAACATTTGCTTACCAAACATTTGCTCTTCTCATCTTGTCAATTGTCTTCCTCCTCTTTGAAGTCTCGGACCCCCTACACCCTCTTCCTTAGTTCTGGATGGTAGACAAGCCTCAGTTACCTGACTGCCTGAGTCTCCACATCTCTGTGGGGCTCGCATAGGTATATAATCAATTTTTTTTTCTCTTGTTGATCTGTTTTATGGCAATCTAATCATTAGACCAGACAAAGAACCTGGATTCTGCCCCTTAGATTCCATCTGAAACTTTTTTTTTTTTTTTTTTTTTTTTTGCTTTGTAGTTGGATAGGAAAGCATGGAGGGAATATTCATCACTTTCACCTACCTTTATATATTGAATACCACTGGTATAAATTTGTGAATGAGCAAACTGGCATAGATTAGTTGACAACACTGTCATTTACATAATCATTAAATATTTAACAGTCAAATAACAAAAAGAGAATGAAGGATGCTAAATAAAAAGGAAGAGAGAATAAAAGACATTATTTTAGGCTGAGCTTCTATGGAAGAGGGACGGACTGTTATTTCATGTTCTGGTCCCCCGAGAACACAGGGCCACCAGACCCCAGCATGAAAACTGAAGGACAGCAGAATTTGTCACACCAAAATATACCTCTTTGGCATGACAATTATTTTAGACTCATTATTTTAAAAAAACAAAAACTGCAACACAGGAGCCGCTCTGAAAACAAAGCTTCTGTAAGGGACATTTACATTTATGCAGGAAATCTCCATCTGTAAGGTTGTCTCCCTCTCTGTACCCAGAAGAAAAGACCCTAAATCTCTAGGAACGCCTATCAAAGGAGAAGACAACAACTTAAATCTGCATAACCGGGGCACCTGGTGGCTCAGCTGGCTGAGCATCTGACTCCTGATTTCCGCTCAGGTCATGATTTCACAGATGGTGAGACCAAGCCCCAGCTAGGGCTCTGCACTCAGTGGGGAATCTGCTTGAGAAATTCTCTCCCTCTGCCCTCCCCCCACCCCCCAACTTGTGCTCGCTAGCTCCCTCTCTCAAATAAGTAAGTCTTTTTAAAAGCTACATAACAACTTTATCCTTATTTACTGCGCCTTTTCTGGTAACCTCCTGTAACTGACTCCCCACCCTAAGCGCCTTTTGTTTTCATGGTATTAAAGTGGGGGCTTGGGCCATTTTGAGGAGCTACTCAGTTTTCTTGGGCCTCCTCCAGGTGTACACTTTCTTAAGCTTTTGTTTGTTTTTTTCTCCTGCTAATCTCTTTATTACAGGGGTGTCTTGGCTAAGAACCTAGAATGTGGAGGGAATAGGACTTTTCCTCCCCTACAAAAGGCAGAGAGCAGGTCAGGAGCAGAAGAGACTAAAAGACAGAAAAGGAAGAGAGGGAACTGTAAAATATAGCGAAATAGAATACCAAGGAAGAGACACCAAATAGGTTAAAAGTGATCTCACCCAGATAAAACACCTCATCACAGAGGAACGTGCAATACCAGAGTCTTCGGAGAAGAGGACCTAAAATAAAAACCTGCTAGAAATAACAATTTATAGAAACATAATTATGATACAGGGTTTCATCATAATTTATGATGTCAAGCAGAGATTAGATAAATAAGGTCCTACAGGATGTAATTGGCTGTAATTTTCTTGGAAACGGAATGTAAATATCAGTTGGCAGAGCATGTGATCGTCAGTTCCCCACAGGCTTCTGCAAGCCCTACTGTTATTATACAAGGTTACCTGCCTGAGCCCCCAAGGCAATTTGAATATCTGATGCTAGCCTAGAGGATATAAAATCTGAAATCAATTAGTTTTAAATAATAGATACATGGCATTTCTTCATTATAAAGGAAACATTGGAAATGTTAAGATTTTGGAAATCAGGATTTTCTTACAACAAAAGGCAGAAGGAGCTCAGAGCATCCAGGAGTGTGTTCCAGCTGCTGAGCCTCTGGTTCTAACTTGATGTAAAGTGTAAATTTTGCCTGGCGGGGAAAGAGTTAATCCTATTTTGTGTCAATTGAGCTGCTCAATTTGCATTGCATATCCCAAATAGCTGGATTTTAACATCGATTTGGATTCCTAATTTCCACTTAAATTGTTTTCAGAATGATTATTGTCTGATGCAGCCCTGCCACACAAAATAATTGCGTGTAGAAGATTGTCCGTCACAGGCTACGCAAGGCAATCCCGAGGCAAAAGCCAGAGCCGAATCGTTCTAAATAAATCAGAGAATTTTTAAAGGTGGTGAGGTTGGTGTGACCAATGCATGAGTCATAAAGTCTGTATTACTCAGAAACTCAACATCGAAGTGTCAAAAAATTACAGCTGAATTTCGAGAGAAACTGTCAGGAAAGAGATGAAACACCAGTAATGTTCAATAAGGCTCAACAGTCTATAAAGAGACCAGCATCACTAGTCTAAGTTGAAAATGATGCTTGGGTTCTGTTTGATGAAAAACGCTCAGACAAATCATGGGGTCCTAAAGAAGAAGGTATATAATAGTACCGATAAATGCATAGCTGTTAAAGGTTGGTAGACAATACAAATTCTATACATTTCATGTGGCGGTGTTTGTTCTTGTTGTGATTAAGCCAGTGATTTTCTTTTATGATTATAGAGTCTTAGAATTAAGAATATAAACTGTAAGAGATCTGGTACTGCATATAAAGGATGGCTCCCTTATACATGGCAATGAGATATTTTTAGAAATTTATCATGCATTAAGAGAAACAGAATATGACACCCCCCAAAAAATGCTTCTTTGGCCTAAGACTTACCTTAAACTGATTCATTTTAAGAAACAGCTCTCAAATAAATAGTTAAAAAAAAAAAAGGCAGCAGACCTGCTCTGATATCCAAGTGAAAGTGACCCATCAGTAAGAGACATTTACATGTATAAGGGGAATCTCCATTTGTAAGGGTGTCTCCTCCTCTGTACCCAGAAAAAGAGGTGCAGCAAACACCTCTAGAAACTTATCGGAGGAGAAGGCAGGGACTTAAGTCTGCAAAATAACCCTACCCCTGTTTACTGTGCTTTGCCTGATAACCCCCCCATTTCCTCAGCCTCCCAGCCCCCCACTCCCAAAACAACTGGCTCTCTACCCCCAATACCCTCATCCCCATCTTTAGCTGGAGATGGTATTTAAGGCGCTGGCTTGGGCCATTTGTGGGAGTTACTCCGTTTTCCTGCGTCTCTCTCATGTACACAGGAAGTATACAGGTTACTAAACTACTTTTTGTTTTTTTCTTGTTATTCTGTGTTGTATTACAGGGGCATCTTAGCTCAAGCACCCAGACAGGTAAAGGGAAAATGATTTTTCCTCCCCGTATACAAGCTAATTTACAAAAAATTCTAATAAATTGGACATAGAGAAATTATGTAAGTTCTAGTCACAAATCACAAATACAAGTAGAAATGTATTATGGAACTATAAACAGAAATTCTCACTCATGATTATTGTGCTAAAGGTAAATTTTAAAATACAAATACTAAGGGACACCTGGGTGACTCAGTCCATTAGGCAGCTGCCTTGGGCGCAGGTCATGATCCCAGGGTCCTGGGATGGACTCCCCTACTCAGTGGGGAGCCTGCTTCTCTCTCTGCCTCCTCTGCCTGCCACTCTGCCTCCTTGTACTCTCCCTCTCTCTGACAAATAAATAAATAAAATAAAATACAAATACAAATGCTAAGTATAGAACCTAATAAAATGTAAAGATGTACAAACCTATAAAACTTAGGTAAATCCATCATCTTGGGTGAATTACTGGGTTTAGATGATTACATAAAAGAACTTAAAGAGAGCTTACTCAGTTCAATGTTCTAACTCAGCTATTCTCAGCCTTGGCTCTGCATTATGAAATAAGAAAAAAAGAAAAAGAAAGAGAGACAGAGAGAGAAAGAACAAAGGAACCAGACCCAAGCCTAAGTAAATTGAATCGGAAACTTAGAAAAAAGAAAAAAAAGGAAGCAGCAGAAGAAGATAATGGTGACAACAACCAGACCCAAGCTTAAATGAATTAAATCAGAATCTTGGGGGCAGGTAATGATGAGGAGAACAAAGGCAAAAGAAATGTAGATAAAATTAAATCTCACGACTTGCAGCCTATTGAAAAATACTTGAGACAGGCAGAGTGTGACACTCCTTCAGGAACTCACAACTGTCTTAACACTAATGCTTTGCTTATGTTCTGCGTATGAGTGACACCATACAATAATTGTCTTTCTCTGCACTGAACATAATAAAAAAGTTTAAGACAAAAAAACAAAAAAATCACTAATGTTTTGCTACAGGCAAAAAGCAACCTTAGCCTGACAATAACCAGACCTCCAGGATCTTCTAAGTCTTCTCTAACATATGAAAATCCTTCCAGAAACATCCTTTATCTCTGCACACACACGCCCAACTTACAAGTAGATCATAGATTGCTCCCCACAACCCCAGTGCAGCTTTTCCTGCGCATAAGTCCTGTCCCCCTGCTTTAATAAAAATACCTTTTTTCCACCAAAAATGACCCTTCTTCCCTGGCCCGCATCACATCAGGTCAGAGGGGCATTTTTTTAAAGAGCAACCCAGGTCATTCTGAAATGCAGTCAAGAGTTTTGATTCCGTGAGCAATGAACTGAGCAAAACTTTTTGGAAGTGTAAAAATTTGTCATAAGGAACACAAGTAAAAAACAACAGGATAAAAGCATAAATAGAAGAACTTGAAAGGAAAAAAAAAGCAACTACAATACATAGATCCAAGAGCTTCTTTAATAAATAAAATAGATAAAATTCTAGCAAAGATAATCAAGAAAGTATAAAGTCAGAAAGAAGAGATGGCATAACATAAAAATTTAATAAATTATAAGATATAAATCACCTTAATATATCATGCAAGCTTTTATGAAAATAACTTTGAGGGGCGCCTGGGTGGCTTAGTCGGTTAAGCGGCTGCCTTTGGCTCAGGTCTCGATCCCAGAGTCCTGGGATAGAGCCCTGCATCGGGCTCTCTGCTCAGCGAGGAGCCTGCTCCACCCCCCCCACGCCCCCCTACCCCACCCCCCCTCTCTGCCTGCCTCTCTGCCTACTTGTGATCTCTGTCTGTCAAATGAATAAAATCTTTAAAATAAAAATAAAACCCCAATTAGTGATTTTTGTAAAAACTGTGAATTATCAAAACGCAATGAATGAACCATAACCAAGTAAGAAGTGGAAAAAAAATTACCAAAGAATTGTCCCAACAAAAAGCTCCAGCCAGGATGATTTACAAATGGATTCTTTCAAACTTTCAAGGAAAAGAAAATTACCCCATTACACAACTCCCCTGGATACCTGAACAGATGGAAAGCCACGAAGTGAATTCCAATGCCTGACAGACAGACCATTAAAAAAGTCAACTATGGAAGAGGAGTCCTCACCTCAGCTACCCATGAGAATCACCTACAGATAAAACTCCCGCTGCTTGGGTGGTATCCACACCCATATACACATACCCACACACAATGAAATCAGAATCTTTCAGGGCAGGTCCAAGAATACTGATTTTTATAGCTCCCCAGGGGATATAAGTGTGCAAGCTTGCTCCAGACTATTTCACTTACTTAGGATTTAAGATACAGGCAAACAGAATTCAATAGCCCTGTAACAGTTATAAGCCACCTGCACAAAGGGCAGCAGCATTTTCCTTCCCCATACATTTTAAAATACAAGAGTGATTCCTTAACAAGACTGAAAAGCATCTGCTCTGAAACAATGGCCTAACTATCTGCCATTATAGTCAGGTAAACTGTGCACCTGCTACAATCAGGGATGGAACAAAAATGCCCCTACTGATGACATTATTTAATATCATTTTGAGGAGTTCTGGACAATGTCAGAAGGCATGAAATAAAAATATTAGCAAGAAAGAGACCAAAGTACTATAGGTTGATAAAATAATGGCATTAAGCAAAGGCTGGGTAACTAAGAATAAATAAAAGATTTCAGCATGACCACAAATGAATCAAAAATATTCTTAGGGGCACTGTTGGTTAAGTGTCTGACTCTTGATCTCAGCTAGGGTCTTGATCTCAGGGTGGTGAGTTTAAGCCCCACCTTGCGCTCAATGCTGGGCATGGAGTCTACTTAAATTAAAAAAAAAAAAGTAATAAAAAAATATTCTCATGTACTAGCACTAACCAGCTGAAAATATGGTGAGAGGGAAGAGTATGTTCACAATAGAATAAAAACTACAGAACACTTAAAAATAGTTGTAATGAAGACTCTGTGACCCATATAAAACCCTACAAACACTCAAAAATAGAGATGAACTTAAAAAAAAAAAAAATAGAGATGAACTTGACAAATAGTGGAATATATTCTGGATAAGCAGACTAAAATAACATATTTGAAGTTCATTGGTGTTTTGGAGGCATTTGAAAAAAATAATTCTAGGTCCACCTGATAAAATAAACAAGTCTGCCTATTAAAATAATACAAAGTCAGGGTAATGGAGGGGACCTAAGTCTCCCAGATTTTATACCTAACTACAATTTAATGCTTCAATTACTAAAATAGTACAACACCACAGTAACAAGAATCATAATAGTATGTGAAAAAGAAATGGTCTGGAAATAGACCCTATTACATACAGAATTTTTTTTTAAAGATTTTATTCATTTATTTGAGAGAGAGAACGTGAGAGAGCACAAGCCAAGGAATAGCAGGGGGAAAGGGAGAGGAGGAAGCAGACTACCCACTGAGTGGGGAGCCCGATGCAGGACTCAATCCCAAGACCCTGGGATTATGACCTGAGCGGAAGGCAGATGCTTAAGCGACTGAGCCACCCAGGCTCTCCACATATAGGAATTTAACACATGAAAAAGGAACCACATATCAATAAGTGAAAAAAGTGCTAACTTGGAATAGCATCAAGTATATCCCAACCTAAAATAAATTATAATCCCAAATACATACCAGATGGGATTACCAGCTTAAATATAACAGATCCACCCATGTAACCACCCTCCAAACGTGTGTGTATGTGTGTGTGTGTGTGTGTGTGTGTGTGTGAGTGTTAAAGCCTTGAAAGGGAGGATGACCATTCTAGGTTTAGGAGGAAAAACAAAATTATGAAAGAAAAAAATTAAGATTTGAGGAGAAAAACAAGTTATAACCTCAATAGAAGAAAATGTAAGTAAAAAATAAATACACTAACAAAAAAACCTGAACTTGACTATTTATTTTATAAAAATATATTTAGTTAACTTTGAAAAGACCCTTAAAAAAGATGAAAAAAGTACTTAAAATTCACCAGAGGGTCAATAAAGAAAGGAGAAATGTTTGCTCTAAGATATTATCAGATGAGAGCAAATTAAAATGAGGCAGTAGTTTTGTTTCTCCTATAAAATGGGCCTGGTGGGATTATTCATCATGGATGGGATTTTAAACTACTACAATTCTTCTAGGCAATGTACTGCTATGAGGAACCATTTTTAAATTCCTATACTTCTCAGGAACTCCATTTCTGGGCATGTAGCCCAAAGAAACAAACCAAAATATGGAGAAACATATGTGCAGAGATGTTCTTTGCAGTGTTTTTTTCCTTTTTTTTAAATAGAAAAAACTCAAGTGAGGGAGCCTAAAAAGTTAACAGAAAGGGAAGGGTTTGGTGAATTATGGCACATCTATGTACTCTGTGGAATATTATGAAGGCACTAGTATGATGTTTTCGAAAACTACAGAGCAGTAAGAAAAATACTTAGGATACGCAGAAATGTTGAGAGAAAAAACCACAGAACTGAAAATGGTAATATGCTATAATTATAACTATGTTTCTTAAAAGCATGTATATTTAAACTATGTTTTAAAAACCATGTTTTCTAAAAGAATGGGGGGGGGGGAACAAACAGCAAATGATGGTGACAGTTCCTAGGGAGGCCTGGCTGGGCCACAGATGGGAGTGGGCTTCTGGACCACGGAGCCAAGGTGGAAGAGGCAAGGGGGTGCTGGCGGGGGCAGGGGCCAACTTACTGGAGGGAGGCGGGGGCAGGAGCACAGTCCCGTGTGTGTGTGTGTGTGTGTGTGTGTGAGAGGAGGGGGGAGCTGAGTATGTCCATCGGCCAAGACTAGTCAGGGGAGAGGGGTATAAGGCTCTCCTTTTGCTCCAGGGTTGTGTTGGGTCCTAGCCTAGGCTCCAGGCGCCCTGTGTGTGGTCCCCAAAGCACCCTGCAGTCTTTTCAAGGGCTTTAACATTGGAAGGGCCTTGTTTTCCAAACCAAACGGAAGTGCTCTGTAGTCCCGGAAGTGCTTTGATGCCCCCCGGAAGTAGCTCTGTGAGAAAGAGTGCTTAGAAATCTCAGAAGCAAGTTGTGGCTTGGACGCCAGACCAAGCTTTCCCCAAATCTTGGATCTTCGCGATTTTTTCAAAGCGCTTTGAGGTCACGCACTCTGTTGCAGGGCTTTGCCACCTCTGGAACACTGAGAACCATCATGGGCAGCTGAAAGAATGGCGACGAGGTCTCTAAATGGCCGGAGCGGCGCGAAGTTAAGTAGCAAGGGCAACACTCAGGGCCCCCGGTTAATGCGGATGCCTCTGGGAGCCCACTGATGTGTCCCGTCCAACCAGCCACCTCCTAACTCTATTTCCTTCAGGAGAGGCCAGTGTCCCCCACCGCCTGAGAGCACAGAAAGAGGACTTACAGCTTTCAAGCTGAGGTTTTTCAGGGGTGCAGCCTGCCAGGGGAAATTCCTCCCGCCACCCCCCCAACCCCCCCATTCCTCAGGACCAGGTGTGGGTGGAGCCTCTGAAAACGCCTGATGCGGGGGAGTACTTGGGGCTCCTCCCATTGGCGGACTCCCCTCTGCTCCAACTCTCCTGAGCTCAGCCCCTCCCTAGAGGAAATGGCTTCTCTCGAGGATGCCTACCGCTGTAGGAGAAGTTCCAGACAGAGTTCCCGTAACTCCACAAACTCTGAAATTGCAGCCCAGGCTGAGGGTCACAGTAAGTCCAAGGACCCAAACAACGTCAGGAGAAAGAGTGCTACACTGCATGACCAAAGCGCTCCATTCATCTATGGGAAGGGTATCCAGGGCATCCTGGGAAAACTGATTCCAGAAGCAGAGGAAGCTGTTGGTGCAAAACCCAGCATAAGAGAGCGTCTCAGCCCTGGACAAAGACCTGCCAGGGTCGTCACCTTCCCTGCTCCTCCAAAAAAGCAGCTGCCAGTCCCCGAGGTTAGAGTGGAGAAGGAAATGATAGCGATAGAGGTCAACAGTTTTGGTAACAGGAGAGTGATTATCGATCCGCAGGAGAAACCCTGTAAGAAGTTGCCAGTTGACAGAATGGTGCTCAACTTTAAAAAAGGCTGTCCGGTCCCAAAATTTCTAGACAGACGTGACTGTTGTTCAGAGATCCAAAAGCATCAAGAAAGGGAGGCCATCGCTGAGCGCCCCTTTTCACTTAGTCACCCTCCTGGTGTAGAAGAGCTAGCTGCAGCCAGATTCCCTCAGGAGAGGCCAGTCTCCTTGGGTTTCTCAAGAGTTTCAAAGCCTCCATCCTTCACCACGGGTGGTGGTCCGGACCAACCTCATTTGCACAGGGGTCTGCGGCAGGCCTATACCAGCTGCTGGAGCAGCATTCACCAGCCTTCTTACTCTCCCTCTGTGGGCAGCAGCAGCGACACCACACCCCAGGCCGGGAGGAACAGCCGCAGCTTTTTCAGTGATTATCCCTCCGGCTCAGAAATGCACTTCCAAAACTGGTCCAGAGACTGGAAGGCATTAGAGGAAGGTCCGTCCCCGAACTTTCATGCCTCTCGTTTCTCCAGAAGTTTAGAAGCCCAGGAGCAAACTGTCCAAGAGGAGACCCCGTCATATCCTTTTGGAGAATATGCATCTAATTTTTGGCCCAGATGCCACTGGAATCGAGGCCTAGGTCATGGTTTCATTGACACCCATTGCCACTTGGATATCCTCTACTCCAAGCTGTCTTTCAAAGGGACCTTCAGCAAGTTCATAGAAATATACAACTATACCTTTCCTAAGGAATTTCAGGGCTGCATCTCTGATTTCTGTGATCCTCGCACACTAAGGGATGGCCTCTGGGAGGAGCTGCTGAAAGATGATCTGGTTTGGGGGGCCTTCGGCTGTCACCCCCATTTTGCACGTTACTACAATGACACTCAAGAAAGAAAGCTTCTGTACGCCTTACGGCACCCCAAGGCCATAGCGTTTGGAGAGATGGGATTAGATTACTCTTACAAGTGCACCACCCCGGTTCCACAACAGCACAGGGTGTTTGAGAGACAGCTGCAGCTGGCCGTGTCTCTGAAGAAGCCCCTGGTGATCCACTGCCGAGAAGCTGACGAAGATCTGCTGGGCATCATGAAAAGAAGAGTGCCCCCTGACTACAAGATCCATAGGCATTGCTTCACGGGCACCTACCCGCTCATCGAGCCCCTCTTGAAGTATTTTCCCAACATGTCTGTGGGGTTCACAGCCGTCCTGACCTACTCTTCCGCCTGGGAGACCCGCGAGGCTCTGAAAATGATCCCACTGGACAGAATCGTCGTGGAAACCGACGCGCCCTACTTCCTGCCTCGTGGGGTTCCCAAAAGCGTCTGCCAGTATGCCCACCCGGGCCTGGCCCTGCATACGGTTCGAGAGATTGCCAGAGTCAAAGGTCAGCCTCTCTCCTACACCTTGGCCATCTTGCGCAAGAACACTAGTTACCTTTACAATCTTTAAGCAAAGAGGGTATCGTCAGGAGTCTTCCAGGAAAGGGGGATGAGCAGCCCAACAGCACAGACTTGGTTTGAACTCTGCCTGTGTCCCAAGGTCAAGGACGTGTTCGGTGAGTCCACTGGGACAGAAAGAGACCATAATAGGATGCTTGCCTCAAAACCTTTTCATGAGACTTCTGCTTCTGGCTGGTAGGGTGGGGTGCAAAAGAGTGGAAGGAGGGAGGGGGAATTGCTCTCAATGTTATCAAGGCTTTTTCCTCCCAGCCAAACTGTGCTGGGGTAGGCAGCAAAAAAGAAAGGGTTCCATAGGGTCAGCGAGTTGACTAATCCAAACCCCTGTTCTCTGCTGCCTGGGTTTTTGAGCAGTTGGTGCATAAAGTCACCCTCCTTCCTACTTGCCTTTCAAGAAACAAACAAACAGCAAAGAAGGATGAATTTTAAGAGTGAGCTAGGTAATTTGCTCTGTTGATTCCCAAAATGTATTTGTTATTATAGGAATTCTAGAACCCATATGGTTTGTTCTTAAGTTCATAATTCAGTGGCTGTGCAACTTGCAATTTCTTATTTCTAAAGATAAACCAACACTAGCATTTCATCGCAAAGGAAATCGATTTAGATAAAAATTAGTCTGTTAATAGTCGGAATGGGCCGGGGGTGTGGTGGGGTGGGGGAGCTCTCCATGGAGGAGCTTAGAGCGACGGGAGCCAGATCAGTCGAATCTTAGAGCAGCACTGAGATGAGTTTCATATCTGAGCTGAACTCCCGACGCTTGTATAATTGCACACCTCTCACATAACCAGTATATTAATAGCAACTGTTATTCAGATTGCTCTGACTCTTAACAAGGCCCAACTGTATACCACTGAGAAATGCTGTTCTCCCGAAGGACAGAAACGGAGAAGAGCTTCAGGGGCCCACTGGGCAAACAGCAGTCCTTCCTGTGAGATTAAAAGGAACCCACATATTTGAGTTCCAAAATCTAACTCTGCAAGCCAAAGCGCACACCTAAATCCAGGAGCCTCTTGATGAAAATAGGCCCAGCATACTCCAGACTTCTCTAGATTCCTGTTTCTG
Organism: Lontra canadensis; assembly: GCF_010015895.1. Taxonomy (NCBI): domain Eukaryota; kingdom Metazoa; phylum Chordata; class Mammalia; order Carnivora; family Mustelidae; genus Lontra; species Lontra canadensis. Next base: position 3,345,753 of record NW_022631125.1, read on the forward strand.
GCCCATTTATCCAGATCCAGAAAAATCTGCCGGCTCCTCGCCATCTGGTTCTTAGCTCAGAAGTCTCCTCCACAGAGAAGCCTTCCCAGACTACCATGTACATAGTGCTCCCCTCACCTGGGGAGAAAAAAACTGCTCGGCTTCCTTTTTTGATTTAATCCTAGCACTCAGCACTGTCTGCAAATTGTATATTTACCTGTGTGTTTGTTGGTTATCTTCCCCACTAGGTTTATAAGCTTGTCAGTCCTGTTCACACCCCCATACACCTTGTACATATACCCAATGTTAGAATAGTGCCTGGAACAGTGCGGGCACCCAGCAAAGATTTCTTGAGTTAACCTATGAGTGAACAGCAGACTTCACTGACCCCTGTGAGTTAATGACAATATTTAAGCAGGGGGGTCAGATATTAGGGAGAGAAGAGAGAAAGAAACCATCTTATTTCTAGCACCCCTCTCTAACTTAAAAGGCAAGGATTAAAAGGCAGCCATACTCTGCTGTTTAGAGATCCTCCATTAAAGAGAAAAAATATCAAGGTGAAGCCGTACCAGGAACTTGACAGTTCAGCTTTCCTCAAAGTAACACTAAGTAGGTCATAGATTTTTCCCCTTTGCTGGGAATCCATTTGGAGAAGGAGGAAGTATCAGTGTAAGAAAGCTGTAAGTGCTTTACTTTGTTTTAGTAGGACCCAAAGAAGTTGATGCAATGAGAAAGGTGCAAGTTGATTATATTTTCATGCCAGGAAACCTTCAAAAACGAAGCCGGTGTTTGAAGAAGGTTTTTCTCTTTTCCCCATTTAATGTACACTGTAAATAGACTTTGAGCAAAGTGTGTCCTTCGACCCACAGGAGCCCTGACCTTTTCATAAAGGATTGCCGGAAAGAAGCTTCTGTGGACACACGTAATGGGGAAACACTGAGTTCTACAAAATTTAGATTCTGGTGGAGGGGGGAGGAAACTCACATGCCCTTTGATAAGCTAATGTGAGCCACAAATCCTCAACTTCCTCAAAGTTAATTCGTTGGATTAAGTCGAGGTACAATTGAACAAGCTAAATTCTTTGGGAACACCAGCTTGGAAAAAACGTGACTTCAGGTCATACATCTGCTGTTGTGGTACCCTTGTCACATTGTGGATGTGCCTCTATTTCTCACATCCTCTTTCATTTACCTCTCTCGCTGTATAAGATCCACAGAGAACAAAACATCATTTAATCTGATCCTATCAAAGTGATGTTACCAAACGGGCATTTTAACAATGGGTCCGAGTGAACAACAGCATATCTAAGTACACATTCCAATTTTCCTCTCCAAAAAGAAATGGAGAAAAGACAATCTTCTTACCTGCATAGATTATATTCGGCTGTGTTTCTAACATACAGGAGAGAGCCTTGCCATAATTCAGCTTTATTTCATTGGGAATGAGAGTGAGCAATGTAGTTTTTTTTTTCTGAGTGTAGTATATCCAGAGTGGCCCAAATCAGAAATCCAGATCTTCCTTTACTTATTTCATGAATGTAGTAAAGAGCACTTTGTCTATTCATGTTACTAGTAAAAACAAACTATCAAAACCTTGTGATTGAGATGTGCAAAATTTGGGGCACTCTGTAAATGGCTTTCTAGTGATAGAGATTCCATTGAACCTCAAAGAATGATTAGAATTCGTATGTTTGCATGGCACTTCAAAATTGGTGGGTCTGCTCTCACATTCTAGAGGCTTCAGAGAGCCATGAAGGCGACCGGTGATCTAGAAATTCAATTTGCCGTTAGTGGTCTCCAGGCCATTGGTCAGCCCAGAGTCACAAGGCCTTTTGGGCCCATTACCAGGCTCCCTGAACCCTGGCACTCCTTTGACTGCATGTCAGTATTTTGCTGCTCTTAAATTTTAGAAAGGCAGCTCTTTTCTACCTTTAAAAAAGCTCCACAAGAACGAACTCCCTACTTAGGGAAAGATTTTGTTGTTTTAGTTAGTCTTTATTCAGATGCAAAATTAGTCCCTGCTTATTATAGGATTTTTGTGACAACTCAAGAGCACAAAGTAGGATAAAAAATAGGCCATAATACTTAGAGACAGTCACTTTAACAACCGGAGTGGCTCCGTGGCAGTGTTCTTGATATTTCTGTAGTTATTGTCAATTCCAGTATTGTGGTCTTTGAATCAGTTTTGCTAATGTTTACTAGAATTTTCACTTCATAGTTAGCATAAGCTAGACATTTTATTTCCTCTGAATTTGTGATTTAAATACATTATTTTGTATATCTTGGTTTGCTATCCTGAGCAAATGAGCTAGTTTACTAATTCTGTTGTCTGTTCTAAAGATTCAACTCTTAGACTTTTTATTCAAATCTATTCCGTTTATGGTTTTATAAAATCCTGACTCCCCCCGCAACCCCCCCCCTCCCCGCTTCAGTTGCTGGATGATCTGTTTTATTGTGTTGTTTTTTTCCCTAATGCCTTACATTAAATGCTTAGTTTATTTTTAATTTCGGGGGAAAGAACAAGGCATCTAATACCATAAATCTGCCTCTAATTGTAACTCTGTTCTATCTATAGGATTTTTTCTTTTTTTTCCTTAGGATTTTTTTATTTTCATGAAGTTTACTTTTCCACTGTAAAGATTCATATATAAAGTATTACCAATATATGAACAGAGAGGAACAGAAAGTACAGGTTTTTCTGCTACCTGGAGCCCACTGTTTTGTTAATGTCTTCCCCTTAAGGTAACTGTGATTATATAGCTATGTCAAATTATAAGTACTTTTAAAAAAACGCATATGGTTTCATGCCCATTCTTACTGAAGATTTACATACTACAACATCCCCCCACAGTGGGATCAAGATACAATGTTTCTGTTCTGGTATATTTTTCTTTCTTTGTTTCTTTTTTAATGTAGCTAGAAACATAAAGCATGTATGTTTTTTAAGCAAAGCTAAAGAAAGAACATGTGCAGGTCCTAGGGAAAGACAATATAAAGATAAGCTTTTTTTTTCTTTTGACTGAGGGAGATTTTCCCTGTATTCATTATTTTTTAAGAATTTTTAGTTGAAGTATTAATTCCAAAGATTAGTATCTACTGCAACTTATCTAAGTAGAGAAAAGTAATAGGTTTTTCTTCTTTTATCTCCCTGTATTGTATTTGGGGATCATTTCATCATTGTTCATTATAATTTTATCTTTCAATAAACATTTTAAAATATTGCCATGTTTTGAAGTTTTTATTTTATAATCATAAGGTTTCTATTGCTCATCACTAATCCTTTTATTTCATGAGTTCACCATGGTTGAACTGTTTAATTTGCTTTAATTTGCTGGAGTGCATCTTTGAGCAACTTCCTCAGGAAAAGTATGCGGATGGCGTATTTATGAGAAATCACATATCTGAGAATATCTTTCCACTGCTTTCACTAATGAATAACACCTCGGCCGAGTCTAGTATTTCTGGGTCACAAACATTTTCCTGTAAAAGTTAGAGACATTGCTTCATTGTCTTCTGGCATTTAATGTTGCAGAGAATTCTAATGCTAACTTCTGCTTTGGGGGTTAAACTACTTTTTCTGATCAGGATGTTTGGTAATTTCTTTGCTTTATCCCTGAAATTAACAGAAAAATTGCCAAACTGTATCAAATTATTTTTCTCTCTTCTGTTACGGTCTCTGGTACATGGTAAGGACTCAGTCTTCAGGTCTGTGTCTTTTTAAAGTCAAGAAGGTGGGATCTGTTTTTATTATTTTCGTATAATATGCTTAACTGCTTTGGCTGCTTTTAATCTAGCTTCTAATTCTTTCAGAACAACTGTCTGTATATGAGAACTCTGCTCTTTGTCTAGCCTTTCATTATGCATCTTGTGCTCTTAGAGCTGACCTTGCTCCACATTGGGGGAGAATTTCTCAGGTTTGCCTTTACCATCATTCATCTCATTTTCTCCAACTTTCACTTTTTTCTTTACCAATATAATGCATCTTTGAGTTCCCTCACACTTCTTCCTTCTTAAGCGAGCTCCCTTTGCCTTTCTGCCTAGAGTCTTACTCAGCAATATTTTAAATTTATTCTCTCGCTCTATTTTCTTCCTCCAGCTTTCACCCCCCAGAGATTGCTTTCACTGCTTCCTTCATTCTGTTACTTCCGTGCACTCAACAGAAAGCACAGAGCAAATTGTTATCAAAAGCATTCATTTTTCCTATAGAAAATATTTTTCTTCCTCTGCCTCTTAAATACTCTACTCTCCTATATTTACATCGCGGGCTTTTCGGAAACCCTATGTTGGCTTTCTTTTTTCATTCTTGAACAAAGAGCCATCTATCCAGACTGTTTTCCCCCAAAACAGGGTGGGTAGGATTCCCCTCTCCCTTCCTTCACCAGCCATTCTGAGGTTTTTTGATTCCTCCTTCCACTGGGAGGCTGGTTGATAGAAATTCACATACAGCAGGTTAAGAGAAGTAGGGAGGGAGGTGGCGGCCGTGAGTAGTTCCCTAGGGGAAAAACTTTCCCATTTTCCATATAAACATTTTCTAAATTGACCTGACCTCTATCTACTCCAGAACAGAGCCAGTCCTTCCTGTAAACTGCCTGTGGCGACAGAGCCATACCCTAATGCAACTATTCCTGTGTAAGTGAGCCAAGTGCAAGCCCCTACAGGTGGTCCTAACCGCCCCCCTCCATTGTTCACACTTTTTTTTTTTTTAAACGAAGTGAAACTGCCAGGTTGTTGGCTTTAGTACATTTCCTCAATACGAACCCATCTGCACTACACCTAGTGGAAATTCCTCCAAGATTTCAGCAGAAAGATGGACCTACCAGCCCCAACCTCCAACACTAATAGGGTTTCTCCATATTTTAATATGTTGCAGTCATTTTAATTGGGACTGCGAAGGTGAAGAGGTTCATCGAAATATCAAGGCTCAAGTTAGAATCTCACTCCAAATTCTCAATTTTTTCCTCTCACTTTTTTTTGATAAATTTATGTTCCTATGGATACTATGTTTAAATAGGCATATCTTATTTTAAGAAAATTCAACTTATACAATTCTGAATCTCATTTAGCTTGCTGAACACAGGAGAGGGTCAGTAAAGGTAAGTTGAATGACACAAAATACAAAATAGAGAGAGATGACTTCTAAAGAATTTTTTATTACAAAAATATTATCATCATAAATCTACTTATGATCTGTGCTCAAATTTTTCATGACTAAATCTAGGGTTTAAGATGAAACACACCTATATGGACAGTGTAAGCATCCATCAAATTTATTTTTACTTGTCTGCTGCTTCTTAAGACCCGATTTTATGATGCATAAAAGGGAAAAAAGATGTGGCTAGAATATCACAACATTCTTCTTGTGGCTTTATCACTAATTAACCATATAACTGGTGCAAACCACTGAAACTCCTTTGTTTGCCGGTTAACCTTTCAGCAAAAAATTAGAAAATCAACACTTGCTAACCACAGGACAGTGCAACACTATTTAAAGGACCAAGAAATTTATGTATATATAACAGAGCTTTGGAGAGAAAATGAATGTATAAAAATACTGAATAATATATAAATCAGTGTAGGATGCAAAGCTGGAAGCTTAAAAATACTGTCAAAACCACATCTAAAATAGTCTTTTCACATCCTTATGGAATCTATTGAGCAAGGCAATTAAAAAACACTTGATATTACTAAGAGAAAAGGTTCAGATCCACTGCTTTAAATCAGACATCCTGGGAAAATAATTAGAACTAGAAGGGATCACACCTCATCCAAAAGAAATCATGTTGTGAATCATGGAGTTTCATAAACTGAATAAAGAAAACTGAATATTGAAATATTCAGTATAAAATATACAAAAGAAAAACAGCACCTACAATATAAAAGATAAAGGGAAAATATATTTGGTAAAAAATACATATATTTGACATTTACCAAATATATGTGTGTGTGTGTGTGTGTGTGTGTGTGTGTGTGAATTTTTTTTTTCTCCCAGAGGGAATAATATGAGAACTGAGGTAAACGTGCCCCCTCATGCCACCATATTGAGATACATGCTTTCAAGGTGGGATTCTACCTGAAAGATTCAGAAAAAAGATGCTTAGGAAGGATGACTTATGTGTTCTCTTCCAATCAAAATAATCCATTCTGTAATTCTAGTAATAACACAATAAACTGGACTCCCCAGTACACTGGATTGCCCTATGGGTTTCAAAGTTTGTGATTTACTTCCTACAAGTGCATCAACAGCTGAGACCACAAAATGGATACTCAATACAGGAAAGGCTCCTTTATCAAAAGCAAGGTATTACAGACCAAGTGAGTTACAGAGCACCTGCCAAATTCAAACCTGTGTGTGGAGGGTAAATCTCTCAAGACAGTCTCTCCAGCTCTCAGAATTGTACAGTCAAATAAGGGAGATGAGATTATATGCAAATAACTCCAAAGCAGGGTATGGTTATCTCCAAATAATTATAATGCATTGGCTATAAAGCAAAAAAGCCATTAGAGATTCAATAATATTTTTAATTCTTTAAAAAAGATTTTACTTATTTATTTGACAGAGAGAGAGAGAGATCACAAGTAGGCAGGGAAGCAGGCAGAGAGAGAGGGACGGGGAAGCAGGCTCCCTGCTGAGCAGAGAGCCCGATGTGGGGCTCGATCCCAAGACTCTGAGACCATGACCTGAGCCGAAGGCAGAGACTTTAACCCACTGAGCCACCCAGGCACCCCTCAATAATATTTTTCAAACTCCTTTTGGTGTACCTTGCTGAGTCCTGCTATGTGTCAGGCACTGTGCTAGACTCTTGAGATTCAAAGATAAATGAGAAATTGGCAACATTGGTCAAGTAGTCAGAATGGATCAGACAATGTGTTCGGTGCTTTTATGCTCTACCTCATTTATCCTCACAACACATCAACAACATAGGGGATATTGTGATCATTGCTTTACAGAAATCAAGGTTTAGGATGCTAAATAATTTACCGAAGGACTCAAAATAAGAGAATGGGATAGCTGGGGTTAGAACTCAAACTGCCTGGGCGCCTGGGTGGCTCAGATGGTTAAGCGGCCGCCTTCGGTTCAGGTCATGATCTCCGGGTCCTGGGATCGAGCCCCACATGGGCTCCCTGCTTAGCGTGGGGAGGGGGGCAGTCTTCTTCTCCCTCTCCCTCTGCCTCTCCCCACCACTCATGCTCTCTCACTCTGTCAAATGAATAAACAAAATCTTAAAACAAAAAAAGAGAAAAGAAAAAGAGCTCAAACTGCCTAGCTTCAGAGGCTACAAACTAATCATGATCTCCCAAACTGCCACAAAACCCCAGTACACTTCAGCTCCATGGAAGACACAGAGAAGCCTAATGGGGCTACTGTAATAGCGTTTCAAGGTGCTCCAGTAGGAGATGTGCCTAACCACCCGAGAGCATCAAGAAGAGGGCAGCACGTCCAGGTGACATCCGAAATGGGTCTTCAAGGTTGAGAGATGGAAGGAGAACTCCACATACGGACAAGTGGGTAAGGGCATTCTCTGCAGAGGGAACAGCATGTGCAAAGTTACAGGACCATGTTAGTGCTCCCAGATGGGCGGTCCTGCAAGTCATTCTGTGTGGCCAAAAGCTGAATGGGAAAGGGAGGGCAGAGGTGATAAGATTAGCAAAGCACAAGAGTCAAAAGACAGGTGGTCCCTGGGTCACGCAAAGTTGAGTCAAAGGACTGTAGACGTTTTGGGGGAAAGTTAACTCTGTAGCAGCGTGGACAGTTGAGGGAGAGGATCAGATTGGAGGCAGGGATGCCACTGAAGAGGCTGCTCTCCAGGGGAGAGACGTGAACTAGGAGAGCAGTGATAGCCTTGGAAAAGAAGCGGATGGAATAAGGATTTCAGAGGGAGATGAGAGAAAACTCCGGTCGACAGTGACAGAGGGAGCACAACGGTGATTCTCTTATTTGCTTAAACATAAAAATATGTAACATCATGATGTAACATTTAGATAATAAGCCAAACGTGCACACTCTCAGCATGATGGTTTATTCCAAGAGAAGACAGAGCAACCCACTAGCAGCTAAAAAATCCATCTCGTCTGAGATCTCTGAAGAAACTCTACAGGTGATTCAAATTTATACTCTACATCTACACTTCCTCCAAAATGCCTTTCCTCTTCTTTTTCAATTTTCAATAGTCTCTTCACTTCCTCACCATTGCTTCTGTCCGTGAGCCTTCTCTCTCTCTCAACCCACCCCCACTCTAGGCTTCTTCGTTTCTTACATCCCCCAAAACCCGAGAGTCTAACTGAAAGACTCAGAATAATCCTCAGTGGATAGAGGATGGGGAAAATAGGAATGAGCAAAGGCAAAGTTCTGTTCAGCACACAGGGCATGGGGGAAAAAAGAGAAAGCTGAGAGCACACATGAAGAATATTATTCCGGGGGGCCCAGGGTGGCTCAGTTGTTTAAGCGTCTGCCTCTGACTCAGGTCATGATCCCAGGGTCTTGGGATCGAGACCCATGTCAGGCTCCCTGCTCAGCGGGGAGTCTGCCTCTTTTCTTCCCCTGCTTGTGCTCCTTCTTTCAAATAAATAAATAAAATCTTAAAAAAAACAAAACAAAACACAAGAATATTATCCCAGGGGGGCCTCAGTGGCTGTCAGTTAAGCATCCGATGCTTGGTTTCAGCTCAAGTCATGATCTTGGGGTCATGGGTTCAGGCCTGCATCAGGCTCCATGCTCTGCACAGAGTCTGCTAGAGATTCTCCCCCTCTCCTTGTGCCCCTCCCCTCACTCACACACACACCTGCATGAGCTCTCTCTCTCTCTAAAATAAATAAATAAAAACTTTAAAAAAAAGAGTATTATCTCCACTACATGTTAGTAAGAACCAAAGTTTTTTATTTCCCCCAAAGTTTTAATTAATAAAGCTAATTGTAAAAGTCAACTAGGCCAGAATTGAAAATAGTTTTATTTTGGGGGCACCTCGGTGGCTCAGTGAGTTAAGCCTGGGCCTTCGGCTCAGGTCATGATCTTAGGGTCCTGGGATCAAGCCCCACATCAGGCTCTATGCTCCTCAGGGAGCCTGCTTCCCCCTCTCTCTCTGTCTGCCTTTCTGCCTACTTGTGATCTCTCTCTCTGTGTGTGTCAGATAAATAAATAAAACCTTTTTAAAAAGAGAGAGAGAATCGTTTATTTTTGACAAACACAAATGCAAAAATAAATTCCCTGAAATACTAGATGAAAAAAATCAACAGTAGAACCAGAGACAGAGAGAGGGAAAATTAACATACACCCAAAATGGTTTCATATTTTAAGCTAAAAAGAAAGAAAAGAACAGGGTAGATGGCAAAGGAAATAAAGGGTCTGTAAGAAGTTTCTACAACCCAGATGATGATGGTATAAAATCTTTGATTATAAGTTCAGAATAGTCAGAATGTAAACACAGTTGTAGTAGTCTATTACTGACTTCTATTGGTTCTGAATAATGAAAAAATAAAGTAATAATAAAGGTAGTTATTTATCACCTTTCCTGCTAAGAGACCATTAAGTGAATTTGCTAAAATAGAACAGACACAACAAAATCTCTTATTTAAGTAAGAGAAGGATTTTTAAAACTATCCTAATACCCACAACATAAGTGGAATACTAGGAAACACCTAGGAAGAGAAACAAATGAATAGTTTAATGGTCACTTTTTAGAACTCCCTGGTCTCACTGGCAGCATCTCCAAACATTCTTCTGGAATATGCCACAATTTGTGCCAAAAAGAATACAAGAGACCTGCAGCACAAGTGATGACTAGCACAGCCCCTGTTTATGCTTCCCTTCCCCGAGAAACACCACCCCCTCTACCTCATCTTAAGAAAATAAGCCAGGGGCGCGTGGGTGGCTCAGTTAGTTAAGCATCCAACTCTTGATTTCAGCTCAGGTCATGATCTGAGAGTCTATGAGACTGAGCCCTACATCAGGCTCTGTGCACAATGGCGACTCTGCTTGAGATTCTCTCTCTCCTTCTCCCCTCTGCCCCCCCCCCCCCCCCCACCCCACATTCTCTCGCCCGAAAAAAAAAACCCTTTTAAGAAAAAAAAGAAAGAAAGGAAAGAAGCCAAATTTTGGCAAAGGGGTAGGGGACTTAAATTTTCCTGACTATTTACTATGAGCTGGGCCCTTGACATGCTTTATTCACCCGATGCTCACAGTAACTCTAAGGTAGTTTTGTTAGTCTTCCTTGACAGATAAGGGACTTGCAACCAAAAGAGGTTAAAAACATAGCCAGGGTGGCGCCTGGGTGGCTCAGTGGGTTAAGCCTCTGCCTTCAGCTCAGGTCATGATCTCAGGGTCCTGGGATTGAACCCTGCATCGGGTTCTCTGCTCGGGAGGGAGCCTGCTTCCCCCTCTCTCTCTGCCTGCCTCTCTGCCTACTTATGATCTCTCTCTCTCTCTCTCTCTCAAATAAATAAATAAAATTTAAAAAAAAACATAGCCAGGAAGAAATAGGTAATAAATGATAAATCCAGGTTCCAAACCCATCTGTCTGAAAAGCCTTGCTCTCCCCTCTACACCGAAGAGCCTCCCAATGGCGGGAGTGGGGGGCGGGGGGGGGTTTGTTGCAGGAGCACCGTGTTCCCAAGGGATACCTGACCCATACACAGAGTTCATTTCAAACCACACTTCATTTGGGGTGACATACACACCTGGGGTTCAGCCCAAGGGGTAAAGGGAAGAGACCTGCTGTAACAACACTGATGATGATGATGAGAATGATGGTTATACGCTCCTAAGAAAAGGTGTCAGCAATTGCAAAGCCTGAAATGGAGAAAGACCAAGTAGGGAGAGGGAAGAAAGTTATATAGAACCTTCACAACAGAAGAGGAATAAAAATGAATCAAAGTAAAGAGAATGAGAAGGAAGAGACTGAAGTCCTATAAAAGAGAAAAAGAAAGAGAGGTCAAAAGAATGGAAGAGGAAGGGATAAAAAGGTTGATAGAGGGGATGAAAGAAAAGAAGGGGGAAACACTGAAAAAAGAGTGAAGATAAGCATCACCACCTCCCTCTGCATAATGTGGTATTTGGGCCCTACCTGGTTTCTAATGTCCTAGAAACCACCATGCTTCCCCAATTACTTACCTCTCTGATAAAAGGTATGATAATGACACGTGTCCCTGGAGAATCCTCTTTATTAAAAGAACTATTACCACACTAAATAGCACGGCAAATTTCATAGGCAGAACAAATATTTAAATGGAGGAGTGTAATTAAAATAAATAGAAGGATATGGATAATTCTAAATCCTTAAAATGTTTAAAAACCTCTGAAGGGGGTCAGGAGAGTAATTTATTTGAAAACATAAAACCAGCATGGTTAAAAATAAAGGGCCGTCAATCCGGATGATGAGAAATGATTACACAAATACCCAGAGATCGCCATGGTGGATTATGACATGAATTGGCGGCACTCTTTACATACACGGTATTTTCAAAGCTGTCCCTCAAATCTTAAATCCCAAGCAGTGAGTCAGACTCCAAAGAGGACACACCTAACACTCCATTTATATGAAGTTTAAGAACAGACAAAACTAATCTATGGTGGGGCACCTGGGTGGCTCAGTTGGTTAAGCATTTGCCTTTGGCTCAGGTCATGATCCTGGAGTCCTGGGATCAAGCCCTGAGTGGGGCTCTCTGCTCAGCAGGGAGCCTGCTTCTCCCTCTCACTCTTCCTGCTTCTCCATCTTCTTCTGCCTGCTGCTCCCCCTGCCTATACTCACTCTTTCTCGCTCTGTCAAATAAATAAATAAAAATCTTCAAAAAAAAAAAAAGAATAAATAAAACCCTAGTCTACAGTCATGGAAGTCAGAGCAATGGAGGAGGGCAGAATGGAAGGGGGCATGAGGGCATATTCTGAGGTGGTAGAGATATTCTGTACCGTGTCTGGGTGGTGGTTACACAGATGCATAGTTTTGTCAGAATTCCTGGAACTTTATTCTTAAAATGGGCACATTGCATCTTATATAAATTATACTTCCCTTAATAAAGTTGATTTAAAAAAAATTAAAGGTTTACCTCAATAAGGTTCATTAAAATGAAGACTCGAACAGCAAAATCCTAGAAAAATACAATTATTCTGTATCCTGATTGTGGTGGCTGTTACACAAACATATACATGTGGTAAAACTTCAGAGAAACATAAACTAGGAAGAAAATATGAGTGCATATAAAAACTGGTGAAATTCAAATAAGGTCCACAAGTTTAGTATTTTATACCAATGTCGATTTCTTGGTTTTGATAATATACTATGGTTATATAAGATGATATCATTGGGAAAACAAAACAGAAGAACTACTTTGTATCAATTTTGTAGTATCTTGTAAGTCAAAAATTACTTGAAAAAATTTTTTCTTAAAAAAGAACAAAAATTATATAGTCAGTATTTTCTACTATAACCCACCATCAACGGTACAAAGGGAGGAGCTTATTATACAGCATAATCCTGCAAATACAAAAATTGCGAAAGGGAAATAACTTTGTAAATGTTTCCAATAAACCTGCAGCTAGTGTGTATTCATTTTTTAAAAGATTATCTATTTATTTATTTTTGAGAAACAGAGAGAGAGAAAGAAAGCAAGTGAACATGAGAGGGGGGTGGGGAGGTGTGGCGGTGCAGGGTCGGGAGGCAGAGGAAGAAGCAGACTCCCCGCTGAGTAGCGAGCCCACTGTGGGGCTCGTTCCCAAGACCCTGGGATCACAACCTGAGCCAAAGGCAGATGCTTAACAGAGTGAGCCACCCAGGCGCCCGTAGTCCATGTCAGAGGGAGACAAGTACATAAAATGAAGAGGACTCAACAGATTAAAAATTCAGAACAAAATAATAATCCACTAAAAATATGTCAACAAACTGAACCTAAGAATTCCTACCTTGTGAAGTCAAATGTTACATATAAGCGAGATTGTATTTTAAAAAGACAAACTGATGTGCACGGAGAACAGTGACATGATGAGGCAGCAAGAGAGTCTAGCCATTTGGAAGCTAAGGAGAAAGCCTTAAGAGGAACAGTGATAGCATGTTTGTTTTTGGACTTCTAACCTCCAGAACTGAGAGAAAATAAATTTATGTGGTTTAAGGCACCAAGTCTACGGTATTTTGTTATGGCTGTCCCAGCAAACTAATATACTGGACTGTAATTTATATACCATAAAATTTACTTCTGGTGGGTATACAGTTCAGTGACTCTTTATAAATTTATAGAGTTGTGCAGTCTTCATCACAATCTAGTTTAGGACATAACTGTCACCCCCCAAAAACCTCCCTCCCCCACCACCAGCCCTGGTAACTACTGATCTGCTTTCTCTGATATACTTGCCTTTTCTAGGATTTCAGAAAGATGGAATCATATGATATAAAGTCTTCTGTGTCTGCTTAGTATGTTCTTGAGGTTCATCTGTGTTGTAATATGTACCAGTAGTTTCTTTTTATTACTGAAGAGTTTCCCCTGAATGGCTATACCACATCTTATTTATCCATTCATCAGTTAATGAGCATTTGGGTTACTCCCTGTTTGGAGCTATTATGAATAATAATGCTGTAATCATTCACATAATGTTTAATCAATTATGTTTTAATTTCTCTTAGATATGTAGTGGGGTGTTTGGATGGCTCAGTCAGTTAAGCATCTGACTTCAGCTCAGGATGTTAGGGTCCTGGGATCAAGGCCCACGTCTGGCTCCCTGCTCAGCGGGGAGCCTGCTTCTCCCTCTCCTCCTGGCTCGCGCTCGCTCTCGCTATCTCTGTCTCTCAAATAAATAAAATTTAAAAAAAAAAAGATATGTAGGAAAGGAATTACGGAGTCACATGGTAAGTCTATGTTTAACTATTTAAGAAACTGTCAAACTGGGTTTCAAAATGGCATTATCATTTTACATTTCTACCAGGTATGTATGAAAGTTCCAGTTTCTCCACATTTTTTTAAAGATTTTTTAAATTTATTTGACAGAGAGAGACAGAGCAAGAGAGGGAACACAAGCAGAAGGAGTGGGAGAGGGAGAAGCAGGGAGCCCAAGGCAGGGCTCAATCCCAGGACCCTGAGATCATGACCTGAGCCCAAGGTGGATGCTTAACACTGAGTCACCCAGGCTCCCTGTTTCTCCACATTTTTGCTAACACTTGCTACTGCCAGTCCTTTTAAACTACAGCCATTCTAATGTGTGTGTAGTAATTCACTCCAAGTTTAAGCTCAAAAAGACAATTCTAACTTTGTGCTAATGAGAACAAGCCACAGGCCTAATTACAGATAAAAAGTTTAGGCCTGAGGGGATGGTCTTAAAATTCTATCTAATAACTAAATTATTATAAATAATTAGTTATTACTATTATAAATCATAAGTAACTTTATTTTAGCTTTTAGAAAAGAGGAGGGGAAAAGAACTCTCTCTTCGTTAGTAAGAGAAACATTTGTGAATCTCATTGTTTTTATTCCAAAACCATTTATTCCAAATTTGGATTTTTTTTTTATTAAATGTCTTTTGAATTTCAAAAGATTAGAAAAACCCATATCATATGATGAAATGTGTAACTATCACTTTAACATAAGTTTAAAGGATGCAATTTTGTGTTTTACACTTAATGATAAATGCAGAATACATAGTTGGAAATTTGGGATAGGACATGTTTGATTTCAGGCAAGCCTTTTAATTTCTTTTCTAAGAATGGCTGAAGATTAATGTAATCATGATATAAAGCATGGGATTTAAATTACAACATATTATAATCACATTGTGCTATAATGATACATATTGATGTCCTTTATGGAATGATCCTAACAGGATTCAGATAATCTGAAAATTACATAAACCCACTGAAAATTTTTCATTCGAAATTTGGGGTATGGTTTACAGGTATAATATCTAACACGTTTTTTAGTTATTTTTAAAACAGGATTACGTTTTGTTTTTATAGACTCTAATGATAGGTTATAACATTCCTAATTGGCTTTAGGCAAAACTTCCAGAATTGGTATTCATGTGTTGTTCTTTGCTAATCATATGAAATTCTAATGTGTTTGGTCACTCCTTGATCACCCGGTAGGAAAATGAAAACTTTTGCTTGGCGCTGGATGAGCAGGAAAAATCAGCCCCTGACATCCAGGAGCCAGCGGGCAGTGTGCATTGGCTTTTGTGCTGCTACGGGCTGGGCCGGCAGCCACAGCTAGGCCTTGTGTCGTCCTGCAGCACATGGACACTTTCAGAGAACACTTTTCAGAAGACACCAGCCTCAGACAAGGCCACTCTGTGTCTGGAGATGGATCAAGACAGAAACAAGTCCACTCCATAATCACACGTGAATGCAGGCAGAACATGAACACTCTCCAAACAACAAAAGGCCAAACAACCTCCCCTCCTAGATCATAGCAGTAGGGGCTTCTTCACTTCCATTGACATCTGTAGCCACAAATGTGGCCTGCTGTCACTATAAATCAAATTTATTAAGACACACGATCATACAAGTACCCTGCTTCCTGACAGCACCCAATCCAGAGCAAGACCCCATTTCCTTAAGCCCTCCCCCAAATTAACTAACACAAATCCAAATCCTAGAGTAAGTCTTTTCTAACATCTGCTTACTTAAGACATCCTACGGTTACTCAGGGTATTACAATGAGTAATAAACCAACCTGTCCCATTAAAAACAGAATCAAGAGACAGTCTATCAAGATGGCAGAGTAAGAGGACTCCTCCCACAGACACACCAGAATCTACAACTACATGTAGAACAACTACCTCTGTGAACAAACTGAAGACAAGCAGAACAGATCATACACAACAAAAGATAGAGAGAAAGGGCCACATCAAGAAAGATAGGAGGAGGGGTGCCTGGGTGGTTCGGTCATTAAGCATGTGCCTTCGGCTCGGGTCATGATCCCGGGGTCCTGGGATCCAGCCCTGTGTCAGGCTCCCTGCCTGGCAGGAAGCCTGCTTCTCCCTCTCCTGCTCCCCCTGCTTGTGTTCCCTCCCTCACTGTCTCTCCCTGTCAAATAAGTAAATAAAATCTTGGAAGGAAGGAAGGAAGGACGGACGGGCAGAGATGCAGGTCAGTCAGAACCCACACTGCCAGCACAGTGACCCATAAGTGGAAGCATCGTCACAACCACAGAGGCGTGCCCCCAGGCACAAAGAGTCCAAGCCCCTCATTAGGCTCCACTGCCCAGGGGACCTGAACTTGAAAATGTGTCCCCCTAATATCTGGCTTCGAAAACCAGTGGGGCTTATGTCCAGGAGAGCCTGGAGGGCAGAAATGAACGGAGACTGCTCTGAAAGGGGCAGGTACAATCTCACTTAAGCATCTGCCTTCAGCTCAGCTCATGATCTTAGGGTCCTGGGATTGAGCCCTGAGTCAGGCTCCCCACTCAGTGGGGAGTCTGCTTCTCCCTCTCCCTCTGTGCTGTCCCTCAACTCGTGTACTCTCTCTGTCACTCTCTCTGCTCTCTCTCTCTTAAATAAGGAAAAACCCTTAAAAAAAAAAAGAAAAAAAGAAAAGCAGCAAGGTGACTAATGAAGAGCCATTGACTAATTGTAGGGTGTGTCCTGTGGGGCAGGGATCTGTTAGAACATTCTCTGGGAACACAAGCAGTGGAAAACACCATTTTTTGTTGTTGTTGTTGCTACTTCCCTTCTACCTAGCAGGCCAGGCACTTGCGGGTACTATCTTTTACCTCTCCATCTGCTGTGCCAGCGCCACTCCCTCCATCACATTCCACTGTAGACTTACCCCATTCGACTCGCCTGCCCTGGCCAGGAACCCATCCCAAGCAGCACCCCACCCTGTCACCATCTATGGGTGTATTTAACCTACACCAAAGCTCCCCACAACTAACTGGTTCCCATCCCATCACTCCCAGCAGGCACAGTTGGCAGGCTATGGAGCCCCTCCCCAGTGCCTCCACCTCAGGGGGCCAGCCCCACGCACCAGTGCTTCCACAGCTGTCCCAGCTGGGCCTGGTAGCCAGCCCCACACACCAGCAAGTCTCAAACAATCACAACCCAGCCACAACAAGCAGGTACACAAACATGCAAATACCCTCAACAGAATCAACAGCAGATTAGAGGATGCAGAAGAATGGCTCAGCAATCTGGAAGACAAAGTAGAAATCACCCCATCAGAGCAGCCTATTAATTAATTTAAATAAGGATAGTTTAAGAGACCTCTGGGACAACACCAAGTGTACTAACAACATTCGCATTCTAGGGGTCCCAGAAAGAGAAAAGAGAAAGGGACAAAAATCCTATTTGAAGAAATAATGCCTGCCAGTTTCCCAAACTGGCACAGAAAATAGATATCCAAGTCCAGAAAGCACAGACAGTCCTAAACAAAATGAACCCAAAGAGATCCACATCGGGACACATTATAATCCAAGTGTGAACAGGTGAAGATAAAGTGAGAATCTTAGAAGCAGCAAGAGGAAACAAATTACACACAAGGGAACCCCATACGAGTATCAACTGACCTTTCAGCAGAAACTTTACAGGTAAGAAGGCAGTAACATGATACACTCAAATTGGGGAAAGGAAAAACTTAACAATTAAGAATACTTTACCCAGCAAGTTTATCACTCAGAATTGAAGGAGATGAAGGATTTCCTGGACAAGCAAAAGCTAAAGGAGTTCACAACACCAAACGAGCCTTACAAGAGATGTTAAAACAACGACTTTAAATAGAAAAGAGGGGAGCCTGGATGGCTCAGTCGGTTAAGCGTCTCCCTTCAGCTCAGGTCATGATCCCAGGGTCCTGGAATCAAATCCCGCATTGGGCTACTTGCTCGGTGAGGAACCTGCTTCTCCCTCTGCCTCTGCCTGCTGCTCTCTCTGCTTGTGCTCTCTCTCTCGCTGACAAATTAATTTTAAAAATCTTTAAATAGAAAAAGCCATAACTAGAAATAAGAAAATTATGAAAGAAAAAAATCTCACTGGTTAAGGAAAACATATAATAAAAGTCGTAGATCAATCAACTACATAGCTAGTATGAAGATTAAAAGAGAAAAGTAGTAAAATCATCTAAACCTATAATAATTAGTCAAGGGATACACAAAATAATATGATATAAAATATGATATCAGAAATATAAAACATGGGAGCCATAAAAATATAGTGCTTTTAGAACACTCTTAAACTTATTCACCACCAGCTTAAAATAGATGGCTATATACATAGGATGGTTATATATGAACCACATGGCCACCAAAACCCAAATATCTATAATAGATACACAAAAAAATAAAGAGAAAGGAATTCAAACAAAACACTAAGGAAAGTCACCAAGCCACAAGGGAGGAGAGTAAAAAAAGAAGAAATAGAAGAGAGCTGTAAAAACAAAAACAAAAACAAAATCAACAAAATAGCAGTAAATACATACCTGTCAATAATTACTTAAATTTATTCTGTTCCAATCAGAAGACATAGGGTGGCTAAATGAATAAAAAAAGAATATCCATACATATGTTGCCCACAAAAGAGTCCCTCCAGATCTAAAGACACAGACTAAAAGTGAAGGGATGGAAAAAAGATATTCCGTGCAAATGGAAATGTGAAGCTGGGGTAACAATACTTGTATCAGAGAAAATAAACTTTAAACAAAGACTAACAGGAAACAAAGTTAGTAGAAGGCAGGAAATAAAAAACATCAGAGCTGAAATAAATGAAATACGGACTAAAAAGAACAACAAAAAGGAATAATGAAACTATGAGCTGATTCACTGAAAAGATAAACAACATTGATTAATCTTCAATCAGACTCAGCAAGAAAAAAAGAAAAAGGACCCAAATAAATAAAACAAATAAAAGAGAAGTATACACAGAAATACAAAGGATCATAGGAGACTACTACAAATAATTTTATGCTAACAAGTGGGAAAACTTAGAAGAAACAGATAAATTCCTAAAACATACAATTTTCTAAGACTGAATCAAAAAGAAATAGAAAAATTTGAACAGGCCAATTAATAGTAATCAAATTGAATCAGTAAAAAACAAACAAACAAAAACTCACAACAAACAGAAGTCCAGGATCACACCGCTTCCCAGGTTAATTCTACCAAACATTTAAAGAAGAGTTAAGGGGCACCTGGGTAGCTCAGTCTGTTAAGCATCTGCCTTCAGCTCAGGTCAAGATCCGAGGGTCCAGCATCAGGCCCCCTACTCAGCAAGAAGTCTGTTTCTCTCTCTCTCTCTCACTCCCTCTCTCTCTGCCCCTATCTCTTGTTCATGTTCTCTCTCTCTCACACACTCTGTGTCTCAAATAAATGAATTAAAAAAAAATCTTCAAGGAAGAGTAAATACCTATCCTCAAACTATCTCAAAAATTTGAAGAAACATTTCCAAACTCATTCTATCAGGCTAGCATTACCCTAATACCAAAACCAAAGACACACACATACACACACACACACACACACACACACACACACACGAAAGAAAAATTACAGGCAATATCGCTGATAAACATAAAAGCAAAAAAAATTTCAACAAAATATCAGCAAACAGAATTCAATAATACATTAAAAGGATCATACACTATGATCAAGTGGGATTTTGCCCAGGAACACAAGGACGGTTCGGTAGCCACAAATCAATCAACGTAATACACCATATTAAAGGCCATATATGACAAACACACGACTAACATATCCAATGGTGAAAAGCTGAAAGCTTTTCCTCTAAGATCAGTAGCAACACAAGGATGCTCACTCTTGCCTCTTCTATTCAACATAGTAACAAATCCTAGCTGAAGCCAGTGGGCAAGAAAAAGAAATAAAAGACATCCAAATTGGATAGGAAGACTTTAAGCTGCTACCATTTGCAGACATTATATGTTACATAGAAAACCCTGGGGATTAAGGAGTACAGTCATCATGGGGTGCCTGGGTGGCTTAGTCGGTTAAGTGTCTGACTCTTGATCTTAACTCAGGTCTTGATCTCAGGGTTATGAGTTCAAGCCCCACAGCACTGAGCTCCACACTGGGCCTGGGGACTACTTTAAAAAAAAAAAAAAGGCACACTCATTGTGATGAGCACTGAGTAATGTATAGAATTGTTAAATCACTACATTGTACACCTGAAATGAATATAATACTATATGTTAACTATACTGGAATTCAAGTTAAAACTTAATTAAAAAATACTTAGGAATAAATTTAACCTAGGAGGTAAAAGACCTATACCCTGGAAACTATAAGACACGGATGAAAGAAACTGAAGAAGACCCAAAATAAATGAAAAGACATACAGGGTCATGAATTGGACGAATAACTATTGTGAAAAAGTTCATACTACCCAAAGCAACCTATATAGATTCAATGTAATTCCTATCAAAATACCAATGGTACATTTTTCACAAAAACAGAATGGTCCTAAAATATGTACGGAACCACCAAAGACCCTGATTAGCCAAAGCAATCTTGAGAAAGAATAACAAAGCTGGAGGTATCATGCTCCATGATTTCCAACTATACTACAAAGCTACAGTAATCAGTACGCTACTGGCACAAAAATAGACACACATATCAATGGAAGAGAACAGAATCCAAAAATAAACCCACGCATATATGGTTAATCAATCTTCAACAAAGGAGGCAGGAATATCCAATGGGAAAAAGACCGTCTCTTCAACCAATGGTGCCTGGGAAACTGGTCAGCTACATGCAAAAGAATGAAGCTGGACCAGTTTCTTATACCATATATAAAAATAAACTCAAAGTGCATTAAAGACTTAAATGGAAGATCAGAAACCATAAAACTCCTAGGAGAAAACATAGGCAGTAAGTTCTTCGACATCAGTCTGAGCAGTATTTTTCTGAATGGATTTCCTCAGGCAAAGGCAACAAAAGCAAAAATAAACAAACAGAACCACATAAAACTAAAAAGCTTTTGCGCAGTGAAGGAAACCATCAACAAAACAAAATCCCAAACTACTGAAAGAGAGAAGATGCTTACAAATAATATAACTGATAAGGAGTTAATATCCAAAGTACATTTAAAAAAACTCACATAACTTATTATTTTTTTAAAAAATCCAACATACAACTGGGCAGAGGACCTAAACAGAATTCTCCAAAAAAGACATATAAATGACCCACAGACAGCGAAAGATCTTCAACTTAACTCATAATCAGGGAGACACAGACCAAAACCACATCGAGGTATCACACCTGTCAGAACAGCTAGTACCAAAAAGACAAGAAACAAGTGCTAGTAAAGATGTGGAGAAAAGGGAACCCTCGTGCACTGTTGGTAGGAATGCAAAATGGTGCAGCACTATGAAAAACAGCATGGAGGTGTCTCAAAAAATTAAAACCAGAACTACCATATATGATTCAGCAATTCCACTTCTAAATATTAATCTGAAGAATATGAAAACACGAATTCAAAAAGCTATATGTACCCCTGTGCTCACTGTAGCATTACTCAGAAGAGTCAGGATATGGAAGCAACCTAAGTGTCTACCAATGGGTGAATGGATAAAGAAGATGCCCTATAGGGGCGCCTGGGTGGCTCAGTGGGTTTGAGCCTCTGCCTTCAGCTCAGGTCGTGGTCCCGGGGTCCTGGGATCGAGCCCCACATCGGGCTCTCTACTCAGCGGGGAGCCTGCTTCCCCCTCTCTCTCTGCCTGCCTCTCTGCCTACTTGTGATCTCTGTCTGTCAAATAAATAAATAAAATCTTTTAAAAAAATCCAGCATTAAAAAAAAAAAAGAAGAAGATGCCATGTATATACGATGGAAAGTTAATTCATCCATAGCAAAGGAGATCTTGCCATTGGCAACACTATGGATGAGCCTAGAGGGCATTCTGCTAAGTGACATAATTCAGAGAAAGACAAACACTGTATGACTTCATTTCTTTTTTTTTTTTTAATATTTTGTTTATTTATTTAACAGACAGAGATCACAAGTAGGCAGAGAGGCAGGCAGAGAGAGGAGGGGAAGCAGGCTCCTCGCTGAGCAGAGAGCCCGATGCGGGGCTCGATCCCAGGACCCTGAGATCATGACCTGAGCTGAAGGCAGCGGCTTTAACCCACTGAGCCACCCAGGGGCCCCATGTATGACTTCATTTCTATGTGGAATCTAAAAAGCAGAACAAATGAACAAACAATACAAAACAGAAACATATTCCTAGATACAAAGAACAACCTGGGGGTTGCCAGAGGGGACAGAGTAGAGGGAGGGTCAAAATAAAGAAAGTGGGTTAAAAGGCACAAACTTCCAGTTATAAAATAAATAAGACACGGGGATGCAATGTACAGCATAGTTAATAATATTATAACTCTTGGGACCCTGAAAAATAAAATTAAATTAAATGTTAAAAAATAATAGTAATATTGTACAACTTTGTATGGTGACAAATAGTAGCTAGATTTATTATGATGATCACTTCCCAATACATATAGTTTATATATATATATATATATGATATATATAATATATATATTACAACATATATGTTGTAAACCCGAAACTAACAAAACATTGTGTTTCAACTACACGCCAACAAAAAATAAATAAAAATTTTAAACCTTTTTTAGGGGCGCCTGGGTGGCTCAGTCAGTTAAGCATCTGCCTTCAGCTGAGGTCATGATCCCAGGGTCCGGGGATGGAGCCCTGCATCAGGCTCCCTGCTCACCGGGAAGCCTGCTTCTCCCTCTCTGCCTGCTACCCTCCCTGCTTGTGCTCCATTTCTCTCTCTCTCTCTCTCTCCGACAAATAAATAAAATCTTAAAAAAAAAATTTTAACTTTCTTAAAAAAATCAAGGTGACCCGAGAGATCAAATTATGTTTTAAAAATTTATGTTTATATTGCTCAAAGCATAAAGATTCACACAGTACTACATAATCAGCTTACCACAAACCCAATGTCAATGAATGCAAAGTTATTAAAATTCTAATTCTGTGGCCAGTAGTTCTGATTATAATTATTATGTTTACAATAGATGGAAAAAATGAAATAATATTTTTAAATGCATGCATACCCCATAGGATCAACCTTTATCCTGCCATTTACTATAATAGAGTCATTTGCAAAACAGCAAACAAATTAGGCTAACTAGGAGTAACTGCCAAATGAAAAGAAATGAGAGTATAATTATAGAGTCAATGCAAATGGTACTTAACATCCAGATAAAAGTCATGTAAAAACATTCAGTTATTTGGGTATTTTTAACTAGTCTTTTTATAAAAGTGGCTAATGACAGATCATATACAGTAACCACAGCAGCAGATCATAAACTAGTAAATGCCAAATTCCAGTGAAAAATGTAGGTACCTGGTATCATCAGAAAGAACCCCAAGGCCGGGAGATCCAAGATCTGGGCTCTGTTCTAGGATGAACAAGTGGAATTTGCCTTTAGTCACAGACTAAATGTTATGCTTACTAAGACCAAAGTCTGAAGCACAGACTGCTAACAGTGAAAGGACTTTTGAGATCAGCCAGCCGAGGCCCTCATCAAGGTCCAGGTAACTGAGGCTCAGAGAGGAAAAGTGACTAAAGCCACCATCACACAGGTCGTTAGGGAGGAGCACCTCCCAACGCACAGCCTCAGGCTCCTGGTCCCTGCCCCACCTCTTACCAGTGACTCCTCACTTACAGAGTGAGAACAATCACCCATGCCTGCTTCTTCCTCGCTGGCATGCTGGGATGATGGCTCGAACTAACCGGTGTGAGTGAGTATGCACTTGCCTGTATTCACGTGAATTCGACGAATTCGGGGTGCAGTGTGGGGGGCGGATGCAGTATTATGCAAAACTGGCCATCGGCATAAACCCTCCCAGGACCAGTTAGGACCGTGTTTCTCAATGGCAGCAGGACTGGTATCTTAGGGAGGATGTTGTCCCCCATCCAGGGTGGCCCTTTCCACATGGCAGTACTAGCTGGCCCATCACTAGTACTCAACAGGGGAAGGCGCCTCCGGACAGGGCATTGCCCTAGGCCAAGGCCATTTAAAGCATCCAGATGAATGCCAACAAGCCATGG
The DNA here is from genome assembly GCF_010015895.1 of Lontra canadensis. Lineage (NCBI taxonomy): Eukaryota > Metazoa > Chordata > Mammalia > Carnivora > Mustelidae > Lontra > Lontra canadensis. The sequence goes on from NW_022631125.1 coordinate 3,369,715, forward strand.
GAAACAACACATCAAAATTCCAAAAATGGTAAATAAAGATGGAATCAGTACTACTGATTTATTTTTTCCTTTTGCCTCTGTCTCCAATATGGCCCAACATGGCAGTTCATGGATCCTGTCTTCATTTAAAATATTGCTAGTTCGGTCATCATGAATGCTGGCATTCATTTTGATTCTTGACGATAGTTCATTAGAATACTATCCCACTTGATCACTGAGGTTCGGGTGCCCCGTGAGTTCTGCCCCCAAGTTAAGGGCCTCACTTGCCTCCACCTAGTCCCTGTCACTGTGACAACCCAAAACACCTGCCCACATTTGCAAAGGCCTCCCTGCGTTCGGAGAACCTCTGAAATGGGGGCTGATTTTTCTCATACAACAAGAAGTCCACAGACAGGCAGCCCAGGGCCTCCATGGTGCCAAGATGGCTGCAGAATTAGGTCCTAGTTCCAGACAAGAAAACACAGATATGGCGAAGCACAGGAGAAACATTATCAGTCGAGCCTCTTTTAATTAGGGGGGAAAAAAAAGATTTCCCAGGAACCCTACCCAGTAAACCTTCACCCATATACCACTGGCCAGAAGTAAATCCCCTGACCAGCCCCTAGCCGCAAGGAGCCTGAGCAGCTGAACCTTTTTCGGTTGTGTGGGCACAACTCCAGCCACAATAACACCAGGGTTCCCTCTATAAGAAGAAGGGGGGAGTGAGTGAAAGAGAAACAGCTAGAAATGTCTGCCATGGGGGCCATGCAACATAGTAAAGGCCGGCTCTTCCTGGTGACTGCAAATCACCTTTTCTCTGTTGGTGATCAGATGGTCTGCCTGGGCAGAGCAATGTTATGGTCACTTCCAGAATTCCGGATAAAACCCAGAATGTCGTCTTAGGTTGGGCTCCACAGAAGCAAGGCCTGAAACAGGGATTCAGATGCATGTGATTTATGGAAGGCACACTCTTTTCTTTCTTTTTTAAGATTTTGTTTATTTATTTGAGGAAGAGAGAGAGAGAGAGGGCATGAGCAAGCAGGGAAGGAGCAGAGGGCAGAGGAACGAGAATGCGAGGCAGCTCTGCACTGAGCATGGAGCCCAACATGGGGGTGCACCCCAGCACCGTGAGACTACGACCTGAGCTGAAACCAAGAGTAGGACACTCAACCGACTAAGCCACCCAGGTGCCCCCAAGGGCACCTTCTTAGGAGAAACTTTTAAGTAGTGAGGGGAGCACCCAAGGGAGGGAAATGAGCCAAGCAAGGATGCAATCGCACGTGAGGTTTTGCTTGGGCCTGATGCGCAGGGGTCCATGAGCCGAAATCCACAATACAGAGTTGTCTACCCTTGAAGCAGCTCAGCGTATTCACCCTTGATAAATCAGGCAACCATCTGCCACCTCCTCTCATGGTGATGGGGCCAGTGCAACCATCCAGCTTTCTCCGGGCAATGCAATGTCCATCGGCCAAGAACACCACTCTGTGAAGGGTTACGGGTATGAGCTGTTTGCCAAAGCACGTGCTGCAGCTGGGGGAGCTGGGTGCTCCACCCCTAACGTGGACCTGGGTGGGCACCAGGGCATATGGGACAAAGAGTAGAGTTTGATACAATTTCCAAAGAACTGCCTTTATCTCTATCTTGCACTGTTTGAGAATATAACCCTGGATATACTGCTATGATTAAAAGTCATTAGAGAACTGGCAACGAGTTAAAGATGTCTCATTTTTAAGAAAAATGATTAACAGGTGTTGACTTGTTTTGTTGAACCACAAGCAGGAAAGCGCTATATAATTTGCTCTGGGTATTAACCAGGATCCAGGCTGTAGTTCACAATCTCATCAGAGCACGTAAATATTTCATAGTCTTAGTGTCTCATTGAAAGCTCAATGAATATTTAATTGAAGTTGACCAACAAAATAACTGAAAGAATTATGTTGCATTTAGTTAGGCCTAAAATGAGCAAGCTCTTCATTTTCTCAAGTAGTTTGAAGCTAAAATCATTCCAACTTCATGAAATATTCTACATAATTTTATAAGTAATTAAAGGGCTGCAAAATAGGTTTGAAAGGCACATATTAAATATTGAGAAAAACAGGAAATAAAATGAATTTTCAACTTTCAGTGCAAGAGAATAGTTTAATATATTGTCACCTCCAACATTACTTATTCAGTAGTGGATGAGTTTAAACTATTGTCAATACCCTCTTTTTGACACAAAAAGTAAAAATAGAATCTTTTCTTTGTCCCTTGCAAATTAAATATTCTAGAATGATGATGTGCAAACACCTATAAGATTGATATTAACAGGAAACCATGAACGAGCCAGCCATGTAAGCTAGCCCAGAAATTGCTTCTGAACTCCAGGTCCAACATTGGGCCAGGTACTGAAAATAATTAAAAAAAAATTTTTTTTTTAAAGACAGAGAGAGAGAGAGAGAGAAATAATGGTCCATGTTCAAAGTAGAGATGGTTTCCCTGGAAAGAAGTTTCCCTGCAGTCTGTTAGATCTCCATAAGTGTCAGAAATGGGCTTCAGAAAAAAAATATGCGCTCTAATTGATCAACCCTAAAACAGATGACACAGAATATGTCATTTCTATCAAATTTGGAGACATTTTAATTGGAACCAAAGTATTGCCAACTAATCCATGCTAAAGCTGCTAAAAACCACCTGGTAAACTTAGGGTATTAAGGTCTGAATTCTTTATCTAGTCCTGAATTACTTGTGTTAAGATTTATTTTAGGCAAAGAGAGAGAGAGAGCAAGAGAGATCGCACACATGCTCAATATGAATCCCAGGCAGACTCCCTGCTCAGCACAAAGCCTGACACAGGGCTCGATCCCACAACACCAAGATCACAACCTGAGCCGAAACCAAGAGTCGGACACTTACCTGAGCAACCCAGGTGCCCCACAGTCCTGCATTATTTTTTAATTACAGAATTTAAATAATCTAATAACAGGTTCCTATTTGGAAAACAGAACGTGAGCCGCAATACAAGGTTGTCTCATAAACCCAACACATCAATTGTGCTGCCTTATGGGCAATAATTGGTCATCCTGCAGTTTTCTTCCCTTTGATCTTAGTTCCTTTTTAAGATATTCAAATGGATTTTTTTCAATTATCAATACATCATGATATGTGTATGTTATGTACACATATACGTTCAGTTCAGGTTCTTGTCTAACAATGGCGCCTCTTTCATTCACTTCTACAATTCATGCCACATCACCCTTTGGTTCTGAGGGATGGGGAACCATAATTAGTATGCAGAAAAGAGAAGACATCTTTCTGTTGCTATTTAATGGCATGTTCCAAATCAAACAACATGATTTCATTAATGGCAACTCACGAACCAACAGTGACACTGACCAGACTCTAAGTGTCTACGGGAGGACAGATTATCCTGTCCAGGGGAGGAGAAGGGAGAAAGGTTGATAAGCATTAGCCAAGAAAGATAAACATTCAGTGTCCTGCAACCAATGGGCCTGGTCAGAAAGAGGAGCCATGGGGTATTTTTCTTCTGCAATGTGTCTTTACAAAAGAACGAGCCTGAACATTTACATTGAGGGCTCGCATTTTCTCCAACATTTACTATATCATACATGTCACATTTTACAATTGTATTTTTCCCAGTGCCATGGGACTTACCTGCTTATCGAAAGCTACCCAGGATGGCGCATCACTTCCGATTCCTTTAGGAAATGCACTATATTTAGGCTTCATCTTTTGCCCGAAAAGCAGTTCTCCACCAATTCCGGGTTTATCTTCACTCACCAGCATGCTCACATTGTTGCAAAAGCCCCAATGTTGAGATTTGTGGAACTTCTCCTTTCCCACCTGTGAACGCAAGCCACAACATAAAATGGCTGAAGTTAGGCTTTCTGTCTTGCCCTATTCGTTTTTAAAAGGTAAACACATCCCCCACGGTTTATTTTTCCCGTTACAAAATGCACCTTCTAGTGGCAAATAATTATGATCCACCTTCATCCAGAAAGTTGGGTCACATTTTTAAATTCAATTCACTTTAGCAAATTCAAAACTTTGAAAAGCAATCAAGAAGAAACCCGATGCTCCATGCTATTTAAAATGGTTAAAAATAACCATTACTGCAAGTGAACATTTAGAACATTAGCTTGCTAATTGGTCTATTCTACTTATTTGCCAAGAAGGCAAACGGCGGAGGGGCGGGGGGGGAGGGCAGAAATCCTCTACTTCAGAGTGAAAATCTAACAGTCTTCCTACATAAGTCTAAACGTTATTTGCACCAACACAGAAAATAAAATCTTTTCCTCATTAAAATGAATGTAACAGGAAATTTCTCAGAGCTGACATTCTCATCTTCATTTTAAAAACTTGCCTTTCCTTTTCCTCACTCCCCTCCTATCTTTTCAGGGGATCTGGGCAGAGAGAGAAAAGCCTGGACAACGCTACCGAGGGTTGGCAAAGATGTGGGACGACGTCAGCTCGCGTGCTCTGCTGCAGGGAAGTAAAAGGGAGAGTCCCTCTGAGAAGAAATCCAGCAATACCCAGGAAAGTGAGAAGTGCAGATGCCGTCTGGCCTAGCAAGTCCATTTGCAAATATCCTTTGCCCCTGTGCACAAGGAACTAAATGTAAATAATAAATATATCTATAAAAAATGTAAATAAATATTTATTGTGCTATATATCATACATGGTAAACACCCATCCACAGCCCTGAATAAAAAAAATAAAACAACTCCGATACAGCGAAGCCATCTCTTGCTCCCCTCCCTGCCTCGCCTGCAGGTAACCATTACCCTGAATTTGTCCCTAGAGTTTTAACATTTTTTGTCAGGGCAACCGTTTTTTGCGAAAGCATGACTCAGGGAATTCTGACCAGAGGTCTGAAAAGACCTCATTTCAAGGCAACCTACGAACAGCAGGAAATACTTGCCAATCTTCTATCTGATAAAGGGCTAATATCCAAAATATATAAAGAACTCCTACAACTCAAAAGCACGAACACAAACAATACAATGAGAAAATGAGCAGAGGGTCTGAACAGTTATTTTTCTAAAGACTTTTCACTCAGCATCAGGGAAATGGGAATCAAAAGCCCAGTGAGATATCACCTCACACCTGTGAGAACAGCTCCTGTTCAAAAAGACAAGACGTGGGGCACCTGGGTGGCTCAGTGGGTTAAGCCTCTGCCTTCGGCTCAGGTCATGATCTCGGGGTCCTGGGATCAAGTCCCGCGGCGGGCTCTCTGCTCAGCGGGGGGCCTGCCTCCCACTACCCCTCTGCCTGCCTCTCTGTCTACTTGTGATCTCTCTCTCTCTCTCTCTGTCAAATAAATAAATAAAATCTTGGAGCCCTCATGCCCTGTTGGTGGGAGTGGGAATTGGTACAGACACGGGGGAAGACAGGGTGGCGATCCTGAAAATATTACAAATAGAACTACCTACCACACAATCCAGCAAGTCCTCTGGGTATTTATCCATAAAAATATTACTCAAAAAAATATATACACCTGTGTGTTCGCTGCAGCATTATTTACAATAGCTTCTAAAACATGATAAAAACGTAAGTGTCTACCAACGAATCAATGGATAAAGAAAACACAAGATACACACACACAAGTATTCAGCCATAAAAAATATGAATGAAACCTTGCCATTTGTGACAACATGGATGGACCTTGAAGGCATTAGGCTAAGTGAAATGAGACAGAGAAAGATAAATAGCATCTGATCTCATTTATATGTAGAATCTTAAAAACAAAAACAAAAAACAAATGAACAAACAAACGACAAAACACCACAGGCTCACAGATACTGAGAACAGATTGGCGGATGTCACAGGTGGGGGTGGGAGGAAGAATGGGTGAGGGGGTCAAAAGGAATAATTATCTAGTTATAAAATAAGTCCTAGGATGTAATGTATAACATGGTTACCATAATTCATATTGTACTGTATTATTTGAAAGTCTCTAAGAGAATAAATCTTAAAAGTTCTCATCAAGCACTGGGCGTTGTATGTAACTGATGAATTATTGCACACTACATCTGACACTAATGTACTATACGTTGGCTCATTGAATATAAATTAAAAAAAGTTCTCATCACAAGAAAAATAATTTCTACCTCTGTGTGGTGGCAGATGCTAAGTAGACTTAATCATTTTGCAATATATACAAATACAGAAACATTTGTATACCCAAAACTAATATAATGTGTCAATTATACCTCAATCAAAATAAAAAATACAATACTCAATGTTAGAAAGAAGGAAAAGAAAAAGAAAAGACCCAGTTGCCTCTTGTAAATGAAGGCAGCCTGGAATAACCAGGAAGGGCCTGAGCAGCCCCATGCATGGGAGACAAGGCCACAACAGCCACCCTGGGCAGATGAACAACGCAGCTCAAAGGCTATGACGAGGAGGCCAGAGGTGGTGGTTAAGATGGTGAGCTGCAGCCTGGCTCTGTCCCTTGGGGAATCCATTGTCATAACCGCTACCAAGCTCTGACTCCCCCTCCCCCACAACCCTGCCACTCATACACGTTCAGGTTACCACAAGTCAATCCCAAATCACCAAAGCAAAGCAAAAATTGAGTTGTTTAAAACAAATGCTGGAGTAACACAGAACTGTGTAACACCGTTCCCTCTTTTTTTTTTTTTTAAGCTTTTATTTATTTGAGAAAGAGAACAAGAGAGGGAGGGAGAACTTGAGGGGGGAAGGGTCAAAGAGAGAAACAGACTCCCTGCTAAGCAGTGACCACCCCCCCCTCCACCCGCCCCGGACTCAATCCTCGGGCTCCAGGATGACAACCTGAGTTGAAGGCAGTGCTTAACCAACTGAGCCACCCAGGCACCCAACAGCGTTCCCTCTTTTAAAGCAAGTAATCTCAGAGGCTCCAAGGAGTTCCTGTGGCTGCTCCCTGCACATACCCACCGCTCCTTCAGCTCTTATGCCATTCTGCCTCGCATTGTGTATTACAACTGTTTGTGCATTCAGTCTTTGAAAAAATAGATAAATAAAAATAAATAAAATAAAGCAAGTCCTTTCAGGCAATCACAAACTCACCTCAGGTCAAACCAACACATGTTTCTTAAGCATCTACTGTATTCCAAGCTGTATGCCAGATTTACTAGTTAAAATAAGCATAAGACGCAGCCTCCACCCTGAAGAAGAAACCCACAGTCTTGCTGATGAGATACTATTCAGATCTAAGAAACAACTAGAAAACTAGAAAACAGTACAGGTACCGTTTCTGACCACTCACTGTGAGCTAGACTCCAAAGGGCTTTCTGTACATTATCTCATTTCACCATCACCAAACTATCTGATAGGTTTTAGCACAGCCATTTTTACCAATGAGGAAACCAAAGTAGAGGGAAGTAGACTGGCACACCCACAGGGACGCTGGAACTAGTGAAGCCTGCCTCTGAACTTAGTTCATGTGAGCTTAAGCTCTGGTCAGCCAGGCTGGAGGAGCAGTGGTGAGGTCCCATGCGTAAATGAATCCCGTCCTGGGCAGGGAGGCACGGGATGAATCGGACAGCAGAGGACAGGTAAGGATGTTCGGGACAAGGTTACGCGTAATGCTCAGCAGCTGAGCTGACAGCACCCAGCGGGAGGGGCAAGAGAGTAGTGAGCCTAATAAAAAAGGACAAGTTCAAGTTTGGAAAGAGGGTAAGACAGTAGAATACATAAGGAGGTCTATACTATGGAAAGCCTTACATTTAACGACTGTATACATCTGAAATAAAAATACAATAATCAAGAATTTCACCCCTGGATATATATCTCCGAGAAATTCTCACAGTAGTCAATAAGCGGTTAAATATGAGAATGTGTCATGGTATTTTGGGGAAGTGGAAGGTAATCTAGAGATCTGTGTTGATGAAATCAACAAGAAAATATGGTTTAATGGTGGATGTTAATTTCACCTCACTGCTTGAAGCAATAAACCAAGCACTAAACCAGATGCATTAGCTCAGGATGCCACAACAAAATACCATATACTGGGTGGCTGAAACAACAGAAACTGGTTTCTCACTGTGTCCTCACAGGGTACCGAAACAGACAGCAAGCTCTCTGGTGTCTCTTCTTAAAAGGGCACTAATCTCTTCATGGGGACCCCACCCTCATGACCTCCTCTACACCTCATTACCTCCCAAGGCCCCATCTCCAAATACCTTCACACTGGGGATTGAGGCTTCAACACAGGAATCCGGGGAGGGCACATTTCAGTCCATAGCACCAAATGTACATACAGCAACACAGATCCTTCAAACATTGTTGGTTGAAAAAAAAATGATTATCTATAATACATAATTACATTTCTATTTCTAAAAATACACACACACACACACACACACACACACACACACACACAGTGTTACATATTTTGCAAGGACACATACAGGTTCCAGAATGTGCATCAGAGATATTTATATGGAAGCCTATATAAAGCAGTGAAAGAATGAGATTAAGGATAAGGACCAATATGGAATAAAAATACCTAAAACCAGAGATGGACCTTGCACAGGTCAATGACATAATGCCAGAAATAGACGAATATAATGAATTCACCTCTTTGTGCCAGACATTAAAAAACCAACAAACAGGGATGCCTGGGTGGCTCAGTGGGTTAAGCGGCTGCCTTCAGCTCAGGTCATGATCCTAGCGTCCTGGGATTGAGTCCCACATCGGGCTCCTTGCTTGGCGGGGAGCCTGCTTCTCCCTCTGCCTCTGCCTGCCACTCTGCCTACCTGTACTCTCTCTATCTCTCTGACAAATAAATAAATAAAATCTTTAAAACAAAAACAAAACCCAATAAACAAAGGTGGGTTGGAAAGAAATGTGAGAGGCAGGCAGACTTAGCGAGCTGTTAGTGCATGAGCAGGCACAAGATGAGAAAGGACAGCACAGGGGAGGCACAATGAGAATGGGAAGGAAGGGACATTCTAGATATACAACAGGGGGCCTTGAACTATCTTTGAAGAAGGGCAAGTTGATGGTTTTCCCAAAATCGCTTCAGACTAATATCTTTCCAATATACAATAAAATTAATTATAAGAAATCAAAATAAATACAAAGACATACAAAGACTTACAAGCCCACTGATCACACGCTTGGATATCATAGCAATCTCAAATTGCCATATAAACTTCTAAAGACTCCCAGTGTCACACACGCATGCCACACTTTGAGTGGCACTGCCATAGCCACCATCAGGTGAAGAAACCAACGTCTGATTGGATGTGTTATAGAAGGATGAGTGAGGGGAGGTGATTTGAAATTTTCACACAAGCCTCACTTCCACTTTGGAAGGGTTGGGGAACAGAAGATGAGAGAGGAAAAGCACTAAAAAGGATGAAGTAAGGGAACCTGGCTGGCTCAGTCACTTAAGCATCTGCCTTCGGATGAGGTCACGATCTCGGAGTCCCAGGATCAAGTCCCACGACATACTCCCTGCTCAGCAAGGAGTCTACTTCTGCCTCTGATCCTCCCTCTCATGCTCTCTCCCAAATAAATAAAGTTTTTTAAAAATTGAAAAATAAATATATAAAAAGGATGAAGGACGTCCGTCAGCTGACCCCTTAGCCTACCTATTGACACAGCTCCTGGGCTCAGTTTCTCATTTCTGAAATTTCTGGTGGAGACCAAAACAGTAGATTAAACCTGAAGCACTTTCAGAGAGTCTAGTTCTTCCTTTCCACCACCACAGCAGCAAAAAGAAGAGGGAGAGGGTAGAGGAGGAGTACCGGCTCCCTATCCCCAGAATGTACACATACACAACTACTATGAACTCTTGTTAGCACGTTTTTGTCCAGCTAGTGACAGTGACTAAGAATACCAAAAAACAGAGCCTTATATCTTAGATATATTTTTAAAATTTGAGACAGAGAGAGTGCTAGGGGCTAGGAGCAGAGGGAAAGGGAGAAACTTAAGCAGACTCCATGCTGAATGCAGAGCACGAGGCAGGGCTCAATCTCACAACACTGAGATCACAACCCGAGCTGAAACCAAGAGTCCACTCCTAACCGACTGCACCACCCAGACACCCCCAGAGCCTTTTGTTTTATTTTTAAATATTTTATTTATTTATCAGACAGAGAGAGAATGCACAAGCAGGGGAGCAGCAGGCAGAGGGAGAATCAGGCTCCCCACTGAACAAGGAGCCGGATGCAGGACCCGAACCCAAGACCCTGGAATCATGACCACAGCCAAAGGCAGAAGCTTAACCCATTGAGCCACCCAGGCGTCCCAGAGCCTTTTATTTTATGACATAAGACCCACCAATGCTGTGAACATTGAGAAACTACAATAAATAAATTCAGAAAATAGTTCAATCGAGTTCCTGTTAAATCCATCAGAATCCTAGAGGAAAACATAGGCAGTAACCTCTTCGATATCAGCCACAGCAACTTCTTTCAAGATAGTCTCCAAAGGCAAAGGAAACAAAAGAGAAAATGAAATTTTGGGACTTCATCAAGATCAAAAGCTTCTGCACAGCAAAGGAAACAGTCAACAAAACAAAGAGGCAACCCACGGAATGGGAGAAGATATTTGCAAATGACAGAACAGACAAAAGGTTGATATCCAGGATCTATAAAGAACTTCTCAAACTCAACACACACAAAACAGATAATCATATCAAAAAATGGGCAGAAGATATGAACAGACACTTCTCCAATGAAGACATACAACTGGCTATCAGACACATGAAAAAATGTTCATCATCACTAGCCATCAGGGAGATTCAAATTAAAACCACATTGAGATACCACCTTACACCAGTTAGAATGGCCAAAATTAGCAAGACAGGCAACAACATGTGTTGGAGAGGATATGGAGAAAGGGGAACCCTCTTACGCTGTTGGTGGGAATGCAAGTTGGTCCAGCCTCTTTGGAGAACAGTGTGGAGATTCCTCAAGAAATTAAAAATAGAGCTTCCCTATGACCCTGCAATTGCACTACTGGGTATTTACCCCAAAGATACAGATGTAGTGAAGAGAGGGGCCATCTGTACCCCAACGTTTATAGCAGCAATGGCCACGATCGCCAAACTGTGGAAAGAACAAGATGCCCTTCAATGGACGAATGGATAAGGAAGATGTGGTCCATATACACTATGGAGTATTATGTCTCCATCAGAAAGGATGAATACCCAACTTTTGTAGCAACATGGACGGGACTGGAAGAGATTATGCTGAGTGAAATAAGTCAAGCAGAGAGTGTCAATTATCATATGGTTTCACTTATTTGCGGAGCATAACAAATAACATGGAGGACATGGGGAGATGGAGAGGAGAAGGGAGTTGAGGGAAATTGGAAGGGGAGGTGAACCATGAGAGACTATGGACTCTGAAAAACAACCTGAGGGTCTTGAAGGGGCGGTGGGTGGGAGGTTGGGGAAACAAGGTGGTGGGTATTAGAGAGGGTATGTATTGCATAGAGCACTGGGTGAGGTGCAAAAAAACAATGAATACTGTTACGCTGAAAAGAAATTAAAAAAAAAAATCGATGAGCAACGTCTCCATCAAAAGAGTACCAGCTACATACTTGTTAAATACTTCCAATTCTTTTGCTGAATACAATTAAATCGGCCAGACCTAACTCTTAAAAAGAATACTTTAAGTATGAAAGGAACTATTACTAAAATTTTTCCTAAAGTTGTGGCTTGTGGGTTGTAAATTCATACACTCAAACCCAAACACACACTTCCCTAAAGTTTAGTAATGCCGGTTTCTATGGTTATTCTCATCAACATAGCACACAAAATGCCATTTCTGCATTATCAGAGTGTTAATGGGAAATTTCAGTTCAAAACTGCATATATCAGAAACTAATTGCTCGAGGATTTGTTGGGTATGATGTGAAAGTCCATAACGCACTTGTTTCAAATGTCTGCCCCTCCCAACGGGCACATGCACTTGACATTTGCTGATGTGATCTCTTAGGACCACTTATTAACCAGTCCCTTGCCCCAGTGACTGCAATATGGTACTCAGTCTCAGTCCCAAACTGGGCAAAGGTCTTAGTGAATGACAAAGTGAGGAATATACAATCCCCAGAAACCGTGCTCCCCCCGTGTCTCAACTCCCTGGGTCCCACCGTGGCAGCCAGATCCAGACTCCCCTTGACGTTTCACTTCTCAAATTAATAGCTGATACCACCACCCCCTTCCCTGTTGCTAAAAATTAGAAGAGCAACTTTATCACACGTTCAGATTGATTACTGAATAATCAGTGAATTGTCAGGGCTACAACGGAAGCCATAAAGCTAAGACAAACTGAGAAGCAGCCTCTAGTCATTACTATCGTGAGTTGTTTATCCATTTCTTTCTCTTTTATTTAACATCTTAATTTTATTTTATTTTTTTCAGTGTTCCAAGATTCATTGTTTATGCACCACACCCACTGTTTATCCATTTCTAATCTCTCCTTCAGAGTTCCGGCACATCAGAGTCTCACTGTTTCTTTCTGGGCTGCCCGGAGAAGCCCAGATGCTTGACAACCATATGACAAAGTCAAGGAAGAGTGAGGTGCTTGGTAAGAAACTGACAGCTCATTAGGGCCACCCTAAGCTGGAAGCCTATCTTCGCGGATATGAATATCATTCCTGTGGCCCTAACAGCCAACGTGCCCAGCACCATTTTAAGTACTTTAAAAGCCTTCGATCCTCTTCCATTTCAGAGTGAATCTCGGAGAATGCTTTGTCATTATTCCCATTTTGTAGATGAGGATACTCAGACACGTTGGGGGTGGGGGGGTTTGGGGGTGCGGGGGTGGTTTAAGTCATTTGCCCAAGGTCACTTGGCTGCTGTGGGTGACTGTTAAGTGCTTCGTCCAGGAGGCAAACTCAAGATGTTAGCCTTTAAACATGGGACCTTGTGCTGTTTGTGCCTGTTCAAGGAATGTGCTAGAACTCCCCTTGTTTACATCACCAAGGTTGAATTAACACTTTTTTTTTAAATTTATTTGACAGACAGAGATCACAAGTAGGCAGAAAGGCAGGCAGAGAGAGAGGAGGAAGCAGAGTCCCCACTGAGCAGAGAGCCCGATGCAGGGCTAGATCCCAGGACGCTGGGACCATGACCTGAGCCGAAGGCAGAGGCTTTAACCCACTGAGCCACCCAGGCGCCCCTGAATTAACACTTTTAATTTGACAAGTACACTAACACAAATGACCACCAGGACCACCAACAGATGAGCTAAAGGGACCTAAACATTAATAGCAGTTTTCATCACCCCTGCCTCAAAACCAAAACAGGTATTCGAGAGTGCTATAGAAAACCCTTCCCAGTTACCAACAATTACCGGAAACCTAAGGACCGAAGATAGCCAGTTCGAATTTCCTATTTCCATGTACATTCTTGACAACTTACTTTTCTGCCTTTGGAGGTTAATGGAAAATAGGATATAGAATTACCTAAAATGATCATTCTCAGATATTCCTGCTTGATCAAGTTTGGGTCTAGTTTGCTTCTATTCCATGAATAGTTTTGTTTTTTTTTTTTTTTCTCCTCACTTCGTATCATATTTATTTTAGGAACTACATTTTCTCTTTTCTTCTTTTCTGTACTTTTATAGAGCAAAAAAGTCACTCAGTAGATGCTATGAACCTCCCAGAGAAAATAACAACAAAATTGCCTTAGGTGGAGTGGGATCTTGGAGTGCATGAAAGAGCATGAAAGCTATCATTACTTATTAATAGAGCTAAATCACTCAAAAACAAAGCCCAAATGTAAAAATAAAAAAGCCAAGTTAAAATAATCTTCAAACATTTTTTTCAGCTAATTTTCTTCTCTTTCCAAACCTAAGCTGGAAAATTGTTGTGCTCATGATTCTCAGCCATCAGCTCAATATAATAGTGAGATTGCTTTAGTATATTTAATAATGTATTTAAATCAGTAGAGTGGAAGATAAAGGTCAATAAAATCTAAAGAAATGTGCAGCCCCTTCCTCAAAAAACTGATTTTTTTTCTCTAAATAATTCAGTTCAAAGCACCAATCAATAAAAAGAATTCTAAAGGCTTCCCCAGCAAAGTCAGTTAAAATCACTGGCTGATTATAGCTGATCAGTACATCCTACCCAAATTGTTTCTCCCTTGCCTATCTCCATTTTAGAAGCCAGAAAAGCCAAAACACTCCACTTATTTCCTCAGCCTCCTTTTTAGAAGTCTGTTCTGGGATTCTGGAAAAGGCTTTTGTCCCCTTGAGCCAAGGGACAAGTGCAAGTGACACTCTCCCTAGCTCATCCCTTTTTGCCTTGAGATGCATACATGATGCCTAGAGCTGCAGCAGCCACCTTGGGATCATGGGGAGGATACCAGAAATGGGGACTCAAAAGTTGAGCCTTTAAATGTGTGCCAGCAGCCACTGACCTCCAGACTTCTGGCTCAGTGAAAAAAAAAAAATCCCTGCTTCTTTAAGCCTCTATTGGTCAGGTATTCCATTATTCACAGTAGAAAGCATAACATACTAATGCATTTAGTTTCTAAAAGCTGTGCTTGACTGCTGTAGGTTTTTTGTGTTTTTGTTTTTTTTTAACGGAGTAAGATGAGTAAGTGACCTAATGGGTAATTTTCTTTATACATTGACCAAAAAAAAAAAAATCTCTTCTCAAACTCTGAGCACAACAAATATTAGTAAAATTTATCACCTTCACTGAACTAAGGGATCTAGCTGAAATTAATTCTTGAATTTATGAAGAGCAGCCACTAGTTCCACTGAGAAGACTGAAAGAATGGAAAATATAAAGGCAGGTGTGAGGGGTATACACACGGGCAATGTACCTGGAGACGGAAACCATGAGTTCATGACCTGGCCTGGTACCTCAAGGTAAAACAAGAGAGTTGTTCAGGGAATGGAGGTTCATGAATGCATGGGTGCGGGTGTGTGCATGCGTCTGCATGCTAGGGGTAGAACGCTGACTTGAGCGCCCAACCCCCAAGTTCAACACTCCTATAATAACACACCAGCTAGCACAGCATCTGATGCAAGCTGAGGGTCAAAGAAGATGGCACCAAAAAACAAAGTGCTTGCAACACAGACTTCCTTCCTTCCCCCAGCAGTCTGGGGGTAATAGCCATGGATTCAAAAATGATGGGTTAGAGTAGAGGGCTGAGATACAAGGGAAGCACACCTTCCAGCTAGACTTGGTAAACTGCTAAAGGCTTTCAGGGGCAGAGGCAGATGTGTCCCCTAGCTGTGAGGACAGTGGATGACAGAGGCCCAAGGGTGGGAGGGGGTAGTGATTGTGCAATTATGCTGAGTGTGTTTTGGGACTAGAATCTGAAAATCTGCATCAGTAGTCCCTGATCCCACAAAAGCAAAGACTGAAGCAAAAATTATAATCCAATACTTGTAACAATAATATTGAGAAGTGGGAAAGGTATAGGGACCTAAACAGAAGCGAGGTTTCCATGCTTCATTTGAAGTAGTAGAATGCTGATAGCTACAGACCACAGTCTATATAAATCATCCATATATACTGTAAGATCCAGAACAACCACTATGTAACTATACTAAGAGAAACCCTCAACATAGTGATTTGACAATTCTATCATATAACTGTCACCACAGTGTGGTCACCATACAAGGTTATCACAGTATAATTTTTTTTAAAATTTTATTTATTTATTTGACAGAGACAGGGAGTGAGAGAACACAGGCAGAAGGAGCAGCAGAGGGAGAGGGAGAAGCAGGCCTTCTACTAAGCAGGGACCGCAACATGGGGGCTCGATCCCAGGACAGTGGGATCATGATCGGAACCGAAGGTAGATGCTTAACTGACTGAGCCACCCAGGCGTCGCAATCATCACAGTATTATTGACTATATTCTCTATGCTCTACTTTTCATCCCTGTGCATTATTTATTTTACAACTGGAAATTTATACCACTTAGTCACTATATTGAACACCAGAAACTAATATAACATTGCATGTCAATTATACTTCATAATAAAAAAAATTTTTAAGCATATACTCTCCAAAACACTATAAATAAATCAAGATGGAAACCTAACAACAACAACAACAAAGTTCCAGTATCCCATGGGAAGAGCAGAAAAAAGAAACAGAGGAAAGAAACAGAAAAAGAAATAACATATCAGACATAATCATTAACACACCAAAAACCACCTTGTATGTAAATGACCTAAATACATTAATCAAAAGGCAGAGATTTGCAGAGTGAATTTATAAAGCATGACCAACTACACGCTGATCAGAGGGAACTCACTTCAAATTCAAGGACAGAAATCAGTTAAAAGTAAAGATATGAAAAAGATACACCAGGCAAATACTAATTTAAAAAAAGCAAAAGTGGCTCTATCAGTAACTGATACACTAGACTTCAGAGCAAAGAAAATTACTAGAGCAAATAGAGCCTTTATACAATGATAAAAGAATCAATCAACCAGAAAGACACAACAAACTTAAATGTGTATGCACCAAATGACAAAACGTCAAAATATATGAAGCAAAACCAGTAAAGTTAAGGGAGAAATAGACAAATCCACAATTACAGTTAGGGACTTCAACAAACCTCTGGGCAACCAACACATGTAACCAACAGATCCTAATTGACTTATATAGAACCCTCTACCCAACAAGAGCAGAATACATATTCTTTTCAAGTGTGTGTGGAACAATAACCAATTTAGACCATACTCCAGACCATAAAAGCGACTTTGACAAATTCAAAAGAATTAAGATCATACAGATTGTATTTGATGATAATAGCAATGAACTAGAAATTAATAACAGAAGGACAACAGGAAAAACCTCCAAATGTTTGGAAATCAAACAACACAATTTTCAACTGTATATGGGTCAAGAAGGAAAGCTCAGAAATTTTTTTAAAAATAGGCAGAATGGAAAGAAAATGAAAATACAACATATCAAAATATGTGGAATGCACCTAAAACAGTAGGGGGAAATTTGCACTAAATACCTACATTAGAAATAAGGAAAGGGGACACCCAGGTGGTCCAGTCAGTTAAGCGGCCGACTTTTGGTTCCAGCTCAAGTCGTGATCTCAGGGTAATGGGATCCAGCCCCATGTCAGGCTCCACGCTCAGTGAAGAGTCTGCTTGAGGTTCTCTCTCCTTCTCCCTCTGCCCTTGCCCCTCAACACTGCTCTCTCTCTCTCTCTAGAAAATAAGTAAATCTTAAAAAAAAAAAAAGAAATGAGGAAAGGTCTCAAATCAATCCCCTATGTTTCTACTTAGAAAAAGAAGAGTAAAATAAATTTTTAAAAAGCACAAAGACGAAATAATAAAGATTAGAGCAGAAACCCGCAAAATTGAAAAAAAAAGTAAAACTGAGAAACTCAAACACAAAACTTGTTCTTCAAAAAATACATATTCATTAAATTAATCTCTAGCAAGACTGAAAAAGCTTTTAAAAAGAGTTAAGATACAAATCACCAATATCAGAAATGAAATAGGATATTTTAATAGATGCCATAGCCATTAAAAAGATAGTAAGGGAACACTCTGACCAACTTTACACACATAAATTGAACAACTTAAAAAAAGTGAACAAATTTCTCAAAACCACAAACTCCCAAAGTTCAGCCAAGATGAAATAATCAGAAGAGTAACCTTTAAAGAACCTGAATTTACAACTAAAAGCCAAAAAGAAATCCCTTTGCCCAGCCGGCTTTACTGGAGAATTTTGCCCAATATTTAAATAAGAATTAACACCAAGTTTATGCAGTCTCTTCCTGAAAATAAAGAGGAGGAAACTCTCCCCAGCTTATTTTATTAAGTCAATATTATCTTGATACCAAACCATAGAAGACAGTTCAAAATCAGAAAACTACAGACCAAAATCTCTCTTGAACATAGATGGAAAAATCCTCCACAAAAAAATTAGCAAATTGAATCTGGCACTATATGAAAAGAATTATACACTATGACCACCTGAGGTTTATTATGCAAGACTAGGTCAACATTTCAAAATCAATGTAATTTACCATATCAACAAATGGAGAAGAAAACTTAAATGATCATATCAAGTAATACAAGTTAAACACATTTGTTACATGCAACACCCATTCATGTTAAAGACCCCCAAATAATTAAGAATATAGGGGAATTACTTGATAAAGATCATCTACCAAAAATCTATAGCTAACCTCACACTTAATAGTGAAAGACTTAATGCTCTCCCAAAATCAGGAACAAAGCAAGAATGTCTGTTCTACTCATTCAACACATTATTAGAAGTTCTGCCCACCACGGGAAGCCAAGAAAAATAAATTAAAGGGATACAAACTGGAAAGGAAGAAAAAGCACTATCTCTATTTATAGGTTTCAAGATTCTTTATATAAAAAAATTTCATAGGATCTACCAAAAAAAAAAAATCCTACAACTAGTAATTGAGATCAGCAGGGTCACAGGATGCCAGATCAACACACAGAAGTCCATCACACTTCTATGTACTAACAATGAACACGTGAGACTGAAATTTAAAACATGAGGTCATTTATAATCATTCCAAAGAAAATGAAATTTGAAACATATACAGGATCTGTGAGCTGAAAATTACAAAATGCTCATTAAAAAAAATCAAAAATGACCTAAAGAAATAGAGACCCACATCATGCTCAAGGGTTGGAAGATTCTACATAATAAAGATGCCAATTCTTCTCCAAAAGGATCTAGAGGTCTAATGCAATTCCTATCAATATCCCAGCAAAGTTACCTGTAGACATAGACAAGCTGATTCTAAAATTTGTATGGAAGCTACAGGCCCTAGACAAAGAAGAATCTTGAGAAAGAAGACTGAAGTGGAAGGAATCACTGTACCTGATATTAAGGTTTATGATATTATTATAGTAATAAAAACAGTTTGGTATTGGCAGAAAGACAGATACAAAGACCAACAGAACAGAATAGACACCAAAAATACCACTCAAAAATGCTCAAACGAGGGGTACCTGGGTGGCTCAGGGGGTTAAGCCTCTCCCTTCGGCTCAGGTCATGATCCCAGCGTCCTGGGATCAAGCCCGGCATAGGGCTCTCTGCTCAGTGGGGAGCCTGCTTCCCCCTCTCTGTTTCTCTGCCTACTTGTGATCTCTCTCTCTCTCTCTGTGTATCAAATAAATAAATAAATTCTTTAAAATAAATAAATAATTTTTTTAAAAAAATGCTCAAGTGAGTTTTTACAAAGGTGCAAAAGCAATTCAGTAGAGGAAGGATAGCATTTTCAACAAATGGATAGTCACAGACAAATCAAATGGATCCCGACCTAAATATCACACCTTTCATAAAAAAAAAATCAACTCAAAATGGATCACAGACTTGAACATAAAATGTAAAACTATAAAAATTTTAGGAAAAAAACTTCAGTCTCTAGAGCTGGGCAGAGAGTTCTTAGACTTAACGTCAAAAGCACGATCCATAAAAGGAAAAATTGATAAATTGGACCTCAACAAAATTAGAAACTTTTTTGCTATGCAAAAGACAGTTAACAGGATGAGAAGACGAGCTACAGACTGGGAGAAAATATGTGCAAATCACATCTTAGCTGAAGGGCTAGTATCTAGAATATATAAAGAATTCTCAAAGCTCCACAGTAAAAACACAGTCCAATTAGAAACAGGCAAAAGACATAAACAGACATTTCACCAAGGTGGATATACAGATGGCAAATAAGCACATGAAAAGAGATGCGACACATACATAAGCCATCAGAGAAATGACAGTTAAACCCACAATAAGATGTCACTACATACCTATTGGCTAAAATAAAAAATAGTGACAATACTAAATGCTGACTAGGATGTGGACAAACTAGATCATTCACACACTGCTCTGGGGAATGTAAAATGGTACATTTGCTCTCACAAATAGCTTGGTAGGCTTTTTTTTTTCTTTTTTTTTTTTTAAACTAAACATGCAGGGGCATCACAGTGCCTCAGTCAGTTGAACATCTAACTCTTGGTTATGGCTCAGGTCATGATCTCATGGGTCTTGGGATCGAGCCCCTCATTGGGGCCCTGCGCTCAGTGTGCGGTCTGCTTGAGATTCTCTCTCTGCCCCTCACCCCCCATTCATACTTTCTCTATCTCGCTCTCTGAAATAAATAAAATCTTTTCAAAAAAAATTAACATGCAATTACCATTATGATCCAGCAGTGGCACTCTTAGACATTCATCTTGGAAAATCAAAGCACGTGTCCACACAAAAACCTGTACGTGAATGCCCATAGCGGCTGCATCCTTTGCGGCCAAAAACTAGCAACAGCCCAGATGTTCTCCAGCAAGTGAACAGTGAAACAAACTGTGGCACATACATGGACTACTACTCAGCAATAAAAATGAATGAACAACTGATATGGACAATTAGCTAGATAAGCCATCAAAAAATTAAGTCAAGTAAAAAATAATAATCCCAAGAGGTACATATTGTATAATTCCATTTCATGCAATATCTTCAAAGTAATGAAAATTGGGTGGGGGGAGGAACCCAGGGTGGCTCAGTAGGTTTAGCACCTGACTCTTGATTTTGGCTCAGGTCATGATCTTAGGATCATGGGATCCAGCCCTACGATGGGCTCCACGCTAAGTGGGGAGTCTGCTTGTCCCTCTCGCTCTGCTTCTCCCCCACACTTGTAGTCTCTCTCTCAAATAAATTAATAAATAAAATCTTCTTAAAAAGTTTTAGAAATGGAGCACAGATTAGGGGTTGCCAGGAATCAGAGACACAGGGAGGGGGGCAGTTGATAGGAAGGAGGTGGAAGGGGTTATAAAAGATAAACAGGATGGATCCTTGTGGTGCTGGAACAGATCTGTATCTTCACTGTCAGGGTGACAACAGCAACCCACACATGTGATGAACCATTTAGACTAAAAGCACACACGCAAATGAGTATAAGTAAAGCTGGGGGTGGTGCCTGGGTGGCTCAGTGGGTTAAGCCTCTGCCTTCAGCTTGGGTCACGATCTCAGGGTCCTGGGATCGAGCCCCGAGTCGGGCTCTCTGCTCAGCGGGGAGTCTGCTCCCCCCGCTTCTCTCTCTGCCTGCCACTCTGCCTACTTGTGATCTCTGTCAAATAAATAAACAAAATCTTTAAAAAAAAAAAAGCTGCGGAAACCTTAGTGGGATCAGTGGATTATATTAATGTTAATATCCTGGTTGTGCTATTCTACTAGTTTTGCAAAATGGTACCAATGGGAAACTGAGTAAAGTGTACACAGGTTCGCTCTATATTATTCCTTAGAACTACACATGAAAATATAATTTCCTCCATAAAAATTTCAATTAACAGTAAAAGGCAAGAGTGGGTCTACTTTCCTTGATAAACCAGGAGACAGTCCACACAGGGCCCTTGGATAATGTATGAAGTTATGAATGGAAACACAGATGAGCCATAAATGACTCACAAGAATAAGATGGAAATAGTCCTAAAAATGATAAAACAAACATCAATTTGCCAAACTTGGCTGCCGAAGAAAAGGTAGTCTAAATCAACCGTAAGCCAAGTGAACGGACCTATTCTGCCCCAGATCTCTAACCGTTGTGACCATTCCCCCCTTGGGGATGCCAAACACATAGTTAGGAAAGCAAAAAGTTCTTTTGGCCCTCGGCTGGCCAAGCTGGGCCCTTAGTCACACAGGAATTGCTAGGTTGAATTCAGGCATCCTGGGGCCTGGCTAATGAGGGACTAAAAATGCCTAGTTCCCCTTCCTTTTGCTTTGGGGACACCCCTCCCCGCTCAGAGTTGGCTCTGCCCTTTCTACAACTATACTAACAGAATCAACTCGGGGAATGGCCCAAGAAATCCCTTTATGTCTGCACATGTGCGTGTCTAGCATCCTGTCGTCGGGAGACTGGTCTCTTAAGGGGGTCCTGCCTCATCAAGGCTCAGAGAACAGTGTGCTACTTCCACAAAGAGCCAAACTGGATGTCAACAAGGAGAAGAGAACTGTCCCTCTGCATGGCACAGTAGGCCACAGGAGAGGCTTGGGGTCATCACTTGTACGTGGCCTCTCCGAGCTATCCTGGCTGCTTGGTATAAGCCTTGCATCCTGACAAGCTTATAACCTATTTAAGCCTCAGAAACAAATGAGTTTCTTCCTCTCTTATAGTAACCGTTGCTACCCTAAGAACTACTCTGCTACATGGCAGCAGGGGAAGACACAGGCAAAAAGCTAGTTCCAGAGAGGATTTTCCCCAACTGTGTTTATCCCCCCCTAGTTTTGAGGCATGGCTGCTACAGGCAGACAGAGGTTAGCAAACAGGAACCTATTAGGAGCCTGCCCCGGGGAAGGAAAGGCAACCCAGAGAGCCATCAATCACAGTTTCCCAGTCGGCAGAGGAATGTCACAAAACAGCATGTAAAGAACGCAGAACACAACACGGGCAACCAGTCAGTAAGGGGATGAACTGGGCGGTCTGGACAATATAGGTATGTTCAAGGTTCTGTAGCCAGACAGAGGGCTCCTGCTGACATGATCAGGGAAGGCTTGAATGAGAAGGGGAGTGTAGAGCTGCCCTCCGAGGGAAGACTAAGATCTAGATGGGGACAGGGAGAAGCACGAAAATGCCGTCAGGAAGATGACAGGTAAACTCATAACTGAGTGTCTGTCAAAGGACAGACAGCGAGTATATGCTGGTTTCACGGGGGTATAGGCTTGTTTTCTATTATGGAAAAAGAAAACTGCTAAGAAAGAAGAGTATCGCTTGATTTTTTACAATGGTGGTATACTCATGTATTACCTATATATTAAAAAAGGCAAACAAAAATGTTTTAAAAGAAGGGATGCTAGGGTACCTGAGTGGCTCAGTAGGTTAAGCATCAGACTCCTTTTTTTATCTTTTAAAGATATGATTTGTTTATTTGAGATAAAATTTGAGAGAGCGAGCACACACAAGCAGGGGGAGCAGCAGGCAAAGGGAGAGGGAGAAGCAGGCTCTCCACTGAGCAGGGAGCCCAACGCAGGCCTCAGTCCTAGAACTCTGGGATCATGACCTGAGCTGAAAGCAGACCCCCAACCGATGGAGCCACTCAGGCACCCCTAAGTGTCAGACTCTTGATTTTGGCTCAGGTCATGATCTCAGGGTCAAGGGACTGAGAGCCCCACGTCGGGCTCCATGCTGAGTGTGGAGCCTGCTTGGGGTTCTTTCTCTTCCTCTCCCTCTGCCCCTCCCCCATTCATTCTCTCTCTCTTTCTCTCTCTCTCAAACAAACAACGAAATGCTAAGGCTGAGGAGGCATCTAGACTCACAGGTCTTGAGTCTGTGGCTGGTATGGCAGACAAACTTTTTAGTTCCCAAAAGTCATTATTTACTTCCTTTTGTCTTTCCCAGCTCCGAAAACAGATGGTGAAAAATCAAGTTCCCAATACCCCTTTAGCAGAGGAGAGCCACCAACTCAATTTTAACCAATAAGATATAAACGGGAAATCTACTGAGGGCCTGGAAAACACTTGATTTTTTTTTAACTTTTTTATTTCTTTTCAGCATAACAGTATTCATTGTTTTTTGCACCACACCCAGTGCTCCATGCAATCTGTGCCCTCCCTAATACCCACCACCTGGTTCCCCCAACCTCCCACCCCCCAACACTTCATTTTTGATATAAGAGCCTTTTCACCTCCCTCTCCTTCCTACTTGTCTTGAACATGGTTATGAGATGTGATGTCTGGAACTGAGGCAACCACCTTGTAACCATGAGGCCATGGACCTAAGAATGAAAAGCCAGCATTCTCATGATAGCAGAATGGAGAGAGAAAAAGAGTCTGAGTCTTTTATGACATTCATCAGCCACCGCTTAAACCTGAAACTGCCACACCTCTAGAGTTCTTCTGATGAGAAAATCAGTCTGGCTTAAGCCACTGTTAGCCAGGCATACTGTTACTTACAGCCAAAAGTATCTATCCTAAGTGACATAGCTATAAAGTTAGGGACAGAAGGCAAAAGTGACCAATGTTAGCTGTGTTTGATCCCCAAACAGCCAAAGTGACTCCAACTTCTGAACCCCAAATTAACATTTAGGAATGGCAATGGAATAACATCCAAAATATGAATGACAGCTTCAAGAACTGGCCCAGTCTGCACTAATGGGATTTCAAGGAGATTTCAATAGCTTCTGGAAACAAGTAACAAAATCCTTTCAGTCAAAACCATCCCATGACCCTGGCACGAGAGACACCTCTTGTTTGCCTAGTGATTCCGCACCACCAACTCCTTTTTTTAAAAAATATTTTATTTATTTATTTGACAGAGACCACAAGTAGGCAGAGAGGCAGGCAGAGACAGAGAGGGAAGCAGGCTCCCCGCTCAGCAGGGAGCCTGGTGCGGGGCTCGATCCCAGGACCCTAGGATCACGACCCGAGCCGAAGGCAGAGTCTTTAACCCACTGAGCGACCCAGGCACCCCACACCAACTCCTTTCTTTGGCTATTTATTTTCCAACAGCTTTATTGAAGTATAATTTATATATTTTTAAGTTCACCCATTTAAAATATATAATTCAATGGAGTTTACCATAACTGCAAAGTTGTGCAATCATCCCCACAATCTAACTTTAGAATGTATTCATCATCCCAAAAAGAAACCTCATACCCATTAGCAGTGACTCCTCATTTCATCCCCTCCCCGACAGGGGCCTCAGCAACCATTCATCTACCTTCTGTCTCTATAGATTTGCCTATGCTGTACATTTCACACAAATGGTCTCATACAACTTGCACTCTTTTACATATTGTTTACAGTATCAGTATTTTTATGGCCAAATAATATTCCATTGTATGGCTCATACCACATTTTATTTTTCCATTTGTCAGTGGATGGACATTTGGGTTATTCCCAATTTGGGGGCCAATATGAATAATGTTATAAACATTCACATTTGTGTTTTTTATGGACATACATGTCTCTTCTCTTGTATACCTGGGGGTGCCATGTCATACAGTAACTCTACCTTTAAACTTCTGTGAAACAACAAATTTTCCATAGCAGCAGCACTGTTCTGTATTCCCACCAGCAATGCACGGGGCTTCCAATTTCTCCACATCCTTGCTAATACCAGTTACTGTCTTTTCGTTATAGCCATCCCAGTGGGGATAGCGTAAGAGCTCATTGGGGTTTTGATTTGAATTTTCCTAACGACTAATGATATTGCACATCTTTTCAAGTGTTTGTGGCTCTTTGTAAAAGTTTTTTGGAGCAACACCTGTTCAGATCCTCTACTCCTTTTATATACACTGGACAGAAGTCCTTCATCACATAGATGCTTCGCAGATATCATCTCCCATACTACAGGCTGCCATTCTACTTTTTCCGTAGTTTCTTTTGAAACCCAACTTTGGCTATTTTTTTTAAAGATTTTATTTATTTATTTGACAGACAGAGATTACAAGTAGGCAGAGAGGCAGACAGAGAGAGAGGAGGAAGCAGGCTCCCTGCTGAGCAGAGAGCCCGATGTGGGGCTCGATCCCAGGACCCTGGGATCATGACCTGAGCTGAAGGCAGAGGTTTTAACCCACTGAGCCACCCAGGAGCCCCCCAACTTTGGCTATTTCTTGCAGCAGTATTTGTTATAGCCAAACACTGGAAATAATGCAACTATATATTAAAAGGGGATGGGCTGAACAAATTATGGTATGCCCACACAATGGAGTAAGTAGCTGTGAATGGAGGACACATTCCAAGGGCATGAGGAAAACTGTCCACTACGATGAAGTGATCTCCAAGATACACTGTTAGAAGGAAAAACAGAAGTTGGAAGACAATGGATAGGGTATGCTACCATTTGTTTAGTAAGAGACCATGTGAATATATTTTAAAATTTGCTGTTTTTTTTTTAACAATTACTTTATTTTTAATTTTTTTTTCAGTGTTCCAAGATTCATTGTTTAGACACCACACCCTGGAAAAGAAAAGATTAAAAAAAGTTTTGGGTTAAGCTACTTATAGAGGGAAGGGAGAGAGATAAAAAGATTGAAGGGACAAGGATAAAAGCTATACCTGCTTGAATGCACCTCACTTTGTAAATTTGACTCTGAAACCACATAAATGTTTTATTTTTATACTACAGTAAAGCAAAATTCTTAAAGTTAGAAAAGCAAGATCCATATAAGTGATGAATCACTGAATTTTACTCCAGAAACCAATATTGCACCGTGTGTTAACTATCTTAAATTTAAATTAGGGGTGCCTGGGTGGCTCAGATGGTCAAGCTTCTGCCTCTGGCTCAGGTCAGGATCTCAGGGTTCTGGGATCCGGTCCTACATTGGGTTCCCTGCTCAGCAGGGAGTCTGCTCTTCCCTCTTCCTCTGCTCCTCCTCCTGCTTGTGCTCTCTTTCCTCTTTCTCTCTCTCAAATAAATAGTCTTTAAAATTTTCTAAATTAAAAAAAAGAAGAAAAAAAACAAAAGCAAAATGAAATGAATGAACCTAACTGGGTATTAAGTTGGGGACCTAACAATACTGTCAGAAACATTTAAATGAAATTAAAACTCAATAATTTGACCACATATTCCTAATGGGATATATAAAACAAAAGAGCTACAAGGAAATATTAAACCATTTGAAAATTCAAATTGTTAATAATGTTATTATTGATCAGAAACTATTATATGGATATATATATATACTTTTATTTATGGTAGGATAAAGCAAGAAAATCATGCTAACATCCTCATGAAGCAAGATTCTCAATATAAGTAAAAGATAACTACAGAATCAAAGAAGATAAATAAACACTCTATAATCTTTCATTTGCATTGGAAATATCAATTTGGATTCATGCTGTATTTTATCTTTAAAAATGTGCACATATTTTCTAGCCTTAAGAGAATGAACATTCAAGCCATGGACTGGAAGAAAATATTTGCAAAGCGTATATCTAACAATGAACTTGTCTCCAGAATATATAAATAACTCTCAAAATTCAATAGGAAAGAATCCAATTAAAGACAGGCAAAACACATGAACAGAAATTTTACCAAAGAGGATAGATGGGTGGAAAATAAGCACACAAAAAGATGTTCAACATCATTAAGTGCCAGGGGAAAAAAGTTTCAATCAGGATGACACATCTCTGTACATTTATTAGAACAGCTAAAATTCAAACACCAACAATGCCAGCTATTCATGAGGATTCTGAGTAAGAGAAACACCCATTCACTGCTGATGGGAATGCCAAATGATACAGCCACCTTGGAAGACAGTTTAGCTACTGCTTATACAGTTGAACATATACGTATGCCTGTTCCAAACAGATATGAAAGTCAAGTATCCTGTCACTCATAGGGAAGCACTGACAATTTTTCTGTGGTTTTTCAACTTCTGATTCCTATAAGCAAAGCTTTCCTTGTTAGCAGGTATCAAGAGTAAAGTCAGAAATCTCATTTTAGTTGAAAATGAAATCCATGTGTGCTTATCTCAAATTTGACCCAGAATTCAGTATTTATGGGGCAAAACACCAGCACAGGCACATTTAAGGTAATTTTTATTCTTTATTTTTAAGAAAATAATATTCTTTTTTTAAAAGATTTATTTATTTGAGAGAGACAGAGAAAGCAAGAGCACGGCGGGGGGAGGGGGAGAGAATTCAAAAGCAGATTCCTCACTGAGCGCGCGGAGCCCCATGCAAGGCTTGATCTCATGACCCTAAAGACCATTGCCTGAGCCGAAACCAAGAGTCAGACACTCAACCTATGGAGCCACCCAGACACCTCATAAAGCTTAACTTTTAAGTCTCATGTAAAATTAAGTCTTAGGCTATATTTTTATTCATATTGCTTTGCCATATGGTTTTACTAACTTATTTAACATTGTCAATGTATTTTCATGTTGTAAACAGCATTAATTAAAATGAATTTATAACATCCATTTAAATTAAATCAACTGAGCCTTTTAAAAAGTAAATCCCATCTTGGATTAAAACAGTTACTGAACAGAAATGCATTATGCTGCTTTATGAATTTTCTAAATATATAAATGTATAAAAAGGAAAGAAAGGTAAGCTAGGCTTGATTGCCTATTTGTTTTTCAGGAAAAGCTGGCTAGAAGTCATTTTTAGTTTCAAATAGGGGAGAAAACTACTTTTGCTGATCCCACATACCACACATCATATCTTACTAGGGCCCTCGATAATAGAAACTATGAGAGGATTTTTAGGCCTACTTGGATAAGGGGAAAGGGG
Source organism: Lontra canadensis (assembly GCF_010015895.1). Lineage (NCBI taxonomy): Eukaryota > Metazoa > Chordata > Mammalia > Carnivora > Mustelidae > Lontra > Lontra canadensis. Next base: position 3,397,836 of record NW_022631125.1, read on the forward strand.
AAAAAAATCAAGTAAGAAATTTTACAGTAAGGGGAAAAAAAACCCTGAAGTTTCCTCTACTATGTACCCCCTCCCCGCAACCCTGCATTAAAGTTGATATCCTTTGCAGGAAAGGGAAAATACACAGAGCAGGTCACTAAGTTGACCAAAATTAACAAATCCACAGAAACCTATTACTCTTTACTCAGAAGAGACGATTATTACTGAATCATTACATCTACAACTCATGGATCATGCTAATCATTCATACACAGGAGGTCCCTGAGAGCTGAAAAACATTTCAAAGTTCCTCTGAGATAAAGAGATTGAAATTTGGGATGAAGACAACGTCTCTGAACTCGTTGAGGTGATCACTGCAAAACACTATGAAGGTACCATATGCCAGTGAATGATACCCATTCAAATGGCTAGTGGTCAGTTTTATGTTATGTGAATTTTACAGCAATTTAAGAAAAAAAAAAAAAATCTGATAGGCTCTGTTGAAGCTTCTAGAAGGGTAAAAGACTAGACCTGGCCTGGAAGGAAACTGAAGTACTGAATTGAAAACTGAAAACAGAAAACTGAATTGAAAACGTGCTGAAAACAGCACGAACTGGTGGAGACAGCTCTAATGAGAACGTGTTTCATACTCTGCAACCACAATAACAAACAGGCTTGAGTGCAGCCCAGTTCACATGCCACACATGATGGAAAGAAAAAGTTCGCGGAAGAATGCTTACTGTTCCCATGCCATCACACGTTACTCTGATTTTTTTTTAAATTATTTTCTAGTCAATTTTGCTTCCTTTTTTTTAAATGCTGGCCATGATTCATTAAACTGATCTCATAAGCGTTTGCACCTGATGCAGGTTATTTTAAGGCAATGGAATTGACCACTAAGAATATAACCAGAAATCTGTAAGCAGAATTTTAGATCAGAAAAACCTCCATCCTGTGCATGAAGTCATTGTTTTACGATTATCTTTGTCATTGAATTCACAGCAGTAGAATATATATTTCCTTATATAATAAAACAAAAATTCAGAATCTCTGTTTCTCTTAGAGAAGGGTGTGGGCAATACCTTGAAATTTATTTTTATCTAGAGTAATATAAGCCTACTTATATATATAAGTAGATAAAAATAAATTTCAAGGTATTGCCCACACCCTTCTCTAAGAGAAACAGAGATTCTGAATTTTTGTTTTATTCTACTGCTGTTAATTCAAATATTTTACTTTCTTCTAAGGAGAACAGTTGCTTCACCACAAATTAGAGATGGACTATTGACAACAAACCCTCCTAAGATGGTGGCAAGGTAGCTTCATAAAAAACAAAGCGTAATCCTCATTATTCATTAGGGCCATTCAGGATCAGCTATTCACCATCTGTCCAAAATGCTATAGGAAAGATTTTCAGCTTTGGCTGGAAATGTCCCTTTTAACTTTAATACCCTATTATTTTTGACGATATGCCTGAGATTCTCTCAGCTCAAAATAAAACCAGCATGTACATTGCTGGAAAAAGATACCGTGTGTCTGGAATTTATCTGTGACCTTTCCCTAAGGTTTTCAATTAATTCACATCAAAATCATTTTAATGTCATCAGTGGTACAAGTGCTTATATTTTAGGAAGCACAATACTTGTTGTATTTCAGAGATAGAAATACAGGCTGCACATCACCTAGCTGTGGGCTGAAATCAATCTATTGCTCAGGACTATCAGCAGCTAATTAAGGGGAGAAACAAGTTCCTTTTTAATTTCTAAGAAAAGCAGTAAAAGTTAGCTTGTGTTATAATTTTAAACCCAAACAGCCAGTAATTATGCTGTCTCCAGGAGGCCAAGGTTTTTCACTTGATAATTTAATTCAGCAAGCATGGCTCTGTAATGGGCGAGTGGGGTGGGGGGACTAATGATTAAAAAAAAAAAACAAAAAAGCCAGATTTGGCTCTACTGAATTTTTGACCACTCTATGCACCAGAGAACATCTGATCTTTTAACTAAGTACAAGTTTTTTAAATATTAGTTTTTTGGCAACACAGTCAACACCAAGGTTAATATAAATATAGCCATATTTGGGCACATACAAGGATTCTCCATATATAAATACTAATCTGTTAAATGACAGCCCAAGATATCTAATAAGTATACTGTCATTCCCTAATTTACACGCACACACACCGCTACTGGTCGGAGGCATAAGGTAAATAATTTTTTAAGTACATTCACAAATCCACAAGCAGACCTTCATGTATTTGGATACTTATAACAAAGGTAGCAGCTCTGCACAGAAGTAGAGAAAGGGTGGTCTTTTCCAAAAATGTGTTAAAGATAAAACAACAGGCCCTAAGTAGAGTTGATTATGCTAAGCCCCATGCCAAAAACTGAAACTTAACTTACAGTTTTGGCTGTCCCAGAAATTGAACCTTACACCAGCCAATCATGACTCGCCTGATCAGCATGACTTAGGTCATCTACCTAAAAAGCCCTTGCTATCATACCCCATAAGGAATGTAACCTTATAATAACCAATCCAATTTTTGCCTACTGTAACGCACCCCCCCCTTCTGCCCATAAAAATGTCTTGCTGGGAGAGCTCTTCAGAGCTCTTTTTTCTCTGCTCCACTGGATACTGTCAATTCATGAATCATGGCATAGAGCCAGTAAGATCTTTAAAACTTACTCAGTTAACTTGTGTTAACAATTGGTTCTGGGTCAAATGAATAGCCATATTGGAAAAAATATAACCTGACCATACTCCTTTTCGCGCACACGCGCGAGCACACACACACACACACACACACACACTTCTACTATATTAGAAATCTAAATGTGAAAGGTAAAAACAACAAAATTTCCAAAAGACAACACAGAAAAATACCATGATGAACTTGGCATAAGGAACAATTTCTTAAAGAACCAAAAAATCGCTAAAGGAACAATTACTCATCAAAAACACCACTGAGAAAGTGAAAAGGGCGGGGTGCCTGGGTGGCTCAGTTGGTTGAGCAACTGCCTTCAGCTCAGGTCAGGATTCTGGAATCCCAGGATCGAGTCCCACATCGGGCTCCCTGCTCAGCAGGGGGGTGTGCTTCTCCCTCTGAACTTCCTCCTCTGATGCTTGCTCACTCTCTCTCTCATTCTCTCTAATAAATAAATACAATCTTTAAAAAAAAAAAGGTGAAAAGGCCAGCCACAGACAAGACATATTTGCCAACACAGATGTCAGACGAGAGTCACATCCAAAATTTATATAGAACTTCTACATTTCACTAAGTAAAAAAAAAAGGGGGGGGGCAGATAAACCAGCAGAAAGAGTAGGCAAGAGACAAGTACTACACAAAAGAGAATATCCAAATGACCAGTAAATCGTGCTCAAGTTCGTTAGGAATCAGGCAAGTACAGATTGGAACTGCAGTTTCCCTATACTTGCTGATCGAAATAACTACAGTTTAAAAGGCCAGCCATATCAAGTGTTAGGACGTGGAAAGATAGGAACATAAGGTGCTGCTGGGGATTTAAATTGGTTTAAGCACTTTGACAGCGTCCACTAAAGCAGAACATAATGAAAACCATTATGATCCAGCAATTGTACCAACAGACGTGATTAAGAATAGTCACAGTAAACTATTCTTAATAACCCCAAACAAGCCTTATCTCTATCTACAAATATATGATGTCATACTCACACAGTGGAATACTACAAAGCAAGGAAAATCGGCAAACTACCTCTAGAGACAGCCCCATGAACACATCTCACAAACATAATATTGAGCTAAACAAAAGCCAGTCACAAAAGAACACCAGACATTCACACTGATAAGAAGTCCCCGCATTCAGGATAGTTAACTCTGGACAGTAAAAGCAAAGGGGGTAATGACCAGAAAGAGAGATAGGCGGGGTTGTCCCGAAAAATACAAGATGTCCAGTTAAATTTGAATTTGAGATCAACAACAAGCAAGCTTTCAGTCTAAGTGGGTCCCATGCAGCACTGGGGACATGTATTTTTATCTGCTCAATCTGACAACGCCAATCAAGAGAGAAGCTTTGGGGGGCGCCTGGGTGACTCAGTGGGTTAAAGCTTCTGCCTTCAGCTCAGGTCATGGTCTCACGGTCCTGGGATCGAGCCCCGCATCGGGCTCTCTGCTTAGTGGGGGGCCTGCTTCCTCCTCTCTCTCTCTCTCTGCCTGCCTCTCTGCCTACTTGTGATCTCTGTCAAATAAGTAAATAAATAAAATCTTTGGGGGAAAAAAAAGGGAGAGGCTTTTGGAGTACTGGTTAATACTTCGTTTCTTGATGTTCATTTGGTGTTCATCCATTACGCATTTCTCTGCACTTGTACTTCCCAATAAAGACAAAACAAAGTACACTCGGTACAGCTTTGCGGATTTTTTTTTTTTAAGATTTTATTTATTTATTTGTCAGAGACAGAGGGAGAGAGAGCGAGCGAGCACAGGCAGAGGGAGAAGCAGGCTCCCCGCCGAGCAAGGAGCCCGACGTGGGACTCGATCCCAGGACGCTGGGATCATGACCTGAGCCGAAGGCAGCGGCTTAACCCACTGAGCCACCCAGGCATCCCCAGCTTTGCGGATTTTAAAATGTCTCATGATACTACTACTCTTCATCACTGCATGTGGGAGCTGGGTGCTTCTTAGGAGGGGGTCATCGGTCATCTCAAGTGTTGCAGGGCCCAAGCCGTGGGCTCTGCTTTCAATTTTTATTAAAATTATTCCTACGTAACATGCTTTTTTATGTCTGGAATCTTTTTGCATGGCCTCCCTCTCTGGGGTCCTCCTTCCTGGTATGGCTGGCTGAAGCTTAGCAAAAGGCGAAGCTGGGCGGGAAGGCCGGCCTTTACCCATCAACCAAAAAATTACACAAATCACGGTTCAACAAGCAACTCGGTCAGGCCAACCAACCCGTGGAGGTCAGAATTCAGTGGCTGAAGCTACAAAGGACTGGGACTTTAGGGCCAACAACTTGGAAACAGACACTTTGGAATCCAGAATGTCAAAGGCTTCATTCAATCCACTGCCTGCGCTCTACATTAACTAGAGCTTTACACAAACACCTTGAAGGGCTCCCTGGAGTTCCCTCCCACCCGTGTTATCACCTACCTTCTTATGGAGACGCAACTGGCAACCCCCAGGAAAATGTGGTGACCAGTGTAAAGGAAAGCACGAATCACTTTTTTGCTGTTGTTTAAATAAGGGGCTATTTATTATAGACAAGATTCTTCGGTGCTCAGGGTTTTTTGTGTTGTCCTTTTGTTTTGTAATTTCATCTTCTTTTGAAATAAGCTCCTCTCAGTCCTCAGCGAGGAAAAACTCCAAGTTTGGAGGCTTCACTCTATAAAGCTTAGGACAGAACTTTACAGACTGGTGGAACCCTGATTACCTCTCGGCTTCAGCAGCCTCCAGGGGCCCAGGTTTCTTTGCTTTAGTAACAGCAACTCTATTTCTTTCTTCCACATGGGCTATCAAGGACAATGACTAGGCACCAGGGCTGTGGAGACAGGTTGCCTGGGAGAAACCCAATTTCACACTGAAGCTTTGTAACTCTGGCCAGTCAGGGAGTGAGTCATTGCTCCGTGCCTCAGTTTCCTCAGCTATAAAATGGGAATAAAAATAGGACCTAAGCAGCAAATGCCGTGCAAGGCGACTGACGCATGGCACCTGGCATAGCTTACACGCTCAACGATGGTTGTTACCACCTTCACTACCCCTGGCTACGTTCGCGGGTCCTGCCCCCCATGAAGAATCTACTTATGTATCTGCTGTAGTTAAAAGCAACCAGATGCAGTTAGACTGGGGGAAGGGGAGACAGAGAATAAGGGTTCCACTGGCCTACAAAGTTTGGTCTAAGTTGTGCCCAATGCAGCAGGAGGATGCTTGCGTAGGGTCGGGGGAGGTGGCCTCGCCTGGACCCCAAATTCTGGCCCGGACCTCTGACTTCGGGCGCCCTCACTACTCACGTTGCGGCTGAAACTGTTGCCAGGCAGCAGCGGTAGGGCCATGGCTCTCAGCTTCCGAGGGTCAAGGGGCTGAGAAGAGGGGCCAGCAGGGAGCGGCCACCTCTCGGCGGCGTTGTTTAAGCCCCCATCCCCCACGTTACCTAGAAACGGGAGGCGGCGTCACGGAAGGAGGAGGAGCTGCGGCTGGTCGGAGGGGGCGGGGCAGGGGCGGGGCCAGGCAGGAAGTTCCCCCCGCGCTCCTCCTCCCCCGCCCACTCTCACCCACCCCGCGGAGTGCGGTCTCCCGAAGCTTTTCTCTCCACACGCACTGTGCACACAAAGACCGACACCCACAGCACTCCCCGCCCCCGCCGCTTTCTGGTTTAACCCCTTTCTAGTGCTTAGGCTCCTCCGATTCTAACCGCATTCTTCGGCCATTGGCTTATTACATTTAGTTCAAACACAGAAAAGTGCAGAAAACAATGTGACATCCGCGCGATCTCAGAAATGTTAGCACCGCCTAATGTTACAGTTACATCAGCTTTCATTTTGTAGTTAAAACCTTCGAGATGGATCCCAAACCACACTCCCACTCCACCCCCCACCCCGTGAAAACCCGTTCAGTCCTAACCACCATCCTCAGTACAACTCCTGTACATTTTTATACCTGAACTAAACGTGTGTAAGGTGCTTGTTCCTGGTCTCATCAGGGTGGCGGGGGCGGGGGTAGGTGGCACAAAACGCAGCGCCCGTCTTTCCATCATGCACCCAAAATGCCCAGGCCTGGAACCTCCTGGAATCATCTCCCCTCACCTACCGCCAACCCCTCCCTGAGTCATAATGCTCAGACACTTTGGTATCTCTCAGTCACCCCTCTCTCCTGCTCGGTTGAGGCCCCATTATTTCCTGCCTGGTTTTCTTTAAAAGAACCACCAAAAAAACAAAACAAACAAACAAAAAACCACTAACTGATCTTCCCTCCAGAGCCATCCTCTTATAATTCGTGATACCTATGTCTGGGGTTGCCTTCCAAAACCTTCATCGCTTTCTTTGCCCCCCCAACCCACCCACCCCAGCTGTGAGAAACCACTGGCAGTTTCCAAACAGGGCTCTGTGGTTTCTCTCTCGTGGATTTTGCAATTGTCACTATCTGCTAGAAACACCCTTCCTTCCTTTCATCTGGGTATCCCCTTCCTATTATTCAGGGCTTGGTTCAGTGTGGGAAAGAGATACGGAAGGCTTTGCCATTTCTGGGAAATACTCCTTCGTCTTCTCCACTCCCCCATCTGTATTAGGGGCCCTGTCATTGTGGCTTCAGTGGTAGTGAATTGTAATCATACTCATTTGACTTTCTTCAAATGCCAAATTATTCCAAGGCAGGAACTCTTATCTCCTTTCTCATATACAGACAATGTTAACCTTAAAAATATAAGTTATTTTAGCATCAAGAATGGATTTATTCAGGAATGGCAGAGAATTGCAATTTGGGAATGACAAAGAATTCCAATTTGGGAATGGCAAAGAATTCCAATTTGGAACATTCTAGCTGCAGCAAAACCCTGAGTCAGTCTAACAAACAAAGGAGAGGAATGTTACTTTATGGGAAAGAAGGAGGAAGTTGGGAGGGGTTGTTCTGAACAAAAGTCCATTGCAGAAAAGCAAGAGTTCTGAGTGATTAGGGTTTCTCATTGGCTGAATTGCAGGGGTAGTTGATTTCTTACAGGAGATACAATGTACAGCTTTTTCCTATTGGAGCCTGTAATTGATCATTCTTTCAGCTGAGAATTCTTCTGCTAGGGCCTGTAACTGACAATTCTTCCTGTAATTGACATCAAGTGGTACCAGCTCCCTCTTCTAGCCTCCCAACTCCCTATCAGTGAGGTTTCCCTTTACTAATTTTCACAACAGACGTCACCATTTTCTTTGTTTACAACATACATTACTGTTCTCTATGTTTATAAATTTTGCACTATAAATTGCTGCTACCTGCTTTTTCCACCTAAGATTTTTTTTGAGATTTCTACATGTTAACAGATACAGATATATTTTATTCATTTTAAATGCATTGTATGATACCACAAATTACTGATCCATCTGTTGTCATCTGTTGATGTCATCTGTTAATAACAATTAAGTTGCTTCCAATTTTTCACTAGTTATTATCAATGCTGCAATGAACAACCCTCTCCTATTCCTTTAGAGATTATCCACATGCCTAAAGATGGAATTGTTCACAACTTCAACTTCACTAGATCTTGCTAAACAATCTCCAGAATTCTTGAACCAGTTAAGAAAGTTCCTTCTCCCCTTCATTCTTTCAACAATGGGTATTATCCAATCGTATAATTTTGAGCAAGTATCTGACTATATATTCAATGGTAAATGGTTGTTACTTTAAATTTTCTCCCTAATTCCTATGCAGTTGGTTATCTTTTCACATGCTTCTTACCTTCTTCAATGATTCATCTATTTATGTCCTTTGTTAATTTCTGTATTTGATCATTTGTAATTTTTAAAATATGTTCTATGAAATCTTAGGCATAGCAAACATCTCCAAAGACATTTGGTTTGTCTTTTAATCCACTTAACAGACTTCTTTGTTGTATGTGAATGTGTCATTTTACTTTACTCAAATAGATCATTCTTTCCCATTATGGTTTGCACTTTCTGTGAATTCAAAAAATTCTATAGAACAAAATTATCATCTTACATGTTCTTACAAATAGTTTTAAGTATTTCTTTCTTGTTACTTTTTAAATTGAGACAGTTACAACCCAATAGAAAAATTGCAAGAATAGTACAAGGAACTCCTGGTTATCCTCTCCCAGATTCCTCCAATTGTTTTCTATTTTACCATACCTGTTGTCTCATTCCCTTTACACATACAATTTTTTTTCCATTTTAGAGTGAATAGCAGACATCACGCCCTTTTACTCTTCAATACTTCAGTGCGTATTTCCTAATAAGACATTCTCTTACATAACTGAAGTACAACAATCAAAATCAAAACCTTATTATTAACAAAATGCTACTTTCTAATCTAAAATACCTATTCATATTGTGTTAATATCCCTCTTAGCAAAAAAAAAAAAAAAAAAACCAAATTTTAAAAAATCTGGTCTAACATCTGACCTAACATTCCTCATTAATTGTCCTATCTCTTCCTTATCCTTTAATCTGGAACACTTCTTCCCATCTTTCTTTGTCTTTCCTGACCTTGATATTGTTGAAGAGAATTGGCCCGATAGTTGGGAGAATGTTATTCAATTTAGATTTGACTAACGTTTCCTGGTTTCCTAATGAGTCGATTCAATGGCTTTTTTTTTTTTTTTTATAAACATATATTTTTTTTCCCCAGGGGTACAGGTCTGTGAATCGCCAGGTTTACACACTTCACAGCACTCACCACAGCACATACCCTCCCCAATGTCCATAACCCCACCCCCCCCTCTCCCAAACCCCCTCCCCCCAGCAACCCTCAGTTTGTTTTGTGAGATTAAGAGTCACTTATGGGGGCGCCTGGGTGGCTCAGTGGGTTAAGCCGCTGCCTTCGGCTCAGGTCATGATCTCAGGTTCCTGGGATCGAGTCCCGCATCGGGCTCTCTGCTCAGCAGGGAGCCTGCTTCCCTCTCTCTCTCTCTGCCTCTCTGTCTACTTGTGATCTCTCTCTGTCAAATAAATAAATAAAATCTTAAAAAAAAAAAAGAGTCACTTATGGTTTATCTCCCTCCCAATCCCATCTTGCTTCATTTACTCTTCTCCTACCCCCTTAACCCCCCATATTGCATCTCCTCTCCCTCATATCAGGGAGATCATATGATAGTTGTCTTTCTCTGATTGACTTATTTCACTAAGCATGATACCCTCTAGTTCCATCCACATCATCGCAAATGGCAAGATTTCATTTCTTTTGATGGCTGCATAGTATTCCATTGTGTATATATACCACTTCTTCTTTATCCATTCGTCTGTTGATGGACATCTAGGTTCTTTCCATAGTTTGGCTATTGTAGACATTGCTGCTATAAACATTCGGGTGCACGTGCCCCTTCGGATCACTACGTTTGTATCTTTAGGGTAAATACCCAGCAGTGCAATTGCCTGGTCATAGGGTAGTTCTATTTTCAACATTTTGAGGAACCTCCATGCTGTTTTCCAGAGTGGTTGCACCAGCTTGCATTCCCACCAACAGTGTAGGAGGGTTCCCCTTTCTCTGCATCCTCGCCAGCATCTGTCATTTCCGGACTTGTTAATTTTAGCCATTCTGACTGGTGTGAGGTGGTATCTCATTGTGGTTTCAATGGCTTTTTGAATGGTTTTTTGTTTATGGCTTTTTTAAAAATTTCTTTTCAGCGTAACAGTATTCATTGTTTTTGCACCACACCCAGTGCTCCTTGCAATACATGCCCTCCTTAATACCCACCACCAGGCTCACCCAGGCTCACCCAACCTCCCACCCTCCGCCCCTTCAAGACCCTCAGGATTGTTTTTCAGAGTCCATAGTCTCTCATGGTTTACCTCCCCTTCCAGTTTCCCTCAACTCCCTTCTCCTCTCCATCTCCAACACCAAAAGAGAAATGCTGTGTCCTCATTCATCCAAGGAACAGGTACGTAATGAGTATTTTAACCATCAATGGTGAGGTTAAGTGTGACCACTTGGTTAGGGTGGTGTATGCCAAGTTTCTCCCCTGTAAAGTTACTATTCTTCCTTTCTGACTAATAAGAATTTTGTGAGGAGATACTTTGAGACTGGGTAAATACCAAGTTCTTCATTAAACTGCTAGCGTCAGTCAAGGATTTTGCCCAAATCATTTATGATGCTGCCAAATGGTGACTTCTTAATTCCATTATTCCTTCCGCACATATTAGCTGGAAATCTACTTTGAGGAAGAAGTTTTCCTTCCTCTCCTCCTTCCTTTTAATTGTTCCACCATTTTTCAAGCACTTCTTTGTGCTTGTCACTGCAAGATAGTCAAGATATCTATAAATATAGGTAGATCTAGATATTCACATTTAGCTATATCCCTTTCCATTTCTGTCAATGATAGATAAAAAAAGATACATTAAAACCCATGCTTTTATACTGATACATCCAATTCCAGTCAATACAGTGGAGTACATGCTGGAGTTCCCCTTTCCACATCGGTAAGGCTCATCTCCAATAGTCAAAAACCTGATTCCAATTACTGTCAAAATATTTACGTATTTGCTCATACTAAAAGACCCCAAAAGCCATTTCGGAATATCTAACTGATGTCAATGTCAGAAAAAATGAACCTATTAAGTAGAGTTCAACATTTATTTCCAGAGTTGTTTTTTTCTTTAGCTTTACTGGATTTAGTCAAAATACTGTTCCAAAATGACTTAGGCTGGATTTCCTCCTCCTCTTCCCCCCTCTCTTGTTTAGAGCACCAAAGTTACTCATGTTACTCATTTGAAAAACAATCTGGTTCATTCTCTTTTGTATTCCTCATCCTTTTGCTCCATTTTTGTCTTGTTCCTCTTTGTCTTCTTTTGAAGTTGTTTTTCCCCCTTTTTCCTTTGATTAATTTAGCTAGTGGGTTATGTGCTTTGTTACTTTTTCCAAAGAATCAAAATTTTGACTTATTAATTTGACCTACTGCTTTTAGGGCACCAGGCTGGCTCAGTCAGTAGAGCGTGCAGCTCTTGATCTCAGGGTTGTGTGTTCAAGCCCCACATTGGGTATGGAGCCTACTTAAAAAAAAATTGTGACACTACTGCTTTTCAATCCTAGTCTTCATTATTTCTCAGCTCTTACTTTTATTGTTTTCTTCCTTGTGCTTTCTTTTCGTTCATTTGTTGTTCTTTGTCTCACATTTTACGTTGGTATAATTCATTCATTTTCATTATTTCTATTGATGTAAGTGTTTAAGGCTCCGAATTTTCCTCTGACTTCTACTTTAAATGTATCCATTGGTCTCTGATATATAATATTTTCATTAGTTGTTTGTTTGAGGGTTTTGGGGTGGTTTGTTTCTTAAGTTATTTGTAATCTTGGCTTATTATCTTCCCTTTCACCCAAGAATTGTTCAATAGAAGATTTTTAAATTTCTAGTTGGAAGGGCTTTTTGGTTTTTGTACTTAAAACTAAGTACACCTTTTTGTACTTACAACTAGAATTCTAGCTTTACTGCACTGTGGTAAGAACATGTTGATGGTAATATTTTCATTGTATAGAATGTATTGATACTTTCTTTGCGACCTAATACTTGATCATTTTTTGTGACTATTCCACTTGCAGTCAAGAAAAAAAAAAAAGTAACACTCTCTTTTATTAGGTCCTAAAGTTCAGAATAGATGAATGAGATCTATTGTATTGATTGTTATTTACTGCTACATCCTTATTTATATTTCTGCCATTTGATCTATTCTGCATTGGGAGTGATATGTTCAAGTTTCCTCTTACCGAAGTGTTTCTATCCAGATCCCCTTGCATCTGTACTTTCTGCTTCTTAAACATGGTTATTTGGTGCATAGGTTTTCATAGCTGTTATACCTACAATGTGAAATTGTCTTTTAGCGTTATAAAGTATCCTGTTCTGTAATGTGTAATTATTTTTTTGGCCTGACTTCTACTTTATCTGATATGGAGGAGCACAGGCTCCACTTACGTGTTATTTCCATTTGCCCATGCCTTTATTTTTAGCCTGTCTGAATCATTTTCACTTAGATATATCTCCTATACACCACATACAGTTGGGTCTTGCTTTGTGAACCACACTGAAAATATTTTCCTTTCAGTAGGTGAGTTAAACTGTCACATTTATTGATAAGTCATTTTTTAATCTCAACTCTGATATATTATTTTATATTTTATATTGTTGTATATTTATACACCTGTATATGTATTCATATGTTATGTATGTTTACTGTTTCTTTTTCTTCAGGATGTGTTTTCTTCACTATTATAATTTATAAATTTCTTTTGGTATTTAAGAAGGCTTGTATCTTCTAGTATTTATTTTTGTACTTGTAACTTCTTTTTCTTTTTAAGATTTTATTTATTTATTTGACAGGCAGAGATCACAAGTAGGCAAAGAGGCAGGCAGAGAGAGAGAGGGGGAAGCAGGCTCCCCGCCAAGCAGAGAGCCCGACACAGGGCTCAATCCCAGGACCCTGAGACCATGACCTGAGCCGAAGGCGGAGGCTTTAACCCACTGAGCCATCCAGGTGCCCCTGTACTTAGAACTTCTTTAGGAGAATTGAACACCTCCCATTTTACTAAGTAATATTGAATTTTTTTAAAGATTTATTTATTTAGGGGCACCTGAGTGGCTCAGTCGGTTAAGCGGCTGCCTTTGGCTCAGGTTTGATCCCTACGTCTGGGATCAAGTCCCACATCAGGCTCCTTGTTCAGTGGGAGTCTGCTTCTCCCTCCTCCTACTGTTGTGCTCTCCCTTGCTCTCTCTCTCTCCCTCTCAAATAAATAATAAAAAAATCTTTTTTTTTAAAAGATTTTATTTATTTATGTATTTATTTGAAAGATAGAACATGGGAGAGAACACACAAACAGGGATGGGGTAGAGGGAAAAGAAGACAGAGAATCTCAAGCAGCCTCCATGCTGAGTGCAGGAGCCCATGTGGGACTCAATCTCACAACTCTGAGATCATGACCTGAGCCCAAACCAGGGGTCAGACGCTTAACCAACTGAGCCACCCAGGCGCCCATTAAAGTGATTATAACCAATACACTGAAATTTTAACTTCAGTAAGTAGACTTTTTATTTCTAGAAGTTTCCTTTGTTCTTTTACATCTACGTGTTCTTTCTTTTAAATGGAATTCTGTTCTTTATTCTTAATTTATTTTGCTTATCTTTATCTCTTTTAATCATTTTAAACATGCTTAGTTTAGAGTCCTTAACCAATTCTGCTCTTTTATGTTCATGGGGTTCTACTTCTCTGCTTGTGTTGGCTGAGTTTCCTTCACAGCGAATTGTTCCCTCACATGTTTATAAATGTTTCTGGTGATCCCAGCTATGTGGCAAGTTGCAGTACTAAGACACCTACCATCTGATTCTAAGTTGTGTCATTTCTAATATGCCACACCTCACACGCCAACCACTGCCCATTCACAGCCACGCTCCACACACACAAGGCCTCTGCCTTCCACAAGGAGGATATTTTCCAAACAGAAAAGCAGTTCCAATAAGAATGACTTTCTCAAGGGAGTAACAGAACAAAATATCTGAAATTAAAGCTGTCTGAAAAATCTGACACCTGAGTCTGCCACACACACCCATCCATTGTCCTGCCATTTGCACATGCTACTTCTGCACTGATACCTCTACCTTTGTACTTCTGTAGATACTCCACACATCCTGTGTACACCCCCAGACACCCACTGAGTCTTATAGTCATTGATTCAATAGTTTTTCATTTAACAAACATCTATTGAGCATCTACTCTGATGTAGCAGAACTCCTCCCAAACACTGGGATAACTCAGTGATTAGGACAACGTGAACACTTCTAAACACTGCAGACCTGATATTTTCAGTCTTTTGCAACTTGCAACTTTTTTTTTTCTTTATATTCCTTCCCTGACACTTATCTTCCCCTTCTTGCCTCCCCTGACACATCTGACACAAAGGAAACATGTGACATGGCTCATATCTCTTCTTAAAATAAATTGAAAGTAAACTAGTTCCTAGAATCGCAAGACACCCCCTGAAATAACTGAAGACACTTTGGGGCATGTCAGTACCAGCGCTGGGAAGCAACTGTTAACTGATGTTCAAAGTATCAGTCTTACACACACCCGTGGATGAAGAAAGCACAGGGGAGGCCGGCAAAGCGAACATTTCTGAGCAAGCTCAAACTGGCCTATGAACAAGGAAATAGTTACCCAGTTGGAGAAGTTCTTTTGAGGAATGAGGTCATCCTACAGTCTAGAGCCTTTCTACAGGAGGCAAGAGCCCTTGGCAGCAAGAGGGAGCGCCTTCAACAGTATTTCTGCGGGAACTTCCTTTTCTCCTCCATTGAAGCCTTGCTTCTCAAGTGTCCCTTGTCCTGATGTCCTCATAAATAGCACTGCCCCATTCTTCTGAGCTCCTGAAAGCGGACACTCTTCACTATTTTGTGCTTACTTGGGTTATGTCCACATTTCAAGTCCTCTTCCTGAGCATTTAAAAGGGAATTAGCAGCAATCTTTCAGAAACTCTTCCAAAAAACAGGAGAGGAGGGAGCACTTCCTAACTCTTTCTATTAGATCAGTATTACCCTAATACCAAAATCAGACAAAGACATCACAAGAAAAGAACTTAGGAAGATCTTATGAATAGAGACACAGAAATCCCCAACAAAATACTGGGAAACTGAATTCAGCAATCTATAAAAAGTATTATACATACAACTAAGTGGGATTTATTCCAAGAATGCTAAGTTGGAAACTAATCAATGTAATATACCATATTAATAGAATGAAGGACAAAAACCATATGATCATCTCAATAGACACAGAAAAAACATGTGACAAAATCCAGCATCTTTTTTGGTAAAAACACTCAACAAACAAGAAAAAAAGGAACTTCCTCAACCTAACAGAAGTCATATATTAAAATCAACAGATAACATAACAACTGATAGTGAGATATTAGTTGCTTTCTCCTTAAGATCAGAAACAAGGCAAGGATGTTCACTCTTCTACTTCTATTCAACATTGTTCTGGAGTTTTTAACCAAGGCATTTAAGTCAAAATTAAATAACATAAAAGACATCAAGATTGGAAATAAAAAGGTAAAACTACCCTTATTCATAGAAGATGTGATCTTGTGTATAGAAAATCCCAGGGAATACACACATATACACAAATATTAGAAATAACAAATGAGTTTAGTAAGGTTATAAGATACATGATCAACATACAGAAATCAATTGTATTTTCATACATTAATAAGAAACAATTTGAAAAGGAAATTAAGAAAACAATTCCAGGGGCACCTGGGTGGCTCAGGGAGTTAAGTGTCTGCCTTCAGCTCAAGTCGGGATCTCAGGGTCCTGGGATCAAGCCCTGCATTGGGCTGGCTCTCTGTTCAGTGGGGAATCTAATTCTCCCTCTTCCTCTCCCTCTCCCACTGTGCTTTCCCTCCCTCTCTCTCTTTCTCAAATAAATAAAATCTTAAAAAAAAAATAAAAGAGAATAATTCCATATATAATTGCGTCAAAAAGAATAAAATACTTAGGAATAAATTTAACAAAATGAGTGCAAGATTTGTACATTGGAAACTATAAAACATCAGGGAAACAAAGTAAAGAGGACCTGAATAAATGGAAAGATACATGTTTCAAGGACTGAATGATTTAATATTGTTAAGATTGCAATACTCTCCAAAGTGATAAAAAAAAAATCAATACAATTGCTATCATAATTCCAAATGCTTTTTCTTTTTCTTTCTTTTTTTTTTTTTTTAAGAAATGGGCAAGTTGATCTGAAAATTCATATGGAAATGCTAGGGACCCAGAATAGCCAAAACCATCTTGAAAAAGAAGAACAAAGTTGAAGGACTCAGACTTCTCAATTTCAAAACTTACTGCAAAACTACAGTAATCAAAACAGTGTAGTACTCCTATAAGGATATACATACAGATCCATAAAATATAATTGAGAGTCCAGAAGTAAACTCTTACATTTATGGTCAACGGATTTTTGACAAGTGGGTCAGGATAATTAAATGGAAGAAAGAATAATCTTCACCAAATCATGCTGAAATAACTGGATATCCATGTGCACAGAAATGAATTTATACTCCTGCCATACATCACACTATATACAATATATGGTTATCACACTATATACAAAAATTAAGTTGAAATGGACCATAGAGTTACATGTAAGAGCTAAAACTATGAAACTTTTGGAAGAAAATATAGAAGCAAATCTTCTTGAACTTGGTTTAAGCCATGTTTTGGGGTTTTGTTGATTTTTGGCTTTGTTTTTGTTTGTTTGTTTTTGGGTAGGACACCTAAAGCACAACCAACAAAACGAAAATAGATAAACTGGACTTTATCACAATTAAACACCTTTCTGCTTCAGAGGACATCATCAAGAAAGTAGAAAGGCAACTCAGAGCAATGGAGAAAATATTTGCAAACCATATATCTGATAGGAGATTTGTGTCTAGAATATATAAAGAATGCTCACAATTCAACAAAAAAGAAATAACCCAATCTTTGCATGGGCAAAGGATTTGAACAGACATTTATCCCAAGTATCAATGACCAGTAAACACATGGAAGGTTGTTCAGCATCATTAGTCATTAAGGAAATGCACATGAAAGCCATAAGGGGATATTACTTCACATGCACTATATTGGTTGCACTAAAAAGATGGACAATTACAAGTATTGGTGAGGATGTGGAAAATTTGGAACCTGCAAATGTTGCCAGTTGGAATGCAAAATATTACATCTGCTTTGGAAAACCATCTGGCAGTTTCTCAAAAAGTTAAACGCAGAGTAACCATATGACCCAGAAATTCCATCCCTAGGTACAAACTTAAGAGAATGAAAAACATATGTCCACAAGGAAACTTACATATGATTGTTCATAGTAACATACATAAAGGTAGATAGAATCTTGAGGCACCCAGATCGCTCAGTCAGTTGAGCATCAGACTCCTGATTTTGCCTCAGGTCCTGATCTCAGGGTCATGAGATTGAGCCCTGTGTTGGGCTCCAAGTTCAGTGTGGAGTCTGCTTGAGATTCTCTCTCTCCCTGTCCCTCTGCTCCTTCCTCCATTCACACTCTCTTTCTTTCTCTAAAATAAATAAATAAAATCTTTAGGGAAAAAAAAAACGTAGAAAAACTCAAATGTCCATCAGTGGATGAATGGATAAGCTAACTATGACATATGCATACATATAATGGAGCATTATTCAGACATAAAATTAAATGAATTAACTGATACATGTTATTAACGTATCAGTTGATGAACCTTGAAAACATTATGTGAAAAGTGCCAGACACAGAAGGCTACGTATTGTATGATTTCCTCACGTGAAATATCAAAACAAAAAAAAACAAAACAAATCCATAAAGCAAGACAGTAGATTAGTGGGTGCTGAGGGGTGGAGGCAAAGGGAACAGGAAGTGACTGCTAGTGAGTTTCTTTCTGGGGTGATATAAATGTTCTGGATTAAATGGTGATCAATGTACAACTTGTGAATATATTAAAAGGCACTGAATTGTATGCTTTAAAAGGTAAACCTCATGGTATGTGAATCTTCTCTCAGTAAAGCTGTTAGCAAACATTTTTAACTAATTAAAATTAAATAAAATTTAAAATGTGTTTTCTCAGTTGCACTAGTCACACTTAAGTGGTCAATAGCCATAATATAGCTAGTAGCTATCACATTGGAAAGTACAAATATGGAACATTTGGTTATCACAGAAAATGTTATTGGACAGTGCTGGTCTAGATCTCACTACAAGATCGCAGAGATCTAAGAAATATGTCAAGCATGGGCACCTAGATGGCTCAGTCGGTTAAGCATCTGACTCTTGACTTTGGTTCGGGTCATGATCAACTCCCATATCAGGCTCCGCACAAGGTGGGGAGCCTGCTTAAGATTCTCTTTGTCCAGGGTGCCTGGGTAGCTCAGTGGGTTAAACCTCTGCCTTTGGCTCAGGTCATGATCTCAGCATCCTGGGATCGAGCGCCACATCTGGCTCTCTGCTCAGTGAGGAGCTTGCTTCCCCCACTCTCTCTGTCTACTTGTGATCTCTGTCTGTCAATTAGATAAATAAAAATTTCTTTAAGATTTTATTTATTTATTTGACAGAGAGAAACACAGCGAGAGAAGGAACACAAGCAGGGGGAGTGGGAGAGGGAGAAGCAGGCTTCCCATCAAGCAGGGAGCCCGATGCAGGGCTTGATCCCAGAACCCTGGGACCATGCCCTGAGCCAAAGGCAGACGCTTAACGACTGAGCCACCCAGCCGCCCCGATAAATAAAATCTTTAAAAGAAAAAAAGATTCTCGCTGTCCCTCTCCTTCTGCTATTGTTCTCTCTCTCTCTTAAAAAAAATGTCAAGCACATGCAATGTACTTATAAGAATTGAGTTATGTGAACAAACTATAACATGTAGCTGACAAAATGGGGAAAATTTGATTGTTGACTTGGTGTTTCATTATATTAAGCAATTACTGTTACATATTTTTAGGTATGCCAATAATATTGTGGTTATGTTTTCTAAAATTACTTCTGTTTTAGAAATAAACACTGAAATACTTATACATGCAAAACATTAAATGATACAGTGTCTGGAACTGGCTTCCTTATAATCCAGAGGTCAGAAGATCAGAGAAAACAGATATAAGAAAATTGGCCATGAGTCAACAATGATTAAATTTCAACAATGGATATCTGGGAGCTCATTATGTTCTTCTCTCTGTCTTCGAAAATGTTTGAATTTTTCATAACAAATAGTCAATAAACAAACAGGCAGCCACTACTTATTAATATCTAATTGACTATTGCCACATGGAAATATAGTATTGTCAGATTTTATAACTTTTTAAGGGAATTCAGAAATCCAGATTCTAATGTAAAATCCTTGGTGTTTCATGGCTGGATCATTTGTTTGATAATAGGGTACAAAAAAACAATCACATCTGGAGCTTGGATTCGGCACACAGCCCCCACTTTACAACGTCTAATTTAGAATAATCAATGGAATTCATATATTCTGAGGTCATCCATCATAAAAGTGATTTATCTCAAGCATATATAATCAACATTGTGTATTTTCTTTTTAAAATTATGACCTATTTCGAAAAGGCACAGAGGATAATAAAACAATCGTTCATACACTTGCTATGCAGCCTAAACAAATCTTAATACTTAGCCATAGTTTCTTCAAAAAAATAAAATGCTATAAATACCACTAATGTCCTCTTTGTGCCTGTCCTTCATCCTGTTCTTTCTCCCTCTCCACATACTATCCTGAAGTTTGTGTCCATCATTCCCAACCAAAGTTATAAAATTTCAATATAGCTATACATAGCATAAACAATAAATATGTTCGTTTCCTGTTTCTAGATTTTAAATAAGCAATTTCATTTTTAAAGAAATTAACTGCATTTCTCTATCTACCAAAATGGCCAGCAAACTGACTTCTTAAAGGCCATTTAGAATAGCACCAAAAAATAATATATATCTAGGAATAAATCTAACAGAAGATGGGCAAGACATTTAGGGAGAAAATGATAAATGACACTGGAAGGCATTAAAGAAGACCCAAGTAAATGGAGATATACATTACATTCATGGGCTGGAAGACTCAATATCATGAAGATATCAATTCTCCTTACTGTCATTCCAGTCACAATCCCAAAAGAGACATACATTGAGGGGGATGGGGGGTGGAGAATCAAGTTGCCGAAGACAATATACAGAATGATCTGTTTATACAAATTTCAAAACCATGCAAAAGCAAACAATATATTGTTTAACTACACCAATGTACGTGCAATCTACAATGAAAAGAAGAATATGATAAACAGAAATATGTAATATCTCTGAGAAGGAAGGCAACAGGAATTCAAAGGTAATGAAAATGTTCTATTTCTTAAACAGGGTGCTGTGCATGTGAGTGTTCACTGTATGAAAATTCTTTATTCCTTACACGTGCCTCATAAATCTTCTTTTGTGTCCAATCAATATCTAATATGATCAATTTTTTAAAAATAAGGATATACACCTATATCGCTACCACGGAAATATGTCAAGAATGCATGTGGTTAAGAGATAACGTTGAAAAGCTTTATGTGTCATATTAAATAGAATATGTACCGGGGTGCCTGGGTGGCTCAGTCATTAAGTGTCTGCCTTCGGCTCAGGTCGTGATCCCAGGGTCCTGGGATCAAGCCCAGCACTGGGCTCCCTGCTCAGCAGAGAGCCTGCTTCTCCCTCTCCCACTCCCCCTGCTTGCATTCCCTCTCTTACTGTGTCTCTCTCTGTCAAGTAAATAAAATCTTAAAAAAAAAAAAAAAGAATATGTACCAAAACAGTAATAGTGGTTATGGAAAATACTACATGCAACATGTCCAAATTGTGAACAGTAGAAATACGCACCAAAATGTTACTAGTGGTTATGTGTAATAATAAAGAAAATATGCACCTAATTTTAATAATGGTTCTGTACAGTATTAAGTAACACGTGCACCAAATAGCGAACAGTGGTTAAATCCTAGGGGAAGTTTGGGAGTCTTTAATTTTTTCTGTTATATAGGAGCTGGGAGTTTTGATAATTCATCATCATTAGATTTTAAAAAATGTTTAATAACAGAAAAAATCGCAGATAACCCTGGAAATAGTCAAAGTGTACTATATGAAGAAAAGACTGGATGGATTAAAAGAGAAAATGTCTGAAAGAAGAGGAAAAGGAAACGTTCTTGAAGTAATCCAGGTAAAGTGGGGTGGCCAAGAAATTGGAAAAACAAAGGGATATATTCAGAACACATCATGGAAGGGCTCTAGGGCCTGACAAAACAAGAAGGAGTCTAGATCTAGTTTTTTATTATTGGGGGAGGGGTAAAAAGAGGAAAGATGTGCTTTGAGAGGGAGGTTGAAAAGATCAGTTTTAGAAATGAAGTATTTGAGACATAATAGCAAATTTATTCTCTCTCTTTTTTTAAAAAGATTTATTTATTTATTTGACAGATCACAAGTAGGCAGAGAGAGAGGAGGAAGCAGGCTCCCTGCTGAGCAGAGAGCCCGACGTGGGGCTCGATCCCAGGAGTCTGGGATCATGACCTGAGCGGAAGGCAGAGGCTTTAACCCACTGAGCCACCCAGGCGCCCCTTATTCTCTTTTTTTAAAACAGTTTATTTATTTATTTATTTATTTATTTATTTATTTGAGAGAATGAGAGAGAGAGGGAGAGAAAGAACACAAGCAGGAGAGGCAGAGGGGTAGGAAGAAGCAGGCTCCCCGCTGAGCAGGGAGCCTGACGCGGGGCTCAATCCCTAAACCACCCCTCCACCCCATGCATCCTGACCTGAGCGGAAGGCAGACGCATAACCCACTGGGCCACCCAGGTGCCCTTACCTTATTCTCTTTTTATAAATGCGAATACAGGCATGGAGAATTTGAGCAACTTGCCTCAGGTATTTAGCTGACAAGTGGTAAAAACAGAATTCAAGTCTTTGCAGTCCACATTCAAGGCTTTTGCCTTTAACTACTATACAACTGTGCCTCTTGATATCCACTAGCAACATCCAGTTCCACATCTTTGATATTAGCGTTCAAGGGAGTTCAAAGCAGATGTTAGGATTGAAGACAGAATGTTTAGGAGTAAGCCACATAGAGATTACTGTTCAAATGGAAAATGAGGGGCGGCTGGGTGGCTCAGTCGGTTAAGCGTCTGCCTTCCGCTCAGGTCATGATCTCAGGGTCTTGGGATCCAGTCCCACATCCGGCTCCCTGCTCAGCGGTGAGTCAGCTTCTCCCTTTGCCTTTGTGATCGCTTTCACTCTCTCTCAAATAAATAAATACAATCTTTAAAAATAAAAATAAAATAAAATGAAAAATTAGTTTTCTGATGGGAGATATAAATGAAGCAAAGCAGAGAAGGGAAGAATAAATCTTGTAAAACAGCATTGTTACTACTGCTACTCTCTTATAAATACAAATGACTCATAGAAATGACAAGATTTAGAGAAAGAAAGACATGTGTTCAAATCCCAGCTCTGTTACTAGTATTATCAGCTGGGTGATCTTGGGGAGACCACTTAACTTCTCTGTGCTCTAGTTTTTCATCTGTAAAGAAGATAGTCATGAGGAGTGCATGAGAAATACATGTAAAGTTCTTAGCTTTGTAGTAAGCACATAACTGGTGCAGAAAATGATACTTTATTCTAAAATTTTGTATTACAAACAGAAAGATCGAGCCTGAGAGAGTAGCATTTTGAGATATAAACCATATATGTTAAAACAATAAAGAAATGTTCTTTGTCCTGATATTTTTCTAGAAGTTCTTTATTTTCTATGCACTACCAATTTTGGCATCATTTGAGAAAAAAAAGAAAGAAAAAAAGAGAGCCAAGTTTTGGTTCTCTGCAATTAGAAAACAATTTCACCTATGATTACTGGCAGGCTCTAGTAGAGAAAATGATGAGGAGCAGATTGTCAAAGCTAATCCCTCCCTTGGTTCCCAGCTACCAAGTTATGGATCACTTTGCTCATTACTTTGATTACATTTATGTGATACTTGTGCAAAGACAGAACAATAGTAATGGGGACCAGATCTGCAGTTGTCAGGGGTTAGAGGTGACTATAAAGGGGAGTAGAAGAAAGTTTGGGGATGTTGCAAGTGTTTTGTACGCTGATTGTAGTAAGCCTGACACATATATGTATTAAAATTCATAATACCATACATCAAAAGAAAAGCAGTCAATTTTATTTGATGATAATTGCAAAATTAAAAAGTGGGAAACCTGAATAAGCGAACAATCATTGAAGAAATGTAAAAGATAATCCAAGATCTACTGCTCAAAAGTCACCAAGCCCCAAGAGCTTAATAAAAGATATCTCTTCAAGCAGATAAACCTTCAAAGAGCAGATGTACTTGCGAGCTTGTTAACCAACTTAATACATTGCCAACGCTTAGGGTGCCTGGGTGGCTCAATCAGTTGAGTGTGTCTGACTCTTGATTTTGGCTCAGGACATGATCTCAAAGTCCTGGGGTTGAACGCCACAGCGGGCTCTGCATCCAGCGAGGGGTCTGCTTGAGGATTCGCTCCCTCTCCCTATGTAAAATGATTAAATCTTCAAAATCTTCTTTAAAAAAATGTTGCCAGCTCTCTTTCCGCAATACTAACCAGTATAACCCAAAACTGACAAGCCCAGACAAAAAAAAGAGAGCTATGAAAGAAAGAAGGGAAGGAGGAAGTGAGGAAGGGAAGGGAGAAGAGAATAAGAATAAATTACAGGCCAATCTCACACCCTAAAATCCTAAATAAAATATTGGAAAACTGAATTTAGCATCATATTGAATGAATGATACAGCATCGCAAGGAATAGGAGAAAATCCAAGAGTGTTTTAGAAGAACTTTGTACAACAAAAAGCTCAAGATAAAGTGATGAACCTGAAACAAATATAACACTGTATGTTAAAATTAAAACTTATTAAAAAAAAGATAAGGTGACAAAGTTACAGAATAAGAAAGTGTGGGGCTAAGGAAAAAGTCTATGTACATGCAGCATATTTAAATGTTCAGAAAAAGATCTATGTTTCCATTTCTGGCAATACTAGACAGTAGATATCCTTTATTTTTTAAATTTTTTTAATGAAGTTTTAAATTTCTTTGATAGAGTGAAAGCGAGCACAAGCTGGGAGAGCAGCATGCAGAGGGAGAGGGAGAAGCAGGCTCCCTGCTGAGCAGGGAGCCAGACACAGGGCTAGATCCCAGGACCCGGGAATCATGACCTGTGCCTGGCGCAGACTCCTTTAAAATATATAGCTGGGTGTGAAGGCAGTAAGGAACTCTCAGGGTCCAAAGATGGAGAGGAGGTTGTGAACCAGAGTGATGAGCAGACAATGACAGTGCTGGGTGTCTTGGTGTGGATCGTTTCTGGACCTTGGTAACCAGGGGACTAGTGGGTATAGTTTATGTAAAAAATAAAATAAAATAAAATCAGGGCACCTGGGTGGTGCAGTTGGTTAAGGAACTGACTCTTTGTTTCAGCTCAGGTCATCATCTCAGGGTCATGAGATTGAGCTCACCCTCTCCCTCTGTCGCTACCCCACCCCCCGCCACCGGCTCTCTCTCACTCTCTCTCAAATAAATAAAAATAAATCTTCAAAAATATTTTTTTAAAAGGCGAAGCAATATGTGATGAAGCAGGAGTCTACTGAAGTCTAGAAAGAGCCCTGAAGCCCAAACAAGAAATCCTCCAGGGGTTGCCCCCTCAGTGAAATGGCAGACTGGGAAATAACACTCCCACCAGCCATGGAGATATAAAACAGCTTGATTGACTTAGACTGACTTAGGGTGATGAAAAGAAAAAAATCTCCCCTTAATCATAGGTGTGCCCTCTCACAGACCAGGCCTGGAATATCTGCCTTCCCCCTGCACTGACAGAAGTTACAAGCAACCCTCTTAACTGCTAGGCCTCATGGACATTTTCCCTCCTTCCCCTTCTGGATTGTCCTGAGGTGTTTAACACTGTTGTCCATTGTTCTTTCTGGAAAGTCTCTAGTGCCCGTGCTTCAATAGCATTGCCCTCTCCTGGTGCTCTGTGCACCCCCCTGATGTTGTTTCTCTGTCACCTTCATGTTCCTCTCCCAATCTACCTGATTCTTTCTGAAGTGCCACCCTCGGCCCATAATTCCTCACATATGGCTTTCCTTTTCCTATTTTGAATATTTTTTAAAAATTTCTTAAGTAATCTCTACCCCCAATGGGGGGGGACTCAAACTCATAACCCCAAGATGAAGAGTCATGAGCTCTACCAATTGAGCCAGCCAGACACTCCATTACATACTGCTTTCTGATTGATCTTACCCGACCTCATAGGTTTAACCATAGGCCCTTCCTAATCTGTGCTCTAGCCCAGAACTTTAGAATACTGAATACCCCGAAAACCTAGCCCTGATTTTTAAACATTTTTTCCAAATTCCTGCTGTGCAAGCCTTCTTGGGTGTTCCACAGACACCTATAACCCCAAAAGCCCAACATAGAGCTCATCAGTCTTTCCTCTAAAATGTCATCTACCAAAGGACATACAGGCAGAAACCTAAGGATTATTCTAGAAGTTTCCTCTCACCCTCCAAACATGGAGCCTTAGTAATTCCACTTACTAAATATACCTCAAACCCACCACCCATTTCTCTAGCCCTGCTTCCTCTGCTTTAGTTCAAGACACATTTTCTAGGGGTCACTGCAAAAGTCTCCCAACTGAGTCTTAGCTTTTACTTCTGCCAACCTCACCTCCATACGCAGTGCCGCCAGAATGACTTACCTAAATCGTTGATCTGAACTTGCCGGTTTCTTTTCTACTTTTATTTTTTATTTTAATTTTAATTTTTTTTAAAGATTTTATTTATTTGACAGAGAAAGAGAGATCACAAGCAGGCAGAGAGAGAAGGGGAAGCAGGCTTCCCGACAAGCAGAGAGCCCGACGCCGGGCTCTATCCCAGGACCCTGAGATCATGACCCGAGCCAAAGGCAGAGGCCTAACCCACTGAGCCACCCAGGCACCCCTTAATTTTAATTTTTAAAATTAGTTTTGAGATATCATTGACATTTAACATTGTGTATGTTTAAAGCATACAACGCATTGACTTGGTACATTTATGTATTACAATATGATCACCACGATAGCTTTAGTTAATACCTCTATCAGATGATATAATTATCATTTCTTTTGGGGGGTGAGTGCCTTTAAGATCTAGTCTCTTTGGGAAAAAAAAAAAAAAGGAATCTACTCTCTTTGCTGGTCTCTGAAGAGTATAATACGGCCTTGTTGACTATAATCACTACGCTGTGCGTTAGATCTCCAGAACTTATTCATCCTTCCGTTGCAAGTTTGTACCCTTTGGTCAGTATCTCTCCAACTGCTCCAAGCCCTGGTCCCCAGTAATCACCGTTCTCCTCTCTGTTTCTGTAAGTTCAACTTTTTTACATTCCACATATAGGTGATAAACAGTATTTGTCTTTCTCTGTCTGGCTTATCTCAATAAGCGTAATGCCCTTGAGATCCATCCATGTTGTTGCAAACGGCAAGATTTCCTTCTTTCTTGCAGCTGAAAAATATTGTACATATATACCACATTTTTCAGTCTTGAAAAATATCGTACACAGACACCACCTCAATATTGTGTATATACACGACATCTTCTGTAACCATTCATTCATTGACTGACACTTCGGTAGTTTCCACATCTTGCCTATTGTGAATAATGCTGCAATAAACAAGAGAGAAGAGATCTATTTTCTGTATGTTTTCTTATCCTTTGGATATATACCAAGAAGTGGGATTGCTGGATCACATGGTAATTATATTTTTAATTTTTTGAGGAACCTCCATGCTGTTTCCCGTAGTGGCTGAATCAATTTATATTCCCACTGTCACTTTCTTTTTTAAAACCCTTCCACAGTGCTTCATTTCCTGCCAAGCTGCAGAGCATGGCATAGTGGCTTGGAATAGCAAAAAAGTCCTTCCTGAGCGGGTCTTTGGACAGCTGTCTAGTATCTTTCCATACCAACTGTGCCCAGCATGTTCTTCACCAGCAATTCCAGTGAGGTTTGCGGCAAGCCACACAAACCGTGTTCTTTATTATCTCTAGGCCTTTGTTCATGCTGTCCCCTCCGCCTTTTCTGCCCCCAGCTTCCCAGTCCATTATTATCTGGTCTCCTTGTCATGTCCAGGCTCTCTCTTCCAAGAGAACACCTCCTCTGTTCTCTTGATCCCCTGTGCAAACAACCTGCATAGATGGTTTTGTCCGCGTACGTTTCTCTCTCGCATTAGTTGAAAGCTCCTTAAGGGAGGAGACCCCACCTTACCCGATGTTGCGTTTTAGCATATAGTAGAAACTCAATACATGTTTTATTGTCTGAACTGGAACTGAAACACGGAAAGTAACTATCATTAAATCAAGTAATGTATTGATTTTATAAAAATGAGGAATGCTTTTTAATTAAAAAAGAAATCTTTTAAGGAATACATCAAAGTACAAAGAAGAAAGCTGCAATTCCCCCAGAGTCCCATCACTTGGAAAGAGCCAGCATCCACGGAGACAGAATGTAACAATCCAGATACCCTGAAATAATTTCATAAGAATACAGTTGGGTTAGATATGCGATATCTAATAAAATACATGAATTTAAATAACACTTTCCTTCAACTCAAGGGAAGAAAAAAAAAACAACTGGAGTGAACCTGCAGGAATATTCTGAACCATCCGTGAATGTTTCCGCACCAGGAGCAACATTAGTGAGCTTTTAAAAGTGATTCAGACTCCCAGGCAAATGATTCGCATTTGGCAGAGTAGTTAACAACTTCAATTACTGTGTAACTTTGGGATTGGTTAAGGCATTCCCAGGAGGAAAGGAAAGTTTTACTCAGAAACAAAATGTATTGAGTTAAGCAATGGGGAGTTCAAAAACAATTATTATTAAGAGCTTCACTGTTTTTTTAACTGTGCAAAATTGGTTTTCATTACTTTCATTCCTGGTTCAATAAAAAGGCTTTTAAATGGGCTCTTTCTAGAATTTAATAAGCTCCTTAAAAGTGATGCAAATATTTCTTAAATCCCGAAGTAAGCTTCCCACTGCATTCAGATGTGCCCATCCAAAAAGTTTGATTGCAATCAATAGAATTTAACAGATGCACCTAATTTAAGTATTACTTAGGAGAAACATTACAGAATACAATGTAGGAACGCCACTGTCCCTGCTTCTCAGGAACTTACATTCTGCTACAAATATGTTCACTCCTTCTGTAAATATTTTCCACGAAAGGTGATAACGTGCCCGGCACCAGGCAATACACAACAATCGTGATGTTGCTGTCCACCAAGGGTCAGTGGAGACCCAATACGTCGCTACTGTATAGGCTCGTAGCTCCAATATCTCGTCTGCAAACCCTCCACGTTAACGGTAGCATCAGTACTAGAGATAGGAAAGTCATAAGGGGAACTAGTTTGGGTCAGGATTGTTAAGATTTTTTTTCAGTTGCCTGGTCTCACAACTTCAGAGCACCTGGTGGTTTCTGTTTTAAGTGAGCCTGATCAGGGGAATCCCTTTGAGGAATTCACAAAAAACAGCTAGTCCCCTGTCCTTCCAAATTCAACACTCTTGAGACAATTGGTTTGCAGACTCTGAGCCAAAGGGTGCTTCTGACAAAGAGTGATGAAGCAGTTAACAGTCTAGACTCTGGAGCCAAGCTGTCAGTTTCAGTCTCAGCCTCTCCTCTTATGAGCGGCTGTGATTTTGGATGACTCACTTCACATCTTTCTGCTTCGGTTTCCCCATCTTTACAATGGGAATGATACTATGACCTATTGTAGGAGAGCAAACTTTGGCAACTCAGGCTCTGTCTCTTGGGCATATTGATTATTTCAAGCTGGTTATTTTTAAGAAACATTGGACACACTTTTGTAAGAGACAATTACACATATTAGGGAAATCTCCATTTGTAACAGGTGTCTTCCTCTCTCTAACAGGAAGAGGAGAATGGCTGTAGATCTCTAGAAACTCTTTTCTTTTTTTAAAGATTTTATTTATTTATTTGACAGAGAGAGATCACAAGTAGGCAGAGAGGCAGGCGGAGAGAGAGGGGAAAGCAGGCTCCCCGCCGAGCAGAGAGCCCAATGCGGGACTCGATCCCAGGACCCTGGGACCATGACCTGAGCCGAAGGCAGAGGCTTAACCCACTGAGCCACCCAGGTGCCCAGATCTCTAGAAACTCTTAACAGTGGAGAAGGAAGGGAATTAAGTATGCATAACAACCTTACCTCTCATTACTGAGTTTTTCCTGGTACCCTTATAACTGACTCCCATCTCTTTTGTTTTGAGCTCAAGATGTTATTTAAGGTGATGGCTTCAGCCATTTGTGGGAGTTACTCAGTTTTCCTGGATCGCTCCCATATATACAGGAGGTATACATGTCATTAAACTTGTGTTTGATTTTCTCCTGTTACTCTGTCTCAAGTCAGTTAGATTGTTAGACCAGCTGAAAGAATCTTTGATGAGTAGAACAAAATTTTTCCTCCCCAATACTGTATAATTGTTTGAAGGTTAAAATAAATAGTTAAATGCTTGGTCATTTTTAACCATCTTATTTCCCAACAGAGGGAATGGAGAGAAAAGAGGGCCATGGATAGAATATGAGTAAATGAACACAGTTAAGAGGTGGGAGGGGAGAGGCAAGCCACAGAAGAAAGAAGGGAAGGGGCCGTGAAACAGGAAGGTGGATAAGAGAGTGGGGTCCTGGAAAGTAAGGAAAGAGGAAATCTGAAGAAACAGGAAGGCAACAGCTTCAGACACAACAGAGAGTGGAAGAAGGAAAAGGCCACTGTACCTGCTAAGTAGGAGGTTCTTGCTGATCTTCAACAGGCCAGCACCACTAGCCAATATCGCTTTCTTGTTCTGTGGTTTGTTCCGTGGTTTGCTTTGCAATAGTATTAACTGCTAGCCCTTTGCTGTGTGAGGGAAAAAAAAGAATTTTCCCTCTTCTTTTCTAGGTTCTTTGTTGAGACATCCCCCCCACCGGCACGATAAAAAGAGAGTTTAACAGGAGAAAACCAAGCGTTTAATAGCATATATACCACCTGTATACATGGGAGAGGTCCAGGCAAACTGAGTGACTCCCCACAATGGTCCAAGCCACCACCTTAAAATATCACCTTCGGCTAAAACCAAAGAAACATTTTGGGGTGGAGGGAGCCACCAGGAAAAACACCGTCAACAAGGGGAGGGTGGTTGTATCGATTTCAGTTACTGCCTTCCCCATTGATCAGTTTCTAAAGATTCAGAGTCATCCTCCGCTTCCTGGTATAGAGGGGAATACAGCCTTACAAATGGAGATTTCCCTTATACGTGTAAATGTCTTTTACAAAAGGGTAGCTTTTGCTCTGATTTCAGAGCTTCCTCTGTGTCTGTAGTTTCTTAAAAATTACCAGCCTCAAATAATCTTTATGCCATAGAGGCATATTTTGGGGTGACATATTCTGCTCCCCTTTATCTGCTTCCCCGTGATCATATTTGGTTGCTTTCCAAAAAGATAAAATGTTGTGTAACGACATACTGTCTGGCTCTCTAGCAAGAGCTAGAACAGTGATTTTCAACTTCGCATTTTCGAAATGCCAAGACTTGTCATTTTTATAATAATAATACCAACTCTCAACCATGATGATGACTAACAATAATAATCAAGAGCAATATAGCACTTTATACTTATTCAGGAAATTTTAAAGCCACGATCCCATTTAATGATATCTGAGTACCATGATCAATGAAAGATCCCACAAACATAAATATATTTAAATTCAGCGATGAATCAAACAGATGCCTAGTGATTCATTTAATATTATGTGACAAACTTTCTGAGTACATGCCCTTTGTCACATGCTAATGTATAATCTGGGAATTGATGGGTGAAAAGACCTAGTCCTGAGCCTCAAAGTTCAGGAGAGAGAGAAAGATAATCAATCTTTTTTTTCTTTATTTTTTTCTTTTTTATAAACATATAATATATTTTTATCCCCAGGGGTACAGGTCTGTGAATCGCCAGGTTTACACATTTCACAGCACTCACCATAGCACATACCCTCCCCAATGTCCATAACCCCACCCCCCTTCTCCCAACCCCCCTCCCCCCAGCAACCCTCAATTTGTTTTGTGAGATTAAGAGTCACTTATGGTTTGTCTCCCTCCCAATCCCATCTTGTTTCATTTACTCTTCTCCTACCCCCTTAACCCCCCATGTTGCATCTCCACTTCCTCATATCAGGGAGATCATATGATAGTTGTCTTTCTCTGATTGACTTATTTTGCTAAGCATGATACCCTCTAGTTCCATCCACATCATCGCAAATGGCAAGATTTCATTTCTTTTGATGGCTGCATAGTATTCCATTGTGTATATATACCACTTCTTCTTTATCCATTCGTCTGTTGATGGACATCTAGGTTCTTTCCATAGTTTGGCTATTGTAGACATTGCTGCTATAAACATTCGGGTGCACGTGCCCCTTCGGATCACTACGTTTGTATCTTTAGGATAAATACCCAGTAGTGCAATTGCTGGGTCATAGGGTAGTTCTATTTTCAACACTTTGAGGAACTTCCATGCTGTTTTCCAGAGTGGTTGCACCAGCTTGCATTCCCACCAACAGTGTAGGAGGGTTTCCCTTTCTCCACATCCTCACCAGCATCTGTCATTTCCTGACTTGTTAATTTTAGCCATTCTGACTGGTGTGACGTGATATCTCATTGTGGTTATCACAGAGAGATAACCAATCTTAATGCAACTGTGATCACTCTGAGGAAGAGGAAGACAGAAATTACAATGGGGAAACTGATACATAAGGGACCCACTTAGCCTGGGGGAGTTTAGAAGGTTGAACTGAAGAGGTGACATTGGAACTGAATCTTGAGCGCTGAGTAGGGATTTGCCTGGTGGAAAAGGGAGAAAAAGAAACCTCACTCTTTAGAAAGTAAAGTCAGGCGTCTTGACATCAAAATGGAATATCCCCAAAGGGTCGTGCAAACCTACAGACCTTCTTGTTGAGTCGATGACAATATTCAGATACTTTATGTTTACACAGAACCAACTGCCTTATATGGAAGGGAATTTTGACTTTTAACTATATTTTGTTTTTACAGCTATGTGTGTAACAATGAAATGCTAAAAAAAAAAAAAAAGAAAGAAGAAGAAGAAGAAGAAAAGCAAAGCAAAGCAGGCTCTATTTTAACTGGATATTTGCTGTGCACCAAAAGAGAAAGATAGGCTATGACAGGGTCTGAAAATATTCAGTAAGAATAATTTTCAGATAAGATCATAAAAGCATCTGCTTCTGGGATGCCTGGGTGGCTCAGTCAGTTAAGCATCTGCCTTCAGATCAGGTTGTGTTCCCAGGGTCCTGGGATAGAGCCCCACATCGGGCTCCCTGGGTTTGCTTCTCCCTCTAACCATCCCCCAACTCCCCAGCCCCATGTGGTCTTTCTGTCTGTCAAATGGAAAAAAACAGAAGTCTGATTCTGGTGTCTGAGGGGGTGTCCGGGGTCCCTAAGATCACCACTGGGTTTGACGATTCACGGAGAGGACTCGTAGGACTCAGCATGTATTTGTGCTCTGAAAGGACACAAAGCACAGTCCGCAAAGGGGAAAAAGCACATAGGGCCAAGTCCGAGAAAGACCAGGAGCAATTTTCTAAGAGTCCTTTCCCAATGGATTAACAAACAAGTTATGACAACATGTATGAAATGTTCCTGACCCTGAAAGCTCATTAGAGACTGAGCGCCTAGGGATTTTACGTGGGAGTGGTCATGTAGGCAGCCCTTGTTTGGCGTGTTCCCAAATGCCAGCCTCTCAAAAGGAAAGCAGGTGTTCAGCATAAACCTTCATATTTGCACTAACTGTTTAGGGCCAGTGAGCTACATTTATCAGTTCTGGAAATGGTGGGAACCCTCCCGAAATTCAAGTTCCCAGACTCCAGCCATGGGGCTAACCTTGAAAGCAGACCTTTCTAAGGATAAACAGTGAGTCATTTGGTGTTAACTCTTTTCTGCACTAAGATTGAAATTTTTCCCGTGAGTATTTTTTTTCTTTTCTTCACAGGTTGTATCATTAGTCCAGTCTTTTAAGATCTGAAGTAATGGCCTATGAGGATAATTCAATCAATACATATGTGGGCTTTGAGGGTATGTATGTGCCTATACAGGAGTGTGTGCGTGCATGCGTGTGTGTGTGTGTATATGTGTGTGTCTGTTTAAAACAGTCATAGAACCTAAGATGGCCTAAACATTTTATTTTAGTTTTTTAGAGATTTTATTTATTTATTTGACACACACACACACAGAGAGAGCACGAGCTCACAAGCAGGAGGAACAGCAGGCAGAGGGAGAAGCAAATTCCTAGCTGAGCAGGGAGCCCAATGAAGGACTTAATCCCAGGATGCTGTGCTCATGACCTGAGCCGAAGGCAGATGCCTAACAACTGAGCCACCCAGCCACCGCAGCCTAAACATTTTAGTTGCAAATGTTTGTCTGGGGGCTTTCCACGGCTAATACATTTTGAAGTTCTTAAGCATTTGAGTAATTACAAGAAAGCATTATGGCCTACTGTCAATATTCTATTTTAAAATCATTCCTTAGCCATTAATTTGCTTCTCTGGCTCTTAACATTGGTTTTCTATATGCAGGTACTCAGGGAGAGAACAGTAAAACACACTCCTGAACGACATTTCTTCTTTACTCCAGTCACATTTGTTTCTTTAACGTCCACACCTCATCTGTTGTACATGGAACAGTAACTACATTTTCAGTTTGCTTATGTCTCTGATTTTTACTTCTCTTTCTTGGTTTGGTATGTGCTTGCTGTATATGTAATACATAATCCTATATAAAAACAAAATCCTATATAAAAACATAATCCTATATAAAAACAAAATCCTATATAAAAACAAAATCAGGGAAGTATTTGAAATCAGTGATAATCACATCTCATCCAAATAAAAGTCTCACTTCCTGAGAATTCTTCTATATTATCTGATGTCTAAATCTTACAGATCAGTTACCTTCAACTTTTATACCTAGGAGATTATTTCAAATAATGAAACCTCCTATATATGCTCTTCTTCAAATCTTTATCCCTATAAAATTTACTGCAATTGATTATGTATTTATTTTTTACTTATTCATGGAATAAATATTTATTTAATGTATATCATATGCCTTCTAGGTATCAGGTACACAAATAATAAGGAAAACAAAGTCACTATCCTCAAGGAATTGAAAGTCTAATAGGAAAGTCAAACAGATTTAAAAACTACAAATATCTATAAAACATCAGCTATACAGGTGTAGAAGAGGAAAATTTCTGCTTGTACTCTTCTAGCTTCTTTCGGCTGGTCTATTAATTAAATTGACGTAACAGAGATGAACAGGAGAAAAACAAATTTAATTTTGTACTTATGGGAGCCCCACAAAGACATGAGAGGCTCAAAGACAGTCAGGCAATGGAGACTTATATACCATCCTGAGCTATAGAGAAGGGTGTAGACATCTGTGGCTTCAAAGGGGAGGAAGTGAATTTATAGGAAGACGGGATGAGCAAATGTTTGGTAAACAGAGGTTGGTTGTACCATGTAGAGACAACAGGACACAGAGAGGACTTCGAACAAACAAGCCCTGGCAAGCTCCCCCCAGCTTACCACGCCTAGTCCAGACTGTTGTTGTTGTTGTTTTTTAATCTTATTTTATTTTTTCAGTGTTCCAAGATTCATTGTTTATGCACCACACCCAATGCTCCATGCAGTATGTGCCCTCCTTAATACCCACCACCAGGCCCTCCGAGCCCCCTACCCATCTCCCCTCCAAAACCCTCAGTTTGTTTCTCAGAGTCCACAGTCTCTCATGGGTTGTCTCCCCTCCGATTTCCCCCAATTCACTTCTCCTCTCCTTCACCCAATGTCCTGTGTTATTCCTTATGCTCCACAAGTGAAACCACATGACAATTGACTCTCTCTGCTTGACTTACTTCACTCAGCATAATCTCCTCCAGTCCCATCCATGGTGATACAAAAGTTGGGTATTCATCCTTTCTGATGGAGGCATAATACCCCATTGTATATATGGACCGTATCTTCTTTATCCATTTGTCTGTTAAAGGGCATCTTGGCTCTTTCCAGTTTGTCGACTGTGACCCATTGCTGCTATGAACATTGGGGTACAGATGGCCCTTCTTTTCACTACATCTGGATCTTTGGGGTAAATACCCGGCAATGCAATTGCAGGGTCATAGGGAAGCTCTATTTTTAATTTCTTAAGGAATCTCCACGTTGTTTTTTAAAGTGGCTGCACCAACTTGCATTCCCACCAAAGTGTAAGAGGGTTCCCCTTTCTCCACATCCTCTCCAATACACATTGTTTACTGTCTTGTTAATTTTGGGCATTCTAACTGGTGTAAGGTGGTATCTTAATGTGGTTTTGATTTGAATCATCCTGATTTGCCCAGACTCTTTGTTTATCTCTAGTGATAGCTTTCTTCCTGGGCCAGGCCCTGTAACTAAATTGTTAAAGGCAGTTAAGAGGG
The DNA here is from genome assembly GCF_010015895.1 of Lontra canadensis. Taxonomy (NCBI): domain Eukaryota; kingdom Metazoa; phylum Chordata; class Mammalia; order Carnivora; family Mustelidae; genus Lontra; species Lontra canadensis. The sequence goes on from NW_022631125.1 coordinate 3,433,549, forward strand.
CGCTAAAAAGCTCTTCCTGGGTCTTTTGGACCTTGACTGTTTTTAGCTCAAAATAATCCACATATCAAAGTGGAACATTCTGGGGAAGCTTGTTCTGAACTGTTTCACAGGGGATGGAATGAGCAGAGGGGATACAGTTTAGGTGGGTCCGAAAAGATTTCAGATATGTGAATTGACTCTTGCAAGGTAAGTAGGAATTCATCAGAGAACCCCCAATATTCTGCATGTACAATGACCTAAAGAATGAAACCAAATGGCACATTCAAGAAATTAGCAGTAGCTTGGTAAAACAACCTGCCAAAGGATGGGGCACACAGAAGGTGATAGAACTGAAAAGATTGTCACATGCCAGATCGTGAAGGGACTTGGAAAATATGCTTGTGAATGTTGATACTGTCCTATAGCTAATGTTTAATCCTTGAGGAATTTTAAGCAAGAAAGAGATATGATGAGGTATATGTTAAAAACAAAAATCTCTGAGGGCAGACTGAAGGTCGTCGAAACAGAAGATACTGAGTCGGATTAGGATGATGTTGGCTAATCCCAATGGGGGATTAGGACGGCCTGACCTGAAGATAGAATTACTCCTAATTCAAGTCCACTTTTTAAACTGTATTCAAAACATAGAGACTATGATTGGGCAACATCTATAAAACACTATTAGGATCATCTTGAGTAACATATATATTGTCTAGCAGAAAGTGTCCTGTCACATGATAGATACTTTGTGACACTTCCCTTTCACCTTCCCCCATAGAACACCTTGAACTTTTGTTTCCTTCCCCTTGTTTATGTACCACATGATGCTCATGATGGCGGTGTGGGTGTGAATGTGAGGAACTAACGATGATGAGGACAACTAAAGAAGCTTCAATGGGAAGGAGACTGAAAACCATGTGAGGCAAAAAAACAAAAAACAAAAAAAAAAACAAGCCACAGCAACAACACTTATTTGGGCATGTTTTTCAACTAATTTTTTCATTGGGAAAAAAAAATGTGAGTTCTCAAAAAGGACAGGTGCCAAAGTCCATTTAAAAAGGGGAAAATTCCACCCTATTTTACTCCCATCTTCATAAATAACCAGTGTTAAAAATTTATGTATCTCTTTCCAGAATTCTTTTATATACCAAAACACATATACACATCTTAATTTGGTTTGTTTTGTTTTACAAAAATACCACATTATACATATTGTGCAACATGCTTTTTCCACCCAAATATATTCCTTGGAGATCACTCCATATGAGTTCATGAGTACATGAAGAGTTAACTTGGTTTTTTTTAGCCAAGATATAGAATTCCAGAGTAGGGCTAAACTGTACATTTAACCGGTCTCCTACTGATGGACTTTAAGATTACCATTGTTATTATTATTTTATTATTATTATTACAAAGTGCTATAATTCCCATCTTTGTGCATTTATCTTTGAATGAGTGTACAAGTATTTCTGCATAATAGATTCCTAGGAGTCAATAGTATGTACTTCAAACTTTCATAAGTAACATTAGGTCTTTCTTTTAGCCTAGTGATTCTCAATGGGCAAGAGAGAGCTGCCTCTCTGTGTTGTCTGGGAAACTTGTTAAAACCACCTGTGCCCACTCCCCCTGGGCCATCCTGACATGCTCACCCCCATAAGACTGGCGAGTAGGGAAAGGGGCAGAAATGATGTGCATAGTTCCCTGAAGGATTTTCCGCCATGCCTTCCTCTCTTGAGGACCATTGCTAAGGCTGCTCTAATTAGGAGACTGATGCTGTGAGTTAGTTCCCTTCCCACTGGAGAGAGCTGTTGGCCACAATCCCTGTGAAAGAAAGTGTTCCTTTAATATTTGTGGGCCCTGTATTCTTCCAGAAGCAACTTCTTTTCCCCCTTAGAGTCAACAGCACGGTGAACACTTCCCTGTTCAAAAGAATAGGCCAGTGATGGTCCCTAGAGCAGGCCTCTGATCAAAACTATATTTAAGCACTTGCACCCCAGGGGCTTCACTTGCCTTCCCTTTGTCCTGACCACATACTCCAGGCAACTTTCTGGAACAGCTGTCAGTAAGAACGTTAATTTTTTTGGAAAAACAAAAAAAGTAAATAGACAAGACAGTAATGACCGCGTTCTCACCAAGACAGGAACCTGGAATTGGACATAAAAGGCGAAAAGATCGCTAACCCTCCCAACAATTTTCAAACAGACAATTTCATCTTTCTGTAACTTCTCTGAAAAAGAAACTTTAACCTAAAGGGGCAACACACTTTGCTGGAATTCAAAGGGCCAGGATTTAAAAGAGAGGACTAAACTTTAAGAACTGTGATTGTCTGTGAGCCCTTTTGCTTGGCTTTAGACCTCAATAGTTAACACCAGAAATAGGCACCTTTTAGTGCCTAAACTTTTGGTTTAGGTTCAGGTCATGATCTCAGCGTACTGAGATCAAGCCCTACATGGGGCTCCCTGCTCAGCTCAGAGTCTGCTTGGGATTCTCTGTCTTTCCCTCTATTCCTCCCCCTGGCCCGACCCCCACTTGCTGGCTCACTGTCTAAAATAAACAAACAAACAAAAAACAGAAATAGACAAGACTGCTTAACTCAAACTGAAACCCATTGTGCTTACTTATTATCACAGTTTCTTGAGGCATTGACAGTTTTGCAATGACCAGAACATTCCAACCACTGGACCAGAAAAACCCTGATAGAAACAGAATGCGTAGAAACCACACTTCGCATGTCCCCTTCCCTGTCCAGGATCATGGGCTGAACACATACCAACCCTGCCCCAGATCATGAGCTCCCTGCCTGCTCTCTTGCACGTGCCCCTGAGCCTCTCTCTATAAAACTCTAGATGTCCATCTTGCCAATGGAGAGGTGGTTATTAAGATTTGAGCCTGCCACCTCCCCCGGCTGCTGGAACCCAAAATAAATTTCTCCTGTTCTCTTTTCCAAACCCTAATTTCTTGAATTACTGGCTTCTCCTGCAATGAGTTTATCTGAGTTTATTCCACAACAGTGTTGGCAAGCCCAGATTTGTCCAGCCCTGTCGGGATCCCCAGGATGGAGCTGTGGTAGGGCCAGGGCTCACCTGTTTGTTTCCTGAGTTAGTGACTGTGATAGATCGACATCATGATTAATTATCTAAGAAGAGAGAAAAATGGAAGGTGGGGATATTTGTTTAAAAAATAGCTTTCAAGGCCGGAAACACAACGGTATAGAGGTTGATCAATAGCTATGCTGTTTTTACCATGAACGAGTTGCTTAGACATAGATTTGAATTACACATGAAGGCAGATTTACCACATTTCTTAATACAAACCTTCATTATAGTTAAAGCATTTAGGTACGCTTAAATGAGAAATAATAAATTATCCTTTCGTTTTGGAATGAGAGTCTATATGCAAATTATGCCAAGTTGTGTGTAACCTGTAAGGGCCAAGGGCGGGCCACGCCGAGATGGGCCACTTTGGCATGAACATTATTTTGAGTTAATGTTAAAAGCAATCCAAACCCAGCTGACTCAGGAAAAGCTCTTTACCTCCCTCTCAACTGCCTGCCTATAGGCATGAAGAGGGCCTAACTTTTACCTAAGAAACTTACCTGGATCAAAGAGCAACCTTGTTTTTCCAAATATCTCCTTTCACCTTCTTCCTAATGGACTTTCTCCCATTTGTATCCTCAGACCCCTACCCCTCTACTCAGCTCATAGAAGCTTCATGTCGCCTCACTGTCTTTGGAACTCCCATGTCTGTGTGGATTCCCCATACGAACACCTATTAAATTTGATTTTCTCCTGTTAATCTGTCTCACGTTAATTTGATTCTAAGTCCAGCGAGAAGGACCTTGAAAGGGACAGGAAATTCTTCCTTGCCAAGAAACTCCAATGCATCAGCCTCCCTACTTCCGACAAAGACTCTCTCCTTGACAAAACTTGAGTCAGGCTCCTCGGGGCCTCTTCTCAATGAGACCCAGAATTTGGGTTTTATCCTTGGTCCACTGAGATTAATTTTAGCAAGAATCCTGCTGAGTCAATTTAGCAAAAATCCCCACTCTCCTATCAGGTCAAATTCATCATCCCCCACCCTCAATATCTTATCCGTTTGGCCTGTCTGAAGGCAGGAATCCTGTCCAGTCCGTTTAGCCAGAATGTTCCTTACCCCTGATATTACCTCTAGTAATTTTCCATTCACTTACCCCTACCCTTGTTCTTGGCCATAATCTCCACTTATCCTTTGAGTTCAGAGTTAAGCCTATTTCTTCCTTCTATTATTCCCACAACCCCCCACCCTGCAGGGGTACCCCTTGAATATAAAGAACCCTTTTGGGAAGCTATTAGGAAAAACACTGTAAACAAAGGTAAGGTTAGGTCATTGCCTTCTTCATTGTTAAAAAGAGTTTCTACAGGTTTAGTCATTCCCCTCTTCCTATCACAGACAGCCAGACACTCTTGCAAATGGGGATTTCCCTTATACATGTAAATGTCTTTTTCAGAAGGGTAACTTCTATGCAGTTTTCAGAGATTTTCCTCTGTCTACATGAGGGTTCCTTTTTCTCCACATACTCACCAGCACTTTTATTTCTTGTCTGTTTGATTCTATACATTCCAACAGGTGTAAGGTGATCTCACTGTGGTTTTGATTTGTATTTCCCTGATTAGGGATGTTGAGCATCTCCTCATGTTTCTGTTGGCTAAATCAATCTGTTTTATTCAACTATAATGGAATACCGTAGATCTGGCTGCTTAGAAACAACAGAAATTTATTTCTCAGAGTTCTGGAGTCTGGGAAGTTCAAGATCAAGGCACTGGCAGATCTGGTGGCTAATAAGAGCCCGCTCTCTGGTTCATTGAGAGCTATCTTCTTCCTTTGTCCTCACCTGGCAGAAGGGAACAGGGAGCTCTCTGGGATCTCTTCATAAGGGCACTAATCTCAATCATGATGGTTCCACCTTTATGACTTAATCACTTCCCAAAGACCCCACCTCCAAATACCACCATATTGGTATTAGGTTTCAACAGACATCACCAGTCTATAGCATTCTGCCCATCCAACTAGAATAGCATGAAGCCATTAATATGTCAACTGGTAGTGAGTTTCATTAAAAAAATCCACCACATATTGTTCCACAAATACAACAAGTCATAGGACAACACATAAAATATGATCTTTCTTATGTAAAATTACACACCTAGGGCTGAACATAATATAAAAAGAAACATGATTTTCACAGATCAGAGATCTCCTAGGGCGTCAACTACTTCCTGTTTCTACAAGCCTTGTGGTATTTGCTGACCAAAAGTTGACTTTGTTCCTTGAGGAAATGACTTAATACTTTTCCTAAATGCCCTGGAAGAATTTTAAAAATCACCAAGATGCCTTGTTTACAACTGTATATAACAATTTGACGAGTGTATGTAATAACTCCATGGGTGTGCCCTCTATGATGAGGAAGCTCAAGTTTTATTAGGAAGAAAATCAGTTCTTGAAGTGGCACACTTTAACTTCACATTTTGGCCAAGTCATACAATGTTATCTGTCAAGAATGTTACATTTGGATTTGCATATTCAAATACCAGAACCTTCAGATTTTTTTTAACAGTTTGATAAATGTAGGGACAGTTTGTTTTCTATGACAGTGTCCTTATGTCTATGTCTCAAAGGTGGCTCCAATGGCTTCAGGCAGACCCTTTCATCCTGTCACTGAGCCCTGTTACTTCTTTGGGTTCTTTCAGGGCAAATTTTTTGTTACTAAAATAGAAGTGTTGGCCAAACTATTTAACAGTAGCAGCGAACCAACCTCTAAGTCTGAGCTTCAATATAAAAGGAGCGCTACCTTTCAGGAATTCATTTTAAAGTTTCACCTCTCAGTAAAATATTCAGTGTGATTTGGGCTATCAAATCCCCTACAGGGTTTGTCTATTTCACAGGCCTCTGAACTACTCATGTGTTCTGGGAAGAAAAGATCAGGTGAAACTTGAAGCTAGAATTTAGATTGGAGAGTATAATTGTAGATAAGATTTTAATGGCACATGCTAATTGCTAAGAGACCTGGGAGAGCCCTGTCGAGTGTTATGCAACATCCAGAACAAACAGCTGGAACACAGCATCTAAAAGAATCAAAGTATCCTCTCTCATACCTCCCATCCTCTCCAGTAACTTTCATATATTTTGCTTTTGTATCTCTATAAATGGTGAGTACATCGCTGGGTTATTGGGCAATCAGGAGTCCAAGAGAAGCTCCCCTGGGTAAAAAAAATAATAATACCATTTTTTCTTCTGTGCACAACACAGTAGCCTCACCCTTTGGCCAAATGGTGTCTAGATTCCCTGCTGCTCTCATATAGGGGTGCGGAGGTGGGTACTGAAGCCCCAGCAGAGCCAGATTGGCCCCATTTAAGGATTAGTGTTGACCACCAAGTTAGCCTGAACCCTGGGCATGGGAGAGGTCCAGGGCCAGCAAACATCTACACTTCACTTGCCCTCATCCTTTGCACTTCAGTGCATACCAGCCTGACCTCTGCTTCCAGCACCTTCCTTTCTTAGACTGAGGGCATGCTCTGACCACCGGAGCCAGCTTTGCCTGCCACGAATTAATGCCCCATTCCCATCCCAGTAACCTTCAACAAATGATGGATGGGAGTTGACCATATATAAATGCAGCTTTAAGAGGGGTAGATCTTAAAATTTCTCATTACAGGAAAAAAAAAACTGTAACTATGTAAGGTGACAGATGTTATCTGGACTTAATGGTGGTGGTCATTTTGCAGTCTATACAAATATCAAATCATTATGTTATGCACCTAAAACTAATATAATGTTATATGTCAATTTTAGGTCAGTTAAAAGAAAAGCACTAACTTTCTTGCCCCACAGGCAGGGTAACTGATTTTCCAAAGATCCCCCACAGGACCCAGACAATCACCCCCAGTAAAAACTCGCTCAATAATGGTCTGCGTATTGGTGCTTTTTGTTCTCTGCTTCCTTTCCCACTTCCTTACCAGTGTTTCCTGGGACCGCCTCCTGATAAACGACCTGCTTCCAAATCCTTATCTCAGAATTGCTTCTGGGAGACCCCAAATGAAAACACAGACAATGAAATCAAATGCAGGGAGGAAAGCAACCAATATTCCCTTGTATCATAAAGATGAGGTAGGGAAAGCACAGGGTTTGGAGTCAGATCAGGCTGGATTCTAAACCTGAGTTCTGTATATCCAAATTCTGTAATTCTGCCCAAGTCATATACTATCTCAGAGTCTCAGTTTACTCACTTGTAATGTCCTTCCTCTTGGGTTGTTGTACTAAACAAGATAACAGGTGTAAAGGGCCCAGAATATAGAATGAACTTGGAAGTGGATGAGATTACTATGACTGTAAGCCCCCCAACTTCTGCCCCCAGGCTACACAATGAAACACAAAACTGCACTTTCTGTAGTAAATAGCTAACCAAAGAGAATATTTTTTCACACTTATGGGCATTGTTTCAATCTCTCCCAAACACCCAACGTGGAAATGCCCCCTACTCCAGCCTGATTCCTGCAAAGAATATCTTTTAACATCTGAGAGATGAAAATTCACCAAGTTTCTTGAAAGGTTAATGCCTGCCCCAGCTCATCACCTAAAATCAAGCAGATGGTCCTTAGTCACATAGATCATGTGAGGTTTTTTTCCACAGAAGCAGTCATTTACATGGGGTGGGGGAGCAGCAAGCCCATCAAAGAGACGTGGTAAGCTTTGGGGAATGTGGGGAAATGGGCAGAATATTTCCCACCCCCATGGGACCCCAGCATACACTATGATCTCATCTGACCCATGGGGATCTTGGACCCTGTATTTTGGGACCCACAGACATTGTGAAACCAATTATGTATATGACTGCTTGGGTGTGTTTAATGGTGGGGATACCACCATTTCCCTTAAGGGTTGAGTCTTAAGGATGCTTTGAATTTGCATTGTACTTGTACGCCTCCAAATGTGTCAATACATGGTATCCTATTTTATTTTGTATTCCAAAAGTTCTGACTTATAGAAATTGGTCCTCTTTCTCCATCAGAATTTTTGTAAACTGCAGCACATTTCTCCCCATTATCCATCTGGGATTTCTAGACCAAATAAATCTCTCCATGTTAACACCTTTCAGTATCTGCAGACCACAGCCATGGCCAGTTTCCTTCCTCCCTTTCATGCTTTTATCCATCAAATTCACTTCAAACTGATTTGAAAGTCAGGGATAGGGACTAGGGAAAAGCACCACAAAACTCCATCAGCAGAGTCTTCACATTTCCTCATCTGTCTTCCCTCCCATTTCTTACCATCATTTCTGTGCCCCTTCTCTTGTTTCAAGAGAAAACAAATATTCTAGGTCAAATGTCAGCAACAGGGGCGCCTGGGTGGCTCAGTTGGTTAAGCGTCTGCCTCCGGCTCAGGTCATGATCCCAGGGTCCTGGGATCGAGCCCCGCATGAGGCTCCTTGCTCAGCGAGGGAGAAGCAGCCTCCCTCTCTGCCCTCTGCCTGCTCCCCACCCCACCCCTGCTCATGCTCTCTCTCCCTATCTCTCTCAAATAAAAAACCATAAAATCTTAAAAAAAAAAAAAGTCAGCAACATCGCAGTACAAAAGGAAGTTTCAACTCTCAGGCCTGCAGAATCTCTCTAAGACAAAAACAATTCCAGCCATCTTAGGCTGTCTTTCTTTCCTCCATCCCTGGTTAAAGGCATTGCAATCTTTCTGCAACATGTCCACAAAAATCAAATAGTACAACTAATGCGGATTCAGTTATTTCCTTCCCTCATAGCCCATTCAGACGTTTTAAGGTCTGACAGCTGAGGAGACTTCCCTGTAACTGTACACACACACACACACACACACACACACACACAAACACGCTCGTGCATGTGCGTGTCTTTCCGCCTCTCTGCAGCTCAACATCCCATTCTCGCTGCAAGTCTGGTCTCCACGTGACCGTGCCATAGCCAATCTCCCACCAGGCTGTGTCCTAGATTCAGCTTCTGCCTCAATTAAGGAAACATGGGAGACAAAGCAGCACTTATTTTTAAATTAAAAAGCCTCCTGGCTTCCTCCCTTACGGACTGCCCTGAGTGTGCTGCCCTGATCAAAGCCTCTTTGAACACTCTTCTGTCTGGCAGGCAAGGGAAAGAAGGATGCCTGTAGAAAGCGTTCATGTAAAAACATTAGAGCATCAGGGACATGTGAGGGGCCAAAGTCTGTGTGGAAGAAGCTCAAAAGTTTGTCTTGGTTTCAGGACTTCTCAAAGACCATGATTAAAAACAGAAGTTTCGTGGTTTTAATTCTTTTTACTTATTCTAATTTTTACAGGTGTTTCTTTTTTTTTTTAATTCCTTCCTTCCTTCATTTGTTTATTTACTACTTCTTCTTATCTTTGTCCATTTTAATTCTTCTCTTTTTCCTTTTTAAATGAATTTCCCCCTGAACTCTCTTTCTCAAAAAACGTTTTTTGTTTCATTTTTTAAATTACCCTTCCCTTCTCAGTCTTTTAACTTCATCCCCCGCTTCTCTTTCTGAAGGAAAGGAATTCAGCGCCTGGGTGGCTCAGTTGGTTAAGTGACTGCTTTCAGCACAGGTCATGGTCCTGGAGTCTCAGGATCGAGTCCCACAACGGGCTCCCAGCTCCACGGGGTGTCTGCTTCTCCCTCTGACCTTCTCCCCTCTCATGCTCTCTCTCACTCTCTCTCTCAAATAAATAAAATCTTAAAAAAAGAAAAGAAAAAGAAGGAACCACTGACCGATTTATCATTTCTTACCATTTCTCACCTCCTCTAAAATTGATTTGGGGGAAAAAAAAAAAAAAGCTTAAGGTGGTTGGATTCCTAATAGACCCAAATTGGAAACAACCCAGATATCTGTCAACTATGAGTAAACAAATTGTGATCTATCCGTACAATGGAATATTACTAGCAATAATGAACCAACTACTGATGAACATGACATCATGGGTGAATCTCAAAATAATTGAACAAAAAGGAAGCCAGACATAACGGAGTATGTACCGTGTAATTCCATTTAGATCAATTTCAGGAATAGGCTGAACAAATCTGTGGTAATAGCCATCAGAAGAGCCATTGTGGGGAGATCAGCTATTGAATGGAAAGAGGCCTAAGAGCACTTCTAGGGGTGACGGAAACATTCCTTACCTTGATAAGGGTGTGTTTTACATTTGTCAAAACTCATCAAACTGTATGCTTTAGATCTACGCATTTCACAGTCTGTAAATGATATCTCTATTTTAAAAGAAGTGTTTGATTTTTAAAGAATTTTAAAAAGGAGGTAATTATTAACTGTGATACTTACCTTGCATGGCTTATAAAATCACTATTTAAAATCACTTCTCTGAGGGGACCTGGGTGGCTCAGTCAGTTAAGCATCTGTCTTTGGCTCAGGTCATAGTCCTGGAGTCCTGGGATCAAATCCCACGTTGGGTTCCTGCTTCTCCCTCTCCCCCTACTTATGCTCTCTTTCACAAATAGATAAATAAACTCCTTTAAATAAATAAATTCATTAATTAAAAAATCATTTTTCTGAAGACTGATACCACTGGGAAATGTTTAAATGTGAAAAGGGCAGGATGTAAAAATCATGGCCTCGTTTTTTCATAGGAAATGTTTTATACAGCATATGCGTGGAAAAAGATGGAGGAGTTAAAAACAATTTAAAAGGAAAGCACTCCTCTTCTTCCCATATAAGAGATTCTGCCTTCCCTAATGTTTGATTCTGACAGTTACATAAAGCACGACCTTAAAGAAAAGGCAATAATTCTTCCAGAGAAACACAGGCTGTAACTGTTTGCCTAGTATGATCATCCAAAAGCTTGTACCAGGTTGCACAGAAAGTGAATGGATCCTGGAAGCCTGCTTTGTTTTCTTCCCAAAGTCCCTCTCTTTGGTTCAGCAGATTTCTCACTTGCTTTCTGTCCCTTTGTCCAAGTGACCAGAGCCCTGTTAGCCTGCCCTTCAGTGAGCTGATGACCCACAACCCCCTTGCTTCTTTTTTTTTTAAGACTTATTTTTTATTTGAGAGAGAGAGTGAGGGAACATGTGCAAGTGTGGGGGGAGAGGAAAGCAGAAAGGGAGAAAAAGAAGAGAGAAAGAATCCCAAGCAGACTCCGTGCTAAGCACAGAGCCTGATGGGGGTCTCATCCTAAGACCCATGAGATCATGGCTTGAGCCAAAACCAAGAGTCTGAGGCTCAACTGACTGAACCACACAGATGCCCCACCACTCCCTTTCTTCTTAAACCAGATGTGGCCACAGGCACAGCGTTTTCTAACCTTCATTAATCTAAGTAATTTCAGAAAAAGTTAAATGAGAGCTGAGATCCCTACAAGAATGCAACTGACAAGCCCATAGTATTTTCAATAAGCATCGATGGGGATGGTGGGACTTCCTTTCTTGCTGTTTTTTTTTTTTTTCCCCAGATCAAGTTTAACTGAAGAAGGTGCAAAACCTACAGGAAGTGATAAAGGGTTTATTTTGGTGATTCTTAGAAGTGTTTTTTTTAAGAGAAAAACATGTTTTCTTTTTCTAAGAGAGATGGTACAAAGAAGCTGATCACTCTTAAAAAGAGAAAGTAAGAGAATAGGTAGCAGGTAAAGCGAACTAAAGCATGATGGGGTCTTCGGTACATACCAATCAAGAAGAAAGTGATTTAAAAAAAAAAAAAAGAAAAAAACTTGAGAAGGACTGACCATATTTTCCCATTCTGTCCTCATTTCCTTAATTCACTGATAAGTGTATCTTTTTTTTTAAAGATTTATTTATTTATTTATTTGAGAGAGTAAGACAGAGAGAGACAGAGATAATGAGAGAAAGTGCAAGAGGTGAGTTGAAGGAGAAGCAGGCTCCCCACTGATGTGGAAGCTCAATCCCAGGACCCCAGGATCATGACCTGAGCCGAAGACAAACGCTTAACTGACTGAGCCACCCAGGCGCCCCTGATGAGCATATCTTCAGGAGAGAATCAATCCTCGTTTTTGTGGAGATATAGGAATACTTGTCTTTGATTGACTATTTCAATTCCTCTTTGGGAAAGCGTGGTATTCAGGGAGTTGTGATGAAGAGGTAGAGCACAGAGGATTTTTAGGGCAGTGAAAATCTGTATGATACTCTCAGGATGGACACCTGTCATTATATATTTGTCCCAACGCATAGAATGTACAACACCAAGAATGAACTCTAATGTAAACTATGAACTTTGGGTGACAATGATGTGTCAGTGTCAGTTCATCAACTGTAACAAGTGTACTAGCGCTCCAGCGGAGAATGTTTAGTGGAGGTGCCTGTGCATGTGTGGGGGCAGCTGGTATATGGGGAATCTCTGCATCTTCTTCTCAGTTTTGCCATGAACCTAAAACAGCTGTAGAAAAATAGAGTCTTTAGTAAAAAACAAAACAAACAAAAAAACGCTAAAGAAATATAATAATAATAACTTCTAAAAGAAGTGCCATATTGGGGTAGACACTGTTAGTTGCATACACAGGATGTGTTTCGCTCCTCTTCCTTCTGAACAGAACCCAGTTCTATTCAAGCATCCTCCTTACCTTACCTCCACAGGGTCTAGTTGACTCAGGAGACTCCAGCCCCTTCTTTAGCTCCAGGAATAGGTCTTGATTGCTTTCAGCTATTCCAGGTAATTGTACCATTTTTGTCGATGATTAGTTCAGAAATCCAGGTTTTAGGAAAATCAGTGGATGGCTTTCCCCAAGCAACTGTGCCCAGAAGACCTTACGCCACCGAGTTGCACTGTAGGAAAGGACATATTAGCCATGGTTGGAGCTTTCTTGCTCTCTCCCACTGAACATGAGCATGCTGGCACTGGCAGCCACTTTGTGACCGTGAAGGAGGTCAGACCAAGGACAAGAAACAGACAAAGAAAGAAACAGACAGACAAATACATGATGGAAGGCAGTGCCAAGAGAACTGAGAGAAAGAAAGCAGGGCCCTGCTCAAATGGTGCCTCGAGCTTGCATTACTTTTGGGAATGTTGACAGATGTCCTTATTAAGGACATCTTAATTATCCTTATTAAGGACCTCTTATTAAGGATATCTTATAAATATCCTTATTAAGGACTTCTTAATGCCCTTTATTAAGCCAGTTTGAGCCTTATTTCTGTTACTTGCTACTAGAAATAATCTGCTACATGTATTCCCTACTTGGTTTTTGTATGGCATTTTTTGATCATATAGGTCAATAATTATCTTTGCTGTAGTCTTTGGCAACCAAGTATTTTCAAAACATATCACATGTAGTTAACTGTGTTAGTCATTAGCAATAAAACTCCAATAAGACTAACCAAAAACCTAAACTCACAGGACTTGATAAAAGTCTGCCAAAATGGTCCGTCATTTATTTGTTCATCCAACAAGGGGTTATAGAGAACCTGATATGCACCAGGCACTAAGTAATGAGAAGACTGCTCCACCCTGATTCTGTCCCTTTAAATTACATTTGAGTACAAAGAAAATAGGGCAATCTGTGATTATGCATATATTCATTACAAACTACTGCACAAATATTTGGCTCATAACTATGAGTTAAATGGTATGACATTTCCATGAGAAAATTAATTACTTGAACATGTGCTGTATAAAATATGTCAAATCATTTATTTGGATGTTGTAGATTGCATATTAGTTTTTAACCAAAGGAAATACATGAGAAATAAACATAAAATGCACACTCTATGTATTGTAAATGTCATGTCATGCCCAAGGGCCTCTTGCAAGTGAACAATTTTCTTCTGGATGAGGAGAGTGGTGTCTGAAACATCCTAAGATCGCAGATCCAAAAAAGGGAGTCACATTGCAATGACTTCATGCGTTTAAGGGTTGCACCTATTGATAACGTGTCTACTTAAAGATTATGTTTCATACAAATAACTATGTGTGAAAGAATGGGTAGATTAATCATTTCAGATACCAAGCTGTCATCTAAAATCGTTTGGAAGTCTATCTGCCTAGGAATAAAAAATAAAGATTTATGGTTTGCTATGAGTTCCTACATTCTGATGCTTTTTATGGTTTCAATGATTTTGAGAGAGAAAGATCTATATAAAGATCTGTAAGTTAGAGACTGTAATAAATGTCACTCGAGGTAAACATAAACTACCACAATAAATGGTGGTGCAAGAAAACTTAATGAAAAAAAGCGAAAAAGGAAACCAGTAAGGTCAGATACATACACAAATAAAATGGAGCCTGTGTTCTTCATTGAGAGCCAAGAAACATTCATAAATGGGAAGGAAATTCCCCCAAGGAAGCATATGGGCTTCACTCCATACACTCCAGAAGGAATATGCTTATTCAATCAGGCATACAGCAGGACCTTCCCCATATTAATATAGAGACAGGATAAGAATGACACCCATCCTATAAACTAACCATGTTACAGTCATTTTATATACTCTTTGGTGTTAGGCTGAAAGATTTATCCTGTAAAATAGCCACGGTCACATAATTAGAAAGTCTTATGTCAAACTGCTGATTCACAGAATGATATTTGTCCTTCAAGTCACGGAATTTAGAAATGGCCAAATTTGTTTTTTCCAGTTCTTAGCTTCAGTACAAGGATTCTCTAGGCCTCCATTATTTACTTGAACACTTTTGCACTGAGACAGGACATTTTCTGTAGGGCACCAAAGTGCATTCCTTTGCTCTGATGAAGTCTTCTCTTTATGTATGAAGGAGTGTTTTCACAATTGCAGTGGCTAAGGATGAGTTCACCAAGCGTAATGTTCTCGGAGGCTGTGGGTGTTCTGCTCTTGGAGGCAATCACAAGAACTTTTCCATGCTAACTTGGACACAGCTGATGATCTGAACTCCTTTAACGTGCATGCGTGGAGGTCATGGTATTGTTTATAATAATCAAAGTAAAGGAGTATGTATGCAGTGAAGGAATGTGTAAAGACAGGTTCTCTGGTCAAACCAGTGACCTACACTTCTGATGGTTAATTAGATGTTAATTTGACGGAGCCCCTGGGTGTCCAGATACTTCATTAAAAGTTCTTTTGGGTGTGTCTGCAAGGGTATTTCTGGATGAGATTAGCATTTCAGTTGGTAGACTGAGTAAAGCAGATTGCCCTCCCTAATGTGAGCAGGCCACATCGAATCCACTGAAAGTCTGAATAGAACAAAAGGTTGAGGAAGGAGAATTCTCTCTCTGCCTATCTTTAAGCTGGGATATCAGTCTTCTCAGACTGGAACCACACCACTAGCTCTCCTGGTTCTCAGGCCTTGGGGACTCAGACTGAAACAATACCACTGGCATTTCTGGGTCTCCAGCTTCCCAACTTCAGATCTTGGAACTTCTCAGCCTCCATAAGCGTGTAATGCAATACATATAATAATAATAAATAGATATAAATATAATAAATAAATATAATAAAAATAAATATAATAAATACAATTTAAAATATATTTATTTAAATATATTTATTTACTATGTAATATATTTACATATTTTATAATATATAATATTTAATATAAATATTTATATATTTAATATAAATTTAATAATATTTAATATAAATAAAACAAACATATCTATTATCTATTATATATTATATTTATTTATATATTCATATAATATATTTATATGTTAAATAAATATATTTAAGTAAATAATAAAATATATTTATTTAAAATATATTTTAAAATAAATATAATAAAATATATAGATCCTATTTTGTTCCTCTGGTGAACCCAGATGACGACAACTACCTACTGAACCTGACAGCGAGAATCGATCATTTTTTTTTAGCATACCCATCTCTCTATGAGAAAATACGTCATGATTTTCTTGAGGCTTTCCTTTGTTTTAAAATGAGCAACTAATGATTGAAAAAAATACAGTTCAATTTTAACAACATTGTTCAAATAACTAAATATTTCACGTAGGAATTAATATTTTCACTTACCAGCCAAAATATTAAATATCACAGTTTGCACTTCGCTTCACTGTTTTAAATTAAAAAAAAAAACACACTCCAAGTAATAAACCTAGAATGATAGAATTGAACCATTTCATCTTCTTCTGGTTCATAATCACCATGGTATCGTTGCTCATTTCTTTTTTTTTTTCTTTCTTAAAAAGATTTATTTATTCATTTTAGAGAGAGAGTGAGAGATCAGGAGGGAGGGGCAGAGAGAGAGGAAGAAAGAAGCTTAAGCAGACTCCATGCGAGTGCTGAGCCCCACATGGGGCTCGATCTCATGACCCTGAGATCATTACCGAAGCTGAAATCAAGAGTCGGACACTTAACCAACTGCACCACCCAGGTCCCTCTATCACTGCTTATTTCTAATCAACTATTTAATCTCAGGAATATGCATTACCACAGGAATTAGAGACAAAGTGTGCCTAAAATAGCTCTAATAATTATGAACCATTACAAACTTATTATTCTCCAGTCAGACAGAAAAAGACAAATACTATAGGATCTCACCTATATGTGGAATCTAAAAAAGGTGAGCTCAGAGAAGTGGAGAGTAGAACGGTGTTTACTGGGTGCCGGGGGTGGGGGTAACGGAGACATATTGGGCAAAGGGTACAAACTTCCAGTTATTAGATTAATAAGTTCTGGTGATCTAATGTACAGCGTGGTGATTTTAGCTAATACTGTATTATATACTTGAAGCTAAGAGAGTAAATCTGAAATGTTCTTACTACCAAAATGGAACAGTAACTATGTGACAGGATGGAGATGTTAGCTAACACTATGATGGTCTATGATGTTAATCATTTTGCAACCTATAAATGCATCAAATCAACATGCTGTATACCTTTTTTTTTCACTTCATATAAAATCCTGGTTTACTGAAACTATCAAGGAATTCAATTTTTTTAAAAAGGCAGAATTCAAACCCAGATTCTCTAATTATAAATCCCATCCTCTTTACCCTACTCCAGGAGTCCTCTCATCTGTTAATGAAGGTCCAGAGGAGAATGTTTAGGTTTTTCTCTCCCCCTCCCGTATGTTCATCTCTTTTGTCTTTAAATTCCATCTATGAGTGAAATCATATGGTATTTATCTTTCTCTGAGTTGTTTTGCTTAGTGTAATACGTTCTGGGTCCATCCACATCTTTGTAAATGGCAAGATTTCATTCTTTTTGATGAGTAATATTCCAGTGTGTGTGTGTGTGTGTGTGTGTGTGTGTATAACACATCTTCTTTATCCATTCATCCGTTGATGGACATCTAGGCTCTTTCTATAGTTTGGCTGTTATTGATAATGTTGCTATAAACATCGGGGTGCACGTGCCCCTCCTAATCTGTATTCTTGTCACCTTTGGGTAAATACTTAGTAGTGCAAATGCTGGATCATAAGGTAGTTCTATTTTTAACTTTTTGAGGAACCTCCAAACTGTGTTCACAGGGGCTGCACCAATCTGCAACAGTTCAAGAGGATTCCCCTTTCTCCACATCCTCATCAACACCTGTCATTTCTTGTGTTAATTTTAGCCATTCTGACTGGTGTGAGGTGATGGCTCATCCTGGTCCTCTCATTGGGTCCTAGCCCCCTTTTCCTCTGTCACCTCAATTTTTTCTGCCGTCCTTGTTCCATTTCTATGCTGTGTTAACATTGCTCTTTCTCACCAAACGTTCTATCTGAAATACTCAAGCACTTATCTCTTCCGCTTGTTGAGATTCCACTGCTTTTTCCAGCTCAAAACTCCTCCCTCAAATCTTCGGCTAAGACTCCAGTCCTCAGGGATCTCTCCTCTTTCGTATTTATCCTGTGTTCTCTGACTTGCTGAGAGAAGCCTGGTTTGTACTTGTTATTCATTTGAAGGGACAAATGGTACTAGGTCAATGCTTGAAAGTTTTTATTAGGGTGTATGTTTCACTGAGAGGTCCTTACATAGCTAGAATTTAAATGTCTTTTTCATCTCATTCAGGACCTAGCACAATGTTATGACATTTTATATGTTCAATAGATAATTGTTGAATGAGTGAATAAACGAGTGATTGGCATCATAGGTTAGATTTATTATCTGTAAGTGACAGCTCACCCCAAATAACAAATGTTTGGACAAGATAGACATTTTTTTTCCCCCATAATTTCTCTTACCTCTTTGTAGGAGGCACAGAGCTCTTTGGGTCCTCAAGTGTGTAGGGTGCTTTGATTCCTTCCAGCTTTTGGTCTGCCATTCCTAGGATACGGCCCTCATCTTTATGGTTCAAGAGAACACCTTAAACAACAGCATCAAAAGGAACGAAACACTTAAGAATGTATTTAACAAGAAAAGTACACAACTTGTACACTGAAAACTACAAAACACCACTAGAAGAAATTAAAGATTTAACTAATGAAAAGTCATCTTGTGTTCATGTATCAGAAGACTTAACATTGTTAAGATCAAAATAGTCCCTGAAATTGATCTACAACATCTGTGCAATCCCCATAAAAATTCTAGCTGACTTCTTTGTGGAGATTGACAGGCTGATCCTAAAATTCATATGGGAATTCAAGAGGCTCAGAATAGCCACTGCAATTTTTTAAAAGAAGAATCTTTTAAAAATGTTTAAAAAGAATGATATTTCAGAAGAAGACCAAAGTCTGTCAACTCAAACTTCCCAATTTCAATATTTGCTGCAAATCTACTGTAATCAAGATACCATGGTACCAACAGAAGGATAGACCAATGGGATTAGGAGTTGGAAATAAACATTCACATTTACTGTGAATTGATTTTTTTTTAAAGATTTTATTTATTTATTTGAGAGACAGAGATCACAAGTAGGCAGAGAGGCAGGCAGAGAGAGAGAGACAGGAGGAAGCAGGATCCCCGCTGAGCAGAGAGCCCGATGAGGGGCTCGATCCCAGGACCCTGAGATCATGACCCGAGCTGAAGGCAGAGGCTTTAACCCACTGAGCCACCCAGGTGCCCCTACTGTGAATTGATTTTTTTTTAATTTTATTTTTTATAAACATATAATATATTTTTATCCCCAGGGGTACAGGTCTGTGAATCGCCAGGTTTACACACTTCACAGCACTCACTATAGCACATTCCCTCCCCAATGTCCATAACCCCACCGCCCCTCTGCCAACCCCACTCCCCCCATCAACCCTCAGTTTGTTTTGTGAGATTAAGAGTCACTTATGGTTTGTCTCCTTCCCAATCCCATCTTGTTTCATTTACTCTTCTCCTACCCCCTTAACCCCCCATGTTGCATCTCCTCTCCCTCATATCAGGGAGATCATATGATAGTTGTCTTTCTCCCATTGACTTATTTCGCGAAGCATGATACCCTCTAGTTCCATCCACATCGTCGCAAATGGCAAGATTTCATTTCTTTTGATGGCTGCATAGTATTCCATTGTGTATATATACCACTTCTTCTTTATCCATTCGTCTGTTGATGGACATCTAGGTTCTTTCCATAGTTTGGCTATTGTAGACATTGCTGCTATAAACATTCGGGTGCACGTGCCCCTTCGGATCACTACGTTTGTATCTTTAGGGTAAATACCAGCAGTGCAATTGCTGGGTCATAGGGTAGTTCTATTTTCAACATTTTGAGGAACCTCCATGCTGTTTTTCAGAGTGGTTGCACCAGCTTGCATTCCCACCAACAGTGTAGGAGGGTTCCCCTTTCTCTGCATCCTCGCCAGCATCTGTCATTTCCTGACTTGTTAATTTTAGCCATTCTGATTGGTGTGAGGTGATATCTCATTGTGGTTTTGATTTGTATTTCTCTGATGCCTAGTGATGTGGAGCACTTTTTCATGTGTCTGTTGGCCATCTGGGTGTCTTCTTTGCAGAAATGTCTATTCATGCCTTCTGCCCATTTCTTGATTGGATTATTTGTTCTTTGGGTGTTGAGTTTGCTAAGTTCTTTATAGATTTTGGACACTAGCCCTTTATCTGATGTCGTTTGCAAATATCTTCTCCTATTCTGTTAGTTGTCTTTTGGTTTTGTTAACTATTTCCTTTGCTGTGCAAAAGCTTTTGATCTTGATGAAATCCCAACAGTTCATTTTTGCCCTTGCTTCCCTTGCCTTTGGCGATGTTCCTAGGAAGATGTTGCTGCGGCTGAGGTCGAAGAGGTTGCTGCCTGCGTTCTCCTCAAGGATTTTGATGGATTCCTTTCTCACATTGAGGTCCTTCATCCATTTTGAGTCTATTTTCGTGTGTGGTGTAAGGAAATGATCCAATTTCATTTTTCTGCATGTGGCTGTCCAATTTTCCCAACATCATTTATTGAAGAGGCTGTCTTTTTTCCATTGGACATTCTTTCCTGCTTTGTCGAAGATTAGTTGACCATAGAGTTGAGGATCTATTTCTGGGCTCTCTATTCTGTTCCATTGATCTATGTGTCTCTTTTTGTGCCAGTACCATGCTGTTTTGATGATGACAGCTTTGTAATAGAGCTTGAAGTCCGGAATTGTGATGCCACCAACTTTGGCTTTCTTTTTCAATATTCCTTTGGCTATTCAAGGCCTTTTCTGGTTCCATATAAATTTTAGGATTATTTGTTCCATTTCTTTGAAAAAAATGGATGGTACTTTGATAGGAATTGCATTTAATGTGTAGATTGCTTTAGGTAGCATAGACATTTTCACAATATTTATTCTTCCAATCCAGGAGCATGGAATATTTTTCCATTTCTTTGTGTCTTCCTCAATTACTTTCATGAGTACTTTATAGTTTTCTGTGTATAGATTCTTAGCCTCTTTGGTTAGGTTTATTCCTAGGTATCTTACAGTTTTGGGTGCAATTGTAAATGGGATTGACTCCTTAATTTCTCTTTCTTCTGTCTTGTTGTTGGTGTAGAGAAATGCAACTGATTTCTGTGCATTGATTTTATATCCTGACACTTTACTGAATTCCTGTACAAGTTCTAGCAGTTTTGGGGTGGAGTCTTTTGGGTTTTCCACATATAGTAAAATATCATCTGCGAAGAATGATAGTTTGACTTCTTCTTTGCCAATTAGGATGCCTTTAATTTCCTTTTGTTGTCTGATTGCTGAGGCTAGGACTTCTAGTACTATGTTGAATAGCAGTGGTGATAACGGACATCCCTGCCGTGTTCCTGACCTTAGCGGAAAAGCTTTCAGTTTTTCTCCATTGAGAATGATATTTGTGGTGGGTTTTTCATAGATGGCTTTGATAATATTGAGGTATGTGCCCTCTATCCCTACACTTTGAAGAGTTTTGATCAGGAAGGGATGCTGTACTTTGTCAAATGCTTTTTCAGCATCCATTGAGAGTATCATGTGGTTCTTGTTCTTTCTTTTATTAATGTGTTGTATCACATTGATTGATTTGTGGATGTTGAACCAACCTTGCAGCCCTGGAATAAATCCCACTTGGTCGTGGTGAATAATCCTTTTAATGTACTGTTGAATCCTATTGGCTAGTATTTTGGTGAGAATTTTCGCATCTGTGTTCATCAAGGATATTGGTCTGTAGTTCTCTTTTTTGATGGGATCCTTGTCTGGTTTTGGGATTAAGGTGATGCTGGCCTCATAAAATGAGTTTGGAAGTTTTCCTTCCATTTCTATTTTTTGGAACAGTTTCAGGAGAATAGGAATTAGTTCTTCTTTAAATGTTTGGTAGAATTCCCCTGGGAAGTCGTCTGGCCCTGGGCTTTTGTTTGTTTGGAGATTTTTGATGACTGTTTCAATCTCCTTACTGGTTATGGGTCTGTTCAGGCTTTCTATTTCTTCCTGGTTCAGTTGTGGTAGTTTATATGTCTCTAGGAATGCATCCATTTCTTCCAGATTGTCAAATTTGTTGGCGTAGAGTTGCTCATAGTATGTTCTTATAATTGTCTGTATTTCTTTGGTGTTCGTTGTGATCTCTCCTCTTTCATTCATGATTTTATTAATTTGGGTCCGTTCTCTTTTCTTTTTGATAAGTCTGGCCAGGGGTTTATCAATCTTATTAATTCTTTCAAAGAACCAGCTCCTAGTTTCATTGATTTGTTCTATTGTTTTTTTGGTTTCTATTTCATTGATTTCTGCTCTGATCTTTATGATTTCTCTTCTCCTGCTGGGTTTAGGCTTTCTTTCTTGTTCTTTCTCCAGCTCCTTTAGGTGTAGGGTTAGGTTGTGTACCTGAGATCTTTCTTGTTTCTTGAGAAAGGCTTGTACCGCTATATAGTTTCCTCTCAGGACTGCCTTTGTTGTGTCCCACAGATTTTGAACCGTTGTGTTTTCATTATCATTTGTTTCCATGAATTTTTTCAATTCTTCTTTAATTTCCTGGTTGACCCATTCATTCTTTAGAAGGATGCTGTTTAGTCTCCATGTATTTGGGTTCTTTGCAAATTTCCTCTTGTGATTGAGTTCTAGCTTCAGAGCATTGTGGTCTGAAAATATGCAGGGAATGATCCCAATCTTTTGATACTGGTTGAGACCTGATTTAGGACCGAGGATGGGATCTATTCTGGAGAATGTTCCATGTGCACTAGAGAAGAATGTGTATTCTGTTGCTTTGGGATGAAATGTTCTGAATATATCTGTGATGTCCATCTGGTCCAGTGTGTCATTTAAGGCCTTTATTTCCTTGTTGATCTTTTGCTTGGATGATCTGTCCATTTCAGTGAGGGGAGTGTTAAATAGTGTTATACTATTATTGTATTATTGTTGATGTGTTTCTATGATTTTGTTATTAATTGGTTTATATAGTTGGCTGCTCCCACGTTAGGGGCATAGATATTTAAAATTGTTAGATCTTCTTGTTGGACAGATCCTTTGAGTATGATATAGTGTCCTTCCTCATCTCTTATTATAGTCTTTGGCTTAAAATCTAATTGATCTGATATAAGGATTGCCCTCCTGCTTTCTTCTGATGTCCATTAGCATGGTAAATTCTTTTCTACCCCCTCACTTTAAATCTGGAGGTGTCTTCGGGTTTAAAATGAGTTTCTTGTAGGCAACATATAAATGGGTTTTGTTTTTTTAATCCATTCTGATACCCTGTGTCTTTTGATTGGGGCATTTAGCCCATTAACATTCAGGGTAACTATTGAGAGATATGAATTTAGTGCCATTGTATTGCCTGTAAGGTGACTGTTATTGTATATTGTCTCTGTTCCTTTCTGATCTACTACTTTTAGGCTCTCTCTTTGCTTAGAGGATCCCTTTCAATAATTCCTGTAGAGCTGGTTTGGTGTTTACAAATTCTTTCAGTTTTTGTTTGTCCTGGAAGCTTTTAATCTCTCCTTCTATTTTCAATGATAGTCTAGCTGGATATAGTATTCTTGGCTGCATGTTTTTCTTGTTTAGTGCTCTGAATATATCATGCCAGCTCTTCCTGGCCTGCCAGGTCTCTGTGGATAAGTCTGCTGCCAATCTAATATTTTTACCATTGTATGTTACAGACTTCTTTTCCCAGGCTTCTTTCAGGATTTTCTCTTTGTCACTAAGACTTGTAAATTTTACTATTCGGTGATGGGGTGTGGACTTATTCTTATTGATTTTGAGGGGGGGTTCTCTGAAACTCCTGGATTTTGATGCTTGTTCCCTTTGCCATATTGGGGAAATTCTCTCCAATAATTCTCTCCAATATACCTTCTGCTCCCCTCTCTCTTTCTTCTTCTTCTGGAATCCCAATTATTCTAATGTTGTTTCGTCTTATGGTGTCACTTATCTCTCGAATTCTGCCCTCGTGGTCCAGTAGCTGTTTGTCCCTCTTTTGCTCAGCTTCTTTATTCTCTGTCATTTGGTCTTCTATATCGCTAATTCTTTCTTCTGCCTCATTTATCCTAGCAGTGAGAGCCTCCATTTTTATTGCACCTCATTAATAGCTTTTTTGATTTCAACTTGGTTAGATTTTAGTTCTTTTATTTCTCCAGAAAGGGCTTTTATATCTCCCGAGAGGGTTTCTCTAATATCTTCCATGCTTTTTTCGAGCCCGGCTAGAACCTTGAGAATCGTCATTCTGAACTCTAGATCTGACATATTACCAATGTCTGTATTGATTAGGTCCCTAGCCTTTGGTACTGCCTCTTGTTCTTTTTTTTGTGGGGATTTTTTCCACCTTGTCATTTTGTCCAGATAAGAGTATATGAAGGAGCAAGTAAAATACTAAAAAGGTGGCAACAAACCCAGGAAAATATGCTTTAGCCAAATCAGAAGAGATCCCAAATCGTGAGGGGGAGAAAGGGGATAAAAAGAGGTTCAGAAAGAAAAAAAAAATAAAAAAAAGAAAACCAATAAAGAAAAAATATAAAAAGGAAAAAAATATATATATATTAGATTTTAGTTTAAAATCTAGAAGTTTTAAAAGTTTTTAAAGTTTAAAAACGTTAAAAAAGTTTTTAAAGTTTAAAAATGTTAAAAAAGAGAAGGGTAAAAGTTAAAAAAATTTAGCAGAAGAAGAGAAAAAAAATTGAAAAAGAAAAAAATTAAATTAACTGCAAGACTAAAGAATCATGGGGAGAAAGCCATGAGTTCCGTGCTTTGCTTTTTCCTCCTCTGGAATTCCACTGCTCTCCTTGGTATTGAAACTGCACTCCTTAGTAGGTGAACTTGGTCCTGGCTGGGTTTCTTGTTGATCTTCTGGGGGAGAGGTCTGTTGTAGTGATTCTCAAGTGTTTTTACCCCAGGAGGAATTGCACTGCCCTTACCAGGGGCTGGGCTGAGTAATCCGCTCGGGTTTGCTTTCGGGAGCTTTTGTTCCCTGAACGCCTTCCGTAGAGTTCCAGAGGACGGGAATGAAGATGGCGGCCTCTCAGTCTCCGGCCCGGAGGAGCCGAGATCCCGGGGCCCCACTCCTCAGTCCGCCCTCAGAGAACAGCGCCCAATTACTCCCGTCACCCTGGCCTCCGGCCGCGCTCCGAGCTGACCGAGCCTGCGACCAGTTCAAGGTAACCCCGAGCTGTGAGCTCACTCCTCGGCTCTGTCTCTGTAGCCGGCTTCCTCTGTAGCCGTTCTAATACCTGTAAGCTCCGCGACACTCAGACACCCCCGATCCTTCTGTGACCCTGCGGGACCTGAGGCCACGCTGACCCCGCGTGGGCTTCACCTCGGTTAAGCCTCTGGAGCGATCTCCCTCAGCGGAACAGACTTTTAAAAGTCCTGATTTTGTGCTCTGTTGCTCCGCCGCTTGCCAGGAGCCGGCCCCTCCCGCTGCGGTCTATCTTCCCATCGCTTTGGATTCACTTCTCTGCCAGTCCTACCTTTCAGAAAGTGGTTGATTTTCTGTTTCTAGAATTGCTGTTCTTCTTCTCTTCGATCTCCCGTTGGATTTGTACGTGTTTGCAATCTTTAGATAAGCTATCTAGCTGATCTCCCGTTACCTGAAGTAGTCTCAGCCTGCTACTTCTCCGCCATCTTGACTTCTCCTTCTGTGAATTGAATTTTTAAAAAAATTTTTTAAAAGATTTTATTTATTTGACAAAGAGAGAGAAATCACAAGCAGGCAGAGAGGCAGGCAGGGAGAGAGAGAGGAGGAAGCAGGCCCCCCACAGAGCAGAGAGCCCGATGTGGGGCTCGACATGGGGCTTGACGTGGGGCTCGATCCCAGGACCCTGGGACCACGACCCGAGCCAAAGGCAGAGGCTCTAACCCCCTGAGCCACCCAGGCACCCCTGTGAATTGATTTTTGATAAGGGCGCCATGACAATTCAATTAGAAAGAATATTCTTTTCAATAAATAGTGCTGAAACAACTGGATATCCATAAACAAAAGAGTTAAGTTGACCCCCACCACTTACCATATACAAAAATTAACTCAAAATGGATCATAGACCTAAATTAAGTAGTTAAAACTATAAAACCCTTAGATGAAAATGTAGGAGTAATCCTTACATGACCTTAGATTTGGCAATGGAGTCTCAGACATGACACCAAAAACAAAAGCAACAAAAGGAAAAATAGATAAATGGGTCTTCACCAAAATTAAAAATTTGTGTATCAAAGGACACTATTGAGAAAGTGAAAAGGCAACCAAACAGAATGGGTGAAAATATCTGCAAGTCATATCTCTAATAAAGATTTTTGTATTCAAAATATAAAAAGAACTCTTACAATTTAACAACAACAACAAAAGATAAATACCCCAACTTTTTTAAATTGCAAGAGACTTCAATAAACATTCCTGCAAAGAAAATACACAAATGGCCAATAAACACATGAAAAGATGCTCAGTGTTATTAATCATCAGAGAAATAAAACAAACCCAAAATGAGAGCCACCCACTAGGATGGCTCTAATGAAAAAGACAAAGTACAAGTGTTGGTGAGGATGAGAAGAAATTAGAACCCTCATATATTATTGATGGGAATGTAAAATGATGCAGCTGCCATGGAAAAGTTTGGAAGTTCTTCAAAAGTTTAAACATAGAGTTACCACAAGACCCAGAAATTCCACCCCTAGGAATTTACCCGAGATAAATGAAAACATGTGTCCACACAAAAACTTGTACATGAATGTTCATAGCACCATTATTCATAATAGCTCAAAAGTGGGAGCAACCCAAATGTCCATAAACTGATGAATGGATAAATACAATGTGATATAACCATAAAATGGAATATTATTTGGTAATTAAAAAAGAAATACTAATACACAGTACAGCATGGATGAACCCTGAAAATATAATACTAAGTGAAAGAGGCCCATCACAAAAGACTACATATTGTATGATTCTGTGCATGTGAAATGTCCAGGACAGGCAATACATAGAGATAAAAAGTAGATTAGTGATTGCTTAGGTTTGGATACCAGGGAGGGAAGGGGAGTAACTGCTAATGGGTTTTGCTGCGGGATGATGGAAGTGTTCTAAAATTGATTGTGTGATGTTGGTACAACTCTGTGAATATGCTAAATGCTATTGATTGAATTGTACACTTTAAGTAGGTGATTTGCATGGCATAGCAATGATATTTCAATAAGGCTTTTATTTAAAAAAAAAACAGAATTTTAACACCTTGGAAATTATATAGAAGAAGAATCAGGGAAAAAATGGTGAGGGAAAACACACCTATGATTTTTAAGGAAAGTTCATGGACAGATTCATTTAATCTTCACAACCCATGAGAGCAGAACTACTAATACCTCCACTTCATAGGAGAAAAATTGAAGCACATTCCTTTAAACAACTTTCTTACCCACAAGCAAATAGGTTTAGTAAAACAACCAAAAAAAGTATATCCCATGTATTTGGAAATTAAGAACTCATTGGTAAAAGAAAAACAAACCATAAGAAAATTATAAAGCTCTTAAACTGAAAAACAATGAAAATGTGACATATTTAATATTGTTAAATAGACACTTCTAGTCCTGATCAGAGAAGAGCAGACACACTTCCCCCTATTTCTCCCACAAACTATATCCTGGATACTCCATATTAAAAAAAAATATGACTTTGAAATGGGGAACACTTAGGAAACTGGGGACCCAAGGAATGACACAGTAATGAGTTTCCTGGGCATTCTTTTTGTTTTATATATCTCATACTGGGACCTAAAGATGCTGGCAACACAGAAATGCCTATAGACAAAGGCCAAAAAAAAAAAAAAAAAAAAAAAAAATCCCTAAGAAATCTTGCTCTTTCTAACTGTAGGACCAGGAAAGGGAGAACCTTGCAAGACAGAAAATTTTTGGACAACAACCACACTATTCAACCCAAACACCTTGGAAAAAATCGTGGCCCTACCACTCTACACACCAGAAAAGGCCAAGGGGAGAAAGTAGACTTCTACCCTCACCAGGCTTTAATGAAGTGACTCACCTCCCCTGTCAGGGCGGTATGACAGAAGACCAAGTGATTAGACTTTCATCTCAGCCAGACAATAATGAGATATCCCCCATATTGTCAGTGGATATCATATGGGGAACCAGGACTTCCACTCCCACATTATGGTAAAAAGGAACCCTGCCGTCTCCCTGCTGGAATGGTGTCAAAGGAGGCCCAATAGAGTCAAGACTTTCACCACCACCTGGTGGCAACAAAGTGCCACTTCCAACCCAGGGTGTCAACAGAGGCTGAGGTAGACATCCAGACTTCTGCTTATAACCTGGCAAGAAGTTGTGTCCATATTACACTGAAAGCATTGTGTCAGAGGAAGTCTGCTAAAACAACAATTAAGTAAGATCTAGTGTGTCATAACATAATACTAAAAATGTTCAGGCTACAATCTAAAATCACCAGTTATACCAACAGCCAGGAAAATCTCAACTTGAGTAAGAAAAGACGATCAACAGATGCCAACAATGAGGTACCAAGACGTGAACTAGAATTATCTGACAAGGATTTTAAAGGAGCCATTTCGAAAATCTTTCAAGAAGCAATTATGAACATGATTAAAATAAATTAAAAAATAGAAAGTTTAATCAAAGAAAGTGTCAATAAAGAAAGAGAAGATAAAAAGAAGAATCAAATGGAAACATTGGAACTAAAAACACAATAACCAAAGCAAGGGAAAAGCTTCACTTGATAGGCTGAACATCAGAATGGAGAGGGTAGAGAAGAGAACTAATGAACAGAAAGAACAGTAGGAACTACCCAGTCTAAACAACGGAAAAGAAAAAAAAAAAAACCACTGGGAAAAATACATAGAGCCTCAGGGAATGGTAGAACTGTTACAAAAGAGCTAACATTCACTCTTTGGAGTCATGAGGAGAAGAAAAGGAAAAATGTAGGACTGAAAAAGCATTTGAATAAATCATGGCTGAAATTCCCCCAAATTTGGCAAAAAAGTATAAACCTACAGATTCAAGAAGCTTAAAGAATTCTACACAGAATTCAAAGAAATCCATGCTATAGCACATGGTAATCAAAATTCTAGAAATTAAAAATTAAGAAAAATCTTGAAATCAATGAAAGAGAAATAACACCTTATTTACAGTGAGAAAATTCAAATGGCAATGGATTTTTTTTTTTGGCAGTGGATTTCTTACCAGAAATTGTGCAGGCCATAAGAAAATAACACAAAATTTTTCAAATGCCACAAGAAAAGAACTGTCAATGTAGAATTCTAGAACCAGTAAAAATCTTCCTTTGGAATGAAGGGGAAATCAAGATATTCCCAAATAAAGAAAACTAAGAGAATTTATCAGCAGATTTACTCTAAAAGAATAGCTAATAGAAATTCTTGAAAAAGAATTGAAATGATAAAAAATTTGAAAACATCAGCAACAAATAAATAAGGGAAATAGTAAAAATACAGGTAAATAAAATACTTTTGCTCTCTTGAGTTTTTTAAATTTTTACTTTTGAAGCAAAAATTAAAAAGATAACATTATGTGATATGGTTCTCAGTGTATGTAGAGAAAATATTTAAGATAATTACAAATGGGAGAGAGGAAAGGAATTTATGGGGAGATAAGATTTATACACTTCACTCAAACTGGTAAAATGTAGTCATTAGTAGAATGTGATAACTCATGTATGTATAAGTATGCAACACCTAGGGCAACCGTTAAAACTCTGTAGAAAGAGATATACTCAAAAAATACTTTAGGGTCAGAGGCAGACAGGGTTAGAGATGCTACTGGTATCTAGTGTTACATTCCAGAGTTGTGAACCATTCTACAACACACAGTACTGTCCCTCACAACAAATAATTGTATCAATAGTGCTGAGGTTGAAAAACCCTGGCTTACATGCTCACCAGTGCTGATATTATCATTCTTTTTAATAACATTTTTTTAAGTTTGTATTTATGTTTCCCTTTACCTGCTTTCTATGTAGCCAGTGATAATTTGTTTTCCATAACCATCATCGATTCATCATTCATTTAATCTTGCCAATCTTGTAGTTTGAAAAATGAAAACTTAGTTTATTTTGTACTTCTTCAGAAGAATGGAGTTATCTTTACTTTTTACTTTAGGTATTATTTGAATATTTTATAATGAACACGTATTATTTTTATAATTTTTTGGAAAAGCTATTAAAGATTTTTTAAAAAATACTACAAATAATTCAAAATGAGATTCTAAAATATGTTCAAGTAACCCACAGGAAGAAGTAACCCACAGCCAGAAGAAACAGAAAAAACAAGCCACAGAAAACAAAAATTAAAATGGCAAACATAAGCCTTAACATATCATTATATACACTAAATGTAAGTGGTCTAATTATACCAATTGAAAGGCAAAGATTGACAGAGTAGATTCAAACATATAATGCAGCCATGAAACTCACTTCAAATACTGTATAGGTAGGTTGAATTAAAAGAATAAAAATATATATACTATAAAGACATCAATTACAAGAAATCAGGAATGAGTATATTATTAACAGACAAACTCGTCCTTAGAGGAAAAAAAAATTACCTTGGACAGAGGAATTTTAGATAATGATAAAAGAGTCAGTCTACCAAGAAGACATAGAAATCCTAAATTTATATGCATAAACCAACAGAGCTACAAAATATGTGAAGTAAAAATTAATACAATTACATTTGGAGAGTGCTCACTTCAGCAGCAGCACCTATACTAAAAATGGAATGATATAGAGATTAGCATGGCCCCTGCACAAGGATGACAATTACAGTTGGAGACTTCAACATCCCTCTATAAACAACTGATAAAAGGTCTAGGCAATCAACAAGAATATATAAGAACTTAACACATCATCAACCAACAGGATCTAAGTAACATTTATATAACTTTCCATCCAATAACAGCAGAATACACATTCTTTTAAAGTGTCCACAGCACAAAGATGGCACTGAAAGTGAAGAAGGAAACCCCTGCCCCTCCCAAAGTTAAAGCCCAGGTTTCAAAGGCCAAGAAAGCAGTGTTGAAAGTTATCTGGAATCACAAAAAGAAGAAAAGAAGAAGGAGGAGGAGAAGGAAGAGGAAGAGGAGTATATTGACACATCACTCAATTTCTAGTGGCTCAAGCCTCTATGGCTCTAAAAGCAGCCAATATATCCTTAGAAGAATGCCCCCAGAAGAAACAAGTTTGTCTATTATGCCATTGTCAGCTTGTCCCTGACCACAGAGTCAGCCATGAAGAAGATAGAAGACAATAGCACACTGTTCATTGTGGATGTCAGGGCCAGTAAGCACCAAATCAAACAGGCTGCGAAGAAGCTCTACGACATTGAGGTGGCCAAGGTCAACATCCTGATCAGGCCTGATAAAGAGAAGAAGGCATGTGTTCAACTGGCCTCTGACTATGACACTTTGGATATTGCCAACAAAATTGGGATCATCTAAACTGAGTCCAGGTGGGTAATTGTAAATGTAAACTTTTTGCTACACACATAAAAAATAACAAGGTATCTATGGAGCAGAGAATAAGATAGTTCATATTCAGGACCATAAAACAAATCTTAACAGAATGAAAATAATGGAAATTGGAATGTGTTCTCTGATTACAAAAGAATCAAACTAGAAACAAGTAACAGAAAGATAACAGAAAATATCCAAGCATTTGAAAACAAAAAAGCATGCTACTAAATAATCCATAGATCAAAGAGGGACTCTCAAAGAAAATAAGAAATACATTGAATTGGATGAAAATTAAAATCTAGCATATCAAAATTTGTGAGATGCTGCTAAACCAGTGCTGAGAGGGAATTTTTTACCATTAAATACTTACATTTAAAAAAAGGAAAAATCTCAAATCAGTCATCTAATATTAAGAAACTTCATAAAGGAGCACAAAGTAAGCCCAAAGGAAGCAAAAGGAAAGAAAAAACAACAACAAAATTGAGAACAGAAAGCAACATAGAAAATCCATAAAACAAGGTGCTGATTCTTTGAAAAGAGCAATAAAAGTGACAAGTCTCTAGCTAGACTGACAAACGACAAAAGAGAGAAGACACAAATTACTACTATCAGAAATGAAACATGGGCGATCACTGCAGACCCTGCAAACATCAAAAGGATAATAAGGAAATGGTGTGAACAACTCTACCAAATTTGATGAATTAGATGAAACGGAGCAATTTTTCCAAAAAGCACAAGATTGCACAACTCACCCAATTTGAGTAGCCCTATAATAACTACTTAGAAGTTTGTAACTTTAAAATTACAAAGAAAGTAATCCCCAGGCTCACATAAATTCTACCAAACATGAATTCTAGGTAAAGTTTATCAAACATTTTAAAAAGAACACCAAATTTGTAAAATCTTTTCCAGAATATAAAAAGGAGAACAATTCTGAGCTTATTTTATGAGGGCAGTATCATCCTGATACCAAAATCAGACAGATAGTCCAAAAAAAGAAAACTGCAAATAGTTTTCATGACTATAGGCATTAAATTACTTACCAAAGTATCAAATGGAATTGAGCAACATACAAAAATAATTACACATCATGAATGAAGAGGATTTATTCCAGGGATACAAAGATGGTTCCATATCTGAAAATCAGTCTATGTAAACCACCATATTAATTAATGGTCTAGAGAAGAAAAGTAAAACGATCATGTCAATTGGTGCAGAAAAAGCACCTGACAAAATTTATCACTCAAGCATGGTATCAGCAAAGATGGTGAAGAGAGGAATTTCAAAAATCTGCCCTTCCATAAAAGCAATTAAAAACCTGGCAAAAGCAACTTTTCCAGAACTCTGGAAACTAACTAAAAGTTTACAGTGACAAGGAGAATGTAATAAAAAACCAAAAACAAAAAGAGAAAAAAAATCAAGCCAAATCTCAGTGAGAAAAGAAGCTTTGTGGAATTTTAAAAGATCTTGGTTCCATCCCCCCATCCCAAGCCCAGTGGTAGACTTGAAAATAACCCCACCTTCCTGGTACTGGGGTGGAGGGGAGCAAAACAGATCTCATTTACAAAGAATTGTAATTAATTGCTTTGACTCATCTGGTAGCTCCTTGGAAGATCAGCTCATAAGGTTTTCCTTTAACTTCCCTACCTCAAAACTCAGCCTGTTTCTGAACATAGAGTTACTATATATCCTAGATATATACCCAACCGAAGTGAAAATATATGTTCACATAAAATCTTATACATGAGTGTTCATAACAGTACTATTCCTAGTAGCCAAAAAGTGGAAACAACTCAAATGTCCATCAGCTGGTGAATGAATACACAAACCTTGGTATAGCCATACAATGGAAAATTATTGTCATGAAAAGGAATGAAGGATTGACACATGCTACATGAATGGAATTGAAAAGTTTATACTAAGTGAAAGAAGCCAGACAAAAAGGTCACATATTGTATGAATCCATTTCTATGAAACACCCATAATAGATAAATCTATACAGACAGAAAGCAGATCAGTGGTTGCCAAGGGCTGAGGGGAAGGGGGATTGGAGAGTGACTGCTTAATGTGTATGGATTTCTATTTAAGGTACCAAGAGTGTTCTGGAATTGGCTGGTGGTGATAGTTACATAACATTGTGAATATACAAAAAAACACTGAATTGTACACTTTAAAATGGTTTAAGTAATTAATATCCTTTGTTATGTGCATTTTATCTTAATGAAAATATTTCAAAAAAATTCAACACATTCATGATAAAAATGCTCAGAAAATTAGGGATAGAGAGTAGCTTCCTCAATCCGACAAAGAATGCCTTCAAAAATTGTATAACGGACAGGGTGCCTGGGGGCTCAGTGGGTTAGGCCTCTGCCTTCAGCTCAGGTCATGATCCCAGGTTCCTGGGATCGAACCCCACATCAGGCTCTCTGCTCACCGGGGAGCCTGCTTCCCCCTTTCTCTCTCTGCCTGCCTCTCTGCCTACTTGTGATATCTGTGTCGAATAAATAAATAAAATATTTTAAAAAATTGTATAATGGACATGAAAAACAATGATTTCCTCTTAAGATCCAGAACAAGGCAAAGATGTCTGCTCTTTTTGCTTATATTCAGCATAATACTGTAATCCTAACCAAAACAATCAGGCAATAAAAACCTGATTCAGATCAAGAAGGAAGAAATCAAAGCATCCCTATGGTCTACATAGAAAATGACAAAACTTCTGCAAAAGACTCCTAGAACTAATATGTCAATTTAGGAAGGTCATAGAATACAAGATCAACATATAAAAATCAGTAGTATTTCTGTTTATTACCAATGAACACATGGATACCAAAATGAAAAACACAATACCATTACAACCACTCAAAAAAATACTTAGGTATAAGTGTAACAAAATATGTACTATACTTTTATGTTAAAATCTACAAAACACCAATGACAGAAATAAAATATTTGTATAGATGGAGAGACATAGCAAATCCATGGATTAGAAAACTCAGCATAATAAAGGTTTCATTTCTTCCTAAATTGATATACAGTGTTCATGCAATTCTTATTAATATCCCAGTAAGACTTTTTGTAAATATAAACAAAATTCTCTAAAATGTATTTGGAAAAGTCATGGAACTAGAACAGCTAAAAGAATTTTGAAGTAGAATTAGGAAATAGAGAATTGGAAAGGAGCACTCCAACCAATTATTATTATATAGCTACAATAATCAGGACAGTGTAATATGGACAGAGGAATGTACACATAAATCAATAAAACAGAATAGAGAACCCAGAAGTAGAACAGAGAAGCAAGACACACTGAATTTTGATGTGGTAAAAAAGCAATCCGATGGAGGAAAGATAATCTTATTAATAAATGGTGTTAAACAATTGGATATCCACAGGCAATCAATCAACCCATAAAATGAACCTCGACATAAACTTCATACATTATATAGAAATTAACTCAAAAATCAATTATATATTTAAATGCAAAAGACAAAACTATAAAACTTAGAGGAAAACATGGGGGAAAATCTTTGGGTCTAAGGCTAGGCAAACATGAAACCAAAAGCAAGTTCATTAAGAGAAAAAAGTAAAAAAAAATTTTTTTAATAAAAAAAAATAAAAGAAGAAAGTCATTAAATTGAACTTCATCAGAATTTAAAACTCTGTGACATACTCTGTTAAAAGAATGGGAAAATGAGCTATATACCTGGAGAAAACATTTATAAAACATATAAATAATGGACTTGTATCTAGACTATATATAGAATTCTCATAATTAATGGTAAACAGTGAACAATCCACTTAGGAAATAGAGAAAAGAAATGAAGTGATATTTCACCAGAGGATGTACAAATGACAAATAAGAACATAAAAAGATGTTCAACATCACTAGCCATAAGACAAGCACTGATATTAGAAAAGCTAAAATAGAAAGAAACAAAGACAATATCAAATGCTGGCAAGGGTGTGGACCACCTGGGTCTCTGAATATTGCTAGTGAGAATGTAAAATGTTACAGCCATTTTGGAAAAAAAAAACAAAAGAAAACAAAAAAACAACTAAACACATACTTTCCATATCATTCAGCAAAAGCACTCCTGGGAATTTATCTCAGGGAAATGAGAACTTATATCTACACAAAAATGTGTACACAAAGGGCACCTGGGTGGCTCAGTCCGTTAAGTGGCTGATTCTTGATTTCAGTTCAGGTCATGATCTCGGGGTCCTGGGATTGAGCCCTGTGTCAGGCTTTGTGATCAGGGGGGGAGTCTGCTTGAGAAGTCTCTCTCTTCCTCTCCCTCTGCCCCTCCCCACCCCTAAAATAAATAAATAAATCTTTTAAAAAAACGTGTACACAAATGTTCATAGTATCTTTCTTTGCAATAGTCAAAACTGGAACCAACTAAAACATCCTTTAATAGATAAATTGTTAAACAAAACAAAACAAAACACCTCCAGAACTGTGGTACATTGATATCATGGAATACCCCTCAGCCATTAAAAGAACAATACACACAACAATTTGAATGGATCTCAAGGGCATTATGCCAAGTGAAAAAGTTCAGTCTTGAAGGTGACATACTGTATGAGTCATTTATATAACATTCTCAAAATGATAAAATGATAGAAATAGTGGACAGACCAGGAGTTAGCAATGGTGGCTTGGAGGGAAGTGAGTAGTATAACCATAAAAGACTAGCAGGCAAGATATACTTAAAAGTATAAGACATTGGTAAAAGAAATAGAAGACACAAATAAATAGAAAAATATTCTGTACTCATGGATTGGAAGACTTAATATTGTTAAAATTCCATACTACCCAAAGCAATCTACAGATTCAATACAACCCCTACCAAACTTCCAATGGCATTTTCACACAGATAGAATAAACAATCCTAAAATTTGTATAGAACCACAAAAAACCCTG
This sequence comes from Lontra canadensis, assembly GCF_010015895.1. NCBI lineage: Eukaryota > Metazoa > Chordata > Mammalia > Carnivora > Mustelidae > Lontra > Lontra canadensis. Next base: position 3,469,622 of record NW_022631125.1, read on the forward strand.
AATAGCCAAAGCAATCTTGAGAAAGAACAAGCCAGAGGCATCACACTTCCTGATTTCAAATTGTATTACAATGCTATCATAATCAAAACAGCGTAGTATTGACATAAAAACAGATGCATGGATTAGTGAAACAGAATGGAGCCCAGAAACAAACTCAGGCATATGTGGCCAATTAACTTACAACAAAGGAGGCAAGAATGTACAATGGCAAAAGGACAGTCTCTTCAATAAGTGGTGTTAGGAAAACTGGACATTCACATGCAAAAGAATGAAACTAGACCTCTATCTTACACCATACACAAAAATTAATTTAAACTAGATTAAAGATTTGAATGTAAGAGCTGAAACCACAAAAGCAGAAGAAAACAAAGGCAGTAATCTCCTTGACACTGATCTTGGCAATGATTTTTTTAAATTTGACACAAAAAGACAACAAAGAAATATAAACAAGAGGGGACTATATCAAACTAAAAAGCTTCTGCACAACAAAGGAAACCATCAAGAAAATTAAAAGGCAACCTGCTGAATGGGAGCAAATATTTGCAAATCATATAACTGATAAGGGGCTAATATGCAAAATACATGAAGAACTCAGACAACTCAATAGCAAAATTCCAAACAATTTGATTAAAAAATGGGCAGAGGGTGTGCCTGGGTGGCTTAGTTGGTTAAGTGACTGCCTTTGGCCCAGGTCATGATCCTGGAGTCCCGGGATTGAATCCTACATTGGGCCCCCTGCTCAGCAGGGAGTCTGCTTCTCCCTCTGACCTCTCTCCTCTCATTCTCTCTTTCTCTCATTTTCTTTCTCTCTCTCTCTCAAATAAATAAATAAAATCTTAAAAAAAATAAAAATGGGCAAGAGGATCTGAAGAGATATTTTTCTAAAGAAGACACAGAGTTGGCCAATACAGCATCACTAATCATCAGGGAAATGCAAACCAAAAGCACAATGACACTCACTTTGTACCTGTCAGAATGGCTATTATCAAAAAGGCAAGAAATACCAAGTGTTGGTGAGGATGTGGAGAAAATGTAACCTTTGTATGCTGTTGGTGGGAATGTAAATAGGTACAGCCACTGTGGAAAATAGTATGGAAGTTCCTCAAAAAATTAAAAATAGTTCTATATGAGCTAACAATTCCACTTCTGGGTATTTATTCAAAGAAAATAAGAACACTAATTCAAAAAGATGTATACAACCCCCCACATTCATTGCAGAATTATTTACAATAGCCAAGATTTACAAAAACAACCTAAGTGTCCAGTGAATGGTGAATGGATAAAGAAATTGTGGTATATATTATACACACACACACACACACACACACACACACACACACACACACATATACATATATATATACACATACACAATGGAATATGACCTAGCCATAAAAAAGAATAAAATCTTGCCATTTGCAACAACATGGTTGGACCTTAAGGGCATTATGCTAAGTGAAATAAGTCAGGCAGAGAAACACAAATAATATATGATGTCACTGGTAAGTGGAATCTAAAAACAAAAACAGAAAAACCCCAAGCTCATAGATACATACAATACATTAGTGGTCGTCAGAAGCATGGATGTTGGGGGATAGAGAAAATGGGTGAAGGGGAGCAGTTATAAAATAAATAACTCATGGGCATGTAAAGTACAGCATGGCAACTAGAGTTAATAACACTGTATTGTATATTTAAAAGTTGCTAAAAGAGTAAATCCTATAAGTTCTCACCACAAGAAAAAAAAATGTATATAACTATATATGGTGACAGATGTTAACTAGACTTATTGTAGTGATCATCTTGAAATATATTCAAATGTTGAGTCATTATGTTGCACACGTGAAACTAATATAATGTATGTCAATTACACGTCAAAAAAATCAAAACAAAACAAACAAACAAAGCAAATAAATGAAAAAGACTAGGAGGTGGGGATCTGAGTAGTGATGGAATAGTTCTGTATCTTGACTGATGGTGGTTACATAAATCAATACATGTGATCAAATGGCATAAAACTATACACATACATTGTAGCAATGAAAGTTTCCTGATTTTGATATTATACTGTGGTTACTAAATATGTAATCACTGGGAAAAATTGGGTAAAGTGTACAGAGGACCTCTGTACTATTTTTACAACTTCCTGTGAATCTATAATTATTTCAAAATAAAAAGTTTGTTTAAACAATTAATTAATTAAATAAATAATTAATTAAAAAAGAAGTTTTTTAAAATCATGAAATAACATGAAACAAAAAGTAATGAGCTAAGCATTGAACATAAGAAGTTAGTAAAAGAAAAACAGAAAAAACTCAAAGAAAATAGAAAAAAGGAAATGATATAGCTAACTATATAATAAATAAATATATATAAATAAATAATAAAAGGGAAGGCAAACAACAGAGAGAATCAACAAAGGCAAAAGTTGGCTTAATTGAAAAGATAATACTATGAAACACTTAATATCAATAAATTGATAACTGATACAAGACGGAAAACCTCCTAGAAAATATGACCAACCTAAACTGACTCAGGGAAAAACAGAAATCTTAGGTAGTCCTATAAGTACTGGAAGACAAAATCAATAGGTAAAAACACCAGGCTCAGCTGGTTTTATAGTCAAAGTCTACCAAGTGTTCAAAAAATATCTCATCTAAAAATTATGAAAATTCTTCCAGGGAACAGAAATAGGAAACTCTCCAGCTCTCCAATGTTATGAGGCTAGTACAACCTTGATAGAAAACACAGATATGAGTACAAGAAAGGACTACTATAGACAGCATAATTTTACTTACCCACACAGATTTAAAAACCCTAAAAATATTGTATGCAAACTAAATCACCAATGAACCGAGGAGATAAACATCACAACTAAGCTATGCTTATTCCAGGAAGGTAAGTTTAGTTTAATATTAGAAAATCCATTATTTTTATTAACTGAGTAATAGAGAAAAATAAGTATCTTAAGTGCAGTGAAAGCATTCAATGTAATTCAATACCTATTTGGAATAAAATTGCCTAATGATCTAGGATTAGAAGATACCATAATGAAATTATTTACCAAAAACTAAAAACCCACCTAATACCTAAATTTGAAACATGAGAAGTTCACCTTTAAAATCAGATCAGACACAACTCAAGGACTACTACCACCTCATTTCAACACCAAACTAGAGATCCTATCTGTTAAGTAAAATGAGAAAGAAAATTTATAAACTTTGTAGGTTATAGAGATTGAAAAGGAGGAAAAAATGATCATATTTGAAAAGCAATTGAGATTGAAAAAGGGGAAAAATGATCTTTATTTGAAAAATTATTGATTGCTAACACAGAAAACCCAAGGAAATTAGTTGACAAATAATTAGAGTTAATAGAATAATTGACGATGTTGGTTAAAATGGAGAGATCTAAAATTAATTTCATTTCAGGGTACCTGGGTGGCTCAGTCAGTTAAAGTGTCTGCTTTTGGCTCAGGTCATGATCCCAGGGCCCTGCATCAAGCTCCCTGCTCAAGGAGCCTGCTTCTCCCTCTCAACCCCCTGCCCCCACCACTGCTCATGCTCTCTCTCACTATCTCTCTCTCTAAAATAACCCTTTAAAATTAAATTAAATTAAATTAAATTTCTATACAACAGCAACAGATAGAAAACATAATGTTTCAAAATATACCACTAATAATAGCAAAAAACGTTAAATAGAAATAAATCTAACATATACATGACATTTATAGAGAAAGTTATGAAGCTTTACTGAAAGCTAAAGCAACTGTTCCTCCCCAAACTGACAGAAACATGGAGGTTTATTCTTTATACAAGTCAACAGGAGGCCTCTGCACTGCAGACAATAGCTACATTGGAAGACAGAAGTACCTTATTACCAACCCAGGAAGTATGTGACCAAATCACTAAACGTTAAATACTGAGATTCTACCCCACTGCTCTCTCAAGTCTTCCTCTCCAGTTGAATCACAAAACTCTGACAGTCAAACCTTTAGCCTCCAATTAGATGATCCTCCTCTAATTCCCTCTGGGGAATTCAGCAAATCTATGAAGAAATACTTAAAGATACTGACCTTAAGGATTACCCCACCAAATGATGTACTCAGATCACTCAGTGGTAAAGCTCAAAGTCAACAAGTTCCATTCATGGGGTCAGAGATTTCAATCAACTTTTTAATCCTAGACTCTTAATCATGAGCAGTCAAACAAGGTCTAACAAACATCAAAGGAAAACCGCTAATGTGGAAGATAGAGTCCAAAACAAACAGACCAGTGAACACACAAAGGGATGAAAGCAACCTGAAGGAAATATAATCTATGCAAGGAAAAGAAAATTTTAAAAATAATATTATTAATATATTAAAAGAGACTGGAAAATATATTGGATCTTTGAAACAAGAATCTAATTCTATTATTAAAATAGAAAACAAAAATAGCTCTCAGAAAGTAAAAACATGGTAAGATGGTAGCAGAAATGAAACACTCAGTAGTGACATTGAAGGAGAGAAAAGGAATAATAATGATCAGGAAAGAAATGTAAGAAAAAGAAAGGACCAGACCAAGAAGTATGACATCTGGAAAATACGAGTTACAGAAAGAAAGAATATTGAAAGCAGGGATGAGAAAATCATCACTGAAGGAATTAAAGAAAAAAATTTTCCAAACTCAAGGACATGAATTGTCAGATAAAAAAGTCTAGTTAAAACAAAGCACCACTGAAGAAAATAGACCTACCTCAAGGTAACTTTAGAACAATGAGAACTAATGGAAGATTCTAGAACAGAAAAAAATGTATAGGTTTTATACAAAGGATCAGATATCAGAATGGCTTTATCCTTAGCAGAACAGAATCAAGAAAACAATGGAATGATGCTTCAAAATTCTGAAAGAAAATTATTTCCAATCTAAAATTCTGTACTTGACTAAACTCCTATTTTAGCATAGATAAATAAAGGTATTTGTAGATATGCAAGGTCTCAGAATACTTATTCTCCAAGCTCGGTTTCCCAAGAAGCTACTGGAGGAAGTGCTCATCAAAATTAGATGACCAAATCAAGACAAAAGAAGTTATGAGACACAGGAAATAGGAGATCCATCGGGGAAAACACAAAGACAATCCCCAGGTAGACAGTGAAGGGATATCATGGGATGACAACTGTGCATCATCAGACATAAGCAACCAGCCCAAATTAGAACAGGTGATGCACGTGATAGAAATGTTGAGAGATGCCACTACCAAGATGCCCACTGCCTTTGCCCCATCTTTCTAACCTGAGAACAGGATTTGTGAGTGAACCTGACCAAGAATTTTCTTTGCATTTGGCTAGTCTGGACCAGAACTTGTGAATTTCTGGCTCTCCACTTCATGCTTTGTTGCCTGGGTTGACTGAGGACACACACTTCGCCCACAGGAATGTTCTGCTTTGACCCTCTCCTGGGAATGAGCACTCCTGCCTTGCAGAACATGCAGACTTTTTTTTTCATGGGGCCATTTCGTATATAGACTTTCTAGGAAATTCTAGAAGCTACTTACTATCTGGCTTCAATTCAGTGAGTGATTTTTAATATTTCTTTATATTTATACTGGTAATAATATGCCCCTCGCTTATTGCCTTCTAGAGATCAAACAATATAGGAGAAGATCTTAGGGAAAATAGAGAATGAGTGGTGTGTTTGTTTTCTGTGGCTATAGTAACAAATTAAACAAACTGGGTGGCTTCTTTTTTTTAAAGATTTTATTTATTTATTTGACAGACAGAGATCACAAGTAGGCAGAGAGGCAGGCAGAGAGAAGGGAGGGGGAAAAGCAGGCTCCCCACTGAGCAGAGAGCCCGATGCGGGGCTGGATCCCAGGACCCTGGGATCATGACCCGAGCTGAACGCAGAGGCTTTAACCCACTGAGCCACCCAGGCGCCCCCAAACTGGGTGGTTTCTAACAACAGAAATTTATCCTCTGAAATTCAGAAGTCTGAAATCTAGGTCTCAGGAGGACCTTACTCCCTTTGGAGGCTCAAGGGGACAATCCATTCCTTATCTCTTCCAACGTCTGGTGGCTATAGGTATTCTTTTGGCTTAGGCCACATGACTCCACTCTGTCCTTATGGACACTTTCCTTCTTCCTCTTCTCTTTTGCCTTTTTGTGTGTCTCTTATAAGGATACTTCACTTCACACTGGAATTAGGGCCCACCTGGATAATCCAGGATATCTCCTTATCTCAAATCCTTAATTATATCTGCAAAGACTCCTTTTCTGAATAAGATCACATTCACAGGTACTAGGGATTAAAAGATGGACATATTATTTTTGCAATGGGGGGCATGTGGGAAGACACCCTTCGACCCACACTACAAGTCGTTAGCAAATCTCTCAATTCAGTGTTTCTCAAATTATGGTAGGATACAGACCACTTCTAAAATAAAGCCATTTGCAAAGAAAACAGGACAAAACAAATAATTTATAATAGATTTTGGGTGTGTGCGGAATTTGACAAACTGATTTAAAATATATATGGTAGAGCTGAGTCAAGAATAGCTCAGATATCCCTCAGATATCAAAAGAATGACAATGTTGAGGGAAACCTGCTCTAAGTCTTATAAATTTATAGTAATTAAGGCACTATGATATTAGCTCAGAGATGGACAAATAAGCCAACAGAACACAGTAACACAATCAACAGCCAGTAACACACTAAAATATACAGAGACACTTGATATATGACAGAGGTATCACTGCAAACTAAGTTATTTACATGAAAAAAAATAGATGTTTACCTTATACCAAAAAAAATAAATAAATAACTTCCAGATTCATGCAGGAATTAAATATGAGCAGCAAAATTTTAATATAGTTAGAAAACGCAAGAGAAGGGGTGCCTGGGTGGCTCAGTTGGTTGAGCATCTGCCTTCAGCTCAGGTCATGAGCCTGGAGTCCTGGGATTGAGCTCCTCATCGGGTTGTCTGCTAAGCAGAGCTTCTCCCTCTGCCACCCCTCCTGCTCATGCTCTCTCTCTCTCTCAAATAAATAAATAAAATCTTAAAAAAAAACCCACAAGAGAATATCTAATGATTTTAGGAATCCAAATATCCATCAATAGGAAGAGTTAAATAAATAATCACATACAATACAGTTTGTGGATACCGTGATCCACTTCCAAGACTCCCTTCAAGGAAGGACGGGTGGCCCCAGCTGCCAGAGGTGCTGTCAGCTGTTGACCTTCACCTGTCAAACCCTTCAGGGACTGCCTCAGTTTCAGAGAACTGCCTGGTACAAGGTCACCTTCCTTACTGGGATGGCCACATCCAATGACTGGTCAACCCAACTCGGGATAGCCATGAATGTTCTGAAGGGTCATTCTAGTTTCATTTCATTTGCTCATGATACTGTGAGACAGGAATTTGCTTTGAGCTTAGCTGGCCATTTGGGCTCCACATCGTATCTGCTGGGGTTATTCATTCAGCTGTATTCGGTTGGTAACTAGGCAGAACTAGAAGATCCAATAAGGCTTCCTTCATTCACGTGCCTGGCTCCCAAATGCTCCCTTGAGTGGACTCTGTCTTACCACTTGATTACCTAGGACATCCCCACAGCATGGTGCTCTTGCAGCAATCTGATTTCTTATGTGGTGGCTGGCTTCTAAGAGGGAGCATTCCAAATACTGAAGGCAGAAAGTATAGATCTCTGAATTCCTAACCTTGTTAGTCAACTGCCATCGCTTCTGGTACATTCTATGAGTCAAAATAACTCAGAGGGCCAGCCCAGATCCAATGGGAGGGGAGAAACACTCCTCTTGCTGATGAGGGCATGATGAGATCAGAAGGCAAAAGAGCCTGTGGGATGGGAAAGATTTTTGCAGCCATCTTTGGAAACACAATTTATCATAGCCATCAGGTACAGTCAAGTAAGTCATCCACTGTACATCTCTAGGAGTTACCATTTGCCTGGACCTCAAAGCAAATAGATCCTCTACAGTTGTGTAGTACACAGCCAGGATAATTTGTCCCCATTGCCTTAGACTCCCATACATATAATGCTGATCACAAAAAGCAAGTCACAGATAAATATACACAATACTACACCATTTGCATGAAGTTTAAAATGTCAAACTGAAGAATGTGTTATTTAGTGTTATGTAAAAACATAGTAAGCCTATAAAGACAAACAAGGATATGACAAGCACAAAATTTAGAAAAGAGCTGGAGGATGTAGTTTCTCTTTTAAAAAAAAAAAGATTTATTTATTTATTTGAGAGAGAGAATAAGAGAGAGAGAGAGAGAAAGAGTATGAAAGCGGAGAGGGTGAGAGAGAGAAGCAGACTCCCCACTGAGCAGGGAGCCCGATGTGGGACTTGATCCTGGGACTCCAGGATCATGACCTGAGCTGAAGGCAGATGCTTAACCAACTGAGCCACCCAGGCACGCAGCATGTGGTTTCTAAGATCAAAGAGGAATATAGACACTTGAATAGTCTTGGTAATAGTCTATTGCTTCAGCTAGTTGGTAGATACATGGGTGTTTGTTACCTATCTTATGTTCTTTTTTTTTTTTTAAAGATTTTATTTATTTATTTGACAGACAGAGATCACAAGTAGGCAGAGAGGCAGGCAGAGAGAGAGGGGGAGGCAGGCTCCCCGCCAAGCAGAGAACCTGACGTGGGGCTCGATCTCAGGACCCCGGGATCACGACCAGATCAGAAGGCAGAGGCTTTAACCCACTGAGCCACCCAGGCGCCCCTCTTATGTTCTTTGGTATGTACAAAATAATCCTTACTCAATTAAGAAAGAAAACAAACAAATAACATAAAATAGAAGAAATAAAGATTAATTCAGGATAGGAGTAGCCGCTGGAATAATGGAAAAGGATCTGTCAGGAGAAGGATATACAGGGGATCTAGTAGTATTTATTAAGTTGCCTTGGCATATACTTGTCACAGTGTCCTTTATACCTTATGAATTGATTGCATACTTTCTTTTGTTTGTGGCTGTGAGAAGATGTAGACCATAGAATCAGCAGTGAACAGAACGGTGCCCTAATAAGAATTATTCCTAACTGAGTGTACTTCAGAGAGTATACAAGAGAGACAAAGTCTAAACTTCTCATTCTAGAAAGTCCTTAGATAAGCTTGTAAATGAAGAAGAAAGAAATATTCAGCTTCTCATTCCATGTTATAAGATAACGTTACATTCTAACCCAAGAATACTAAATATAATAGAAGTTTAGGGGCGCCTAGCTGGCACAGTGGTTTGGGTGTCCAACCCTTGATCTTGGCTCAGATTGTGGTCTTGGGGTTGTGGTATCTAGCCATGTGTCATCTGGCTCTGTGCTCAGCTCAAAGTCTCCTTGGGATGCTCTCTGTCCCTCCCCAGCCCTCTGCCTCTAAAATAAATAAATACATCTTTAAAAAATAATAATAACAATAAAAGTTGAGATGGGGGCGCCTGGGTGGCTCAGTTGGTTGGGCGTCTGCCTTTGGCTCGGGTCATGATCCTGGAGTCTTGGGATCAAGCCCTGCATCCATCAGGCTCCCTGCTCAGTGGGGAGTCCGCTTCTCTCTCTCCTCCCTGCTCTGCTCTCTCACTCTCTCTCTAAAATAATAATAATAATAAAAGTTGATATGGAGAGCAAGCACTAAAATTGTGGAAGATACATATTTCAGTACTGAATGTAGCCTGAAATGGCTGCAGATCTCATCATATCATATTTCAGTGAAAAAAAAAATTGAGATGGAAGAGACTACTGTTCCAGGACCACTCCGGTGAGTTTGATCATGGTTAAGTACAAAAGACCACTCAAGGCAAGTGAAAGGGAGACAACTTCTATGCTTAGAATCTTTCACTGTAATTGTAACAGCAATATTGGAAGAGCTTATTTTATAACTCTTTAGATTCCTAAATTTCTACCCAGCATTTTCAGGAGTCACTCAGAAGCAAAGATGACATAAATAATGCAATGTTTGTAATGTAGTCTCTCTTTTCTGAGAATCAGAATGGTGCTCTAAAGAGGTAGTTTTTTAAAAAAACAGACCACACTTATGAAACCACTTAGGTTATTTGTTGTGAGAGTAAATGAGAAACCAAGTAAGCTATATTTCAACAAAGAAAACTTCTCTGAGCAGGAAGACAAGGACTTTAAAAGACATGGTGTCAGGATGGAATCTCATGCCTCAATTCTTCATGAAAACCTTAGTTCTGTTTTCCATGGACTCATCCATGGATATAGAGGACTACATTGTTTGAGTTACAGGCAGAGAATTTTTCCCAGATCCCTTGAAACACAGAGGCAAAGGCAGGAGAACGTTTCTAATTTTTAAAATTAATTAATTAATTAATTAAAATTCTTTATTAAATTCAATTTAGTTAACATATAGTGTATTATTAGTGTCAGGGGTAGAGTTTCGTGATTCATCAGTTGCATGTAACACCCAGTGCTCATCACATCATGTGCCCTCCTTAATGCCCATCCCCCAGTTACCCATCCTCCCACCCACTTCACCTCCAGCATCCCTCAGTTTGTTCCCCATAGTTAAAAGTCTCTTATGATTTGCCTCCCTGTCTGTATCTTTTTTTATTTGTCCTTCCCTTCCCCTATGTTCATTTTTAAAGCCATCTTGAGTAAACGGTGTTTGAAGTGTTTTCCTCCCACTTTTCCCTTCTTCTAGAAACAGCTCTCTCCTTTTTAGAGAAACTGCTCCTTCTTCCGTGCCATCCAAATGCTCCCATTGGGACAACAAGCCATACTTGTGACCATGTGACCCCATGACCTCATAGCCTTCATGCCCCTTTACACTGGAGCTTGGGAAAGAGTAGCAATCCCTCTCAGAGAGCAAACCTGGTCCAAACCGCCATCATATCTCACTTGGATTATTGCAATAGGCAACTGGTCTCCCTCCTTCTGCCTTTGCCTCTCTATGGTTCATTCTCAGTACAAGACAGAGCCGAATGCAAATCAGATAATGTCATTCCTCCTTGCAAACCCCTGTGGCGGTTGTCTCAGACTCTGTAAAAGTCAAACTCTTTACTATGACCCACAAAGCTCCATGTAATCTGCCTTACCACCCTGGCCTCCTTGCCTACTAGTTTCCCCCTGCTCGCTCCAATGCGGTCTCAGTGGTCTTGCTAATGTTCTTTGCACATGCCAACCCACGCCTACCTTGTGTTCTTTGCACCTGCAGTTCTCTCTCAGTTGTTACTTGCATGGCTCGCCTTTTCTCTTCCTTCAGATCTTTGCCCCAATGCGATCTCCTTAGTAAGGCCTTGCCTGACTTTTTAAATCACAACATTCAACCCCACCCCCATCCCAGCACTCCCGATCCCCCTTCTATGGTTGAACATTTTCTTCCATAGTGTTTATTATTTTCTCACATACTATAAACTCCTCCCTTTTACTTTTGTATACTGCCTGAATTTCCTCCCCCAGAATATAAAAAGAAGGATTTTTTTCTTGTTTTTCTTTCCCTGCTCTTCCGGTATCTGGAACAATGGCTGGCAATGTAATAGGTGCTCCATAGATACTTGTTTTGTGACTTGGGTGAATGAAACGTGGGAAGATGAGAACTGGCAGCTGTGTCATCTGTGGTTCAGTCTAGTGGAAAAGCCTGTCTGAAAGAGGAAAGCTGACACAGAGAAACCGGCACTCTCTACCCTAGTGGGGCAATAGCCCCTATCCCTGTTCCTCCCAGAAGCCAGCGCCATCTCTGCCTTTCTCAGAGTTTTCTACATGAGCCACTATATCTCCCATTTTGCCTAAGGTGGTTCCAGGTGAGTTTCCATCATTTTTCGACCACAAGAGTTGTAACATGTGAGCACTCTTTGCATGGACACCTATGGGACACATTTTCATTTGCCGACACTTGAAATCTCTATGTTTACCAACCTTGTGCAAAAGTGGGATACAGGCAGGGTGGGCAGCCTCTCGCCTCCTGCTGCATCCCATCCAGTCCTTCGCCGATCCAGCTCTGTAGCCACCCCCACCCCCAAACATGGGGCCTCTAGTCACTCACGTGTATTTGCCTATGTTGTCCCACCTCCTCTTTCTACCACAATACCACTAATCCTACCCTCCCTGTCAGAAATTGATAACAGAGAATGAGGAAATCAAGGATATTGTGACACATTAAGAACATCTTCATGACCTACCAGAGTGTCCCAACCTGCTAGTTGGGAAATACCAGGCCAGAAAAAAGAATTGTATATGATGCTTGTTTTGCAAGACAGCCAGCCAGTCAGGTGAAAAGGGACTCAGAAGATTTAAAAGACCCGTTTATTGCAAGCTTATTTATTTATTTTTTATTTTATTTTAAGATTTTATGTATTTTAAAGAGAGAGAGTGAGAGAGAGAGAGTGAGTGCACAAGTAGGGTGAGGGGCAGAGGGAGAAGCAGGCTCCCTGATGAGCAGGGGACCCAATGGGGGGTTTGATCCCAGGACCCTGGGATCATGACCTGAGCTGAAGGCAGACACTTAACTGACTGAGCCACCCAGGTGCCCCGTTCTGCAATTAATTTTAAAAGATGAGTGGACATTATCCCACCAAAGGAGGGGAAGGACATTCTAAGAAGAGAGGCAGCATGGGCAAAGGCATGGAGCGCTTTAGTACTGCTGGAGTACAGGTCTCATTGAGATCCCATAAATAGACATTCTGCACTCCCTTGTGTGATAAATTTATGAATAATGGGATACAACAGAGAAATTCTTGGTTCCAAAAACAAACCAGAAGATTTTGCCCAGAAGTGGCATTCAGTTCAATAACATTTATTAAGCTCTTTGTGCTAAGCACTGTGTGAATGCAAAAATAAGAAGACATATTCCAGTCCTTACCAAGCATATTGGCAGATGAAACAAGTGCACAAATGACTGGCATAATTAACAAAGATGCAAGATATAATAAAGGGAAGAAGAAAGAAAAGTGTTGGCAGGATCTTGAACTTGGGCACCTCTTATGCACCATTTGTGCATTTTATCTGCATTATGTCACTTAATGCTCATATTAGTTCTACAAAGTAGCCTTTTTTCCCTTATTTTATGGATAAGAAAAACTGAGGAGTCCATGGTCACCTGACTAGTAAGGGGAGGAGTACCAATCTGCTAGACTCCAAATTCTGAACTCTTCCCTTACAACATGCCAGCCCCCATAGCACCGTTAACAGAAGCATGAAAAGAATATTGCTGATGGAGTGTTTGAGGGGAGAGCAAGGACTTCTGGGTTCAAGAATCAGGGATAAATTTATGGAGTGGGTGATTTTAGGGGAGGCTGTGAAGTATGGGTAGAGTTTTAACCAGCAGAAGATTATAGGGAGGGTGTTCCGGGTGGAGGAAATAGCATGGTCAAGGGTCCCATGGGAAGGGCCCAAGGACCTACAGGGTGTGTTTTATGTCAATATCTCCCAGGAAGCAGACTCTGAGCTAGAGTTTAGCATTCCAAAAATGTATTATGAAGTCATTGAGATCAACTTTTATGGGGGAGCGAGGAAAGTAGGATTAGGCAAAGGAGGGTGTTGGGCTATAGTACAGTCATTAAAAAGGCCTTAGCCAATTACATGAATTGTTCAGAAGCTGGAATGACTTTTCAGAGTTGCCTTGAGACAAGGGGGACAGGTCTTTATAGACACCTCCCCCCACTGTGTACCAGTCATTGGATGTAGGCTGTCCCTGGGAAAGGAATGTGAATCTTGTGTGAGGTGGTCCTCTCCATCCAAGAGCAATCCACAGAGAGGTACGCATATGAAAGCCAGCATCCACCAATGCTCCCAGCACTTGGGGGAATGAGTAACTTGGTTCTGAAAGGAAAATTCTGGGTGAAGTTCACTACAAGATGTGTGCTCTGGGCAGCAAGCAGGTTGATCTGGCAAGATATGAGCCTGCAGGACTAAGGAAAGGATGAAACTGGAAAACTGAGAGGGGGTGGACCTTGAAAGTCAGACGTCACATTTTGTAAAGAAGGAAAATGGGTTACTGCATTTGGCATGAAGCAAGGTCATGGCTAGAAGTTGCACCTGTCATAATGCACAGGATATCTGAGGGTGCACAGAACCAAGAGGAGAACCAATGGGTTTTTCCACAGTCAACGTAGAAGGTGAAGAGGGGAGAAGTGAACAGATGGCAGTCGTGATAGGAAGGAAGGGATGGAGGGGGCAGAAGATTAGAAGACACACAGATATTGCATGTTAAGCATTTCTACAAAAGGCCTCTGAGACTCAAAAAGAGAGAATACTTTACTACGGTACAACTGTTCCATGGAGTACTACCCCGATTTTTAATGTAAACTCTATGTAGACAGGGATCTACATAGATTTTACATAGATTGTTGCGTTCCCAGCATCTAGAACAATGCCTGGCAAATAACACATATTTATATCAGTCAGGTTTGGGTGTGATCACACTGAGTCACAAGGATCCCCAAATCCCAATGGCTTACAGCAACAAATGTTTTGTTTATTGCTTATCATTCTATAGTCACCTGTAACAACTCCGTTCCAGGCTGTGGGTTGCGTTCAGGTCTGCTCCATGTGTCTTCCTCTACCAGGGACCAGGCTGAAGGACATGGGGGACATAGTATAGTATTCTTTCAGCAGGAGCCCAAGAAGGCTAACAGAACTTGCAGTGCTTCTAAAAGCTTCTGATAGGATCCAGCGCACTGTCACTTCCACCAACCACATTCCATTGACCTATGCGAGTCATAGGAGCAAACTCCACATCAATGGGATAGGGAAATATACTGGAAATATATTCCTCCCCTGAGAAGCTGGGGAAAGGAGAGGGAATATTTGCTGAACAACAATAAAATCCACAGTAGGGGCGCCTGGGTGGCTTAGTCAATTTAGCATCTGCCTTCGGCTCAGGTCATGATGTCAGGGTCCTGGGATCAAGCACCACATTGGGCTCCCTGCTCAGTGGGGACCCTGCTTCTCCCTCTCCCTCTGTGCTATCTCTCTCTCAAATAAATAAATAAAGTATTTTATTTATTTATTTATTTTTAAAGATTTTATTTATTTATTTGACAAAGAGAGGCACATCGAGAGAGGGAACACAAGCAGGGGGAGCAACGGAGGGAGAGGGAGCAGCAGACTCCCCGCTGAGCAGGGAGCCCAATGCGGGGCTCAATCCCAGAACACTGGGATTATAACCTGAGCCAAAGGCAGATGCTTAACTGAGCCACGCAGGTGCCCCAAATAAAATATTTTAAAAGAATAAAAAAATAAAGTCCACAGTAGTGCTCAATAGATATTTGTTGAACGATAGTATGAATAAATCTACGTGTACTGATACAAAGAGATCCATAACATCCCCATTAAGTGAAAAAGGCAAGTCGCAAAGCAATATATACACTATGATCCAATTTATAAACACACACATCAAAAATAAAACCATATACTAACTGACCCGTGCACATATTTTTTCATAAATACATACAGAAGTGGCTGGAAGTAGAGACACTAAACAGTTAACTTCTGGAAAGGGGAGTAAGATTGGGTATGAATAAAAGGGAACATTTGCTTTTATATCATTTGAACTTTTTCTCATGACAAGAAAGTTCTTTTTAAAAAATACATTGTAAAAAAGAAGAAGGAAGATAAGTCCATGTCCATTGTGAAGCTCCTCACACAGTCTGGATTGGAAAAATGTCAAATGAGCAATTTGGAGGAAGGAAGTTAATGTCACAGTAAGAGTGACAAATTAATAATAAAATGTGCCCTAACTCTTATAATTGTTCAGTTACTGCTCTGACATTTAAAAAACATTACAACCTTTATGGTAAGTGCCTTTATCTGGCTTATGAAATGATTATGAAATTAGTTTGACAGTATCTTGCACTTAGATTGTGTAAAAAAGAACATTTACTTAACCCATGTCATGTACATAGCAGATACTTGGCATTTGTTGTACTTAACAAACAAAATCCCTAGCAAATCTACTAATAGTTTAATATTTGCAATTCCCATAGGAATATCAAGTCTTCTTAATCAAGAGACATCTTCTCTAAATGTCATTCTTTATCTGAAGATGCTGCAGGAAGCCATATTGTCAAATAAATCGGACATTTGATTTTTTCCACCACTGGCTCTAGAACTTCACACCTCCCCAGGGTAGTCATGGATGTAAACTTTCTGAAAGACTGAACCACTTTGTCAAGTACCATTTTAGAACATCTTACCAGGGCTGTCACAGCTTCTCATAGCTAATACCTAAGCAACCACACAAAGGATTGTGAAGTTTGGTGGCTGGGGTCTTGGGGAAAAGCAGGCAAGTCTATCAGCCCCCACACCCTCACTGAATGCCGGCGCGATGCATACAGGATCTTAGATCTTAGATAAGGGAAATACATTTCAAAGAACATGAACTCCAGTCTATGCTCAAGAGAAAACAGCAAGTATGTGATTTAAAGATTTGGTATTTTGAGCTCATCTTTAAGGTGGTTCTTCACTTGCTGCTAATCATTACTGTTTAGGATGCGATGATTTTCAAATTGGCAGGTTCAGAAATTCAAACGTGCAAAATTATCTGAAGTTGAGCTCACTAATTGGACTGACTTGTGATAATCAGATTTGCAGGAGGTTCACTTACAAACGAGACCCGTGAGTTTATTTATTTGTACTACCTCCCAAACACCTCCCAGAGTATGGGTTTCACCTGCTGTATGTACTCCTTCCCAGAGAAGAAGGGCTACATTAAGTCCAAATGATTAGCTGGCAGACACTAGAGTCAAGAGTAGGGAATTGGGTGATTTTTTTTTTTAAAAAAGGTTATTGATTTGTGGTATGAGGATAACTTCAGGGCTAATGAAAATATCTGCCTGGCTGATTTTACACCTGGGTTGGTCCAGCAGGGAAAGCCTCTTCCTTGATGGTGCCAGGGGACCTGAAAAACTATTCTCATCGACTCCTCGTTAAGGGTTTAGTTCTCGCATGAGCCCATGGCTATGCAAGTGTCCTCAGTTGCCAATTGGTCTTGATTTCCAATTACATTAGTGAAGATGGACTTTTCCAACTGAACATATTAAAAAGTTAAAACTCAAACTAGATTAAGCAAAAAATGTTCAGTGATTTACTCATCCCTGTAACAAATATGGTGGCCAAAGGGATAAAATGGGCTGATTGTCCAGGCCCGGGTTTCTCAACCACCCCTAGGATGAATCTGACCTCCGGAACATCACAAGGATGGAGGGAAGATAGAGTTTCTCCGATGGAAAAGAAGACTGGATGCTGGGCAGGCAAAGCATCATTACCATCCATCATCATCATCATCATCATCATTATCATCATCATCACCATCATCACCTACTACACCAACTTTGTGGTTGAGATCCTTGGCCACACTCCCCTCCCCAACTCAGAGCCATTCTCAATAGTTAGGGGAACACTAACACCAATCACTAATACAGTGATGGATCATTGATTCCCTCTGGGAGAAAAAGAAGCAGTACAAAGCAGAGAGTATTGGAGTCGGCTAAAGACTTAACTTCATTTCAACAATTTAAAGATTTATCTTTCTATTTGCCTATTAGCCTATTTGATGCTTCACCTCGTTCCTATTATCCCAGAAGCTCAGTCTCGAAAAGGTAACATATGACAACTTAATGTAACAAATAATAATTATAAAAGTCCTGTGTGCATTGACTTAAGGATTACAATTTCAATTTTAAAATGATGGGTTCAACATGATTTATGCCTGGTGAAGATTGTAGGAATTAGGAAGAGCAGACAGAATTATGAGAATCAAGGAGTCTGGGCTGTGACGTGAGAGACCGACTCACAGCACATATAATGAGCTATTTCCCTCACTATCTGAGGCTAGAATTTAAGGCTAATAGAGAAGGAGCTCCGTAATTATGGTTACAAACTTAGTTCCAATCTTGGCTTTCTCACTCGCTAGTAATACAGCCTATGACCAAGTTACTGAAATGTAACAAAGTTTCTTGAGCTCTGACTCTGTATCAAGCACTTACATACATAATCTTTCATCTTTATAAGAACCTGGAAGGGAATGGCTCAATTATCAATTATCAAATGCTGTCAATGAGAATACATCATCAGTTTAATAGCAATTCCACAGGGATACCTGGGTGGCTCAGTTAAGCACCTGCCTTCCCCTCGGGTCACGATCTCAGGGTCCTGGGATTAAGTACTGCATCGGGCTCCCTGCTCAGTGGGGAGCCTGCTTCTCCCTCTGCCTGCTTCTCTTCCAGCTTGTGTTCCTCTCTGTCAAATAAATAAATAAAATCCTTTAAAAAATTAAAATGAAAGGCTCTTTAGAGCACAAGAAAATGGAGTAGTAAGTATCCCATTTCATATATGAGAGCACTGAGGCTTAGGGAACCTTATCTCGCCTAGGTCACACAGCTTACAAGCAGTGTGAAGAAGAAAAGGCAAGAACAACCCCTGGACCAGCCAAAGGCTGAGTGTCGCTGCATCCCAGCGTCCAGGACCTATGTTCCGCCATTGCCACCATGCCCAGGAGAAAGGCTGAAGGGGGAGCTAAAGAAGATAAAGTCAAGGTGAAGGATTAAGCCACAGAGAAGATCTGCTGTCTGCTAATCCTGCTCCTCCAAAGCCAGAGCCCAAGCCTAAAAAGGTCCCCTGCCAAGAAGGGAGAGAAGGTACCCAAAGGGCAAAAGGGGGAAGCTGGTGTGGGCACAGATGGGAATAACCCCGCAGAAAACCGAGGTGCCCCAATTGACCAGGCACAGAAAGCTGAAGGTGCTGGACATGCCAAGTGAAGCATGTGCATTTTTGATAACTGTGTACTTCCGATGACCCCACAGTTTGAAATATTGTTGTTTTTTTTTATCAAGTTTTATAAAAATTCAGAATTTTGTTTTACTTTTTTTAAAATGATGTGTTGTTGGCACACAGAGTGCTTTGTTGTTGTTTTGGGCGAGGGGCATATTGTCACTAACATATCTCTGAAGCTAGATTGATGAAAGGGTAAAACACTTGGGCCCCTGGGTGGCTCAGTCACTTAAGCATCTGCCTTTGGCTCAGGTCATGTTCCTGGGGTCTCGGGATCGAGCCCCACATTGGGTTCCCTGCTTGGCAAAGAGACTGCTTCTTCCTCTCCCTCTGTCCCTGCCCCTACCCCCCTGCTGTGCTCTCTCACTCTCTTTCAGGTAAATAAATAAAATCTTAAAAAACAAAAACAAAACAAAAAAACCAAGGGGAAAAACACCTTTCCCTTCTAGTTTTGAGAAACTTCTCTCTCGGTTGCCAAGAGGAGGGATTTCTTGATGTTGACACACATGAGCTACCTTGGCACAAATGCCTTGGTGGTGTGGAAAGACTAAAATTCATTTTTTTATATCCTCTTCTCCCTCTCTGCCTTCAACATAGACTTGACCTCCTTAAACCCAGAGGCCTGTTGGAACCTGACCCCAAGGCATGGTTCTCATTATGTCAGGCAATCTGGACTTTACAGCGTCACCATGGAGATGGCATCTCTCGAAAGAGTTCCTTTTTTAGCTTGTGGATCTTTAGATTCGTAATTCTGCCATTTTCATTTCATTTCCGGAAAATCAGGGTCAGCTTGTGAAAAGCTGTTAAGCAACATGCTAAATGTCAGCTGTCAACCCTCACTCTAAACTTTCCGTGTTCAGATCATCAGATGAAGACTTCATTAGGTTTTGTAGTGGCTTTCTGCTTTTGCTAGCCCATTGAAGAAGGGAGTTCAAAGGTTGTTGTATACTGTTAACTATCATCTGCCCATGTCCTGCCTGAAATACTGTGATTGTTTATGAAAAGTATCTTTATTTTTTTTAATTTATTTATTGGGGCGCCTGGGTGGCTCAGTAGGTTAAAGCCTCTGCCTTTGGCTCAGGTCATGATCCCAGGGTCCTGGGATTGAGCCCCACATCGGGCTTTCTGCTTGGTGGGGAGCCTGCTTCCCCCCTCTTTCTGCCTGCCTCTCTGCATACTTGTGATCTCTGTCTGCCAGATAAATAAAAATATTTTTTAAAAAAAGATTTATGTATTTACTTTAGAGAGAGAGAAGGAAAAAAGCATGAACAGGAGGGGCAGAGGGAGAGAGAGAATCTCAAGCAGACTCTGCACTGAGTGGGGAGCCTGATATGGGGCTCCATCTCAAGACCCTGAGATCAAGACCTGAGCTGAAACCAAGAGTAGGATGCTTAATCAACTGCACCACCCAGGTGCCCCAAAAAGAATCTTTAATAAGGCTGGATACAGATTGAAACAAAATAAAACAATGTCATATAGCTTATTTCTGAATATGGAGCCAGAAATTGAATCCCAAATCTATTTGACTTCCACTCCCCACACTACCTTCAATGTTGCCATAGCTCCTTGGTTTCCCCATGCATAAAACAAGGATGGTAATAGGTACCTCCCGAGATCATCACAAAAGTCAAAGAGTATCTGTGAAATCATAAATGCCCAGAGGTAACTGGTGCTTATTATTCTTTTTAACAACCAAACAACCATAGAAATGTACCAAGTGAGTAGAAAAGAAGAAAATTAAGGGGGTTGGGGATTGACAAAATAGGAACCAGGCAGACTTTACCTTAAGGTGACTTCTGCCTTGGGCAGGACTTCCTGTAAATCGCCTTCTGGGGAAGAGTTCAGTCTCAGGACATGGAAAATCCAAATTATCAATTAGGGCTCCAAGTGGTTGAGCTGCAGGTACCAGGTACCTCATTAAAGTGGCTTAATTAGTCAAAGACTTCCTTTGCTGAGACTCACCCCAATTAAACAATGAAATTTTCCCAACATGACTTGATAAAAATCAATCTCTTCATTAAAATGTTTAAACACAACCGATGGTGTACTCTATGTTGGCTAATTGAATCTAAATTTTAAAAAAATGTCTAAACACAACTAAATGTAGTCAAAAAATAAAAACAAGTAAGGTCTGAGCAAAGGAGGTCTACATTCTGGATCGATTAGGTGTTTTTCTCTTCTATTCCTTAATTGTTTCCATTCCTAATCCCTTTCTTCTTTTATCCCCATGTTCCACTTTGAGAGGAAATGCTCACCTGCTTAATTCCATGCCAAAAGTCTTTCCTTAATACAAGATAAGGCCACTCAACAGACTCAATCTTATTATTTGCTGTGATTACTTTCCTTCCCAACCTTCCCCTAACTTGCCTTTATTATAGCTTTTAATGCTGTTTTCCTCTGGTCTGTTTAAAGTGACTGTGCTCCTTTAGAGAGGACAGGCAATAAACTTTTTTTTTATTAGAAAAGCCATGCACTGAAGATTGCCAACCCCGGGCTTCCTTTGTCTTTCAAAACTCTGCTCATTCCCTGACCTGAGGAAATTCACTGGGCTTTTTTTATGATGAGCATCTCTGTTAATTTTGAAGGACGCCCATAACAAATTACCACAAACTAGGTGGCTTATGACAATAGAATTGTATTCTCTTGGGGCACCTGGGTGGCTCGGTTGGCTTAGTGTCTGACTCTTGATTTTCGTTCAGTTCATGATCTCTGGGTTATGGGATCAAGCCCTGTGATGGGTTCCCTGCTGGGTGTGGAGCCTGTTTAACATTCTCTCTCTCTCACCCTCTCCCTCTGCTCCCTTCCACCAAAAAAATAATGTGTTCTCTCACTGTTCTGGAGGCCAGGAGTCTGAAATCAAGGTGTCAGTAGAACCATGCTTCATCTGAAGATTCTAGGGAAGACTCCTTCCTTGCCTCTTCCAGCCTCTGGTTGGCTGTGGACACATCACTCCAGTCTGCTTCTATTTTCACACGGCCTTCTTCTACATTTGTCGTCTGTGTTTCTCCTCTTCTAATAAGGGCACTTCTTTTAGGATTTAGGGCCACCCAGTTAATCCAGGATGCTCTCATCTCAAAATCCTTAACTTAATCATATCTGCAAAGACCCTCTTTCCAAAGAAAGTCACGTTCACAAGTACCTGGGGGCTAAAACTCACATGTATCTTTTGGGGGCTCCCATTCAACCCCTAATGATAACTAATAACTAATAACCTCTTAAATCCTATAACTGTCTTTCCCTTTTAAATTGTTTCCTATATTTTTGTTACAAATATATATTTCCTATGTTGTGGAATAAAAGAAGACATTTTAAGTGTATAATACTTTAATGTCTCCTAGTTTCCAGTATTTGAACATCATTCAGGAGTTTACAAAGTTCCTTTCCATTTATATCTCTTTAGATGTAAGGAGCAATGCTGGGTGACAGGTCTAACATATATTATCACTCTAGAGATCCAGAAGCTGAGGCTCAAAGACTTGTCCAAAGTCTCGTGCCACTGTAAGTTAGGGTTTCTTGAATCTTCATCTTTTCATCATACAACAGATGAGAAAAGTTGAGTGCTTCTCTTTCTTTTTTTTTTTTTTGAAGATTTTATTTATTTATTTGAGACACAGTGAGCTAGCCAGCGAGAGAGAAAGAGAGAGAGAGAGAGAATGAGCAGGGGGAGCGGCAGAGGGAGAGGGAGAAGCAAACTCCCCATTGGGCAGGGAGCCCGTTATGGGGCTCGATCCTGGGACCATGGGATCATGACTTGAGCTGAAGGTAGATGCTTAACCAACTAAGCCACCCAGGCACCTGAGTTTTTTTTCATTTTAAATATCTACAGAACATGTTCATCTTAAACATTAATCTTGTCAGAAGTGAGAAACCCCACTAGCATTTAATCCCTAGGACTTAATTAGCTCACTCAATGCAACAGCATCTAACACATATTTGGAAACCATTTATCTGTGGTCATCTGGTCAAAACATAACCTCTGGCAGCTCATTCTTACATGGTTGTCTGTCCAGCATAGAAATGGTGATTGTCTGTGAGTGGTTTTCATGAGTATGTTCTCTCCTTCTGAAACTGAGGATGTCTTAGATGGCTATAACAGAATAGAGTAGAACCATGGCGATAAATAGACGAGCTCAGTCCAGTAGGAGGGCTTCCTGAACAGTGGCCAAAGAGGGTCATTTATAAAAGGCACAAAACAGGGGTGCCTTTCCCTTCTAGAAGGACTCTGAGTGCTGAAAACCTGGCTTGGAGGCAGAAGATAACAACTATTATTTTCCCATGAACTTGAGAGAAAACAATATACAATCGTCCTGAGAAGCATAACCTTTGGCCCTCTCTGGAATGCAATATCCTTTCCAAGTGGGCAAACCCTTGATGGTGTTGATTCGGTTTTGTGTTTGCTTCTAATAATAAAAGGGAAGTGGGAGATTTCTGGTGGCAGGCAGCCTAACCATTCATCTACAGACTTGGTATGTGTGTACGTATTTACTTTGAATTATGTAAGTTATTCTTGTTTAATCATTTCTGTTGACTTTAAAGAAGGAAACAGTACCTATGCAAAAAGTTAAATTTATCATGCCCCATGTACAAAGATTGCTTCAGACGTTTCCCATTTCAAAAAAAACAGTGATTTGTCTAATATCAATCAAATCCAGTGTGCATGGAACAGAAGATCGCAGAACTAGAGATGAAATAAATAGCCCTTGCTGGGTCCTTTGAGAGGCACATAAATTATGAGGAAACTTCTACAAGTAAGTATGACGTAATGCATATCTTTGTGTGCTCTTTTCTATCGGTACTTTCTCCCTCCCTCCCTCTCTCTCTTCCTGTTAGCAGGCCAAGAGGCTCCATAGACTCACCGCCAGCCTACATTTCAGCCGTCTGCACACGCATAATGCCATACTCTAAGATTCTTTAAGAAGCACGATGAACTCCTAAACATAGTTTTTATCAGAGCCTGCAACCTAAAGGAATAGTCTACGATGATCAGAAGCATACTGAGCAGAAGTGCAGTTGCCGTAGTTCCCCGACTCCGAAAAGGTGTTGAGCAAACTGATCATAACCCTTACCCTTGTAATGGTCACACTAGTGGTTCCTCATCCAAATCCCCTTTCCCAGGCCAGTACGCCTGTTCCCTAGCTGCTAGGGATGGTAGTTGCTGAAAGCTTACAGCTTCTTCTTTCTCCAGAGAATTGCTCTTGGCCGAATGGAACCATCTAGCAAGGAAGTTGACACCTTACCCCAAAGCTGACAACTGACTGGCTAGGAAGCACGAAAGTCAGGCCCACTCTGCCTGAAGGTGTGGCTGTGTGGTATAGTCAAACTGCAAACCTCCCTATGGGATCCCTCTGAAGCTAGTCTCCAGGTGAAACCACCATGTTTTTTCATGTTTTCCCTCGTTCCATCCAGCTTCCCTCCTTCTCATTCTCCTGAGAATCCTTGCCCAAGAAATCCCTGTCTCAGGTTCTGCTTCTAGAACCTTGTGGAAGACACTTCCTTGATGTGGAGAGCAAGAGCCATCCTAGACAATAGAAATGCTGCTTTTTTTGTAGCAACCAACCAAGAGGACCTTCCCTCTGCACTCTGACCTCTGACCCAAATCAGGTGCTCCCTCTTTCTCCCTCACCCTTGTAGCCAATGAGCCACCAAATAAAACCTCTATCTCCTCAACATCTTGTTATCCTGAGTGCTTTCCAGTCACCACCCCAGTTCAGTCTCTCGTGGCTTCTTAACTACAGTAATGGCATTTCTTTCTACTGGTCTTCCTGACTTCAGGCCTAGCTGGTAATCTTTTTTTTAAAAAAATATTTTATTTATTTATTTGACAGAGAGAGAGTACAAGCAGGTGGAGCGGCAGGTAGAGGGAGAAGCAGGCTCCCCACTGAGTGGGACTCAATCCCAGGACCCTGGGATCATGGCCTGAGCCAAAGGAAGATGCTTAACCTTAACTGAGCCACCCAGGCGCCCCTGTCTGGTAACTTTCTGAATGTCAAATCTGATCATGTTCCTTTATCCTCAAACACTCTCATTGGCTGCCTTACTACTATCAGCGTAATGATAATGGCCACCCTTTATTATATATTAAGTGATTCACATGCACTATCTTATCCTGTAAAGTAACACTGCAACAAAGTTACAATAATCCTCTTTTGCTGGTAAGAACATAGAGTCTCTGGAAGGGTAAGATTTATCCAACATCCACAGCTAATCAAGGATTGATCCAGAAAGTGTTTTGGCTGACTCCTAGGCCATGCTGTTAATCTCATTACTAGGTCGCCTCTCAGTAAACCCAGACACAGCATTCGGGCTTTCAAAGCCCTCTATGGACATTAGATGAAAATAATTTCTCAAATTTATCTTCTCCCAACTCATCACACTCCTCATGTCAGCTCTCCCAGACAACTGGTTCTTCCTTCCAAACACTTTGAACATCCCTCTTTCCTGCTCCTGCCGATGTATCTCACCAGAGCTCAATTTGCCCACAACTCCACCTTCACCCTTGTGGCCGACTGTGTGCATTCTCTTCTACAGTGTGACCTTGATCCTCGAATCTGGACTGGCTCTCTCCTTACCAATAAGATACAGTAGAAGTGACATTGCGTGACTCCCAAGGCCAGGTCAGAAAAGCCCACACAGTTTTCTGCCTGAGACCACCATGCTATGGAGGCCACGTGCACCCCAGTGACAGCCCACTTGAGCTCTCAAATGATTTCCGGCTGAGAGCCGGCATCAACACCAGCCCTGTGTGGGCGCCATCTTGGACATCCAGCCCCTGGAGGCTTCAGATGACTATACACCATCATATGTGACCACAACCACTTAAGAGACCCCCAGGAAGAACTGCTCCACTGAGACCTTCCTGAATTCCTAAACATAAGATTTTTAGATAATTAAAAGGATGGTTTAATGCCACTAAGTTTTGGGGTAAATTACACAACTAAGTTCTGAGGTAAATTACACAACCAGAGAAACCATGACAGCCTTATGATCTCCCAGTGCCCTAATTAAACGCTAGTCTCTGTAGGAGGCCTCTTTTGTCAGATTTAATTTCCACCTCTGGAAACTCTCATAACAATTAGCTTCTCAAGTACATCACATATTAAAGTTGGCCTTGTATTAGTTCTTCGTGGGCTTACCTTTTCCCTCTAATCCACACATTTTGAGGGTAGAAAGAGTGCAGTACTGATATTCATTAATCTTTATATTCCATTGCTACTAACCCTGTGCCTGGTACTAAGTAGATCCTTAATAAATGTGTGTCGTCCTGAACTAAACCGAAGAGATAAGGAATAACTTATTCTCTGCCAATAGGAAAGAGTTGTAAATCTCCTGTTGCAGATATTTGTAGAGAATTGTAGGCCTAGTGGAGTTCTAGCCTTTTGCTGCACTCCAGACCCAAATAAAACAGTAAAATGTGCCAATAAAAGAGTAGAAAGCCCCCATGAAATAGAAGAGATAGTATAGAGCCCAATCATTGAAGAAAATGGGTTCTGCCAGCCTAGGTAGGAATATCAGCTCTACCACTTATGAGCTTCACGTTCTTTGTAAGCTCCTTCTCATCCAGAACTTTAGTTGTCTTCTCTGGAAAATGGATTTATAGTGCCCCCCACCTAGGGCTGTCCTAAGGAGGAAACGAGATAATTTCTGTAAAGCACTTAATTTGATGTTTCAATAATAAGCTTTTGATAAATGATACTCATATAATAGGTAAGTGAGTGCACTTTACAATTCCTAGGACAACATCAATTTCATAACTTCATTCTTAGAAAACACGATGATTTGTCATGTAAATCACATAAAACCACTATTTGTAAGAGTCCTTTTAACTATATCCACAGACTATAAATAAACCTTTGCCAGATCCTTTGTCTTGATTTTTGTTTGAAAAAATATAGTCACCATGCCCATAGACCACAGGACCAAAATCTCCTGCTTTTTTTTTTAAAAAAAAGATCTTATTTATTTGATTGAGAGAGTGAGCATAAATTGGGTGGAGAGGCAGAAGGAGAGGGAGAAGCAGACACCCACTGAACCAGGGGGTGGGAAGATGTCAAACGTGGGGCTCAATCCCAAGACCCCAGGATCATGAAATGACTTGAAGACAGATGCTTAGCTGTCTGAGCCACCCAGGCACCACTAAAATCTCTTGCTTTTCATGAGTTCTCCTCTATGCCGTGAGGACCATGAGGGCCCACGCCTTAATCACTCTTCTACACCCCACTGGGACACAGAGGAAGAAGAGTGTCTTAAGCTGGATTTGGCGGCCAGCTTCTGCTCTGACAACACTGATTGCAAGTTGTT
Organism: Lontra canadensis; assembly: GCF_010015895.1. Classification (NCBI taxonomy): domain Eukaryota; kingdom Metazoa; phylum Chordata; class Mammalia; order Carnivora; family Mustelidae; genus Lontra; species Lontra canadensis. Next base: position 3,496,643 of record NW_022631125.1, read on the forward strand.
GGCCTGGACTGTAGATAATGCTTCCTAGGGAAACTTGATGAGGCAAGACCCCCAAAGCGGCATTTAGAGGCAAAATGTGACATTACTAAGTGAGGTGCAATTCTGGGGCTCAGTGTTTACACTTTCGAATTCCCGGGGGTCATCATTCCCATAGGACACAATGTAATGGCATCCCCTGGATGTGTGCACTGTGAACACTACATACTGCTTGGACCCTTACTGAATCTGCCTTCCCTACTGCGGGGGGTTGGGAGGGAGCTTGGAGCACACTCTGCCCCAATCTGTAAGTTCTTTCAACTGTGGGTACTGAGAAGTACTTTATTGTGGAAAAGAACACAGAATAATTTGCGTAATGATTACAAGATGTAAAGAGATACTCTGAAACCATTATCTCACATGAAAGGCTCAAAACAGATTTGGCTTCCCTATTTTTCCAAAACAGAGACAACTCTTTCAGCATAAACTTTTGTTAAGTAAATGTTCCAGTTTTCTTTTCTCAAGAAAGCCCTTCTTCCTCCTTCAAAACAAATCAGCAAATAAAGTTGTCCACAGCCCTACTCATTATGCGACATTTATGAGCAGGACATCAGTGGGGAATATAATGAAAGCAGATAATTTGAAACTTCCCCCCAAAATGATTTTAAATATAATGGAGGGCTAAAAACAAAAACAAAACAAAAAAACAAACAAACCCCCCAAACCCAATCTTTGGTTTTGTTCCTTTGTTCTTAATGTGTGCATTTTGTATTATTCATGAGAGTTCTTTGGGGTGGCTTAGATAGTACAAAGCCAATGCTGAATCAAAAACCTGGACTACACTCAAATAAACCCAGAGGTATGGAATGTTCTAGCAATGAGGGTCTTAGAAGATCTTGCTTAAGTCCATCCTAATCCCTTGGGCTCCAGCCTTTCCATTGCCTTTTAGGCTGTCTTCAACGGAAATGGAAAAACTTCTCACCATTACCATCCTTTACCATACAGGAAGTCAGTCCATCCTTTTGGGTGTATGTCATTGGGTTCCCAAACATTTACCCAAAGAAAAGACCCTGAAACCCACATGCTTTAGCTTTCTTTTATTGGTTGTCTCTGCTGGCCCCTGAATGAACTGGGGAGATGGAGGGGATGGGAGGGAAGCATGGGCCTTTGTTAGTATGAAAGAATTGGAATAGGACAATGTTAATAAGTAGCCTTCTTCTGTACTAAACACAATTCCCTAGTGTGGAAAACTTTTATCATGATCAGTGAGAGTGCTATGATAATAGCCACAATCCCTACTCACTTCCCACTACTCTTTACGGAACCCCAACTAGGGACCAAACACAATGAATCTTCATAACAACTTGGCAAGATGGACATTACTGTTTTACTGAAAATGAAACCAAGATTCAGAGATAAGGTCATCGAGCTACAAGTCAGCAAGAGCTGGGATTGGATGCCAAGTCCACTGACCGCAAAGCCCACAGCCACCTGCCTCTAGCTTATGCAGACAACACTGCAGTTTAAACCATATGCTGCCTAAAAATATAGGTCGGGTTTAGATCCATAAGCAGAATCTCCCGGTAGGACCCAAAGATTTTCCTCTCATTTGGATATCTTGTGCCTTGCCAAGATTTCAAAAGAAAAGAGTCACCAGTCCTTATATCCTGTTATATCCTAAAATGTACTAAACCTTCCTCACCCTTCCCTCTGCCTACCCATGCCATCTACTTTCCAACACTCGCTGGCAGTCACGGCAATGGAAAGGGCCATGGAATCAGTAGCCGCATGGGATGAAATGGAAGCATAAATTTTAAGCAGATGTGTGTCCCCGTTCTTCTGGAAACAAACAAAAAAGTATGGGTACGCTGCACCAAATGTAGCATCACCAAAATAAGATATGGCATATATTCATTCATTCACTAATACTTGATGAGCAATTAAGATGATCAGATTTTCCCTAACACTTTTTCTTCTCTAGGAGGAGTCTACCTTGGTACAATCTCTCTGGAGGACAACTGAGCAATATCTATGAAATCTACAAAAATTACACGTGCATGTACCATTTGTGGCAGACTACTTTCCCCTAGAAACAGAGACTGCAACAAGGATTCTTGTGCAGGTGACTTACTGAGGAAATGTTCTCCGGAGAAACCTGCAGGGGAGTAAGGGAAGTGGGGTGTCAGGAGAAGGAACTAGGGCAAGATGCAGATTCAGATCCATCTAGCCTCAGCCTGATCCCACAAGGCGCTCTTGAGTGAAAAGTGGATCGCAGAGGCCGTCCTGGCCAGAGACAAAGAGGCCAGGCTGCTACACCCATGCACCTGTTAGTCGTTGGTCAAGGGCCACCCCCAGAAGGGCGTGTGACTTCTAAGACATCTGCAGGTCAGGCAGCAACTGTCAGTCAACAGCAGTTCCCCAGAAAAGAAAGCAGGTGTGAACTTTCAGCAACCACCACCTGCTGCAGCTAGGAAATGGGTATGCCAGTCCCATAAAAGAGTTCCGGGCCAGGCACCAACAACAACTGCCATCGTTGGACCCAGCAATCCTGTATCTAGTAATTTATCCTCTGTATGTTTGCACTTGTGCAAAGTAATGCACATCCAAGTTTATTCATCTTTGAATTGTTTATAATTGGAAAAGACCCATCAATAAGTGACTGGTTAGTTACATTACGGCACAGCCATACAACAGAATATTTGGTAGGTGTGGGAAAAATAAGAGTAAGGAAACTTCCCGTGTATGGATATGGGATGCCTTTAAGCATGTATTTCCACGTGAAAAGAGCAAGGTGCAGAATGTAATATGTATAGTATGCCACTATATATGTCTGTTTTAAGAACATATATACACACGTGTTTATATATACTTAAGTTAACCCTAGAAGGATAGACAAGACATTGGAAACTGTGGCTGGAAGACAAGTGGAAGGGAAAGTTTATGGCGTATATCACTTTGTACCTTGTAAATTTTAAACTATATGAATATATTACCTATTCAAATAAAATGAATGAAGATGGATGGATGGATGGGTAAATAGATAGATAGATACATACATATATACATACATACACACATACATACATACATACATATATATATATACAGAAATTTGGCCTGAAACCCACCCAGGAGTTTCTGCCTCTCCTTTGACAACCCAAAGAGGCAGAACCATAGGACATTTTAAAACTCAAATGTTTTCCTATTCAGGGTAAGTAACTTCCTTCCTGATGATAGCTGATGTACTCCCTGCACTTGTGTGTAATTTCTGTTTTAACCAATAGCCCCTTACTTTCCAACCGCAATAGGCTTTCTTTTTGAATTCAGAGCTATAATGGAAAGTCAGTATTTCCCAAAATGTATTAAATTTAGGCCCCATAGGTTTTTCTCTCTCTTTTTTTAAAAGATTTATTTATTTATTTGGAGAGAGAGGTGAGGGGAGAGGCAGAAGGAGAGGAGGAGAGAGAGAATCTCAAGCAGACTCTCCACTGAATGTGAAACCTGATATAGGGCTCGTTTCCATGACCCTGAGATCATAACCTGAGCCGGAATCAAGAATCAGATGCATAACTGACTGAGCCACCCAGGCGCCCCTAGGCTACCTAGGTTTCTGTGCTGCAGAACTTATCAGAGCCCTTAATGCTACAATGTGCTTCTGAATCTCCTTAAAGACGCAGAATTGCCCCTTAGACCATTTGATTGCAGAACTAGAGAAGTGCTCAGCTGGGCAGTTCTTGCTTAAGCTCTCTCAATGACTGGAGTGATCTGAAAGTTCGACTGAGCTGGATGTTCAAAATGGCTCATTCACGTGGCTGGCAATTTGGCTGTTGGTTGGAAGTTCAGTTGCGCTGGGTTGCTGGAGCACTTCCGTATGGCCTTGACAGCATGTGGGTCTCAGGGTGGTTAGATTCCTTACATGCACCTGGCTTCTCCACAGCCAGGTGTTCCAGGAACCAAGCAGAAGCCACATGGCCTTCTCTGAACTTGCCTCAGAGATTATGTGGCTCATTTCTGTTGGTTCCACTGGTGACAAAGGAGTCGCTAAGGACAGCCCAGATTCAAGTGGAGAGGCCATAAAACACACCTGAGAAGAGCATCAAGGAATTTGTGGACATGTCTAAAAATTGCCACGGTTCTTTATTCCTGTGATTGCACAGATGGGGCCCAAGAAGAATATTTCACCAAAATAAACAATTGAATCCATGCTGCAGAAAAGATCAACTTGTAGTAGATGCATTTCAGCCTCAAATACAAGGTTTCCTTAAGCACTCAAAGGGTGCTCTATAAACATGCAGTAACTTTTCATCAAAGGCAAAGCTGGTTTCTGCATGAACCTGTTCTGGACTGTGAATCATGTCTAATTGTCATGGAATCATGCCATGTGTTAACTGCATGTTTCACTGACTTATTTTTGAAAACTGACAGATAAAGCTGGTTTCAAGATTAATTATAGTGTAGAAGAAGGAAAGAGCTGTCAAGTGTTCTATATCAGTCTATTTAATAATCATACCATTTGCAACTATGCAGAAACTATAGAATTTCTGACCAATTTCACCATGTTTATGAGGATTGCACTGTGCATCCTTTTTGAAACTAAAATTTGTTTTTTAATATTGATTTATTGATTAATTTATCTTTGAGAAAGAGACAGAGAAAGGTGGGGAGAGGCAGAGGGAGAGGGAGAGAGAGAATCTTAAGCAGGCTCCGTACCCAGTGCAGAGCCCGATACATGGCTTGATCTTACAACCCTGAGATCATGACCTGAGCTGAAACCAAGAGTCAGATGCTTAACCAACTGAGCCACCCAAGCACCCCTGAAACTAAAATTTGAGGGGATGAAATGATGCACTATGGTTTACTTTGACAGAAAAAAACCAAAACCCCATTAATCTTCACTAGAGGCATTTTGAGTCCTTGGTTTGGATCATCAGTATTACCTCAATCTTTCAGAGATGTTTGTCTATGGAAGTAAAGTTGAACATCCAGATGAAAGAAAATGCTGACTTCCTTTACCATCTAACTAAAGGAAGAAAATGTCGGTAGGATTTAATTTCATCAGAACAATAAATCAAAAACGAGGACCCCCCACTTAAGCATATTATAGTGGCTTATAGTTCCTTGTCAGCAAGTCTGAGGATTATGTAATCACTTACAAGTGCCTTCTCTCCAGTCCAGTAAAACGACATTAGCAGCGAAAGCTCAGAGAGTGTGTGAGTAATGCATAATTAACACATTTTGGAAATCATGTGGCTGAGGCAAAGAAATCTTTCACAAGCTCTTAATGTACAAGAAAGATTTTACATATTCCGTGAAGAGAGGAGAGAAAAACAGCTGAAGGCTGAAGGCTGCTTTGAAAAAAGATGGGATAATTTTTTAAGTGGGAAGGAGGCGTGGGTCTTTGTCCCAGAACCTGGTGCATTCGGTTAAGCATATTGGTCAAGGAGCCAAAGGAGGCAAATGGGTTTCTCTCCCCTCCAGCCAAATTGGAAAGAAGGACACCATTAATGAACCAACATTGAGCAAGTAAGTTGGGGCAGGATAGTGTGTCCTCAATGGCAGGTCACAGCACCGAACGCAAGGGACCGAAACAATGGGAGAAAGCTAAGGAGTGGAGGAAGGTTTGGTTTGTTCAGGAAAGCTGAAGTTCAAGAAAAGGAAACCATAGTGAAATACTGGGCACCACCTTCCCGATCATAGGCCAGTGTGCAAAGGGCTCTTGTCACTTTACTAAGAGTGGTCCAACTTCGCACCCTTCTAGGTTTTCCTTGCTATTAATGAGTCTACAGGGGTCACTGTGTGGACTGTGTTAAAGACTCGTCAGAGCTGAAAACTGGAAAAGGCCTTAGAGATCATTTGGTTCATCCGTTTTCACCTCAGGAGTCCTCTGGTTCTCAATACACACGATTTTCTTGTCTTCAAGGGTCCTCGGGCTCAACTGTTTGTTGTCAGCTTTGCATGGTTACCTCCTACGTCGAAGTTCTTCTCCACAATCTCCATTTTCTCAGAGCTCTCTGTGAACTCCAGACTCTTGGAATTGCCTGCCACTTCCCACTTGGCAGTCACCATGGCCAAATGCCATCACTTCCCGAACGTCTCAGGTTCCCACTTCCCTGCTGGAGAGAAAGCTGGCTGGGTCATTTCTGGACACTTGAGAGCTGTAATTTCCTGGAGAACTTTTTTTTTTTTTAAAGATTTTATTTATTTGAATGAGAGAGAAAAGGCACGAGACAGGGGGAGGGTCAGAGGGAGAAGCAGACTCCCCAATGAGCAGAGAGCCCGATGTGAGACTCCACCCTGGAACCCCAGGATCATGACCTGAGCTGAAGGTAGACACTTAACTGACTGAGCCACCCAGCCTCCCCCCACCCCCCCGCCCGGAGAACTTTTGAGAATGGCGTGTCCCTGGCCAGTGCTTCATGCTGGAAGCATTGATGGCTGTTACTTCAATCTTCCACCCACAACCTGTAGACCCTCATTCCCCTAGGTTCCCCACATCATGTAAACCCTTAAGCCCTTAGATTCCTGCAATGCACAGTGTGGCAGGAAACCAAACCAAACCCTGTCTTCCCATCAAAGTTTGCTTAGACAAAGAGAGATATCCAAACCTTCCTGGTGCACAGTGAGAGCCAACATTGCTACTTGAATGCAGGGATTCTGGGACTGAGAACTCCCACAGTGTGGGATCCAGCAATCATAAGCACCCTGGACCAAGGGATGCCCAAAAGACACATATTCACTGTGCCTCTTGATTTTAAGTATCAGAAACCCTTTGGAGCTAGCTTCAGCAGAAATGTATGAGAGGGGTATTATAAGGATACTAAGGTGTGTCCTGGAATAGAAGGTAGAGTTAGACAATCAAACTTCAAGAATAGCAGAGAGAACAGGGCTTGAGGAAAATGGGGTACTCATGAATTCTCCCTCTTCATCTTTAGATGTTTTTATTTCTCTCTGAATTTCTGCTTTGTTCTTCCCTTTCACTGCAGAAAGGTTTTCTCTGACTCCCCGGCAAATGGAAGCAAAGATTCTAGAATAGTTTATATAGAAGAAGCAGGTAGAAATAGGAAGAGAGCCATTCTCTTCCATCAAACCTCGACTGGGGTCAAGTTCACCAAAATTTGAATGCAGCCTGTGCACACAGAGGCTGGAGCTTCAGGCTGGAAAGAGGGCATGGCTGGGAATCTGGTAAGAGAGAAGTCTGAATTGGTACAGAATCATTTTCCAAGAGATGCCCCGGGTTCACTATGGAACTAAACATGCACATATGTGCGCGTGCGCGCGCACACACACACACACACACACGATGGTATACAGAGTAACGAACTCAGGAAACAGGGTGTGTGTGCCACTTCCATTCAATTTCCCACTGTGAAGGAAGGCTGAGTTGAGGCAATTGCCATACGTTTCAAGGAAGTTAAAAGGTAGGTGAAAAACAAACAAAGGAAAGGGAAAACAAAAAGCAAGGAAAAGGCACTCTGAATGAATGTGCAAACAAAAATTCTAGAGCACATAAAGAAGTTGTATGCTAATGAAAAAAATCTAACAAAATAATCTGATAATGAACTCAGTACAGGTGAAGTCAATGTTATGGAACAGAAAGAAACTTCAGAATAGTCATGTTTAAGGAGCTCTAGATCAGTGAAGGTGTAACATGCATTAGAGGAAGAGCAGGGGTCCTGCAGGGGCGTCTGGGTAGCTCAGTCAGTTAAGTGTCCCACTCTTAGCTTCTGATCACAAGCACTTACCCCCTCAGTGCCTTCTCACCCCCAAAGACCTGCTTCCCCTCTCCCTGAAGGCCATGAGTCCCATGCAGAGCTACTCATTTGCCCGTGGTGGCTCTGCTTGGTCATGACCCTGGAAAGCCTGGTCTCCTTTTCTCTTCCAGGTTCTGGGCTCGGTGAGCACTCTCCACTATGCCCCAGATGCCACTCTCATCTGGGGGACTTCCTACAGAAGGTCTTTTCTTTCCCTCCATGGTTGTTAGGGCTTTTTGAAAAATTATTTTTTAGAGTAGTTTTAGATTTACAGAAAAATGAATTGAAAAGTACAGAGAGTTCCCAAATGCCCACTCCCTCCACCACCAACCCAGTTTCCCCTACTGTTTACATCTTGCATCAATGCAGTACATTTGTTACAATGGATGAACCAGTATTGGTATATTATTAACTAAAGTCCATAGTGTAAATGTGTAATGACATGTATTCACCATTACTGTGTCATACAGAATAGTTTCACTGCCCCCCAAAATCCTCTGTGCTCCCCCTTCACATTCCTCTCTCCTACCCAACCTTCAGCAACCACCAATCTTTTTACTGTCTCCATAATTTTGCCTTTTCTAGAAGATCATATAGTTGGAAGCACACATGTAGCCTTTTCACACTGGCTTCTTTCACTTAGGAACAGGCACTAAAAGTTCCTCTAAGTCTTATCATGACTTGACAGCTCATTCTTTTTTTTTTTTTTAAGATTTAATTTTTTTTTAAAGAGAGAGCAAAAGATCACAAAGGGAGAGGGAGAAGCAGACCCACTGCTGAGCAGAGAGCCTGATGCAGGGCTTGATTCCAGGACCCCAAGACCATGACTTAAGCTAAAGGCAGATGTCCGACTGACTGAGCCACCCAGGTGCCATGATAGCTCATTTTGTTTTAGCACCGAATAACTCTATTATAACATTCCATTTTTATCTATTCACCTACTGAAGAACATTTTTATTGTTTCCAAGTTTTAGAAAATACGAACAAACTATGAACAATTATGCTATAAGCATCCATATGCAGGCTTTTGTGTAGACACAAGTTTCCAATTCCTTTGGATAAATACTAAGGAGCACTATTACTGGATGGTATAATAAGAGTATATTTACCTTTGTAAGAAACTGCCAAACTGTCTTCTGAAGTAGCTGTACCATTTTACATTCTGACCAGCAATGAATGCACGTTCCTGTTGCTCCATCACCCTGCCAACATTTGGTGTCATCAGTGTTCTGGGTTTGGACCATTCTAATAGGGCTGCAGTGGTATCTCCGTTGTTTTTATTTGCATTTCCCTAATGACATGGGATGTGAAGCATCTTTTCATATGCTTATTTGCCATCTGTATATCTTCTCTGGTGAGGTGCCTGTTCAGGTCTTTTTGCTCATTTTTTAACTGGGTTGTTTGTTTTCTTATTTTTGAGTCTTAAGTGAGGGCTCTTCTTTAACAACTAGTTTTTGAAAAGCCTAATTTCCAAGTTCTCCCAGGGCATTAACTACAAGCCACCAGACTGTCCCCTGAAATGTTTCACAGACCTTGAGTTGGGATTTTCCTTCTCCTTTCTGACTCCCATGGGAGTATTTTGATCCATGGACATGGACTGTGGAACTGTATGGGCCACCATTGGTAGACTTGTTTCTGGGTCCAGTTGATAACAAGAGCTGCAGCCAATGCATCTGGCCAAGCCTGCTAGCGAGGAAACATTTGCAGCCCACCGTGCTGTTACACTTGTGACAGTGATAGCTGCCAATGCTTGTTTGTAGTCATGTTGAAACACCACAGGATCCAGTTCACCTCTTTCCCAGGCCCTCCGAATCTCACATTTTTAAAGAAATCTGGGCATGAGGAAGTTGGGGGAGCAGAAGAGCATCGAGATTCTAAGCTGGCTGCAGCAACTGTTCAGATTACACTCATGTCTTTGACCCAGGTGATGAAGGTGCCCAGAGTTCTACCCAGGGCTAGTGAAGAGTGTGTAGGAAAAAGGAGAAGGTCTTCAATCTGGAAATGAGGTGAAAGAATCATGGAAAAGACCAAATATGGGAGTTGATTGGTATGGGGCATGAGTGTGATGCATCTGACTCTTCTGCCTGTGGATTTGGACTTGAAGCATGTGATGAGCTTCTTCCTGCTTCTCTGATGAAGTATGGGAGCACTTTACATCAACCTGAGGATCTGCAGTTATGACAAGCAACAGAATCTGACAACAACTTCGTTAAAGAAGGAAAATTACTGAACAAGTTGAAGGAAGGGAGTAAGAAGAGAAAAAAAGGAAAAAGATGACACTTTCAACAGGGAGAAGAAGTGAAAAAATCCCAGGTTTTCCTAAACTGGTTTCACAGCCCTTAATGCTGGGAAGAAGAAGGAGAAGGAGAAGAAAGAGAAGAAGGAGAGGAGGAGGAATAAGAAGAGGAGGAAGGAAGAGGAGTGCTCAAGGGGCACTAAATGACAAAGAGACAATAAAAAAAAATTCAGAAAGAGAAATAGTCTACCCCCAAAACAGGCATGAGGGGCATAAGCCTGTGGGAATAGGGGAGCACCTCCCACCCCTTGATCTCAACCCTCTGCTCTGCTTCTGACAAAGATTTGTCCAGGGGGTCACTGCCATGGTCTCTCTCACTGATTTGGACTTGAAGTAGCTGCTCAGTGAGTCTACAGAAGGAAGACCCCTCTGTGATATGGGGGATGAAAGAGATTCCCATGGGGTGGATTGAACCAGGAATTCAAAGAGTTCTCTTCCCTCTGCAAAGACCTGTCAGTGCCTTGGAGAGATGTACTGAGGAGTTGGGTCGGGCTTCCAGAACCACTAAGAGAGGGTACAAAGGAAGTCCTTTGCCTAGGATATTAATGGTATCCTATCAAACATGGAGGTACAAACGTGGGAGCTGAGCAGCCAAGTCCATTCTGAAATGCATGGCCATGGGAATTCCTTCCTGCTCTGCAGCAAGAACATCCTGCTTATACTGTCTCAAAAACTTCTCTGGGAGCTGGGGGGTGGCAGGAGAGGCCAGTGCATCTGAAGGAGCCACCATAGAAACCGAAAGAAGCTATTGGCAGGGCGATGCCAGAGCAGCTGGCCAAGTATCAGGATGAATGCCAGGCACACACACAAGCAAAGATTGCAGAGACGCAGGAAGAGGAGAAAGACACGGAGCAGAGAGAACAGATTTGTTCTGGTAAAGAAGAGGAAAAGGGGAAGAGAGCCTGGAAGAAATTGGGAGAGAATGCTGAAATCAAGGAGGTGCTCTGTCAGACAGTGGTCTGGAAAGAAACAAGAGCCATTCTGGGGAATAGAAGGGTGAAAGCTTTCCTGGATGCTGAGATCCAAACTCCCTGGCCCCAAGGCTGGGTGTAGACCACGTCTCTATGTAAGGAGAGCAGACCACATCATGGGCTGCTGACATCAATACTGACCAAGAAGAAAGGAATGGCTCTTTCAAAGTCAGGGTGAAGGAATCATAGACTAAGCCTCATAACATGGTCTTCATCCTTTCAGCCAAAGCTGGCAACACCATTGCTTTGCATCAAAGTCTCAGAACTTTATGTATAGTAAAAAAGGAATTTTCCAAAGCCCAACCCTCTGGACCATCCACCCTGCTCTGGTTCTCTGTAATCATCCTCAATTTTCTGGTGGAATGAACAGTGACACTGGAGCAGTCTGAGGAGAAAAGTCCCAAGAGTTCTGGCTACAAAGTGCACTCCTGCCAGGCTCCCCTGAGCAAAGCTTTCCAGAAGAACAACAGTCTTCATTGCAGCACCACAGAACCTGGACCCAAGTCAGTCTGTACGTGGCATTGGGCAGCACAGAACTTTCACCCCCGACCCCACCCCCCTAGTTCCATTTGGCAACGACCTCCCAGACCTGAAGTCTTCCACTAAGTCTCAGAGTCCATTTCTCCCCAGCATCCTCTTCAGGAAGCATTTCAGCCCCCAGCACAGTTCTCATAAGAACCCAGCTTCATCCTCTACCTCCCCGAGCCACATGGCAAGATGACATTCCAGCTCCTCAGGGCTATCCTACAAGTCTGCCCTCGCTGGGTCTGGCTCCCAACACAGGGTTTCTCCTAGCAGCTCTCCTCTAGAGGAACAACAATCCAGTGAGCTCCATTTCTTCATGGAAAATGCGCTTCCATGTGTATAACCTCCCCTCCATGGGACAGTCGGCCAAGGAACCTGTCCCGAGCCCACAATGAGCAAACCTCTGTTTTCCAGAAGCTGGCCTTGGTGGTCCAAATGGAGATTCTGGTGATAGAAGCCAGGGAGGAAGAAAGGTACTAACTTCATCCCTGAAGCCCACCATGGTAGCAGCCCGTGCTCCCCAAAAAGGAGCTTAGCTGGTGCTCTGGGTTTCACATCTGTGTTGCTAGACAGGTAATACAGGCAGATCTTGGGAAGGAGAGAGTTCTGGGTTTGGAATATGGAAGCATATGTGCTTCAGAGTTTCAGCACTGTGGCAGATCAGCTTGTATATCTACATTTTAAATCTGCCAAACACCTTGGCATTTATTTGGTCAGAGTACCTCATGCAGTCCCATAAGCTGAGGGCTCCTGGCCATGACGGGGTCCATGGGATGGCCATGGTATCCATCCCACCCTCAAATGGTGTGTTCGCCAGGACAAAAGCCTGGAGTGAAGCCACAAGTGAAAGAAGTAGCTTTGCCTTTTTAAAAATATATTAAGAGGGTGTGTGGGTGGCTCAGTGGTTAAGCCTCTGCCTTTGACTCAGGTCATGATCCCAGGGTCGTGGGATCAAGTCCCGCATCAGGCTCCCTGCAGGGAGCCTGCTTCTTCCTTTCCCTCTGCATTCCCCCTCATTTTCTCTCTCTCTCTCTCTCTCTCAAAAATAAATAAATAAAATTAAATTTAAAAAAGAAAATATATTAAGAACACTGACTTCATACTCGTTGTAGGGGACTGATTTCTCCCACATGACACCAAAGCTCTTTTGAAGACTTGCAGATCTATCAGCAGCAAGACAATTGTGATGGGATCTCTAAAGGCACTTCTTGGGGGCTCAGCTCTCACCTCTGAGCACTTCTCAAAGAACTTTGTTGAAAGACATGTCTGTTTTTGAGACAGGGCCAGTTTTCTTTGGTCAAGTTTTTTACAGTTGACCTCTATAAATCTGTGTCGTTCTGACTTAGAAGTCATTTGGGCCCACAAGACCTGATTCCCAATTCAGCCAGAGTCCCAGTTTTGTTTTTTTCCAGAGTTTATACAGCTGGACCACAGATCTCCAAAGCCCTTGTTGGTCAAATCTTCATTTCCTGACAAGCAGAAGTCTTGGGGGATTCCAAGTCACTGACAGACACGCAGTTCGTTTTATTCTTAGAAAATCCCCTTAGGCAGGGCCATAGGTACAGGCCTCTTTGAAGTTATCTGTCATACAGAAACAGGCCTTGAAGTCCTAGAGCTTTCCAAGCACTGGACCACTCATTCACAAGAGGGTAACGTGCCGTTCCACGTGGAAGATGATCAAGGACAGACCAGAACAGATATTCCAGAGTTCCCAGGTCACCCAGCTGTTCCCTCAACCAGTAGCTTTTTCACAAGAGTCTTTAAAATGCTTGCCTGTGCCTGTGAAATGTGTGCTGCAAGGTGTATTTGAACTGTCTGTTCTAGCTCAGTGAGTTCAAATATGTCACGTGTAAACGGGTTTATGGTTATGTAATTTATGCAAAATCCTAAACATGGTAGACTCTATAGAACAAATGACTCATTTTCTTCTACAAATATATTGCAAGGGTGGGGGGCGGGGGAAGAGGGAAGAGGAACCTATAAGCTAAAAGAAACTTAAGATACATATCAACCAAGTGCAATGTGTGAGGCTTGTTAGGATACTGATTTATAGATATCAACTGGCTTTTTTTAAAAATAGACAATGGGGGTAAATTAGAACCTTTATTGGATATTTGATGACAATAAGAAATTGTTTTAATTTTTTAGGTGTCATAGTGGTATCATGGGAAGGAAGGAAGGAAGGAAGGAGAAAGGAAGGAAGGATGGATGGACAGACTTGGCTGGCCTTTGCTCTCAGTTCCTGGGAGCTAACCTCTAAACCCTAGGAATTTCTTAAATTATTGGAATGTCTTTTTATTCATGGTGGGTTCTTTAGCCTTTGCCTGATAGTCTATGCTAATGAGATGACTCAGGGTAGGAGATGACTCAGGGTAGCGACTGGCCCTGACAGAAAGACCAGCCATGTAATTATAGGGTTGGGGTTGTGAGCCACATGTATCAGTTCGACCTCTGGGAGCAGAGGGGGCCTGGAGATTGAGTTCAACCACATGGGTGATGATTCAATCAATCATGCCTACATAATGAGACCCCAGTGGGAAGTCTGTACGCCAAAGCTTGGGTGAGCTTTCTGACTTGGCAGTACTCCATATACTTATTGTCACATATCAATGCTGGGCGGGTAATGCATCCCTGAGTACATGGAAACTTTACATGTGGAGCCCTCCTAGTCCAAGATACTGCCCTATGCGTATCTTCTAGTTTGCTTTCTTTGCCTATAATAAATGTGACTGTGAATATAATCAGTTTCTGTGAGTGCTCTGCAACTTTCTAGCAAATTATCAAAACTGAAGGTGGTTTTAGGAAACCCCTGAACTTGCAGTTGGTGTTAGAAGTCTTGGGCAGACTTGGCAGTCTGAAGAATGGTGCCCTTAACCTCGAGTTTGGCTAATTCCAGGCAGAACGAAATTATTGTCTTTAAAGATACATATGGAAAGATTTACAGACTACTATGTCTCGGATTTGCTGAAAAATAATCTGCAGGTGGGGTATGGGGAGAAGGGGATGTAGATGAAACAAAATTAGCCATGTGAAATTACAGAAGCAGGGTACTGGGAACATAACAGTTCATGAAATTATTTTCTCTACTTTTGTTTATGTCTTAAATTTTCCAAAATGAAAGTAGTGATCCAAATGAAAAAAAAAATATGCATCCTTACTTTATAGCATGTGGTAGGCCAAATTCTAAGATGGCCCCCAAATTATGGAGGCCATGGTATACCCACAGCTTCTCTTACTTATTTAATCAAGCACCAACTAGGTGCTGCTGTGTAGGAATATTGCAGATGTAATTCAGATCCCAAATCAGCTGACTTTAAAATAGAGAGATTATCCTAGGTGGGCCTAACCTAATCAGGTGAGCCCTTAAAAAGGGCAGGACCCTTCCTGAAGAAGAGATTCTCAGTCAGAGACATCTGAAGCACGCAGAGTGATTTAACACAAGAGAGTGGCCTTAAAGATGGCTTTGAAGATCTTTGAGGAGGGCCACATGGTAAGGAAGGTGGATGGTCTCTAAGAGCTAGAGTGGCCTCTGATTAATAGCCAGCAAGGAAATTAGAAGTTGAGTCCTACAGCTGCAAAGAACTAAATCCTACCACAACCATGTTAGCTTGGAAGATGAACACACAAATAGTCAACAACTAAATTTCAGCCTCCTAAGATCATCAGCAGAGAACTCAACTATTTTGTATTAGACTTTTGACCTACTGAATTTTGAGCTGATAAATCTGTCCTACTGTAAGCTGCCATTTGTTGTAATTTGTCACACAGCAATAGAGAACTAACACACAATAAACAAAAGTAATAAATTCCAGTTATGAAAAATCAAGCCTTACACATTTTTGAACCCAATTTAGGAAAATATATTTGTGACCAAGGTATAGGGAAAGATTTCTTAAATATACAAAAAGCAAGATCAATAAATTCAACTACACTAAAATTACATACTTCAGACCTACAAAATACTCCCAAAGATAAAATGAAAAGAAAATCCATGAACTATAAGATGTTTTTTGTGAAACAAAATTACAAAGGGTATTTTTAAAGAAGATCTTACAAATCAATAGGAGAAAAAAAAACAAGCCAGCAGAATAGAAATTGGTAACTCACAGAAGAGGAAGCTTAAGGGCCAAAGGATATAGGAAAGTTATCCAATATGACTGTTCCTCTGAGAAGTACAAATTAAAACAGTAAGGGAATGCAATTTTACCACCATTGGACAACCAATAAAAATGTAAAATTCAGATACTACTGAGTTTTGGTGAAGAGGTAGAATAACAGAAAATCTCATGTCCGGTTGATGGGAGTATAAATTGGTACAGGCATTTTGGAGAGCCATGTGATAATATCTAGTGAAATTAAAGATGTATACACCCTTTGACCCAACGGTTCTACTTATGAGAATATAGTCTAGAGGAAATCTTACACAGCCACGAGTATCAATGCAATATTATTTGTAATATTGAAAAAGAGCAGACAACCTAAAATGTCCATCGACAGGAGAATGAAGTTAATTAAGTTCTCATTTTTTTTCAGTCCTCAATATGCTGCTTTAATCTTGACTGCCAACCCATCTGCTAATCTATGAGAGAACCACACCTATTGAAAATGCACTGATTTCAGTGGTTCTAAGAGTTACCCAGAATTCTCCCAATTGTTGTTATCCACAGAAAAATGTTTTTCCTGACTGTGATCTTCAAAGAAGTACCCTGAGCCAACAGGGATCAAAAGTGCCCAATATATCCGGAAATGCACTTCTGCCCAAGGATGAAATGACTTTCTACAGTGAGGTGGAAATTGCTGAGCCGAAAGAGAATATGGGTAATCCAAGGGAGGCAAATGAATGCTTCTAAGCTACCGAAAAGGGAATATTCCTTTGAAAGGTGCTCCCCCAGACCACGTGAGAATTAATTTAATTTAAAGAGAAAAGCATAAGCGAAGCTTAGTGTCTGAAAGTCAGTTTGTGGATTCCCTCCGAATGTACTAGCCCTGGGTATCATGTTCAGCGATTTAGCACACATCCAGCTTTTTAAATTACCTTCAAACTTGCCATCTTCATTCTGGTGTTATTTATACCTTCCTATCTCAGATGGCAAATGCCTGAATAAGATCCTGGCTAAGTAGAAGCATTAGATACCCTCCAAAAGTATTTATGTATGGATTTAACAAAATAAAATAGAGAAAGGATTTTTCTGTCTTTATCTATCCATGGCAAACCCTGACTTTAAAAGGATTTTTTAAAATATCTATTTTAGACCAAAAGTGTATTTCTTTATTTACAGTGGATGTTTATTGGGGAGTACGCATTAGAAACAGGCATACATTGTATTATTTATAATTGTATGTCTTGGCTATAACACCTTCTACCGCAGTAAGTGACTAAACAGAACTAGCCAAGAGACATTTTTCCATTTTTGCTGATAAATGGTTACAATGGAGTGATATTTTTAGATTCAAATAATGTATTTTCCTTTAAGATTCCAATTGCAGAGTTATGTATGAGATGCCACAAAATATATGAGTTTGATTAACAGTTTTATGAATAATCTTATCACATAATTACCCAGATTTATCACCCTAAGTTAAATGAAAATTCTTTGTGGCAGAAGATTTGTATGAATATGAAAGTGTTGATTTTTGTTCTCATTTGCTCAGTTTGAACCCTGCCACACTGTGACTTGCAAAGCCATTGTCTCTTTCTGCTAATTATCCAAAAGTGAGTTCAAAGTGCTTTTCCATTTACCTAAGTTTGCAAAATCAAAAACTTAATTGTGAAGTCAAAGTGCTAAGCTAAGGCTCTAGATTTCTTCAATTCCAACCCTAATGACTCTTAACATGATGACTCTTTTATCAGACTAAAGAAGACTCTACTGCTTAAAGCAATTACAGAGCTCAAGGCAATAGAGTGTGTCATTAGAATAAACTGATGACATAGTAAAATAATAAGACCTGAAGTCCAAGATCAAGTATGAAGACCCACTTCCTAGTTCACAGGCGGCCATCTTTTTGCCAGATCTTCACATGGTAGAAAAAGCCAGGAAGCTCTCTGGAGCCTCCTTTATTAGGGCACTAATCCCATTCATGACAATTCCACTCTGATGACCTAACCACTTCCTAAAGACCACACCTCCTAGTACCATCCCCTTGGGGATTAGGTTTCAACATGTGAATTTGAAGAGGACACAAACATTCAGTCTACAGCAGACCCTTTACACAATATTGGGGGGAAAATGGAATATATCAGTACAAGAACGGGTGGTATTGACTGTCATAGCCCCACTTTCTGGGCCAGAGCCTTGTTTCAATGAACCTGAGCTCTCCTTTTCCCCATCATGTGGCCACGATGTTGGCAATCCCTTCCCTTTTGGCAGCCTTCAAGCAGGGTTTGTAGGGATTTCTGTTCTCCAGAGAGAATTCAGCTGGGCCAAAGCATTCAGAAGCAACTTGGATTTTCTGAAGTAGATGTAGGAAGGGATTACATCACGCCTGGCAGAACAAATTCAATTCCTCTATTTTTTCTCTCCCATACCCCACTTGCTCATCTGGCCACAAAACTGCCTCTTCTTGACAACCCCCCCCACGCCCCCTCCCCAAACACACAAATGGGCCTCTGCCCCGTCTTCTTCTCCTCCCACCCCTGCTCTAGGTTCTTACCTTGTCTTCAGTGTCTTAGCTGATTTTATCTTATATAACACAGTTTAGCCCTCTGGCAAGTCCAAATCTGTCCCCCATCAATTGCTGAGCAAACAAAGGGTCCTCCATTTATGGGACCCACCCTCCTCTTTAGGGTCCAGTCAGGGATTATAATTAACAACAAAATGGGGCGCCTGGGTGGCTCAGTGGATTGGGCCTCTGCTTTCGGCTCAGGTCATGATCTCAGTGTCCTGGGATAGAGCCCTGCATTGGGCTCTCTTCCTGCCTCTCTGCCTACCTCTCTGCTTACTTGTGATCTCTGTCAAATAAATAAATAAAATCTTAAAAAAAAAAACCAACAAAACAAAAAGGTTTTGTGTTCTCTCACTTCTACTGACCTGCCCTGGCTGCCTCACAAGATTCAAAGATAATGCAAAAAAAAAAAAAAAAATTTAAAGTAGGCTCTACACCCAGCATGGAGCCCATCCTAGGGCTTGAACTCACGACCCTGAGATCAAGACCTGAGCTGAGAGCAATAGTCAGACACTTAACTAATCGAGTCAGACACTTAACTAATCGAGCCACACAGGTGCCCTGTAAAAAAAATTTCTTTAACCATAAAGAGCTGTACATTTGTTTTCAGTGATTATGTATTCCAAGCTCTCCATTTTACAGATGATTCGCCTGAAGCCCAGAGATGTTAAATAACTTGACCAGTTAGTGGTAAAGATTAACTTTGAAACCTGGTCTGTAGCCCACTGTCCTATCATTCCTTCCAATAATCTGAGGTGCCTCAGGTAATTTGTGGATTTCTGGAGGCTCTGCTGCCCTGCACGCCATTAATTTGGGATTAGATGTGACCTATCTCTTAAGACCCTCCACCACACTCATACACATACATGCAATCATTCACACAGATCTCATGGTTGAAGAAACAGAAAGGAAGGCACTATTTACTCTTTCACTAATTCATTTATTCAACAGATATTTATTGACTACCTACTGGATTCTAGGCACTGTTCTAAACTCTGAGGCTACAGCAATAAAAAAAAAATAGATGGAAAACCCATGCCCTCATGGACTTTGCATTTTTGTGGGAAAAACATATGATAAATACATAAAATATTTAACACAGAGGTGGTGGGAAAAGCTCCGGTGAAAAACAAACCAGAAAAGGGGCATGGAGAGTGTGATGGGGGAGAGAGAGAAAGCTGAAATGTTAAATAGAATGATCAGAGGGGCACCTGGGGTGGCTCAGTCGGTTAAGGGTCTGCCTTCGGCTCAGGTCATGATCTCAGGGTCATTGGATCGAGCCCCGCATCCGGCTCCCTGCTCAGCAGGGAGTCTGTTTCTCCCTCTCCTGCTGCCCCTCCCCCCCCCCACCCCAACTTGTGTGCTCCCTCTCTCTTTGTCTCTAATAAATAAATAAAACAAATAAGTAGAATCATCAGAGAACTCGTCTTCCCAGAGGTGATGACTTTTGAGCAAAGACCTAAAAGAGATGAAGTGTCAAATGAAGAGCATTCCTGGCAGAAAAAAACAGCCAGTAAAAAATGAGAAGTCGGCCTGGCCCATTCTAGGAGCAGGGAGGAGCCAGAGTGGTAAGAACAGAACGAACTAGGGGAAGATCAGCAGAGTAGGGCAGACAGGTGATAGGAATGTCATTCTGTAGGCCCTTATGGGCCACAGTAAACAATCTGGCTTTTGATCTGAATGACAGGGCAGGATATGGGAATATGGGAGGGGTTGGAGCCAAAGACGGACTTCTACTTCCCCATCACTCCTGCTCCTTCCAACAACCCCACTCAAAGGTTCAGGATAAGGGGGTCAAGTCAGTATGTCCTAGCGGAAAGCTCAGGAAGCCCTTCTCCTTTCACTTTCACTCCTTTTCACAGCCCTTTAAATCTGACTTTCTTGGTGGGGTTGGGGGGAAGAATTAGAGAATGTTTGAGAATCTGGGGGCAGTGTTTTCCAGGACCTCTGTGGGTTGCCTCAAATCTTTTTGCAGAACAGGAAGTAGAGAAAAGTAGGAAAAAGGAGGTAATGGGAGAGAGCTGACCCAGGGGGCTTTGAGCAAGTTAAGAAACAGAGGGCTATCACACAGGTCAAAGAAGAAGGAGGTCTAGAACACAACTAGAGGCTCCTTACCCAGTGCTCCCACTGCCACTCTTTACTGTTCATATAGTAGTATGCAAAATATTTAGAAAATCCAAAATAGGTAAGTGGGGCTACATCAAATTAAAGCTTCTATGCCACCAGGGAAACCATGAACAAAATGAAAAGCAACCTACGGAATGGGAAAAATTTATTTGCAAGTCATATATCTGATAGAGGGTTAATATCCAAAATATACAAAGAACTCTCACAGCTGAATAGCCAAAAAGAAAAAATAAATAAATACATAAAAATAAATAAAAACAAAAACCCCCAAACAATCCAATTGAAAAATGGGCAAAGGAACCGAACAGACATTCTTCCGAAGAAGACTAACAGGTGCATGAAAAGGTGCTCAACATGGTTAGTCACCAGGGAGATGCAAATCAAAACCACAATGAGATACGCCTTTCAGAATGGCTGCCATCGGAAAAATAAGAAATAACTAGTGTTGGCAAGGATGTGGAGAAAAGGGAACCCTCATGCACTGTGGGTGGGAAAGTAAATTAGTGCAGCCACCGTGGCAAACAGTACGGAGGTTCCTCCACAAATTAAAGGTAGAGCTATTATATGATCCAGCAATTCTGCTTCTGGGCATCTATCTGCAGGAAACAAAATCGAAGAGAAATCCACACTCCCATGTTCATTGCAGCATTATTTATAATAACCAAGACCTAGAGACAACCTAAGTGTCTAGTGATGGACAAATGGATAAAGACAATGTGGTATATATAGATACAACAGAATAGCATTCAGCCATCAAGAAATAAGGAAGTCCTTCCATTTGTAACAACATGGATGAAACTTGAGGGCATTTTGCTAAGTGCAATAAGTCAGACAGAGAAAGGCAGATACTGGGCAATCTTACCAATACGTGAAATCTAAAAAAAAAAACAAAACAAACTCACAGATGCAGAAAACAGATTGATGATTGCCAGAGGCATGGGAGTCAGGGGTGGGGGAAATGGGTGAAAGTAGTCAAAAGGTACAAACTTCCAATTATAAGGGGAGGTAGTTAACAATATTGTACATCTGAGAGTTGCTAAGAGAGTAAATCTTCAAAGTTCTCATCATCACAAAAAAATTATAACGATGGAAGGTGATGGATGCTAACTGAAATTATTGTGATGATCATTTCACAAGATATACAAATATCAAATCATTATATGGCACATCTGAAACTGACACATATTATATGTCAATTATATCTCAATTAAACTGCGGAAAAAGTTAAAATTTTCAGTTTATGGGAAGGAAGAAAAGGAAGGAAAGAAGGAAGGAAGGAAGGGGGAAGGAAAGGAAGGAAGGAAAGAAACAAGAAAGAGAGGGGAAACCCATGCCCTTGTGGAATTTACATTCTAATAGGGAAAAGATATGCCAAACAAATACATAAACTATTTAGCAAGCTTACAAGACAAAGATTCTGAAAGGGGAAATAAAGGCAGCCCTCCTCAAGAGGAAAGGTGTGGCTCTGAGGAGACAGCTGTTTATGTTGTCACACACAAATTTTTTTGAATAGGAATTAGCAGAAACAGAGATGAATCTGGAGAGGTGTTGAGTGGTGACCCAGAGAGCAGGTCCCTTGCCCTTCTCAGCACTGCTTGATTCTCCATGTGCTCACAGGAAACTCCTTGGGTTCTGGACATTATACCTGTTCCATAATCTTCTGCATACTGGGGGCGGGACTTATTCAATGAGATGCACTCTGAGCACCTCTCCTGATGGAAGCTGAGGGCATTTCTGTCTGGGGGAGGACCATGCTGGCTGGTTCAGGATAGCCTCCATTCAGACACAGTTGATACTGGAGCCTGGGATTCTGGCGCATCCTTCCCGTATATCCTTCCTAACACATTGAAGTTCTAGAAATCCTTCTTGTACTCCTGCTCCTGTGTCCCACACAAGCCCTTGTTTCCTTCCCAAGTCCTGAATGTCAGAAAACAGAGTCAGAGGGAGAAGCTGTTGCCTGGGGCCTAAGAAGCTGAGTTTCTTTCCCTCCTCCTCCTCCTCCTCCTCCTCCTCCTTCTTCTTCTTCTTCTTCTTCAAGATTTTATGTATTTATTTGAGAAAGAGTGTGTGTGTGTGCACAAGTGCAGGACCAGAAGGAGAAGTAGAGGAAGAGGTAGAAGCAGACTCCCCACTGATCAGGGAGCCTGATGCAGGGCTCGATCTCAGGACCCTGGGATCATGACCTGAGCCGAAGGCAGACACTTAACTGACTGAGCCACCCAGGCACAAAGGACATGTTATTATCATAACAGTAGCAGTAGCCAGAGTATCATCATTCATCCCTGTTTCCTGAGCTCCAATTCCCTAAAGGTGATACAGTGAAGATCACGTGAAGCCTGGCACACACAGTGGCTGTATTCCAGGAGAGGAACTCCAGTCTTAAGGAACCCAAATCTCTTCTAACGGGCAGTAAGCCTTCCTGAACTTTGCTCCAGAAAGAGACATTATCTTTACAATACAGGACAGCAAACAAATCGGCCCTCTGCTTTGGTGGGAGATACTATCTCTATCTTCTGAAGCGGTTTGCTGTACAAACACCCTTGAACACACACTCTGGAACAAAAGCTCTCTGTTTTTGTGAGCAATATCTCTGCTCCTACGACCTGCAGATATACAAGAGACCCGTGGAGAATTGTCTCCCGACAGTGGTAGCTGGTTTAAGCCAAAACAGTCGTTGTTGCCCCCATTCTTAAGATGAGGAAATGTGAAGCCCCGAAGCAAATTTGTCTAGGAGGTGAGGAGGCGAGGTCTGTGTGAGCCCAAAGCCTGGGCCACATCCCTAAGTATCCAGGGCAGATAACAGTCAGGCACTCACTGTGTTACACACAGAAGGTACAAACACTGGAAAGGCACAACCTTGCCTCCGAAGGACTTACAACCAGGGAGAGAGTACATGTCCTCTGCATGCCTGAGAATTACAGGGAGACCTGGGCAGGGGACCCGGGGTCCCAGCCAACTCCAGTAGGGATGGTCTTTCCTCACTTCTCTATCTCTTTCTCTGTCTGTCTCTCTCTCTCTCCTGGGCAAGCACGCACACACAAGAACAACTTAACAGATAAATTGCTTAGAAGTTGTTCTCTCTTTGGTGCTTGCTGCTGCCTATCTGGTAGAAGTCAATAAAATAAATGAAATAGTGAGGGTAAACACTGTCTTTTTTCAGGGACATGTTTGCTCCTGGCTGTGTGGTTTTTTATATTATTAATATTATATACTTATAACATAGTCTTATTTCTGGTAAATGTAATAATTCTGGGTTGCTCTGAGGTACACAGCTCCATATTTTATATCTTCCCATAAAAAGTGCCCTAATCCTAGGGACTCCCCCACCTCAGACAGCCATAGAGTTTCTAGTAGGAGCTTAGGCTGAAATGTGGCTCATCACACATTTGGGGCTTTAAAACACAAAAACTGGGACACCTGGGTGGCTCAGTGGGTTAAATCCTCTGCCTTCAGCTCAGTTCATGGTCCCAGGGTCCTGGAATTGAGCCCCACATCAGGCTCTCTGCTCCACGGGGAGCCTGCTTCCTCCTCTCTCTCTCTCTCTCTCTCTCTGCCTGCGTCTCTGCCTGCTTGTGATTTCTGTCTGTCAAATAAATAAATAAATAAAATCTTTAAAACACAAAAACTAAACCAGTTTGGCTGAGGTGGGGCAGCCATGGAAGAGGAAAGATGGTGACTTGGCAGACAGCTCTGAAATGGGGAGCCAGTCCCAGGAAGCCTTAAATGTCAGAACAGATTTTGCTCTGAACAAACAGACAACTAGTGACCATTTCGGTGCTGGGGATGATAACTTGATACAAGTAATGTGTTAGGAAGCTATGCCTGCAAACGTACAGGGGATGGACTACAGAGGATGTGACCACAGTGCTTTTCCACCCTAACTGCACGTGAGAATCGCTGAGGGAGCTTTTTAAAAATACCGATTCCCAAGCCTCACCATAGATTGTCTGAATCTAAATCTCTGGGAGTGTAGCCCAGGCACTAATACTTTTTCAGAGCTCCCCAGAATGATGGACTGTTAACAGGGATGGGATTTCTTTGGGGAGTGATGGAAATATTCTGGAATTAGATAGTGATGATGGTTGTGCAATTTTGTGAATATACTAAAAAGCAACATGTTGTACATCATGAGGGGTGGATTTTATTGTATCTCAGAAGAAAGCAAGTAGAAAGCAAGAAAGGATGAAGGAAGGAAGGAAGGAAAGAATGAGGGAAGGAAGGAAAGAAGGAAGGAAGGGAGAGAAGGAAGGAAGGAATGGGAGGGAGGGAGGGAGGGAAGGAAGGAAGGAAGGAAAAGATAGGGAGAGAGAGAGAGAAAGGAAGGGGAGAGGAGTGGGGAAGAATAAGAGAGAAGGAGAGAGAGAGAGAAAGAAGGCTCCTCAGCAGATCCCAACATGCAGCCAGAGCGGAGAGCCATTAGTCTAGAGAAAGGGAAACTTCTGCTGTGATTTGGACCCAGAGCGCAGGGACTGTGGTGGGGTGTGGCAGTGGGACAAGTCCCAGGGTAAGGGGGAGCTGGGAGGAACAACATAGAGGAAATCTGACCAGTAGTGCAGTTGGGTTGGTTACAGACGGTGAGGAAAAGAGAAAAGAAGGTAAAGTCCTAAGCCAATGTTTTGAGCCTTGGTGGCTGAAGAGACACAGATTTGGTAGCGGGAAGGGGAAGGAGCCAGAAGTGAGTTCCATCTGGATGTGGGTAATTCAGGCTGTTGTGAAGAATTCAGATGTTCAGGGGCACCCGGGTGGCTCAGGTCATGATCCCAGTGTCCTGGGATTGAGCCCCACATCAGGCTCCCTGCTCGGCAGGAAGCCTGCTTCTCCCTCTCCCACTCCCTCTGCTTGTGTTCCCTCTCTTGCTATGCCTCTCTTTCTCTCTGTCAAATAAATAAATAAATAAAATCTTAAAAAAAAAAAAAGCATTCAAAAGTTCAGCAAGCAAGTAGAGATTGAAGTGAAAGCCCTACACCGTGAACCAGGATATGGGAAGCAGAATATATAGCAACGAGGACTGGGTGACCCCTTGGAGGCTATATCTTACCCTCTCTGCCACTGATGAGTCTGTGAGTTTAAACAAGCCACTTAACCTCTGTGCCTCGGTTTCATATATGTGAAATGTGGTTAATGATACCTGCCCTACCTACCTCACAAAGTTGTGTGAACAAAACAAATGTTCAGGAGCTTCGAAAACTATAAAGTGTAAGGTATAGGACATACACAGGCACGTGATTTTCAACACAGTCACAAAAGCCAAAAATCCAACATGGGGGGTATGTTGGGGGTGGGGGAGAACTGTCAAGCAATTGTGATAGAGCAACTGGATATCCATATGAAAAAAAAAAATCAACCTTGACCCCCTACCTCACACCATACAGATGGGAGACATGAAGTTTTTCACGTGTTCCCACCTGTGGAAACATCAAACACTCTTTAATAAACGAATGCAATCATTCATCATTAAATATTATTAATGTTGTAATTTGATTTTGCTGAGCTCAGTCAACTGTAAACCGCTGGGTCCGTAAATCGCTGCAATTACTACCATTCTCTGCTATAAAGAGGCTCATTCAAATGATGTCTTGCATTGTTGCCAAGGATCTTAAACACTGATTCCTGCACCTGACTCATCAGGTTAACCAAGTATGAAATAGCAGATCAAAGGGTTAGCCATTTCTTATCAAGCAGATAAGATTACTTTTCTGTACCTTAGCTAGGTGGGGCAGGGGTAGGGACAAGTGGAAGAGAAATTTTCTTACAGGTGGAGCCACTGAAGTAGATTACATTAACTCTGGGTTAATATCTTTTCTTTTGAGGGGGGCGGGTTGTTAACATCTTGATAGAACCAGAGAAGAAAAATCTGTTAGTGGTTTGGCCACAGCTGTCACTGTTCTGAAGCCCAGCTTTAGAAATGCATTCAGATTTTGAGGAAGAAAGCAGCTTTCAGCCCCTGCGAGGGCTATAGCTCCTTATCAGGAACAGAAAGAAGTAAGAAGCCCTTTCTTTCCCTAATACTTCTCTAACATGGCAGCTAGGCCTCTAGGTGGTCTTCCAAGATTGTACCTGTCCACTCCAGAGAGTACTAGAAATTCCCTATATACCAGAGTCTAGTGAGAGTGGATCATCGGAGTCATGGCTTTTGCCATTCTCCTCACTTCTTGGTAAGATTCCTCTGTCGGAAGAGGGCAAGGTAGGAGAAGGGGTAGAAAATGACGGGAAGACTCAACTCAACGAGTGACTTGTTAGGCCGTCAGAGAAAGTGGATTGCTAACCAATGGCAAACACTAAACACTTGCATTGTGTAACATTTTCGCTGTTATATTTTTATATCCCCACTGCACAGGCAGGAGGGACTCGATCCCACAGAATCTGGTCTTTACTTTCTGGGTTAGTTTCCCAGGGCTGCATGACAACTGCAGACTGGGTGGCTTCAAACAGCAGATATTCATCACTTCACAATTCTGGAGGTCAGAAGCTTAAAACTGAGGTATCAGTAGGTCCATGCTCCCCATGGAACCTATAATGAATCCTCCCTCGCCTCTTCGTAGTCAGGCTCCCTGCTCAGTGCGGAGCCTGCTTCTCCCTCTCCCTCTGCCCCCCCACCACCATGTTTGTGCTCTCTCTCTCTCTCTCTCTCAAATAGATAAATAAATTCTTTTTTAAAAAATTAAAAATATAAATAAGGACACATTCTGAGGTACTGGGGGTTGGGACTTCCAAAATATTTTTTTTTCCTATTTTGAGGGGGAAACCCGGGGTGGGGGGTGGCACGCCGGGACCAATTCAATCTATAACACGATCAAAGAATGTCGACTCGTGCCAGGAATTGCACATAGGATCCACAACAATATACTTCCCTGACTGGAAGGAGAAACCCAAACTCAAAATATTGTTAAGCTGTTGTAAGATTCCCCAAATTTCTAAATTTTGGTTTTACAGAAATAAGTCAAAGGCAACCTGGATATTCCATCCAGGTCGATGACAGGGAGCGTGCAGATGAAAAAGCTGACAAAGCGACATCAAAAATTAAAGGTAGCCTATTAGCAAAATTGAAAAATGAAGCAATAAGTGGTACAGTCTACTGTCAAATCATTGGATTAAAGCAGTTCACCATGTCAGCAGTGCTGTTATCAAAATCACTTACTTCATTTATGGGGAGAACAGCATCTGAGCACCTCCTAGAGCCAATCACAGAATCCTGACACTGTTATCTGATTCAACATAAAATAAGTTGTGGGGTTCATTTAGCCAGCACTACACTCAGCTGCCATCACTAGAAATGGACAGCTGTTGAGAGAGAAGGACTATTTATTTAGGCTCTTTGCTAATGTGAAAATTTCATCTTCAACCAATAAAATGCACCCCAATTAAATTCTTTGGGGACCATGCAACTGAGTAAAACCCAACTGGATCCCCTATCAAATACTCTGTGTATAATTGAATTTTTGTAAAATTTAATCATAGTATAAACCAAGAGTCAGCAAGCTTTATTTGGAAAGGGACAGACAGTGCATGTTTTAGGATTTGTGGGCCAGATGCTCTCTGGCAACTCTTCAGCTCTGCTATTGTTGCACAAAAGCTGTCATAGACGATATGTAAACAAATGAGTGGTGCGGCTTTGTTCCAATAAAACTTTATTTAAAACTTTATTTACAAAATAAGACAGCAGGACGGAAAGACTACATGAAGCCACAGATAGAAGACAGCCGTCTCTAAACCAAGGAGAGAGGGCTCAGAAGGAACCAAACCTACTGACACTTGATCTTGGGTTTCTAGCCTCCAGAACTGTAAGAAAATAAATTTTTGTTGTGTAAAACACACACACACACTCAAAACCAGACAGCAGGCCAGATTTGGTCTATGGACTGTAGTTTATTCACCCCTGGTTTAAACATACTAGAAGGACACCTTATTATGTAAACGAAACTTGTAAGGAGTAATTTATTACATTAAAGTCTTTTTGGGAAGGACTTTGGGTGGTTCAGTCAGTTAAGTGTCTGCCTTTGGCTCAGGCCATGATCCCAGCGTCCTGGGATCAAGTCCCGCACTGGTCTCCCAGCTTGGCAAAAAGCCTGCTTCTCCCTCTGCCTGCTGCTTTCCCCCTCTTGGGCTCATTCTCTCTCTCTCAGTCTCTCTCTTTCTCTGACAAATAACAAAATCTTTAAAAAATAAAAAATTAAAATAAAAAAGTCCTTTCTTTCCCTGTTCCCTACCCCACATGCTTTTTTTTTTTTTAATAAATTGAGTATAGATGATTGGATTTGCTCCCAACAAGGTAAGCCCATACTGAATGTCATTTCCACTGGAAGGAATCTTGAGCAGTGATTTTGCTTAGTCTCCTAATATGAAATAAGCCTGTGTCTAAATTGCCTCAGAAAGATGAGAATGTGATAATCCACTAAGAGCTACAAGAAAGACAGATCCGTAATTGCCTTAATAGTCCACGCTCTCAAGATAAAATTGTTTTCCCTGATATCTAACCCCAATTTCTTGCTGCTACTTAAAACCATTTCTTTCTGACCTATCTTCTCCAAGAGAGAATGAACATCCAGCTTGTCACTCCTTGTAATGTTACCCACCCATTGATGATAATTCATAAAATCTGCCAGGGATAATTAAGGTTCGCTTGGCCAAAGGTTGCCTGTCCCCTTGGGCAGCTCCTTAAAGCCACAGGCATTTTCCAAAGAGGCAGCGGTGTCTTGGCATGGCATCTGTAATCTCTAATGCCTCTTTTAGAAAGCCTGTATCCCCATCCTTCTTCCCTCCCTGCAACACTCCTACCAGGTACAGCAAGTATTAAAAACAACAGCGACAACAAAAACCCAAAAAAACAAAACAAAACGAAAAAAGGAAAAGAGGGAGAAAGACTAAATGGTCATTGGACGGGTTAAAGTATGAATTTAAAATATCCATTGTTTAGCCAACACATTTGGCTTCTTCTGTAACACTCATGTGGGGAGCCTTAAAAATACAATTGACCTCTGAGAGAGAGCTAGCAAAATCCACACAGAAATTCAATAGACCACCTGTGGAGGGAATGTGATGGGATTGTCACAGATGGAACTTCTCCAACCTAGTAGACATGATTTTCCTGGAAAGCGTAGAGCCCCTCATGGCGGAGCATCTTCCCTGGCCCGGGAGAGGAGTGCCAGCTGCGTGTTCATATAGTTAGACATTTCTATAAAATTTGCAAGTCGATGTCTTAGTAGGCTGCTGAACAAAGTACCACAGACTGGGTGGTGTAGACAAACATTTTATTTCTCCAGTCCAAGATCATGATGTGGGCAGATTCAGGTCCATGAGAGCCCACTTTCTGGTTTGCAGACAGTTGTCTTCTCTTTTCCTCATGTGCAGAGAACAGAGAGAGGGAGCTCTTTGTTTTTTTTTTTTTAAGAT
The DNA here is from genome assembly GCF_010015895.1 of Lontra canadensis. NCBI lineage: Eukaryota > Metazoa > Chordata > Mammalia > Carnivora > Mustelidae > Lontra > Lontra canadensis. The sequence goes on from NW_022631125.1 coordinate 3,526,342, forward strand.
TTTATTTATTTATTTATTTATTTGAGAGAGATGGTGAGAACACAAGAAGGGGGAGAGGCAGAGGGACAAGCAGACTTCCCACTGAACACGGAGCCGGACATGGGGCTTGATCCCAGGATCAGGACCTGAGCCGAAGGCAGATGCTTAACTGACTGAGCCACCAAGGTGCCCCTGGATTTTTTTTTTTTTTAAATAAGGGCACTAATCCCATCACGAGAGCTCCAGCCTCATGACCCACAGGCCCCACCTCCTAATACCATCACATTGGGGATTAGGATTTCAACATAGGAATTTGGCAGAGACGGAAACAGTCCATGGCAGTCAGATAGCATAATTAGAAACAATAAGACCACTGTCCCTTTTTACTCCAATGTACTCTTCATCATACTTTCCCTTCTGTAGGGTGGTGGTGGAGTGGCTGTGGACGTTCTTAATAAGTATTCACTCAAATTGGATTTAATTCAAAATAAATATCCTCGTTCAAATCTAATTTTCTTTTTTTTTAATTTATTTTTCTTAATAAGAGCCTCTGTTGACCCCCAGACACACACACACACACACACACACACACACACACACACACAAGACTTGTCTTTGTATCCTGGTTACAATCTCAGAAAAGGAAAAAGACCAAATGTGATTTTAACACATTAAATGGAGATGAAATCTATTGGACTGTACCTATTTGGAAAAAGCGTGACTCCAAAATGGGCAGAGTCAGGTTCCAGACTAGAAAAGGAAGCCCAGAAACCCAGAAGTGGGTCATGTTTTTCCAACACTGACAAAGAAGAAACACACACAGCCGGGTTAAACAAGCCATTGAGATTAGTCACTACACTTTCCTGATCCCATCCTTACCCCCCTCTTTTTTTTTTTTAATTTAAATTCAACTTACTAATGTATAATATATTATTTGTTTCAGAGGTACAGGTGTGTGAGTCATCAGTTTTATATAATACCCAGTGCTCATTAGAACACATACCCTCCTCAATGTCCATCACCCAGCCACCCCATCCCTGTCACCCCTCCTCCACTCCAGCAACCTTCAGTTCATTTCCTATGATTAAGTCTCTTATGGTTTGTCTCCCTCTCTGGTTTCATCTTGTTTCCTTTTTTCTTCTCTTCCCCCATGATCCTCTGCCTCTTTTCTTAAATTCCACATATCAATGAGATCATATGATAATTGTCTGATATACTTATTTCTCTTAGCCTAATATCCTCTAGTTCCATCTGGGTCATTGTAAATGGCAAGATTTCATTGTTTGATGGCTGCATAATATTCCTGTGTGTGTGTGTGTGTGTGTGTGTGTGTGTGTGTATATATATACCACATCTTCTTTATCCATTCATCAGTCGATGGACATCTGGGCTCTTCCCACAGTTTGGCTATTGTGGACATTGCTGCTATAAACAATGGGGTGCACGTGCCCCTTAGGATCACTACATTTGTATCTTTGTCTTACCCTCTCTTTTTATAACAAGTCCTTCATCTCCCCAAATTCCTTCAATGAGAAGACAGTTACTGTGGCCAAGATACATGAGCCTTACGGCAAATGTAGCAGAGTATCTGCCCCCAGCCTGAAAAATTAATGAGTTAGCGTTCTGTCTCTTGTAAACATGGGTCAGCTCCCTCAGAGTACAATGAACGCTGCGACCGCTAACAAGGTTCAGGTTCTGGATGCTCAAGGCTGAAACCAATCTGGGCAGCCTAATCTGCAGCCAGTCAAGTCCTCAATAGATAATCCTTTATTTTGATATCACCACCCTCAAACTATGGCACTTTAGGGGGGGGTATGTGGGGAACAGGATGGACCCTAAATGGTTTTTGAATTAGAGCAACACCATCATGTCTCCTCCAGGCACATTTCCCCCAAGAGATTAGTAAGTTCCCCAAATGTATTCATAGTGTTTTGTTGAGAAAAGAGAATCTCAAACTCTGTACAAGAACTTAAGTTTTCTACCGTGTTATCATTGAAGCAAAATCCTCTCTGCTGTGGTTCTAAAGACATTCTCTTTCCAATGTTCTAGCCCTTGATCAATCCTCTCTTCTGATCAGATACCATGCACCAGCTACCATGAGAATTTACTATTTACAGTTCTCCCACCTGCCTTGCCAAGTAAACATTACTGCTTACACAGAGGAGGAAACTGAGTCTCAAAGAGATTAAGAACTTGTCAATAATTACAAAGCCATTAGGCAGGTGGTAGAGCCAAAATTAGAATGTGCTTTTCAAAGGACTTTGCCTCTCTCAAAATTGCCAGCATTTTCTAGACTCCCTTGAATCAAGTAAATAGTGGGATTTCAGTCCTACCATTTATACTTTAAAAAAAATTAAGAACATACCTACAACAGGTGTTAAACACCCAGGAATTCACGTATGACTGGCTTGGCAAAGGGGCAAAGGTGCACATAGAAATTTCTTACTTTGAAAAAAAATTATTGCCACTCCAAAGCTTCAAGGGAGGAGGGCTCATTTAGAGCCCTCTTGGTTTCTCTCAGTATCATGGAACCTCTCACGTGCTGTTAACATCTCTACCTTGACTGGTTTCACAGATGGATACTCATATAAAAATTCATTGAGTTGTATACTTTAGACTTGTGCTCTTTACTGTATATATGTTATACCTCACTTAAAAACCATGGTTTAGGACAGTGTGTACAGAAACTTCCATGTGAACAAAATGGAGTACAGAGATTCTTTAAGTACGTGCTTGGATAGGCATGTAATGTGTCTGGAATGATGGACAAAAATCTGGTGACAATGGTTGTTCAGGGCACTGAAGGAGGATGCAGGGTGGACACATGATAATTTTTTAATCTATTAAAAATTAATTAAAATTCAATTTTTTAAATTAGTAAATAAACACTTTGAAGGACAACGAAATGCACAGTCCCACCAATTCCTGTAAATGTGCCAAAATCAATCTGGTGAGGCAGTCTGCATTTGCAATGCTTGGAGGAACCAAGATTTGAAGGTGGAGATTTTCAAATATAGTATTATATTTTTCCAGAATCAGGAGAAATGAGAATTTGCACTCCTTCTCTCCACAGTGGTTGTTATGACCCTCGGCTAATGATGGGGGATGAGGGTGAAGTTGGTGGGTACATGGAAAAGGAACATCTAACTTGTTCAGAGGCAAACACACATTGATAATTACCATGAATGAATAATTGCTACTGGGTAGGATTTTTACATTTTTGCTTTTGTCTTTCAACCCTTTGTTTTCCTTCCATTTTTTTTTTTTCTTCTCGAGTATGTGCTTATCATAGAAAGTAGACAGGAAAAATTCAGAGCAAACTCTATTCAGATGACCTAAATTGAGATGCCACTGGGGTTAAGGAGACAATGATGTACATGAAAACTACAAAAACACATCAATCCATGTGCCTGATTTAAATCCCTGTTCCTGTTCCACTTGTCCCTTTCCTCCCTAATTCCTCAGATGTGGCTTATTCATTCTGAAGGGGGCGTTTGTGTGTCTGGAAAACGTTGAGTTCTTTGTCCCTTGTTATCTGATTTCAGACCACTTTGCAAGAAAAAGGCATGATTATTCTACACTAAATGAGAAAAATGAGTTACAGAAGAAATTAAATGATGAGAACAAGATGCTTCGGTAAAATAATTGCACAAGCAGAATAAGGACAGCTAAAACAAATGAAAATTTTACTTCAAGACCTTGTTTACTCTTATTTTTACTGAGTTCTCTCTTACAGTATATTGAAAGAAGTTTATATTCTGGTTTATTTCTGGGTAACAGAGAAGTCAGCCAGAATAGAGATAAGTCTACCATTTTCTAACACAGGGTTTCTCAACCTTAGCGCTATTGACATGTTGGGCTGGATGATGCCACTAACACACCCTGGTCATGACAACCATAGATGTCCCTAGATATTGCCAAATAGCCCCTGTAGGGCAAACTCACCCCGGTTGAGGGCCACTGTCCTAAAGGCTAATGGCTAGAGGTATTTATTCCAGGAAACAACACTAGCATCTCTTATTTCCAGAAAACAGGCATGTGTATGCAGCAGTGCATACATATACCCAGAGATTCCATCCTTAAAAAATAATTTTATAAGCTCTTAAGGAGAAGTGTACTGGTATCTGTCATTTGTTTTGAAATATGTTAAAAAAAAAAAACTATGATGGATCAAGCAATAGATGGATAGACATGTAATAAAAGCGTAATAAATCTTAATATAGAACCTAGGTGGTAGGTATCTGAGTGCTCATCCTAACATTGTCTCAACTTTTCTGTATGTTTGAAAAATGTTCATAAGAAAATGTTGGGGGAAAGATTTCGTGCATACTTCCCTAACACGGTTAGAAAATTAAGAGGCTCATTTCACATTATTATGTTCAATAGAGTTACAAGGAACATATCTCACTGTCAGTACTAACAGGGATATTCTTTTACCTCCAAAACCATGTTAAAGCTAAGTAATCTAATCACATGAACAACCTACCTAATAGTCATGGAAAGTTCAAAATAGTGAGCATCAACTCTAGCTGAAGGAGGACAATTAGTAAATCTAATTGTCCCATTTTGTAACTGAAGAAACTACATCCAGGAGAGAGCATTCTCTGTATTTTTAAAGAACTGCTTTACATGGGAGTCTTTTTTCTAATCTTTCAGTTTCAAGGATTCTGTCATTATTATGAACATTTATTCAAAAGTCTTAAACACTAGTTTCCCCCCAGGAGTTTCACCACCTAATAAAGTGGGAGATGTTGAAACATTCAATTTAAATCAGATACATCTCCTTCTGAAAAACCCTGCTTACCCTTACTTATGGAAACAGTTGCCTTTAAGCATCCCATTAGACCAGAATTCTTGCAATGTTTATTGAAACTATCATATGCCAGGAGCCATGAATACAATACTGACCCTAAGAACACTGTGATTTGTAGACATGTATGTCAACATGAAATGTACTATTGTTACATCATCCTAAGACTTTGGAATCAGATGACTCCACAGGTACAGGCTAGAGTCTTTGAGTTTATTACTGTGCTTTTTAAAAAAGCAGACACAGAGTGAAAGATGCTGAAAGTCATAAGTCACGAGAGAAATGCACATTAATACCACTGTAAGGTACTAATATACCCCCACTCAACTATCTGAAATTTGAACGCCTGATAATTGGCGGTGTTGGCAAGGATACAGCACAAATGGAACACTCATATAGTGTAGCTACTTTGCAAAACAGTGTGGCAGTTTCATATAGAGTTAAACGTAACCTGCTATATGATGCAGAGATTCTACTCCTAGATGTTTGTTCAAGATAAATGAAAATATGTCTAAACATAGAACTGTATAGAAGTGCATCATTTAACACATCAGCCAAAAGCCTGAAATATTCCATATCTATCAACAGGCAAACAGATAAACTGTGGGTATATTTACACAATAGAATACTACTGGCCAACAACAGTGAACAAATTACTAAGCACACAACATTGATTCATCTCAAAAACATGTTGAAAGATTCACATTTTGAGAACCACTGCTTTATTCCAATACTTATAAATTGGTCAATCCCATATAGCTACTAAGTTCTCATGATATACTTTCTTACTGAAGCAACAGAAGTGACACTTCACTTTACTATGAGCATACGGTCAAAGAAGTAACTCTATAAGCACTACAACTGTGGAATCAGTTTTAGAAATGTAAGGGAGCTTTGAGGTCAGCTATTGCAACTTCCCAACCCTTTCCAGAAATTTCCCTAAAGTGTACCAGAGTTCTGCTTCAGTTTTCATTGATTTAGGATCTTGTAGCTCTTTATCCAAAATGCCAATTTTTATCTTAAAGCACGGCCCATGTAGACAACAGATTTACAGATTTGTCTGAATATTTTGTGGTTGCCTTTTATTTCTACTCCTGCAGTTCCCCATCTCTAGCAGTTCTTTAAGATGTGGTTTCCCTCTCCCCCACCCACTTTCCACCACTTGATCAGTTTATTCACAAATTAGGAATGCTTCTTTCTTCGATTTTTTTTTTTTTTTTTTTGCTACTTCTCAATCAATAAATGACCAGTACCATAGGGTTTTTGCTAGTTTGGTTGTTTTCAGTTTTGTTTTGATATGCGTCTCTAGCTATATAAATTCCGTTTCTACAGTTTTACATACCTTGATTCTTCGAAATCTCTTCAGACTCTCCAGGAAACTTGTTATTCATGGGCCATTCTCCTGATATTTTACTGAATATTCATTTACTATTCTCACATAAAATATGTTTCCAAGCAACCCTGACTCAGGATGAGAAATTACAAATTAAATAACTACCCCCAGACAGCTAAGCACTGACTTCACTAGCCAGCTGATCCCATTCATTCTTGTTCAGTCAGTTTCTCTTAAAAAACGAATCTACCAACAGAGTGAGTCTATCTCAGCTTCATCCAAACTCCCAATCAGTTCTTGCTTTATAGAAAACAAAATTACTTCTTCTCCTCTCAATCAAAAACAAGCAGGTAACAATCTGTTTCTCTGATTACCATCAACCAGAAACTCTCCAGGGTAGGAGAGGAAAGAAGTTTTCCTCGACCCTCTTAGGGTCCCTGGCTAGGTCTGAAAATTAAACTGACAAAGACAGATTAACAGGAGAAAAGCATACATACTTGTTTAACATAAATTTTACATAACAAGGAGGAAATGAAGGCCCAAAGAAACAGACCTGAGTATTTTTATGTTAGGTTTGACAGAGAGTGGACAGTCATGGAGATATATGATAGGTCGGAGAGTATGACATAAGTGTAGTAAACTGGAAACTTACTTACTTTGTTAGGGCTGTTTGTTGGGATCCTTCTCAGTTGCCTTTGTCTATGGAGATGAGGTGTCCCTTTCCTCTAGGTATGAGGTGGGTACCTCTCACATGAGTGTCTTCTGACCTGCTTGGGGATGGGAGTGGGAGTTCAGAGTGACCTTCCTATTTCTGCTGTGTTCTCAAACCCCTTCAACTTAAAAATATTCAACACACTAAGGTGTCACATTTTAGGATAGCACATCCTGAACCAAATCACCAGTCTTTGTTAAAAATAAAGGCATTCAGGGGCACCTGGGTAGTGCAGTCTGCTGAGCATCCGACTCTTGGCTTCAGCTCAGGTCATCATATCAGGGTCGTGAGATTGAGCTCCATGTTGGGCTCTGTGCTCCGTGCAGAGTCTGCTTGAGATTCTTTTTCTCTCTCTGCCCCTTCCACCTGTGCTCTCTCTCTCTCCCTCTCAAATAAATAAATAAATAAATAAATAAATAAATAAATAAATATTTTAAAAGGTAATAAAAGTAAAGGCATTCATTCAAAAAGATGAATAAAGTTTTCCTAATGTTGGCTGTAATACATTACTGCACTAACTCAATTTGAATGGCAAATGTGAGGCTGTATTTCAGCTCTCCAGCTTACATTAGCTTAATTTTGTAGAGATAGAGTAGACATTCATATGAATCAAAAACCAAAATAAAAGTGTGGCTGTTGAGAAGTTGTACTCCCAGTGTGATTCCTTTGACCCCATTTCCTTCCCTACCCCATGTAGATAACCACTTTGACTTATTTCATATCTATCTTCTCCTTTTCATAAGTAAATACACCCAAACCAATATGAGTATATTTCATATAGCCCCACCTCTTTCTTTCAGTAAAGGCAGCATTCACTACTCTTTACCTTGCTTTTCTCATTTAGTAATAAAGACTTTGGATTTTTAATTTCATAATCTAACACATTTTTTTAAGCTAAGTAGTATTCTACGGTGTGAGTATACAGATCTTCCTCAACTTCCTCAACTTCCTTAACTTACAGTTAATACACATAACCTATTATTAAACATCATAGCTTTGGCTGGCCTACCTTTGATGTGCTCAGAACACTTATAACAGCCTTCAATTGGACAAAATTATTTAATACAAAGCCTATTTTATCATAAAGTGTTGAATATCTCATATAACTTACTGACTTGGGTACCAAAAGTGAAAAACAGAATGGTTGTCAGTTTGTAGGCTGTTCTCCCTCATGATCGTATGGCTGGTTGACTGGTATAATAAATAACCTTATACATAGGTCAAAAAAATTTCATTGTGATTATCTTCTCTCTGGGAAATAATAGATGAATTTGTTTTTATTATGCTCTCCTCCATTTCTAAATTCACAATAAATATATTTTATTTTTATAAGGAAAAACAAGAAATAACTATTTTTCTCAGGTGTACTTTTGAGAACAAGTGTCTGTAGTTAGACTTCTTAGAGATGCTGAAACCTGGCAGCCTAGTCCACATCCTGGTGTGTAGAGCAAATTTAAAACAGTGGATCCAGTCATCTAAAAGTGGTGTTATGGAAGTTCACTAAGTCTCAAACAGCACATCCCTATGCCCATAACTTTCCCCACAAAAAAACAAAAATATGTATCACCACTAAGCACAATGAAAGACCACTCTCTACAATGAAGGACAGAAGAAACTCCAAAATAGTTTCCATTTCTCTCATGCCACTTCATGACATTTTGTGAGTGTATTAGCGCCGCTAACCTTAGTATACCATCTGTTTGCCCGTGACATACAATCATCCTTAAACTAGTAAACATCCTCCTCCCTCACCCCCCAAAAATAGTATATTTAGGCTCATCTCTTGCTTTTTTTTTTTTTTAATTGTTTTTAGATGTTTGCTAAAAGAAACTGAAAGCAGTGCTGGAGACAAATGAAATGAAAACACATGTCACCCCAAAGCAGGACTTGACATTGCTAAATCATTTCTTTTTGTTCTGGTTTTAAATATTAGTTTATATTCAGTAACTACCCTTTGTTTTACAAAGTATAGATTTTAATGGATTGTGACCAGTAAAGACTTCATTTTCCTGCATTCAGGTTTCACATACAAAAAACATAGTAAGGTTCCTTGGGCTTAACAACCAAAAGAAACAGAAAGGATGTTGTTTTATTTCTGAATTATCTGATACATTATAAATATTTGAAAATTCCTAATTTGAGAAAGGCTCTTTTTCTTGGATGCTTCCACATCCTTAACTTTTCACTTGTTTTATGTTATGAAAATTCTTTAATTACACTGAAATACTGACCCACTCTACGTGTACTGCAAACCAACAATGTTAGAGGATGTTCTTAAAAAAGAGAAAAGTTCAGATAAGGATTTCGGTGAAACTAGAACTACTATTCTCCACATAAAAGAGTGATAAACAAGGGGTGCCTGGGTGGCATAATTGGATAAGGGTCTGTCTTTTGCTCAGGTCATGATCTTAGGGTGCTAGAATTGAGCCAATTGTCAGGCTCCCTGCTCAACGGGGAGTCTGCTTCTCCTTCTGCCCCTCCCTCTGTCCATGCTTTCCTTCTCTCTCTCTCAAATAAATAAATAAAGTCATCAGCAAAACAAACAAAAAAAGAATTATAAACATATTTTATGATAAAAATGGATGAGAGAATATTATTTAGGTCTAAAAACGAATGAAAAATGGATCAGAGAATACTATTCTGCCATAAAAAGGAATGAAATTTTGATATATGCTACAACATGGATATATTCTGAAAACATTTTGCTTGATAAAATAAGCCAGAAATAGAAGGACAAATATTGTGTGATTCCAATTATATGAGGTGCCTAGAATAAGCAAATTCATAGAGATGGAAAGGAGAACACAGGTTACCAGGGCCTGGAGAAGTGGAGAAGGGGAAATTTTTATCCAATGGGTGCAGAATTTATGTTGGGGATGATGAAAAGTTTTTGGGCATAGAAAGTGGTGGTGCATACACAGCATCGTGACTATATTTAATGGCTCCAAACTACACTTACAAATGGTTAAGATGATAAATACAATGTTATATTTATTTATTTTACCACAATAAAAAAATCAACTTTAAAAAAGGGGGCAAGGGAGGGGCGCCTGAGTGGCTCAGTGGATTAAAGCCTCTGCCTTCGGCTCAGGTCATGATCCCAGGGTCCTGGGATCGAGCCCCACATCGGGCTCTCTGCTCAGCGGGGAGCCTGCTTCCCTTCCTCTCTCTCTGCCTGCCTCTCTGCCTGCTTGTGATCTCTGTCTGTCAAATAAATAAATAAAAGTCTTTTAAAAAAAATTATAAAAGGGGGGGACAAGGGAAAAAAATGGATCAGGACTTCTGTTCAATGGGAAGACTGAACATGCATGTAATACTTCATCCCGTAACACCCAAATTCCATTGATATGACAGAAATTATATCTTTTTTTAAAAAGATTTTATTTATTTGACAGAGAGAGACACACACAGAGAGGGAACACAAGCAGGGGAAGCAGGAGCGGGAGAAGCAAGCTTCGCGTCGAGCAGGGAACCTAATGTGGGCCTCAATCCCAGGACCCTGGGATCATGACCTGAGTGGAAGGCAACCACTTAACAAATGAGCCACCCAGGTGCCCAGAAATTATATCTTTTAAAAAAAATTCTTTTATTTCTTTATTTTAGAGAGAGAGAAAGAGAGAGCACGAGTTCAGGGAGAGGCAGAGGGAGAGGAAGAGAGAAGCGGATTCCCTGCTGAGCATGGAGCCCGATGCCTAGGGCTCAATCTCATGACCCTGAGATCATGACCTGAGCTGAAATCAAGAAGAGTTGGATACTTAACCAAGTGAGCCACCCAGGCACCCCAGAAGTTATAATTTTTTAAAACAGTAACAATGCTAGGCATAAACATAACAAGAAAGGTTCAAAACTTATATGAAGAAAATTACAAAACTCTTCTGAAAGACCAAACATAGACTTGACACAACAGAAAATACCTTATTTTGGGATAGGCAGACCTAACATCATAAAGGACACTGATTAATTCTAAGTTAGTATTATATATATTTAATACAATCACAATAAAACATCATCAGATTTTTGTTCCCTGGAGTTGGTTATAAAGCACTTGAGGGAACACAAGCAAGCAAGGATAGCTAAGAAACACCTGAAAAAGATAAACAATGATGGGTGCTTGCCCTGTCAGATATTAAAACGTTATATAACCCGAAGCAGAAAGTAAATATTCATACTGATATAGATTAAGTGATTGAACAGGTAAATGGGGAAGAGACAGATGTCTTGTGCATTATTTCATCTAGTGTAGATACTTGACCTCAAAGAAGTAGAGTATGACTCCCAACTCCTTAAATGTGGGCTGCACGTAGTGACTTCCTTCCAAAGAGGGCAATATGGAAAACAAGGGGGGAAAAGAGTACCTTTACACTGAAACAATCTGACAAGCACTTCCTCAGCCAAGTGATCAAGGTCAACATCAACAGTGATATATCATGTTGATAATATGTACCCTGGGCACAATGTGATGTGATGAAAATGGCACTTTACCTCTGTGGTCTTCTTCCCGAAGGCTCATAATGCCAGTCTAATCTCGAGAAAAACACCAAACGCTTTCCAGTAGAGCAGCATTTTGCAAGAAACCTAACTAGTGCTCCTCAAAACTGTCAAGATCACCAAAAAACAGCAAAGTTTGAGATACTGTCACACCAAGAGGAGCCTAAGAAGACCCAATGATTAAATCTAATGTGGTATCCTGGCATGGAAAAACGAAATTAGGTCAAAATCAAGAAGACCTGAAAGAAGTATGCACTCTAGTTAATAATAATGTATTGGCATTGGTTCATTCATTTTGATAAATGTGCCATACTAATGTAGGATGTTAGTAACAGGGGAAATGGTGTAGGATATATTGGAGCTCTCCACACAATCTTCTCAAATTATTTTTGTAAACCTAAAACTGTCCTTAAAAATTAGTCTATGACGCATGAAACATTTTTGAAGCTGTCACCCTGTGGCCTTTGCCATAGGTTAACTGGAGAATATGCCTACTTTTAAAGGTAGTCAAATTCATCATTTTTTTCCTTTATAGTATATACATTCTATTGCTGCTTTGAAAAATCCATCCTATTGAAATAATGCATTCTCTATTTCCATCTGAAAAAAAAAATTTGCTTTTTTTAAGATTTTATTTCTAAATAATTAAGATTTGGGGTGCCTGGGTGGCTCAGTGGGTCAAGTCTCTGCCTTCGGCTCAGGTCACGATCTCAGGGTCCTGGGATCAAGCCCTGCATCAGGCTCTCTGCTTGGCGGGGAGCCTGCTTCCCCCCTCTCTTTGCCTGCCTCTCTGCCTACTTGTGATCTCTCTCTCTGTCAAATAAATAAATAAAATATTTAAAATAAATAAGTAAGATTTTATTTTTTAAGTAATCTCTACACCCAATGTGGGGCTCAAACTCACAATCCCAAGATCAACAGATGCTCGCTCTACCAACAGAGCCAGCCAGGTGCCCCAGTAATATCTGTTCTTTAAAAAAATAAATAAATACATAACTTATTATAAAGCCTCAGAAGCTTAAAGGAAGGCATTGGCACATGAGCAGAATATCCAGAAGTGGGTCCACCTGCATATGGAAATTTGGTATGTGATAAAGGGAGCATTTCAGTACAATGAAGGAAAGATGGACCTTTAATAATTAGTATTCGGGTAATAGCTGCACAGAAAAAGATAAAACAGGACCTGATAAATTCCAAGTACAGCAGAGATTTAAAGGTAAAAAATTAAACCATAGGTAAAAAATTAAACCATACATGCCCAGAAGAAATCATATTCCTAACTAGGGATCAAAATCCAGAAACGAGGAAAAATATATCGCTAAATCTGACCATGTAAAATTTTAAAAACAGAAAACAGAACAAAACCAAACCTTCATGCCAAGAAACACAATAAACCATGGAAAAAGCCAAATGGCAAATGGGGAAAAAATATTTGCAACTTGTATCACAGATAAGGATTTAGTTTCCTTTAAGTATTTGTTTAAAAATAGAGAAATAAGAGGCCATCTGCCCCATAGGAAAATGCAAGAGTAAACGAACACACATTTCAAGAAGAAATGCAAATGGGCCTTAAACACGAAAAAGCATTCAACCTATTTGGTAATAAAAAGATGCAAATTGGGGCGCCTGGGGGGCTCAGTCAGTTAAGCGTCTGCCTTTGGCTCGGGTCATGATCCTGGGATCCTGAGATTGAGCCCCACACTGAGCTTGCTGCTGAGCAGGGAGCCTGCTTTTCCCTCTCCCTCTAACCCCCACTTGTGCTTGCTTGCTCTCTCTAGTGCTCTGTCTCAAATAAATAAATAAAACCTTTAAAAACAAAGATGCAAATTAAGTTTCACAAAGATACCATTTCTCATCCAGCAGAACAGTAACACACTGGTTAGAACATCCAGCAGTAAGTTCAACAGAAGCAGTTAAAATCAACTTCTGGTCTCATTCTTGATCTCAATATTTCACCCTTAAGTATGATGTTTACTTCTCGTAGATACCCTTTATCAGATTGAGGAAGTTCCCCTTTTAGTTTGTTGAGAGTCTGTATTTCTTGCGATAAATGTTTAATATCATTAAATGCTTTTTCCACATCTTGTGAAATGGGGGCTTCCCTCCTCTTTATTCTGTTAATGAGGTAAAATACATTGATTTTTAGATGTTAAACGGATCTTGCATTTCTAGAATGAATCCCACTTGGTTATGATATTCTGTTCTTTTTTACATATTGCTGAATTTGATTTGCAATATTTTCTTGAGAATTTTGGAGTCTATGATCATGGAAAATAGCAGCTTTTAATTTTCCTCTTGTAATGTCCTTGTCATGTTTTGGTATTGAAGTTATGATGCCCTCCTAAAATAAGTTTGGCAGGGTCTCTGCTGTTTTATTACTTGTTAAAGTTTGAGTAAGATGGTATTATTAATCTTTTTCTAATTTTTAAAAATTTTTTTTAAAAGTAATATCTACACCCAGCGTGAAGCTCAAATTCAGAATCCTGAGAGATCAATAGTCACTTGCTTTACTGACTGAGCCAGCCAGGGGCACCCTCCCTTTTTTTAAAATTTATTAAACTGTGTTATTTCTTTAAAAGTTTGAAAGAATTCACCATTGAAGCCATCTGGGCTTGAAGTTTTCAATATGGGAGGCTTTAAACTGCAGATTCAATGTCTTTAATAGGTATAAAAATCTTGAATGAATTTTGGTAAATTGTGTTTTTTTAAAACTTCATCCATTTCATGCAAATTTTCACATACTGCTTTTCCTATAACTAACTGTATCTAAAAGTAACCAAAGAGTTGATGAGGAAATGCTTTTTCCTAGAATTCAGGTTTATAAATTATTTGTTCAAAAATAAATTATCAATTTAGAACCTCACTATTTTGTAACCCCAAATGAAATCATGGGTCTAGGCAGTCATTATTAATGGCTGCTCAAAACATTAAGCGATAAGCTGATAGGAAGTTTTATAATGTTTGATTTAGGCTGACACTACTTGAACCCACTGATCAATTTTAATGCTCCCCAAAGAGAAATAACCAGAAATTATGTGTCCCCTCTTGTGATACAACACAAAGTACACACCACCACCTATGAAATGTTGCTGGCCATCCCTGCAACCAAATCAAACCTGAATCCAATTATGTCTGTTTACCTATCAGTTGACAGGTAACTTGGGGGCCAGAAGAACATGTTAAATGACATGGCAAGAAGGCAATCAGCAGCAATCAAAATAGAGGAAGTTCTAGGAATACGATGTGGTTTCTTTACAAATAAATTATTTTTTAAAAAAGGGAGCTGGGGACTATAAATTAAGAGAATTAAAAAATTTTAATTTAACAGCAACCAGATACAACGTGTGGACCCTGTTTACTGATTTGAGAAAAACAACTGTAATAAAAAGAAAAAAAAAACTTAAGATCATTGGGGAAATTTGAATAGTGAGAGGATATTTCATACTATTATGGGATTATTGTTAATTCTTTTGGTGTGATAATAGTAATACAGTTTTTTTTTAAGGGTCTTTATCTTTTAGAGATATGTCAGAAGTATTTACTGGTGAAATGATATATCTTGGGTATATTTCAAAATAATTGCGGGGGAGGGGGTGGTTATAGGTAGTGGGAGAGTGTGGCAGAAATAAGATTGGCCACGTGTTGATAACTATGGAAGCTGAGTGATGGGTACATGAAATTTTGTTATATTGTTCCCTCTACTCTTATATATGTTTAGTAATTTCCATAATAAAGTTTTTAAGAACCCTAACAGTGCTGGAAAACAAAGGCGCCATTCACAGACCAAAAATGTGAAATGTGAAACATTTGAAAGCAGAGGGGATCAGAAGAGAAGTCAGAGGACAGGAAACCACAGATTAAGTCACCAGAAGGCTTCTTGCCAAAGCAGCCTCAAGAAAAAAGAGAGTGGAGAAGTATGCCCTCTCAGAGTTATGTATTTTCCAAACTTATTGGCAAGAGTTGGAACAATTACGGTCCTTTTTCTCCACCTCACCCTTTTCTCCCCTCACCTGAATAGAACTGCTGATCGGAAACGTCCAAGAATGTTCTCTAAAGAAACTGGCCCTAATGAGGTGAAAACATGAGAAAGTAGAATTGGCACTATGCCAAGTGCGGGGACCAGAAAACAGAGATCATCCCTCTAGCTGTCTCCATCCCTCTAGCTGTCCAGTAAGTTCTCCATGGAAATGCACTTGTCTACTACTCCCTGCGCCCCGCCTACCTATAAGGTCTTCTACAGCTACAACTTTTTATTTTTTAATATTTTATTTATTTATTTGACAGAGACAGAGAGCAAGTGGGGGAGGGGCAGAGGCAGAGAATCCCAAGCATGGAGCCCGACACAGGGCTCGACCTCACAACACTGAGCTCAGGACCTGGTCCAAAACCAAGGTGTGGTAGCTTAACCAACTGCACCACCCAGGAACCCCTAACCTCTCCTCTTGAACTGAACCTGCTAAAGCAGACCTGTAGAGCTACAAAGAAAATCCACTCCAGCTACCCATATTAATCAAAGCAATCCTTTTATTCATAAATACAAATGGAAACCCAAGAGCCGACAGATCCTTGAGAAAAAAACCAACCCCACAACAGAAAAGTAAAATACAAAAAGTGAAATACAAACAGACTGCAATGAGAAAGGAATGACCAGAGATACAAACAGTACGCCTAGAAAATGAATGAGTGAACATTAACTGTTAACCTCCGTATTTTAATTAACAAGCTAAATAATGAACTTGAAAGACCAAACTGGAGTTAAATTAAGGAGCTGTTCTAGTATATAAAGCAAAAAATAAACAGAAAATATTTAGAAGTGATGAATGAAAAATCTAGAAACTCCAACACCTAATTAATCAATGTCCCAGAAGTAGCGGATAGACAGGATGTCAGGGAAGAAATAATCAAAATTATTATTACAATACAATTTGCAAAACACGCTGTTAGAGGTATGTCAAAGGGACACAGGAGCCCTCAGAAAACGCTCCCAATGGACAAAGCTGGAACAATTAGATCAAAATAAAGTAGTATTGAATTAGAGCCCAAAGCATAAAATAAATCTCCATGAGTCCTTACTGATATAAATGATTGAGTAAATTAATAAACGGGGGAGAAAACACTTACCTCCTGTGCAGAATTTAAAATAATTTATGTAGATTCGCCACTCTAAACAAAGGGTAAAATAATTCCCCCCTCTTTACGTGTGGGGTTGAACACAGTGACTGCCTTTCCAACAGTGCAGTAATGGAAAGTTAACTTGACAGTGGAGAAACCTGACCAACAGCCAGGTGATTGGGGCCACCAACAGCAGTGGTTAAGTCATGTTGATAAGTATGAACCCTTGAGGTGACATGATGAAAACGGCACTTCACCTCTGTGATCTTCTTCCTCAAAGCCCATAACTCCAGTCCAATCATGAAAACGCATAGAAGAGGTTCAATACAGGAGCATTCTACAGTATACCTGACCATCAAAAATAAGGCAAGTCTGAAAAGCTGTCAGGCCAAGAGAAGCTTAAGGAAAACAGGACAACTAAAGGTCACATGATGGGGCACCTGGGTGGCTCAGTGGGTTGGGCCTCTGTCTTCAGCTTGGATCATGATACCGGGGTCCTGGGATCGAGCCCCGCATTGGGCGCTCTGCTCAGTGGGGAGCCTGCTTCCTCCTCTCTCTCTTCCTGCCTGTGATCTGTCTGCCAAATAAACAAATAAAATCTTTAAAAAAAAAAAGTCACATGATACCCTGGAAGAGGGTCTGGGGGAAAAAAGAGAGGATATTAGGTAAAAACTAAATTTGAATAAAGTTAATAATGTATCAGCATTGGTTCATTAATTGTCACAAATGTACGACAGTAATGTAAGATGTTAACAACAGGGAAAACTGTAGCGGTCTGGGGGAGACACATGGGAACTCTGTTCTATCTCTTCGATTTTTCTAGAAACCTCAAATTATTCTAAAATATAAAGTCAATTTAAAAAGTATAATTTGCTTAAGCAGAAGACATGAATCTTCAGAATGAAAGAATCTAAAGAAAGCTGAATATAGTGAGTGATAAACATTGTTTCATTTCCATGATTCTGAACCCCTCCATTCACATTTACTGAGCACTTATTTGGGGCTCTCAATTTCACAATCTAGGGAGTGGGTTTAGACCCCTCCTACTGGCCTTGGTTTTTTATTTTTTAAAAAAGATTTTACTTATTTATTTGACAGAGAGAGAGATCACAAGTAGGCAGAGAGGCAGGTAGAGAGAGGGGGAAGCAGGCTCCCTGCTGAGCAGAGAGCCCGATACAGGGCCATCCCAGGCCCCTGAGATCATGACATGAGCCAAAGGCAGAGGCTTAACCCACTGAGCCACCCAGGCCCTGGCCTTGGTTTTTAAATGTTAGCTATGTGTATCTTCTCTGTAATGACAGCAAATAGCAAAAGGACCCTAACATGGATTTTTTAAAGGCTCTCTAATTCCGTTTTTTAAAACTCACATTTACAAATTTACAGAATTTCAAAACTACAAGAAAAAAAAAACTACAAAGCTTTCAAAGAAAAAAAAAATACAGAAAAGGTTACTCAGAAAGGTTCCTAAGCCAAATGACATCATGCAACATCGGTAGAATACAATGGAGCAGTGTCTTCAGAATTCGAAGGGAAAAATATCATCAATCCCAAAGTGTATGAGAACAAAAGATATTTTAAGCACACAAGAACTCAGAAAGTTTACCTCCCACACCTGTAACAATTAGTCAAGAAAATAGTTCAGCCAAAAATATAAGTAATCCAAGAAAGAACACACGAGATTTAAGAAACAGTAGGTGCTGAGTCTGTCCCAGATTGGGTTGGGGGCGGGAGGATTTGAAGGAAAATGAAAAGAGGCTTAATTACAGCTTGAGGCTTGGAGACTTCTCTACTGAACAGTGACGTTTTATAAACGTTTCCTTTTCTGTGGCTCTAATCCCACTGCTTGACTCTACATAGAATATCTATATAAAATCACATTGTGAATTCTGTTCCTTTTTCCATTTGGAGTATGATTACTGATATACTCGGATTTACTTTTATCATCTTCTTTTAGGCTTCCTATTTACTTTGTTTTCTCTGTTTCTTCTTTTCCTGCCTTTAGACTGGATTGTTTATTGGTATGTTTGAAATGTGATTTGTTCACAACTAACAGTTCATTTATGGATTGCTCTTTCTTAAGATTTTATTTATTTGAGAGACGTCGTGAGAGAGCAAGCAAGAGTGGGGCAGGGCAGAGGGAGAGGAAGCAGCAGGCTCCCCGGTGAGTGGGGAGCCCGATGCAGGGCTTGATCCCAGGACCCTGAGATGACAAAAACCAGAGCCAAAGGCAGATGCTTAACTGAGCCACCCAGGCACCCCTAAGGATTGCTCTTACAATTTTAATATATATGCACAAAGTATAAGCTTAATCAACAGTTTTAGAACAATATAAGAACTTTACATTACAAATCCAAATATTTTAGTTCTACATTCATTTTATCGCCCTTCTGTCCCCAAGTAGACATAACTATTGGTTTACACATGCAACATTTGCTTAGATTTACCCAGCAGTATAGTATTAGCTGCTGATGGCTTGACAGCTGCACTATTCTCCTGAGAATTGCTCTTAGTAAGACAGAGCATCCCTGCCTGGGAGGTTACCCATCCTAACCCCTAAGGGCAGACTGCAACCAGTAATCTGACTGATAATGGCGATACAAAAAGCGAGCTCCCTTGCTACAATGGAGGACAACTCAGTGGACCAGTGTTAGTTTTCTACTGCTGCTGTAACAAATGATCACAAACACAGTGGCTTAAAACAACACAAATTTATTATCTTACAGGTATGGAAGTAAAAAGTCCAACATGGGTCTCACCAAAGTAAAATCATATCAGCAGGGCTATGTTCCTTGTTGGAGCCAATAGGGGAGAGTGTGTGTTCTTGCCTTTTCCAGCTTCAAGAAGCCATCAGTATTCCTTGGCTCGTGGCTCCCTTCCTCCATCTTCAAAGCCACAACGCAGCACCTAGCTAATCATTCTTTCACAGGCACATCTCTTTTTCAGACTCTTTCTTTTGCCTCCCTCTTCCTATCTCAAGAACTCTTGTGATTACATTGGGCCCAGGATACTCTGGAATAATCTCTTTGAGATTGGCTGATTTAGCAACTTCGATTACATCTGCAACCTTCACTCTCCTTTGCCACGGAAACTAATGTACTCACAGGTTCAGGGGGATTCGGACGTGAATATCTTCGGGAGGCCATTTTCTGCCAGCCACAGTGCCCTTCAAGCTCCAGAGCTCTTGCAGGTTCAGGCAAAGGTAGATTCCAGCTGAACCCATATAAAGGGACCTATAGGAGGTTGTGTCCTTATTTAACAGTAAACAATATTCATCATTGCAACATATAAAACTTTGTAGACGTGTAATAAATTGCTCCTACGAGGATGCAAAAAGGAAGGTGTTCTAGAACTAAATCCACATCTACCATAACAGGAAGTCTGAGTCAAGTCATTTATCACAACACAAGGTCTAAGAAATGTGGCTGTAGTAAATACCACAAGAAACAACCAATACAGTTGAAGCTTTTGTGGGGAAAGAGCCACGAAGTCGGCAAAAGGTAGAGCACAGAAGTGCTCCCTTTTTTAGAAGCCTGATTTATACCCAAATACTATCTGACGTCTTGAATTATGCACATCATTTTGACAAAAACAACTTAAAAAATAAATTCAGTGAATGAAGCAAAAGAAAGTTCAAAACAAAGAGCCCCTTAAAATAACAAGAACCTAAAAATACAAAGCAATAACCTACTGAATTCCTATTCCTAGATCTAAAGCAAACCTTTTACTAACTACAAATTAACATGTATTCACTATAGAGACTTAAGATGATGTAAGAATGTGGAAAATGCAACGTGAAAATCCCATGCATACACCACACTCTCAGAGATGGTCTCTATGAGCATCCTTGTGCGTACTTAATGCTCACAGATAGTTTTTCCAAAAAAGTGGGATCACACTGTTTGCAACCTGATTATGTCACTAACGTGTGGATCTGTCCAGATCAATTTATACAGCTCTACAATTCCTCTTAATAATTGTACAGAATTCTGTCATTTGAATGTACCATTAAAAGTAATAATAACCTGACAAAACTCAGGAGACCTGAGGATAGCAGGAAAGAGACAAGTTCATTTTCCTCATCTTTAATTAGAGGGAGTTAGCAAATATTATCTAAGGTGGGAAATAAGGATAGGAAAAGAGTATGGTATTTAAAGTAATAAAGGCATTTACTAGAAACACAAAATATATTAGCCATTAAAAAAGGGAAGTGGATGTGCACAGAATTCCTTAACTTTCAGAGTGGACAATTCAACCAAACTTGGACAATAAAGATAAGTATAAATATATTAAAATGTAAATAAAAAGAACTAATAATAGTTGTTTCGTAAAAAGGGATGAGGGTAGGTGCTTATATCTTTTTGTCATCATAAATGTACCTACTGTTACAAAAAGATATTCATATTCATAATATGTAACTGAAAATAGCTATTTATAAAACAGTACATAAACTATGCTCAGCTTTTATACAAAATACATATAATGTGTTCATGCACCTGTAGAAAAGACTCCAAAGGCTATGTACTAAAATATGGACAACAGTAATCTCTAAGTACATCATATTATAAACATTCTATATATTCTTTATGTGGATGTATTTTTGTATAATGAGCATATTTCATTTATATTGTATTTGAAATAAGAAACACATTAAGAATCATCTTTTTTTGTGAGGGGGAAGGGGGGGAGCCCTATAAGAGTAAAAAATAAAGATCAGTGAAAACGTCCTTAAATATCTTCTAAAGCCTAGGTCACAAAATACCTGTATTCCATACACTCAACTTTAAATAAATCTTGCAGATGTTATACCCTTGAACATAAAAATCCCCATTTTATTTTTATTTATTTATTTATTTAAAAGCCCCATTTTAGACAAAGGCAGGCCGTAGCTTTTCATTCTAACTAAGCCCCACCAAGTCGTTTCTGATGGAGCCTCTGATTTACTGGACTACTACCCAGAAAAAGTCTCCCATAGGTTGACACCAACTCTTGCACAGTGATTTCCACATACTCATTCACCCATTCACACTAACTGAATATCAGCCTTGAGCAAAGCATTACACAGCATGCATCACAAGTTAAGAGATTGATTAACACAAATGACTGCCTCAAGTAGTGTATGACCTTGTGGGGAAATGGTGCAGACATGAGGCAGAATAAGGGTCACTGACATAGAAACAGCAGTGTGGAGAGCCTGGGTATTATTACACATTTGTATACAAATATTTGCAAAACACATCAACAGATACTTCAAAATACACAAGTAAAAAGTTAGGACCATCTTTTTCAGTTCTCATTCATGTGTGGACTCTGAAACATAGTTACTCCTCATACTTATTTGCCACTAATCATATATGGCAGGTTCTCCTATATTATTGTAGAACTATTACAGAGGACGATTTTAGTCCCTCTTGGAGGGCAGACATTTTTGTGTCCCCACTTTCCTAGTGTATCAAGCACAGAGCAGACACTGTAAATATTTCCAAAATGAGCAAACTGAGCTGGCTACTAGAACTCCCCAAGTAGCCCGCCTCATTGGAGCAGATGAAAGAATCATGGGGACACAGCACACTGAAGTGTGACCAAGGTTCCGCTTCATCTCCTGTATTTTTCCTTCTAATTCCCCAGCAATGAAGGCTTGGCAAGGCCAAAATAGAGAAAAGCTCAAAGATAAAACAAGTATTTATAAGCAAAATCACTTTGTATGAAGAAAGTCTGGAGTTTTAGTTAGCATTGTATCTGAGGCACCAATGTGAGTAAAGGAAGAAACTGAAGATCAATCCCCATGTTCAATTCTAAGGAGTCATGATCACGAAAGCACACAGACTGTAACTAATCCTGAAAGTATGAACTGCCTCATGTTTCCAATACATGAAATTTACAAGGGGGGCTTCCTATAAAAAGGAGATGGCCTGCAGTCTTTCCAATCCGAAGACCCCAATGCATTTGTTCTGCTGTTTTTTCCAATTTCAACACAGAATTCTATGAACAAAATGAATCACACAAAGAATTTTTGGGGGCAAAGGAGCCTCTGAGAGCGTGTGATGTGGCCCGGAGAAACAAGTCAACTGGCCTAGGCTTCAACATAATGCTACCCAAACCTGAAAGCCTTAGTACATCTCAGATTAGATCAGAGAGACAATTCTCTTTAAGATACAATTTCATAATGACAGAAAATCACTGTCTTTCAGATAGTAAATTCATACCATACTACCAGTATTTTAATGTGATTTTTACTTCTTTGTGAAGAAGGGGCCAAAATAACAATTAGGAATTTTAGAAATGAGAAAGGAGGTTCATTCAAGGTTAATAAAATGAATCAGTGACCCAACTACATGTATGCTCAAAATAATTAGTTCTGCCCGGGCTGCCAGGATAAATAAATTAATTAAAGAAGCTTATATAATAAGAAATTTTTGCAACTACAGGCATTTAAAGAAAAAAAGAGAGAGAGCAAGAGCTTTACGTATGAGTATTTCCTTAGAAGAGCCTTCCTTCAACCTGTTTACTATACTTACAGAAGCAAAGTAAGAACTACAGAAAACAACCACCTAAAAACTGGCATTAAATCTGTTTAATATCTTTAATAATTCTATTAACTTCTAAATCCTTCCACAAAAGGGCATTACAGTTCTTCAGTTTACTGCAAACATATCTTTAAAAAAAAAAAGCCAACCGCAATGTTGAAGCTACAATACAAATCTTTAATTACTGGAACTATACTATAAAGCAAGATGAAGAATACCTTATTTAAATAAAACAAGGATAATATTTTGCTGGGGAATATATCCAACACATTTTTTTTCCCTCTATATTTTTTTTTTCCTTCTACATCCAATGGTGGTATTTTATAGGCTG
Organism: Lontra canadensis; assembly: GCF_010015895.1. Classification (NCBI taxonomy): domain Eukaryota; kingdom Metazoa; phylum Chordata; class Mammalia; order Carnivora; family Mustelidae; genus Lontra; species Lontra canadensis. Next base: position 3,549,631 of record NW_022631125.1, read on the forward strand.
ATTTTAAAACAAATGCAAATTTTAAAAAAATAAATGAAAGGCATGTTTTTGCTCAGGAATACTATTATACATATACCGTACAGGTTGTTTTTACAGCAAATGCTAGTCTGCCAAACTTCAATGGCAAAACACTAAGCTGTGAGTTTGGTATTGCCCACCTAGTTGTTTCTTGCTGCCCTGGAGAATCTGGTGGTGAGTAATGTCGAGAAGCCACCTTGTTGCCACCATTTCTCTTCTTATAGGTGACTCCACTGTGACAGAATATTCATATCCTTAAGATGCAAGGCCTAGCAAAAAGCCTCCCACAAATCCACTGGATATCACAATGTTCTGTTTGATAAATTCTGTTGCCTGAAACATAAGTTTGAACAAAAATACTCTTAATTGTGCTACAACATGGACAAACCTTGAAAATGCTATGCTAAGTAAAATAAGACAGAAAACATTATACGATTCCACTGACATGAATAGTGAAATTCATCAAGACAGAAAGTAGGACAGAGAGTACCAAGGGCTCGGGAGAGGGGTCAATTGTGGGACTGTGTGCTTAATGGTTATAATTTCTGTTCAGGATGATGAAAAAGTTCTAAATGTGGACAGTGGTAATAGTTGCACAAAAGTGTGAATTCAGTACTTAATGCTACTAAATTCTGCCTTTTAAAATATCTAAAATGATTAATTTTATGTTATGTGTATTTTGCCATAATAACAAATAGAAAAATATGATGCAAATTAAAGAAAAACACTCTTATTGAATCTGGTGCTAAGTAACATTTTCACAGCTGTTTTCCCCAATTCAATAAATATTTGGCAAAGATTCTCATATACCTACGACCGCAGGTGCCGACTACCACACAAGATGCCAAGGCTGTCCATTATAATCTGAAGGAGCAGAGCCCCAGCCAGATCCAGTAAGCTTCTTAGCTACTGAGATAACAGGTATATATCGGTGGCAAAAAATTTCACAGGTAACAAGAAGCCATAGGGCAGACATAAATGGTCCACTTAGCAAGTTATTAGCACAGATTTAGTAAATTCCCACAGCAGGCACAATGATCTTTGTTAACAGTCCACTTGGCCAGCAAGAAAAAATGTACAGATCAAATAAATATCACCTTGATAAAATGCTTACCCCAAATGAAACCATGAGAAAGCAATCAAACAAAGCCAGACTGTGGGATATTCTCCCTACATGCTTCAAAACTGTCAATATCATGAAGGGCGGGGGCAGGACAAAAATAAACACAAACACAGACGACGAGCTGCTAAAGACTAAAGGAGACTTCAGAGACATGATAACCAATTGCAATATATAATTCTTTCTGGTTTTTTTTTTTTAAGATTTTATTCTTATATAATCTCTATATCCAATGTGGGGTTTGAACTCACAACCCCCAGGTCAAGAATCACATGCTCTACTGAGTCAGCCAGATACCCCAATATATAATTCCTGATTGGGGGAAAATGTATAAAAGATATTTTGTGGAAAAATTTTAATATTAACTGTATATTAGGAAATATTATCGCATCATGCTAATTTGAGGGATTCATAAGGGTAACTATAGTTGTACAGGGGAGTATCCGTACTCTTAGAAGATATATGCTGAAGTATTTTAGAGTGAAAAGTAAGGGTGTCTTAAACGATTAGGAAGAAGAAAGTATAAATCACATGTACATACACACACAGAGAAGGAAAATGTAAAACAGGTAAATGGGTAAAGGGTATTTGGGTATTCACTGTATTTATCCTTGAACTTTTCAACTGGTCTGAAATTTTTCAAAATTAAAAGTTGGGGGTATTGGAAGAACATAAAACAAAGGCAAGGAGTACGCAATTCAATTCTAAACAGAGGATAAAAATCAAAATATACATAAAAACATTAATAAAATTAAATTAATAAAATATACACATTTTCAAAATATCCCACCTTACGAAAAAAATAGTTAGTTTTAGTTTTACCACACCTTGTCTACACAGGTACACATTTGTAAAAGCAGAGGAAACCTGGAAGAATAATGTTATCAGCTTTTACATGCAGATCAAAGTAGGTAGGAGATTAGCAGGGGAAATTCTTAACCACTTAAAAAAAAAAAAAAAAGATGGACGTTTCTTTTTTTTTTAACTCATCTCTACACCCAATGTGGGGCTCGAATTCACAATCCCAAGGTCAAGAGTCATGTGCTCTTCTGACTCAGCTTGCTCTTTGACTCCAATGATGATTGATTTAAATAGTGGCTTGATCCCAAATTTTATTTAACACTCTAAACATGACCAAAAACACTTACTTTTTAGAAGAAGATGATCACTAATTACATTTTCTGTAACGTGGAACCCATATAGAAAAAAAGGAGCCAGGAATGCCTGGCTGGCTCAGTTGGTAAAGCACGTGACTCTTGATCTCAGGGTCATGAGTTCAAGTCCCAGGCTACACACAGAGATTACTCATTTAAAAAAGAAAGAAAGAAAGAGAGAAAGGAAAAAAAGAAAAAGAAGGAGCTAAAAATGTACGCTGTCTTACTTCTTCAATTATATTGTTGATTTCAGGTGCTGCCTTATTTGCTCGCTTCTTAATCTGTCTTTTCGCTTTGTTTACATCTTTTTCAACTCTCTTCCAGTCAATCTGCACATAGCCACTGTGACTGGCAATCTGCAAAAATACAGTAAAAATGGTTAATTCTAAACCAACTAGATTGTTGACACAATTTATTCATTTAACAAATACCGAGTGTCTACTCTGTGGCAGGCAGTATTTTAGCTTCCCAAACTATAGCCAGTAATGAGGGAGATGTAAGTCCCCACCCTCAGAGAGCTCTGTATCCATAAGGGGGGAAAAAGATATCAAACATAATTAATTACTTAGATGTGATGAACACTATGTTAAGAAACATATAGTACATGATGGGAAAAGATTCCAAAAACTGTATTACAACTGTACTATAATTTTATCATAACTTTTGGAATTTGGCAATTAGCTGAAAAGACAAAGAGACGATCCAAATTATACAGCTAATTAAAAAGTACCTTTTAATTAAACAGATGTTTAATTACAAGGGATCAGAAGCCAATCAGGTATTGGGTCACTAAAGAAATCTAAAGTAGCCTGATAAAGGGCTCTTTACTAATTCTGACTCTTGACTTAAGAATACTTTATGGTGGGGCACCTGGGTGGCTCAGTGGGTTAAAGCCTCTGCCTTCAGCTCCGGTCATGATCTCAGGGTCCTGGGATCCAGCCCCACATCTGGCTCTCTGCTCAGCAGAGACCCTGCTTCCCTCTCTCTCTGCCTGCCTCTCCGCCTACTTGTGATCTCTCTCCGTCAGATAAATAAAATCTTAAAAACAAAAACAAAAACAAAAAACTTTCTGGTAATCGCTTTTGAAAATGGAATACGAAAGACATGCTCTACACAAGTTTCCTACCATAAGTCCTTTTAATAAAATTAGAGCTGAATGATGATTAACTATAAGAAAACCCCTCATATGGTATTATGAGACACTACAAAATCTGAACAGGAACAAAAGCATGGTGTGTAAGCCAGTACCATAAATTAGTCTCTCCAAATAATAAAATCAAAAAGTAAAGAATCACATTAGTAGTAAACAATTAAGCCATGAACACCATTATAAATCACTTCTATCATGGTTATGCTTTTTTTTGGTAATTTTGTAAGGCATCCCTTGACTTTGAACCACAAATAAAATACTTCGAATAATAAAACCATCTGATTTTATAGAAGTAGGTTGACTGAGAATCTTAAGTTCCATCTTCACTGTGATTATAGACTCCACAGAAGAATGTCTTTATCTGCATTCCTTCCTGTATTTATTCACCTATTATCACTTCAAACTGCAGCCTTAGCAAAGCAGAGTGGTGATCAAATCAAATTCAAGTGAAAGCTTTTCCTGGCAGTCCCTGACAGAGTAATTTGAGTCACAGGCATGGAGGTGATGGTGAACCTCAGCGACCCTCCCTTATATGGCAGTTAAAATACAAACGCTCCAGAATTAACAAAAGCAAGCAGATTTCAAGGGGAGTTGAAACTTACAGGAAAGGAACAATGTAAGGTGAGGTGCCCATTTTTCTGGTTTTATCCAGGACGCACTTGCAGGGTGGGTAAAACTTAAAGAGGAAACGTGCCATCTTTCTGGCCCAGAGAACCAGATGACAGAGTCCACAACAATAACAGCTACCAGAAATGAGAGAGCTAGATAAGGGGAGCCCCAATTTCTATGTATAAACTCTACCCAAGTCCTGAAGCACACATTCATGGGGCAGAGCCACGCATTCTGGCCAAAGCTGAAGAACTGAACTGAGATTTATGCTGCTACCCACCACGGGTGAAAAAGAGCTTACAGTTTGAGTCTAACCAAGTTAACTGCCTACTAAAATCAACATATCAACACTCTTCAGAGGAATAAAATAGATTCTAGAGTTTCTACAACATAACATTCCCAATGCCCAGGATAAAATCCAAACTTATTTGATGTAGGATAAAACAGGAAAATGTGACCTAATCTCAAAAAGAAAATCAACAGATGCCAACCTTAAGATGACCCAGTTAGTGGAATTATCAGGACTTTAAAACTGCTGTTGGAATTATGCTCAATATTAACTATGCCTGTAATCAATGAAAAGTAATCTCACCAGAGATATAGAAAATTAAAAAAACCAAATGAAAATTCTAGCATTGAAAAATACAGTATCTGAAAGAAAATTCTTGAAAAGGCTTAATGGCAGAAGGTAGATGACAGAAAAGAGTCTGCGAACTTGAAGTTAGACACTAGAAACTCTACAATTTGAAAAAACGATTGAAAAAATAAATGGACAAAACCTCAGGACATCATCAAAAAGCCTATCATGCATGTAATCAGAGTCATGTTCAGAAAGAGAAGAGAGAAGGAACAGGAGGAAACAAATCTCTAAATAACGGCCAATGGGGTGCCTGGGTGGCTCAGTTAGCTAAGTGTCTGCCTTCAACTCAGGTCATGATCCCCAGGTCCTGGGATTGAGTCCCGCACTGCCTGCTTCTCTCTCTCTGACTGTCACTCCTCCCTCTCACTCTCTCTCTCTCTCTCTCTGACAGACAAAAACATAAAACAAAATCTCGAAAAAAAAGAAAGAAAGAAAGAAAAAGAAATAATGGTCAAAACCTTCCCAAACATGGTTAAATACATAAATTTACAGATTCAAGCTCAGTGAACTCCAGGTAATAATCTAACACAATTATGAAATAACAATACTCAGATGACTCTGGGGGAGGGGGGTGGGTGCGGCACAGAGGGACATAAAGCATGCTAGTGTGTGAGATGGTGGGGGGGTGGGCAAGGAAAGTTCAATAAATGAGTTAAAGTCTCACATTCTGTAACAGGAAGCCAATAGTTAATACCTCAAACTGAAAGGTCAAGAAATATTCAATTAACTTGTTTAGGAAAAAGGAAAGAAATACCTTAAGAATCAGCTAAGAGTTCATGTAGTTGCCTCAAGGGAGGGAAAAATGGGAAAGATGGGTAGTGAGGTGGGAAAGATGGGTAGTGAGGGAGGCAGAGGATTCCTCTAATCTGTAACAAGCCTTGTACATGTATTTGACCCTTTGAACTAGGGCCATATACAATTCCAAAAACATTAAAACTAAATTTAAAGGACTTACATACCACTGTCTATTTTAAGATGGCAGTGTAAAATATGCACTGGAAAAGCTTTAAGTTCTAAGTAAATAAATTTTTATCTTAAAGTATAAGTAAAGGTAACAAATATGGAAGTGGGCCTAAAGCATAATGGGCAATTAGCTTGCACATGTCACTCTTATTTCCTCTTTTAGTTTCCTTCTACGTTTCCAAAGTGAGTCATATTTGGGGGAAAGGCTGGTTTGATGCAGACAGGTCCCATATTCTTCTGCTTAGTGACTTCAAAGAATATGTAGACTAGGCACAAGAAGTAAAAGGGGGCAATGGCAAAACATGGATTTGAATGGTGTGTACTGAGTGGACCAAAAAGGAATTCTGCAAAACTGACAGAGTGGACTGAAATTAATTCTCTTTATTCTATGAACATTTTCAGAAACTCTGCTTCAATCCAGTACCCTTTCCGACTAAAGAAAAATGACAACTGAGTTTTCAAAATAGCTATAGAATTAAACATGTTCTTGATTCTATATAAACACAAGTCAAAATCTGCTTAAATAAAATTGTCTTCTGTACAAATGCTGGCATGTTCATCCAAAGGCCTAAATTTAGATATTAACCATATTCCCTTTTATCTCATACCACAAGGAACAGGCAATTACTCTTAATAATGCCACTGAAAGAAAAAATTTTTTTTAAAAACTTTTTAGTAAACAACTCAAAATCTGTTTTAACACATACGAATCCAATCCCTTTGTACTTCAGGCAATGACACTGGTTATTATATGATCAATGGCTTTGGAGTTGAAGTCAAATTTTAGTTGCTATGAACATCAATCATTTTAAACATCTGGTAGGACTGACAGTTCTCTGTATCTTTAAAATTATTGCTAACATTCATTCCCAGAGACTTTCAATTTTGGGATTTACTATATTTGATCTTAAGGGAACGATATTTTTGGAAAAATATATGCCAAACAGACACGAATGCCAGACAATATCCTGATAAACATCCTCTAACTGCAAAGCGTTTTTAATCCTTATACTTAGAGGAACATGAACAAAACTAAAATTTCAAATCCCCCTGCCTCAGAAATAGGATTATGGATGATTTTTAAACCCAATTTTCCACTTTCTATATTATTATAGTTCCCTAGTTTTAAAAAAACATGTTAGAAATTGCTAACAGCAATTTCCTCTGAGAAGGAAAACTGCATGGCTAAGAAATGGGGTAAAGAAAGAGATCTTTTGAATTTTAAATACTCTGTGTGGATTTTAAATATATGTTTAAAATAGTCAGGATGAAAAGGTTATATTATGGCTGAAATGTTTATTTTGCTGAAGAGATGTTTTAAGGGAAATTTGGGTCTGTAATAAAAAAACAAGGCCTCAAACTTCTATAGTTGTCTTTTTAACTAGGATTTTTTTTAGCTGGTATCAAACTATACTTATAGAATGTAGAAGTATTTAAAATTGTAGTCTTTCATGACCGATACCAGCTTTCAAAACTCACTTTAGGTTTCCCATAAACTGATACCTAAAAGAAAAAGTCCATCTTCTATTAAAATGGATGGGACTGAAATGGCTAAACTTGACTTTCTCAGTTCCCAGGGGCTACATATATAAGCAGAGGCAAGGACCTAAGGCTTGAACATACCTGAAGAAGAAGAAAGCCACCACCTACTGCAGTTGCTGCAAGCTTTCCAACTTTCTGGAACAAAAATCCCGCACACCTTTAACAAAAGAAGTGACGAAAGATGAGAACAACCAATGATGTACTCAACTCTCTTCCTCTGCTCCTTTCATTGCTTTGCTAACAAATCTTCTTACTGTCTTCCCATTTCTTTGGATCATATCCCTTATCTGCTCAGAAACCCTCAGTGCTTCCCCTGTTCTATAGGCAAATCAAAAGTGCACAGTCTAGGGGCCCCTGGGTAGCTCAGTCAGTTAAACATCTGCCTTCAGCTCAGGTCATGATTCCAGGGTCCTGGGATGGAGCCCCGCACTGGGGTCACCCCTCAGTGGGAAGCCTGCTTCTCCCTCTCCCTCTCCCTCTGTGGTTTCCCCCTGCTTGTGCTCTCTGGTATCTCACTCTCTCTGTCAAAATAAATAACAAAATCTTAAAAAAAAAAAAAAAGTGCACAATCTAAACTGTGATATGCTTAAAAATGAGGGATGGACAGAAGAGGAGGGGAATATATAGGAAAAAAAGAGTGGCTCCTGAAACAATGTTGAGTACTCAGGGCCTCATTATACTCCTCTGACATTTGTTTAAGTGGAAATTCCCCATAATAAAAGTGATTTTGTTTTGTTTTATAGATTTTATTTACTTTTGAGAGAGAGAGAGAGCATGAGCAGAGGGACAGAGGGAAAGGGAGAAGCAGATTCCTTGCTGAGCAGGAAGCCCAGTGCCGGGCTCGATCCCAGGACCCTGAGACCATGACCTGAGCAGAAGGCAGATGGTTAACCGACTGAGCCACCCAGGCGCCCCTGATTTTTCTTCTTTAATGCAATCAAGATGTTCCATACACCTGGCCAACCCCCACTCTACCCAAACTTTCTGCTCTAATCCCATTAGTTTCCAAATGGATTATCACACTGCTCAAGCTATTAAACTCCTTGCTTCTAGGGGTTTCTACCCAGCTCCGCTCATCTAAAGCTTTTTACCCTTTGAGTTCCAGCTCAAGTTCCACCTTCATGACTTAAGCCCACATTTCTCATGGCTTCCTTACCTACATTTCTATCTATGTCTATAATAAATCCATTTTGTTTCACCTCTTCTGTAAGAATGTCAGTCCACACTTCTTTTGGGATTCTCTCCTTTGGTGAGCTCATATTCCCTTCAGTATTCCACAGCTATACTGTGCAAAAGAACCCTGATCTCTAACTCTAGCCTTCTGTACTGGATTGTACAGTGCCCATGACCCACCTCTAATCCATGTACTTCCCAGAATCTCAGAATATGACCTTATTTGGAATAAGGGTCACTGAGGATGTAATTAGTTAGGATGAGGCCATACTGTAATGGGGTAGGCCCTAAACCCAGTATGACTTAATCCAACATGTCATAGAGACACTCAGAGGGAAAACAGCCATGCGATGGCACTGGCAGAGTTTGGAGTGATATGTCTACAAGCCAAGGAAAGCCAGGGATTGCTGGCAAGCAACAGAAGCTAGGAGAGAAGCACACAGCAGATTTTCCCTCTGAGCCTCCAAGAAGGAACAAACCTGACTGACACCTTTCAGACTGCTGGCCTCCAGACCTATGAGAATAAATTTCTTTTGTTTTAAGCCATCTAGCTGTGGTACTTCGTTACAATAGCCCGAAGCAACGGGTACACCTTCATAAATGGAAAATTTACATTTCTATGGGCTTCTCCAGCACACAGAATGACAAACAGAATGTTCCAAAGCCAGAATCATCTTTCCAAGCAAATCAACTGTTGCTAAGGTCCCAATCTGTAAATGAGAGCACCATTCTCTAGGTTTGCCCTTTCTGTTCATCTCGGACTCTGCCTCCTTCATCACCTTCGGGGTCCAACGGACTGCCGATTCTATATACTCTTCCCAGAACATTATTTGACTCTGTCTTCTTTCCATTCTCAAGGACATCATTACCTTGCTTCCAAACCACACTAAGGGCCCTCTAGGTAGTCTTCACACCTCCTGCCTCTCCTCGCAATCATCCATCCTCGTATTTCTTATTATCATCAAAAACCTATAACTACCTACAGCTGCACATAACCTCCTTAGCCTCCCATGCATGGCCTGAATTGGTCTGAAATGTTAAAACTGGTTAGGTTAATGCCCATTCCTCCTTAACGTATGCCACAACAGCACATCAGTTTTATACGTTAAGATAATTGCAAAAATTTACTACACTGAATCTAATGTCATTCCAAAAAACCACCTATGTAATGAGTCCTATTACTCAGCTCCTGGGCCGACACCTTGCTATAACCCAAACATACGTTTCACTACAGAGACCCTCTCCCTCAGTAGGGGAGTCAGCAACAAAGGCTCTGATAAGGGAGCAGAGGAGGCAGGCAGCAGCCAAGTCACAAGTACATCCCAGGAACCATGTCTCACAAGCATGTCTATCCCTTCGCTTGATGGCATGAGCCACTGAAATAAGCTACTAACTCCCCAGGCTCTGTCTCTAGGCTTTCCAAGCAAACTTCTGCCAGTTATGGGGTTTCTCACCAAGCCTGGCCTACAAGGAGAAAGCACACAATGGTGTGATAATTCTACTGCTTGATTATTTTTTTAGTCTCTCCTACGACGGGGGCTTTAGGCCCAAACTCATAGTAACCAATCCCCCATGGCACCAAATTGTGAGCTTTTCTGCATAGAGCACCAGATTCTCTGTTACAGGAGGTCAAGGTACAACCTATTTGCGGAGGATCAACTGAATAAGCATGCCCCGACTAGGCATCTCGCTTCTAACTGCAGGGCTTTCCATAAACAGCATTAATAAGCACACATCATGAAGAAATACTGCAGCTCTGCATCACACGATCTTCACAATGCAGGTTTCTACCATAAAATCGCAGTTACGAAAAGGCAAAAAGGAGTGAGCCATTGTTCCGAGATACATGCAAAACACAAATCAAAAAATTTAACACTTATCAAGTTTAAATATGTAAATATTTAACGGAAGATAAATTTAACCTAGAAGCTAAGAAAAAAAGGATTAGTCACAAGCTGAGCACCTCCACTAACAGAAATTCTCTACGGTTGTGAACATTTTCAAAATAAAGTGTCACACTTGTTCGACCCTTGTTATTTGGCTAATCTTTTATTCCAAGAAAAACAACTTGATCTATAGTATCAATTATGTAATCATGCAGCCTAAAACATTAACTGGTTAGTTAGGTTAATGCTTATTAACTGTTCCTCCTTAATGCATTCCACAATATTATTACAGAGTGAGCAATCAGTCCTTTAACTCCAACGAAGACCCTGTTTAATTCCAACTCTTCTTCAAGTATAATAATCCAAATCAGTCCACAAAAATCAACAGAACCATTGGATTCATAATTTCACTGAGAATTTTACATGGCTCTCTACAGGGCTGACAATCCTGGAGACCAGTTCTACTGTGGGAGTCCTCAAAGGTTTTTCCAGTTGTTAACACTGAACAAGTAAAGATTATTTTCATATAATTCACCCTTGTATGTTTCTTCCTTTCTACCCACTATCACTGAACCAGATACACTACATTTGCTCAATGTGAGAAGGTGGAAAATACAGAAAAAAGTCAAAGGAAGGGAGAGGAAGGAACAGTGGAACAAGGGGTGGGCATGGGGAAGCTGATCACTGAAACCTCTGAGCCCCACAGAGTGTACATCACAGCCATCATATCACAGAGAAAAAGCCTCAAGGTAGAGCTCTTCGGGGATTAACAGTATAAAGCCACTGAATGTCACAGTTAACTGGCCTGTTTACAAAAGGGCAGCAGTGAGGCTGCCAATGAAATTTAATGAAAAAGATGTTGTTCTCACCAGCCAGTCACTCCACCCATTACAATCTGGGTGGCTACCGAGTATTTTTCAACCATAGGTCCGGAACTGTGTCCAAACACTCGATTCCACCAATGGTGTCTTCTTGCATACTCAGTTAAATCCAACACTTCGTAAGACTCGTCATCGCTTTCATACTCTTCAAAATACAAAATGAAAAAAATAAATTTAGAGTCAAACAAAAGTCAGAAACGTCCTGTACATTTTAAAATCTGTTATTAACTCACTATTTTGGCCCACAGTAAAAATGCCCAGCTGGAAACAGTAGTTTGTTAAACCCAATCCCTGACACTAGGGCCTCAAGAGTAAAGGGGCCTAGCATCTCCCTTCCAAAGGACCAGGAACTGGCCTAGGGGTCGGAGCCAGAGCCACATCAGTTACACAGAAGTGAGGGGTCGCCTCCCCAAATAGCAGTAAGGTCAGGTCAGAGTTTCACAGCATGAGGCGTCACCCCCAAATCTCAGTAGGGTCAGGGCCAGAATTAGATCCATTTCATCAGTGGGAGAAACTGGGCGGGGGGGGTTCCCTCCCCTGGCTGAACCGGTTAGGGGCTTGACAAGATGAAATTCCTTCAGTAATTCATCTAAAAAGCACGTTTGACGATGGAAACGAGAGCCAGAGGTGAAGTTAAGGCAGGAGGAGGGGGCTGTGTTGGGGACGGGGGTCACTCTCCGCCTGACTTCTGCCGTGAGGGGAGGAGGTCTAGCTCCAAAGGGGTGCCTCCAAAACACAGAGCCCCAGGAGCCCTACGGCAGGGGGAAGAAGAGGCGCCCCCGGGAGCAAGGTCGAGAGATGTGAGCCGCGTCTTAGATACTACTTCGGGCCCCGGCCGCTCACCTTGGGGAGGGGGGTTCCGGGTCGCCATGATACCGCCGGCGGCCAGTTCTGAAGGTGGTCCCTGCCCACCCTCCTCTCCCCACTACTTTCAGAGACCTTCTAGGCCCAGGTGAAAATCTATGGTTTCTTTTTTCCTCCTCCCCTTCCAGGCGCGTTGTCCCGTCCCCGCCCCTCCTCTCAGCGCAGGGTCTTCCGCGCAAGCGCAAGGCTCAGGGTGGGGAGAGTCGGGGGTGGGGGGGGGCGGGGGGAGGGTGGCCGCGCGGGGTCTTGTGGGAGTTGTAGTCCGTTGCCCTGCGCAACCCTTGCTTCCCACCCCACCCCCACCCTTGCTAGAATTCCAGTAACTAAATTTTGTCATTTTGTTTTAAAGAGCCTCAAGGCTGAAGGAGAGGCGGCGTCACGTGATGGTATAAAGCGCAAACCAGGCATTCTCAACACTGTACCAGAATGTAAGCGCCTGAGAAAAAAGGCTTTAAAAACGAGACGAGAGGAAACCCTGTTTCAAACCGCACTCTTGAAAGGAGGCAAGGGCACACTAAGAGGTGGAAAATTTTTCCTACGTGTTGCTACTGGGAACTGGAACCTGTTTATCCGCTCCCTCTCCACATGTTTCCTGCCAGGAACCCAAGGGAAGTAGAGGAAGGCCTAGGGACTGACCCGACACGATATTCAAGAGGACATAATTTTTCAGCCTCATTTTTATTCTGACAGAGGAACAAGATCAAGCTCTTCACGCAAAAGCCCTCCCCCGGATTCTGTAGAATGACAACAGTGTTGATTACCAAGCAGCTAACTCAGGTCCATATAAGGCTGGCCCTAAACCTGTTTTGAACTTGCATTACACCTGTATGTGCTTTACAATTTAAAAAGCCCTCTATGCACATGTTTTAATGGAAAAACAAGCAATTCTGGTATAGGTTATGTAGGGGCCCAGAGCAGGCTGCCCCCAAATGTATTGCAATGGCATACTGATTATCTTGAATTGAAGGTACCCAGGGAACAACGGATGCAAGAACGCCCAGACCCTCCTCTGTCCCCCTGAAAGCAGGAAATAAATTTCCCTGCGTGAAAAATACCCTCCCCCCGCACTAAGAAATAAGAAGACATCCTTATCACCAGAGATAGGAACTTTAAAACCAAGATGGCTGGAGAAATAAATCTTGTTATTTTTTTCTCCTAATCTACTACCTCAGCCAAAATTCTGCTTAGAATTCCTTACTCACTAAAACTCCCTTACTAACTAAAGCTTTATCCTGTCAGTTACTCACAAATTATTGTCTCTGTCTAAAACGTATCAAAACTATCCGCCTTGGTCATTTCTTTAGGGTCTCAATTTCATTATCGGACCTCCATGCGCATGTAATAAAACTGTTTTTTTCTCCTCCTGTTCATCTGTCTCATATGAACTTAATTCCTAAACCAGCTAGAAGCAGCCTAGATGGAAAGAAGGAAATTTCTCCCTTCCATACAGTTGCGTTACTTAAAATATTGACTTGCATAATTGCATTCAGCTTTTCAAATCCTAGTGCTTTAAATGCAAGGGTTCATTCTCTAAAGTTCCTCAGCCTGTGACTTCCCCAAATTCAATTGCAAGACTGGCTGGAGATATTAGCCTTCAAAGACAGTTACTTTTTTTTTTTTTTAAGATTTTATTTATTTATTTATTTATTTATTTATTTGAGACAGCACAAGCTGGGAAGAGGATCAGAGGAAGAGGGAGAAGCAGGTTCCCCACTGAGCAGGGAGCTGGGTGTGGGGTTTGATCCCAGGACCATGGGAACGTGACCTGAGCTAATGGCAGATGCTTAACTGACTGAGCCACCCAGGTGAGGTTAAAGACAGTTATTTTGTGTAAGATGCCACTTTTCATAAACAAAACAGCTTGAAGGCTTTCTTTTTCCTCTCTTCAGATGTCCTCTCTGAAATATTTTTCTGCAAGTTAAAAGATCTGAGTTCATATGCTCTCTCTCCATTGCCCACCCCTCTCTTAATGAGGTGCTAAATAGAGACATAGCAGACAAGGGGCCACACAAAGAAGAGAAAGGTGAAAAGAGAAAGGAGAATTACAAATTGCAAGAGAAAAATGGAGTGTTGACTGGGCCAGTGGCATCCTAGTGACACTTTCACATAGTTCTAGAAATATCTGTCAACTACCGGAAAAAGTCACTTTCCTGTTAAGGCAAATGTGGTATTTAGAATCAAATGGTTACAGGGGCACCTGGGTGGTGCAGTCGGCTAGGCATCCACCTCTCAGTTTCGGCTCAAGTCGTGTTCTCAGGGTGGTGAGATCGAGCCCCAAGTTGGACTCCAGCACTGAATGTGGAGTCGGCTTGGGATTCCTTCTGCCTCTCTCTCCGACCCTCCTAACCCTCAAAATAAACAAATCTTTAAAAAAAAGAAAAAGAAAGTTATGGAGAAATGAGGGAGAAAATGAAAACAAAACACTGCCCTTTAGATGCCAAAGAGTAGACTTTTGTTATATATATGTCCAAGAGTAAATTAAAGGCAATCATTTCTCCAAAAGCCTTGGGGGCTGAGAAGGAGATTTTGAATGTTCTTCCCTTCCTTCTTGCAGTGACACATCCCCTTGCCATTACCTTAAGAAAGTTGCTTGTAGAACATATTTTCTAGTGTGAGCTTTTTCTTCCCACTAGCGAAAAAGCTGTCATTTTGTTGGCTCAGTGACAAATGGTCTAATGTGTGAGTTGTATACACAGACTTTAAAAAGCACTATTATCCTCCTAATGGGTTCAAGAGGGTGGTTTTTTTAAATTCCCGTTTTAAAGAGCGTATTAATTTTTACATGGCACTAATAAACATTTTCATTGTGAACACTGATATCCTCTCTACAACTATGCCAAAACATAATTTGGGTAGTCCCCAACTTTTCAATGGCTAGTGTTCCAAAAGTTTATTAGTAATTGATGTGAAATCGAGAACATTCTCTCTTTAATCCATAATGAAGATGTAAGGAAACTGCTTCCTCCTGATCTCCCCCTTCCTTCATTGTCTTTGGAAACCTCAATTATTAAAAACAATGTAGTCAGAAATGAGAAAAACAGAAAATCAGACAAAACAACAAACAGAAGAATACTTCGCATTCCCTGGGCAAGCTAATCTCCCCCATTGGCCACAACTGTCACTCCCTACTAGACATCTGCATTTTGAATGATCTACAAATTCGGCTAGTCTAAAACACACTATCTTTGAAGCTACCCCAAAGGAATATCTACAACAAACTCAGACTCACTCTCCTTTTCCCTGCTCTTCTCTCCCACAGTTAAGCAGTCATTTATCCTGTACTTAATACCACCCATGCTGTGGTATCCATCCTCCTTGATGTTCTCCAAAGCCATTCTTTGGATCACAGCAAAGGCCTCTCAGCTGGCTTCTTCCTGTGTTTTCCTCTCAACTGGCTTCTTCCCGTGTTTTCTTGCTTCTCCCAATCCCACCCCAATCCTATCTGTCCTTAGATCTTCCCTTCTAAAACCTGCAGCTGACTCTATCCTTTCTCTACTTATATACTTGCAACAATTGCCCCTAACAAGGTAAAGTCTAAACTTCTCAAGGCATACTGCAGGTTTGGTGCAAAGGGCCGGATAGTAAATATTTTAGGCTTTGCTAGTCATGTATCATCTTTGTCACATATTCCTTATTACTTTTTAAACAATCCTTTAGACCTGTAAAAATCAGGGGCACCTGGCTAGCTCAGTCAATGGGGCATTCGAGTTTTGATGTCTGGGTCATGAGTTCAAGTCCCACATTGGACCTAGATCTTCCTTAAAAAAACTAAAGTAAAATTAAAATGCAAAAATCTTTCTTGGATCATAGACTCTACGAAAACAGAGCTTGGGGTGAATTTGGCCTAGGATCATAGTTTGCTGACCTCTGGCCTACAGGACCCTTCACATTTTGGGCCCAAGTTAACTCTCTGGCCTCTAGGTGCTATCTGCTCCAACTTTCCTCCCCTTCTAAGTCCACTGAACTTCTTTTCCTGAATACACGTTGCTTTTTCCAACCTTCCTGACTTGATCCATGCTTTTTCTCTCTCCAAAAACAACGTCTCCCTTTTCTGCCAGGAAACATATAGACATATATTAAGATACCTCTAAAAAGTAGGGCACCTGGATGGCTCAGTTGGTTAAGTCTCTGCTTTGGGTTCAGGTCATGATCCCCGGATCCTGGAATTGAGCCCCCCGTCCCTGGAGGTCGGGCTCCTTGCTCTGCAGGGCTGGTGCTCTGGTTCTCCCTCTCCCTCTAGTGCATTCCCTGCTCATGCTCTCTGTCTCTCAAATAAATACATAAAATCTTAAAAAAAAAAAGATACATCTAAAAAGGAACTTACAGCTTTTTCTCCATTTCCTCCCTTCCTTGTGTTGAATTTGAAGCAGATAGTGTAGCATTTTGATTAAACATTTGGGTGAATTTCGGGGTCGGCCGGATCTGAGTTCAAATTCCAACTCTATCCTTCCTAGCTTCGTCTTTGGAAAATGCTTCAGCCTTCCTGAGCTTCAGGTTCCTCCTCTAAAAAAAATTGGAAAGATTATTTACTGTGAAATTATTATGAAAATAAGATAATGAAATCAAGCATGGAGAAAGCTTCATGCATGGCCCATTATGAATATTTGATAAAGGTTAGCTTTTCTTGTTCAGTCATTTATTCATTCACTAAATATTTATTCAGCCCTTCCTTACCAAGGGCTAGGCAATGTGCTAGGTGCTGTCAGGGATGGATGGGTCGACAAGATGGGTCAGATTTTGGTCTTCATGGACTTACAGCAAGAAAGTAAAACAGATTGTAATTAGTGCAAGGAAAGAAATGTAAAGGGCATAAAAGGCTTGATATGTATAATCAATGATCTACTGAGGGTATAATGGATTAAATCCCGAATTTAACTTGGACATGTCTTCCAAGCTTTTGGAGCCTTCCTTAACTACAAAATAAGTATTAGGTTTCTAAACTTTCTTCCAACTCCCAATTCTGTATGTAATATCCCATAGTCAGTTCTCCTTTTCTCCACAATCCTACCCAAACCACCAATATTTGTTGTTGTTGTTAACAATTTTATTTATTTATTTGACAGAGAGAGAGGGAGCACAAGTAGGGGGAGTGGGAGAGGGAGAAGCAGGCTTCCTCTGAGCAGAGAGCCTGATGCAGAGCTCGATCCCAGGACCTGGGATCATGACTTCAGCTGAAGGCAGATGGGTAATGACTGAGCCACCCAGGCATCCCCCAAACAATCATTATCACTGAGAACTTCAGAGCTACAAGCTGCCCCTCCTAAGGTTACTGTTAGGGACTGAATTAGGTTCCTCAAATTCATATGTTGAAATCCTAACCCTCAATGTAACTATATTTGGAGCTTGGGCTTTTAAGGATGCACCCCTAAGGGTGGGTCCCTAATTCAATAGGACTGGTGTTTTTGTAAGAAAGGAAAGAAACACCAGAGAGTATCCACCACTAGCAGCCATCTAAAAGTAAGGAAAAGAGCTTTGACCAGAAACCAAGCCTGATACCACCTTGATCTTGGACTTTCAGCTTCTAGAACTATTGGAAAATAAATTTCTGTTGTTTAAGCTACCCAGTCTGTGGTATTTTGTTACAGCAACCTGAGCAGACTAAACAGTTCCTCAGCCACCACCCACTCCATGTGTCTTGGGATCCCAAAGAAGTTACCAGAAGTTTGAGTGACAGAAGTCCCATTCAGACTGGATTGGCCTTGAAATCTAGACCCAAATGGAGAAGACTCTGCTATCAACAAGGGCCTGGCATTGTGGGAGAGAGGGTCACAAACACAGAAGCAAGAACTTCAGGCCCTGGCTTTTAAGGTTTAACCTTGAAAGCTCAACAGACGGTATTTGTAGGTAAAGCAGCCTTCTGGGGTGGGACTCCATTGAAGAGATTTGCAACTCTCTCTACTCAAGCTTTCTCAGCATCTGGAATTGATCACCTTTACCTCTTCTTCCCGTTCAATGGCAAGGCTAACCCATTACAGCTGACCCTTGAACCGCACACCTTTGAGCCACATGGGTCTGCTTATACACAGACATTTTTTTCTGATAAATACAGTGCAGTAGTGTAAATGTATTATCTCTTCCTTATAGTTTTCTTAATAATGTTGTCTTCTCTCTAGCTTACTTCATATTAAGAATATAGTATACAAGACATATAACATATAAAATATGTGCTAATCAAGTGTTTATGTTATCAGTAAGGCTTCCAGTCAAGAGCAGGCTATACACAGGTTATACACAGATTTTCAACTGTGTTGGGGGTCAGTACCCTGAACCCCCACATTGTTCAAGGGTCACCTGTAGTTCCATGTATCCTAACCTTTCTGATATTTAACTTCAAAACTATTACTGTTGGTTTAAGCCACAAGGACTCCCTTACCCACCCTCAAAGATGTTCATACTTTGAAGATCCGGAAGGGTTTTTTGAAGAGTGGGTGGGAGGCTTGTAGCCGTTAACACGCAGAGGACACCTGGGCCATTATGCAAATAAACTTAACCTCAGAAGATTATATCAGCATTCCAAGAGGGAGAAACCTTGTGCAACATTTATTTTGTAAGTGGTATTATTTTACCTTAATCTCAACACAGTGTAACCCACTCACCCCCCATTTGCGTGACTTAAGATGTTCTGATGTGAACTTTCAGAGGCCTGAGATAACCAGTTCCTGATGAACAAAGCACAGTGAAGTTGATACCGCACACATAAGCTTGTTGGAGTATAAACAGGTAACAAAGTTTAGTAGTGTGTGTTCACAGTCTTAAAGATGCCCGTGTCCTTGGCCTCAATAAACCCACCTAGAAATCAGTGCCAAAGATTGCATAAAGAGCTCGTATGCTTAAAGATATTCATTATATGGTTGTTGTTTTGTTTTGTTTTATTTTGTTTTTCATAATGAAAAGGAATGGAGACAATAGGGGAAAATGGAAAGTGTCCAACAGTAAATGAATAGTTATGGAAATTAAGGAATGTTATGTTTAAAAAGACTGTAATAACAAGAAAGTGCTTAAGTGAAAAGAAAAATTGTATGCCAAATTGTATTTATGGTTTTACTGCAAGTGATTTACTCAATTCCTGCTAAAAATGCATGGACTTGATAAACTGGAATGGATTACATTGCAGAATTGATTCTGGCCCTTTGGCATTTCTCTCCGTGTTAGGCTGAACTAGTTTATAAGGCAATGGTAGAAGAGTACTGGGTGGAAAAAGAAGCAAAGATAACCAGGAAAACTTTAAAGTGGAAGAGCAATGAGAGATTAGCCTGACCAGGCATGCAAATATAATTTTTTTTAAAAGGTATTGATTAGGGGCGCCTGGGTGGCTCAGTGGGTTAAGCCTCTGCCTTCGGCTCAGGTCATGATCTCAGGGTCCTGGGATCAAGCCCCGCATCGGGCTCTCTGCTCAGTGGAGAGCCTGCTTCCCCCTCTCTCTCCGCCTGCCTCTCTGCCTCCTTGTGATTTCTGTCTGTCAAATAAATAAATAAAATCTTTAAAAAAATAAAAAAAGGTATTGATTAAAACAGTCCGATATTGGTGTATGAACAGACAGACAAATGGGCCAGAATACAAAGTCCAGAAATAAAAACAATACATACCAGACTGAGAAATATGATAAAGGTGGATTCTTAAATCAGCTAAATATGAATTTTATTTTAAAAACTGTTGTTGGGAGGCGCCTGGGTAGCTCAGTCAATTAAGCGTCTGCCTTTGGCTCAGGTCATGATCTCAGGGTCCTGGTATTGAGCCCCGCATCAGGCTCTCTGCTCAGAGAGGAATCAGTTTCTCCCTTTCCCTCTGCCAGCCACTCTGCCTACTTGTGCGCTCGCTCTCTCTCTCTCTCTCTCTCTGTCAAATAAATAAATAAAATCTTTAAAAACAGACAAACAAGCCACTGTTGTTGGAACAACTAAGGCTGGTATCTGACATCTGAAAAAAGCTACAGCTAGATGCATCCCTTAGAACACATACTGGGATGACCTCCAAATGGCTCCAATATCTAGATGTAGAAATTGAAATAATAAAAACAATTGTAGAAAACATGAGAAAATTCATTTTTAGCTTAGCAGCAGTGATGGCCTTTTATGGATGACTCAAAAGATTGATAAATATGACTGCATAAAAATGAAACTTAAACATAAAAAAAAAAAAAAACAAACAAGCAAAGTCCAAAGGCAAATTGTCAACAGAGGGTAACATTTGCAATTCTTGTTGAATGTGAAGGACTAATCTCCTTAAAATATAAAAGCTCCTTAAAAAGACAGATTAAAGAAGGCCAACTGCCCCGGTAGAACAGCAATAGTCATACAAGCGATTCACAGAAAAAGGAAATACAAATGTCCCTTAAACTCATGAACACCCCTCAACCTCGATCCTAATAACTCAACATAGTAATTCTCACTTTATAGATTGACTAAAATCAATTAAGTGTGACAAAACACTTGGTATGTTCACATGATACCTTCGTGTGAATGTACAAGTTTATTCACTCTAGCACTCTCTGGAATAGCAAAATATTGGAAACAACCCAAGTGTCCAGTGTTAGGGAACTATTTAATAAACTATAGTTTATCCGTACAATCACAGCTGTACTAAGTAAGTAAATACAAAAATAAGAACGAGGAAGTTCTCTCTGTCTTGATTTGGAAAATTCCTTAGAATATGTTGTTAAGAGGCACCTGGGTGGCTCAGTGGGTTAAGCCTCTGCCTTCGGCTCAGATCATGATCTCAGGGTCCTGGGATTGAGCCCTGCATTGGGCTCTCTGCTCAGCGGGGAGCCTGCTTCCCCCTCTCTCTCTGCCTGCCTCTCTGACTACTTGTAATCTGTCTCTCTCTGTCAAATAAATAAATAAAATCTTTAAAAAAAAGAATAAAGAATAAAAAGGGGGCAGCTGGGTGGCCCTGTAGGTTAAGCGACTGCCTCTTGATTTTGGCTCAGGTCATGATCTCAGGGTCATGAGATGGAGCCCTAGGTTGGATCAAGCCTGGTGATAAGCTCTACGATCTGCTCGTCCTTCTCCCTCTGTTCCTCTCCCCACTCTCTCACTCTCTCTTTCAGATAAATAAACTGAGAGAGAGAAAGAGAGAGAGCACACAAGGAGGGTGAGTGGCAGGCCAAGGGAGAAGCAGGCTCCCCACCAAGCAAGGATCCCGACATGGCGCTCGATCCCAGGACCCTGGGATCATGACCTGAGCTGAAGGCAGACACTGAATTACCCAGGCACCCCAAGAATATGTAGCTGAAAGGAAAAAAGCAAGATGCAAAACAACATGGTACCTTTTTCTGAACAGCCTTATTGAAATATAATTTGCATATTATAAAATTTGCCCACTTAAAGTGTACAATTCGATCAAGTTTAGTACTAGAAATTGTGGTAAATATATTAACATAAAATGTGCCATTTTAACCACTTCAAGATTTTAATTCAGTGACATTAATTGCATTCACAAGGTTGTGTCACCATCACCATGTATTCACAAAACTTTCATCACCCCAAACAGAAAGTCTTGAATCATCAAGCAATATAATGCCTCATTCTTCCTCTGCCCAGTCCCTAATAACCTCTTTTCTACTCTCTCTGAATTTCTCCATTCCAGGTACTTCATAAGTGGAATCAGATAATATTTGACCTTTCGTGTCTGGCTTACTGCACTTACTGCTAAGTGCAGCATAATATTTTCAAGGCTTATCCATTTGGTAGCATGGATCAGAACTCCATTTCTTCATGTAGCTAAATAATATTTCATTGCATGGATATACGTTTTGTTTATCCATTCAGCAGTTGATGGATACTTGGGTTGTTTCCACCTTTTGGCTACTATGAACTATGCTGCTGTGAACATTGGTGTACAAGTTCTGTTCATGTCCCTGCTCAGAATGCCACCTTTTATATACCAACCTTTATTTACGGACATATATACATCCGCTTGTAGCTTGTTATCTGTGTACAGAGACACTGGGAAAATACACATGAAACTGTGGGGGAGGAAAAAATCATTTTCTCTCTATTCTTCTAGGTTCCTGGCTAAGACTCCCAGTAATAAAAAACAGATTAACAGGAGAAAAACAAACAGAAGTTTAATAAGATATATACCTCCTGTATACACTAGAGAGACCTAGGAAAATAGTAATACTCTGCCAAATGATCCAAACCATCACCTTAAATACATCTTCAGTTAAAAACAAAATATGTTGGGGAGTAGGAACTCAGATAAAGGAGGTGACCAGAAAAACGCAGCAAACAACGGTAAAGTTGTTACACAGATTTAAGTCAGTCCCATTTCCATTGAGTTTCTTGTGATTTAGTCATCATTTTCTTCCTGGTACAGAGAGGAAGACAACCTTACCAATGGATATTCCCCTTGCATGTGTAAATTTCCCTGACAAAAGGGTAAAATCTGCTCTGCTTTCAGAGATTCTCCTGTGTTTTCAACCTCTCAAAAATAATCAGCTCAAAATAGACCTTATGCCAAGAGGGTATTTTGGGGGTAGTATATTCTGACCCCCTTCATGTCCACTTCTGTAAGTTCCCCATGAAGTTTCACAGTCCAGAATCTGAGTTGACACATCGTTCCGTATCTCAGTGAACCAGTCTTCTAGTCCTGAGAATAAGTCAGAGTTGTGTCTCATTTCAGGAGGCAATGACACAGGTGGGCTCCCAGGATTAAGCCTACATGGTGCAAGCCCTTGGGTACTTAATAAGAAGCATTTCTCTGACAACAAAAGAAAAACAAAGGTTAATGGTTAGAACCAGTTATAAACTCAGTTTTTGAGTCCAGAGGGCAGTCAGTCAAGATTACTGGATGTTGGGCTTCCAGCGTCTTCAGATGGAGTGAGGGCAGGCAGTGGTATCCTGACAAATTTTCCTGATTTCCAGTTTGAGTGTCTCTGGGGATGTCATTATGTGTTCTGGTGAATTTTCTGAGTGGCCTATATAGTAACAGGCATGAAGATTGTCTAAACATGAGCTATTGTGGGGCTTTCTCTAAAATTTATATCCTCACTTCTCAAGGTCCCCCAAATATCCTGAGGTTCCTAGACCTCCCAGGAAGTAATCTTCCTTACTTGTTAAGGCTATTGGCAACCCAGTAAACAAGGTACCAGGCTGTTTTTTCAAGAAACTTTATTGGCTCTACAAAGTCAACCTTAGGGCACCTGATTGGTTCAGTCAGTAGAGCATGTGACTCTTGATCTCAGGGTCATGAGTTTGAGTCCTATGTTGGATGTGGAAATTACTTAAAAATCAAATCTGGGAGGGACACCTGGGTGGCTCAGTCAGTTAAGCATCTGACTTCATTTCAGCTCAGGTCATGATCTCAGGGTCATGGGATCGAGCCCCACATTAGGCTCCCTGGCCATCACGGAGTCTACTCTCCTTCTCCCACTGCCCTCGCCCCATGTACTCTCTCTCTCTTTCAAATAAATAAATTTTAATTAAAAAGTAAATAAAATCTGTTAAAAAAAGAGAGACATAAACCTTAGTGCCTTAAAGCTATCTGGTCATATCTGCATCTATGCATATCATTCTCAAATATAACATTCCAATCAAAGCCTTGGTAATGTAACTGATGTTTTCAATTGTGTACTGTTACAAGGAGAACGTGTTCTTATTGAACTTATGCAAATAAGAATATTTGATAAGAATTTCATAATTATGAGAGAATAAGGTAGGGAGAAAAAGATAAATATTTCAATTCTGTTTGCAAATTACAACTTACCAAATTGCTGTAAGTCATAGATAGCTTAAGAGAGATCTCCCTAAATCTGGGAGGGGGAGTGTTGGAGAAACAGAACCTCGAATAATTAGCAATGTTTCAAACAAAAAAAAATCATAAAAATTATAATCATCCTCACCATTTCATTCAGCTCCATGTAATTTAATCTTGTTGATCTTGACATTTTTTCTTTTTAGCAATTTTATGAATCCATTAGAGTTCTGTGAATTCTCACCAGGTCAATAGTATGATCTGAAAGTTATCAAAAACCTATACTTGTCAGAGTTCTTTCCAAGGGATCTCTCTGAAGATGAAGCACTTTTACAAAAGCATCAGAGTAAAACAATAACTATCTGTAAATGGCAAAAGACTTAAAAACGGCTATGGTGAGAGAGCTGATGAGAGTTCATTATAATGCAATTTACAAGGAAATCTGGCCGTTTCTCTGACATACAATGTATTAAAATAATGACTGATATGTTCTTGGAATATAGGTGAGGTCTGGTGGGGTGGTGTCCGGAGCCAGTGACCAAGAAAGAACTCTTGAGACGACTTTGGTGCAAAATGGTGGTTTTATTAAAGCACAGGGACAGGACCCTTGCTGCACCAGATTGTGAGGGATGACTGATTATATACTACGGGGTTGGGGGAGAAAAGGAAAAAGGAAAGTTTCAAAAGAACTTTCATATGCTAAAGAGGAGATACCAGAGGCCTTGCAGTTGTCAGGTTAAGGTTGTTTTCCCCTCTAGCAAGGCATTAACAGTAAGATAGTTGGGAGAGTACTGGAAGAGCATCACACCTGTCCCACCCAGGAGAGGGGGGTGGGGGCAGGTTGCGGGGCTCGATCCCTGGACCCTGGGATCATGACCTGAACCGAATGCAGAGGCTTTAACCCACTGAGCCACCCAGGTGCCCCTGCTTCTTATATAATTTAACATAACAAATCATCCTAATTAGTTTAATATCTCTCTTTTTATAAGTTGGAGCACAAGCCCTTTTGACATATTCCAGGATCCCTCTGGAAAATCCCAAAGTCAAGGTCAAAAGACTTCTCTTAGAATTTGATCTGGGGACGTTTGTCAAAGCCATCAAAAGATTTGGTCATCTGACTGAATAGGATCACAGATCATCTACTTCAGATTATCTACTTCACCAAAGTGACAACAAAAAAGGTCAAAGGCAAAACCAGGCTGCATAGCTTGAATAAAACTTAGTTCTTTTAATATTAAGATTCAGTTTTCTTAAATAATCAAAAGAAAGGCAACATGAAGTACAGGAAATTACTTTAGTAAGACAGAAAAATCTTCACTTTCTAGGCAGATTACCTAAAAGGTAAAGAAAAACCTTTCACAATCTCTTACTAAGAGCAGACCCATAGTCCAAGAAAACTTGACTACACAAGGTTCTCTCTTTCCCAATTCCCAAATTTCTATATCCATTTAGTTTGTCTTTTATTCTTCTCTTTCCCATTCCGAAACAGCCAATCGTTCTGCTTTAGGACAAAATTACTTCCTTTTGGGGCGCCTGGGTGGCTCAGTGGGTTAAGCCTCTGCCTTCGGCTCAGGTCATGATCTCAGGGTCCTGGGATTGAGTCCTGCATCGGTCTGCCTGCCTCTCTGCCTACTTGTGATCTCTGTCAAATAAATAAATAAAATCTTTTTAAAAAATTACTTTCTTTTCTCTTAACAAAACCTCATCTCCATTCCTTATACCTTTTCTTACAAAAAACTCATCTACTTTCCTTATGTACACAGTCGTTTCCCTTATTATTTCTAGTAGGTTTAATTACATATATTTATGAGAATTTTTAACCCTTTGAAACTGTAATTTTTAGTGAAAACTAAGAAGTAAGTTAGTGCTGTGAACCATCTGTTACACCAACAACATTCTGTAGGTTGGCAAACTTATAAATAGTTTCCATAATTTCTAGAAGCATATTCTTCCTCATAGGAAATTTTTCAATGTTTCACAAGACATGTTTACCGATGGACCCAAATATCTTTAGTTCCTCTGTAATGAGAAGCCAAAAGCAGATAATCCTGTGTTCAATAACTAATGCTTCAACATTTTATCTTATTTGAGGGGCACCTAGGTGGCTCCGTTGGTTAGGCATCCTATTCTCGGTTTTGGCTCAGGTTATGATTTCAGGGTCAGGGTCATGGGACTGAGCCCTGGGTTGGGCTCTGCACTCAGCACAGGGTTTGCTTGTCCCTCCCCCTCACTTCTCTCTCCCCCTCTGCCCCTCACTCTGCTCATACTCTCTCTCTTTCTCAAATAAATAAATAAAATCTTTGAAGAAAAAAAATATTTTGCTTTATTTGAAAATGATCTAGATAGCCACTGAATATTCATCATTTCAATTAGTTTAGTATAACCTTAAGGTTTCAAGTTACCAAAAAGATTTTGGAAGTTATTTTTAAATAGACATATCATAAAACATAATTATTGTTGAAAAGTTGATCTATAAACTTTTATCCTACTTATATCTATTTAATTTAGTTATTCTTAATAATTATATTTAGATTACTCAGGAAAATTTCATGAGACATCAAACAGCTAACCATTATTTCAAGTTTTTTTTTCCTTGCTAACAAATTCTCTAACGGGAAGGACTTGAACATAACTGATTTGATTAGTAAGTCTAGATAGAATAGAAGTTGTATGTCTGCATTATATTAAATCTTGATGACTCTGAAAACATGCCCATTTTAATTAAACCAACAAACTCAAGCTAGCTTTTACTTACTAAAGATTATCCCTGATCACATATACTTGAAAAACATTTGGGGTAGTTTCTATATTTTTGAGTTTTTGGAGTACTTAATTTATATAAGTGTTTCTTTTTCTTTAAGCCAGTTTAACAGAGCACTTTATAATTAATTTTGGCAACACCATCCAGAGGGAGAAAAATCACACATCTATATCATACATAAACATACAGATGGATGAAAACAGAGATCTTATAGCTTTCGTTTTAAAATGTTAGCCGGGAGACAGGTATGATAATGTAACACTCACTCGTTTATAAAAGCACAGTTGGAGAGGGGAAAAAAAAAAAAAAGAGCAGTTGGATCCAAACTGTGTTTCTGGCAGATGGAATAATTTAAGGTTACCTGCTCAGGTGGCTAAACTTTTTTTACTAATATTTATTAGTAAAAGAAGAATTTTAAGGATTTTCATTCCCTAGTTTCCAAGTAGACTTTGTTTTGTTTTGTTTTGTCATTCTGATAAGAATTACTTCCCTAAAGTTTGCATTTCAGAGAAATGACTCAGGGTTCCTGGAGAAGACCAGGTAGAACATTTGTATCTCCAAGGCACAGAGAAAGCATGCAAGTTTCTCCAAGAAGGACTTTGGCTTACTAAGTCCAGATTTTTTATGATATCCACAAAACTTCTGAAATGAATAGGGGAGGCTTGGGGATTGGTAAAAAGATAGATGAGCTTTGAACCCCTTCTGGAGTTGCCTTCCTATTCTTGTAAAAACTCGATTTATAAGACAAGGACATTGTTTTTAATTTCTCAAAGTATTGGGTTGCAACTTGAATGGCATGAAGGGGCTGATCCAAGTACGTTACCTTCAGTTTGCTTCCTTTAATCAACGAGAAGATTTCCAACTAAGATGGGAATGAAAAAATTAGGGGAGAAGTCCTAAAAAGAAATTCCTCTCAAACCCTGAATATCAGCTTCCAGTATAGCTAACTTCTGACCAGAGCTACTTTTAAAGAACCCTCTCAAATATTTTAACAGGCTTCAGCTGGGACAAGCAATAGATATCTCTGGTGGTATTAAACAACTTTTAAAAAAAATCTTTTTCTGTTAAACCAAAGGCATACCTATCAAATGACTCAAAAACAAAACCAATAAGCCTTCTATGGTTTACCCATGGATGCAAGAGAGGTCCCCAAAGAGGGTGCAAAAGATATTACCCTCCCAAGATCTTGGGTCACTCCCAAAGCTAACCAAAAGGAATATTCAGATAACTTCCCTGAGAGCTGGCAATGGTTGGTAAGATTCTAGCTGCAAATGGGCCCAACCTACATTTCCTTTCTGGCCATATTTTTGGTGTCCCCAATCTTACAGTTGAGCCACTGACACACACAGAACCAAAAACATCCATGTCCTAGGCAAGCAGAAAAACCAAGCTAAATTCTCAGAACAGATGACAAGATAAACAGGAAAGCAATAACTGGTCTTGAGAGGGAAAGGACCAATAACAAATGGGTACCTCTAAGCCAAAGTTTAATGAGAGTCACAATCCTAAGAACTAAGTCTTAGAAATGTTTTTCACTTATGAATCTGAATTTGGAAGGGAGGGACAATGCTAAAATTTTCTCTTCCTCTCTGGATTGAGCACTACAGACAGAAAGCTGACCCTGGTAAGAATTCTTAACCTTCACTGGCTTCTGCTGAAGAGGAAAAATCTGTGTCCTAAGATGGCCGGCCGAGCCAGCAGGGGAGTCCTGGTCCCTGTCCCAAGGCTCTTCCGGGTTCTTCTCCCTGCTTCACTTCCCACACGTGCCGAAAGTGCCAAGTATGTGGAAGTAGAGTATAAATTACCCCGCTTGCTTGTGCTCAGAACTCAGACCTTTGGAGATCATTCTTCTCTGAGCCCACCGGTGTTAAATAAACCTCCTA
Organism: Lontra canadensis; assembly: GCF_010015895.1. Taxonomy (NCBI): domain Eukaryota; kingdom Metazoa; phylum Chordata; class Mammalia; order Carnivora; family Mustelidae; genus Lontra; species Lontra canadensis. The sequence goes on from NW_022631125.1 coordinate 3,577,969, forward strand.
TCCTCCAAGAACTCTAAGTGCTGCTTTGTTCCTGTCAGGCAATCCAGTCCAGGTTCCACAACATCACCAGTTTTCCAAGATCTCATTCTGTAGGCTCTAGAACAGGTAGGGTATCTCAGCAGGACCCAACTGAATTGCCAAAACTGTAGTCAGGGAGCAATAATTTTTCTCTAGCTTTCTAGGTTCCTGAGTGAGACTCCCTATAACGAAATGATGCAGTCTGACTGCGTCCAGGGACCCAGAGAGGTTTCCCACAGAACCAGCCAAGAGGGTCCTTGGCTTTGTGCAGGATGGAAGTCAAACAGGAACTGAGAGGATGTGAGAACAGAGTTTATTGATGCATAGAGACAGAGTATAGATATAGTATAGAAAGATAAAGTGTAGAGAGAGGAGAGGAGAGGAGAGGAGAGGAGAGGAGGAGAGAAAAGGAGGAGTCTCATTTTTGCTTGGGGTCTGTGGTTTTTATTGAGGGTGATGATCTGGCAAATGTGTCTTCTCAGTAATCCAGGAACAAAGATGAGTGTTCAGGGGCCCCCTGTAAGTCATTTATGCCCTAGAACCAGGGGTCTTGATGAGTCAGTGGTCTTGGAAAAGGTTCATAACAATCCCGCCCAATCACTCCTTAGATGTTATCTATTGTGCTGGAAAACTCCAAAGAAATCATTAGATCCTCGACCTTTACAAGGAGGACGTACATTATCTATTCTATTAGGCGTGTGTAAGGCCGTAGTGTGGGTCATAGCAAGAACAGAAGCAGGGAAAGGAGCAAATAAAGCAGTTTTTCCTGGGGGTCCCTATAGTTTCTCTATTTCAAAAAGACAGATTAATAAGAGGAAAAACAAGGAGAAGCAGATGTTTAATAACATGTGTACATCCTGTATACATGGGAGACACCCAGGAAAGCAGTAAACACTCCCTCCAATGGCCCAAACCATCACTTTACTGTCTTCAGCTAAAGGAAACAGAAAGATGTTGTGGGCTGGGGAGGCCAGATATGGAGGATCATCAGGAAAGACACAGTAAACAAGGGTAAGTTTGTTATGTAGGTTTAAGTTAGGTGCCTTCCACCATGGAGTTTCTTGTGATTTAAGAGTCATCTTTCCCTTGCTGGTACAGAGAGGGGGAAGGCATTCTTACAAATGGCAATTTCCTTTATAAATGTAAATAGCCCTTATGAAAGGGTAAATTCTCCGTTTTCAGAGATTCTCCTGTGTGTGTGCAGCTTCTCAAAAATAATCAGCTCAAAAATAACCCTTATGCCAAAGAGGCATATTTTGGGATGGCATGCTTTGTGGCCTTCAACACTAATAAAAGTGGCTGAGGGTGAGGAAGGAAACGAGTACGTAGATATGTAGACTAAGACTTCTTATTTGGCATACCTTTTAATCTTGTTTTCAATTTTGACCATCTTACATGTATTACCTAAGCAAAACATCCAAATCTTGTGATATTCTTAAGTTACTAACAGCAGGGTCACTACCATTACCTAAGGTAGAAACCTACCTATGGGGAGGGTGAAGGAACAAAGTAGACATGAGTAGCAAGTTACCCAGTCTTGGGGCCCCTGGGTGGCTCAGTGGGTTAAGCCTCTGCTTTCAGCTCAGGTTGTGATCTCAGGGTCCTTGGATGGAGCCCTGCATCGGGCTCTCTGCTCAGCGGGGAGCCTGCTCCCCACCCCTACTCTCTCTCTCTCTCTGCCTGCCTCTCTGCTTACTTGTGATCTCTCTCTCTGTCAAATAATAAATAAAATCTTTAAAAAAAAGAAGTTACCTAGTCTCCAGTCAATGAGCTATTTCTACAAGTTCAAATTGAGTAAAGAATAATTTAGCTACTTAATTTATTCATTCAACAACGTGTATTAAGTTTTTCTTTTATGCAAAGGACACGAATATCAAATGATACTGATTATTTTAACCTCTGATGAATATATTAAAATAATGATCCTTGTAAACAGCACACGGCTTTGCTAATAATATTATCGTGCTCTTTTTCAAGTTACAATACTCTGGGATAGAAAATAAAATAAGCTCCATAGGAGGAGAACAGTGGTTGAAGAAAGTCGAGTGCCCAGGGAAACAAATGAAACAAAATAAAGCTGAATTTCTCCGGTTCTGTCAGGAGTAGATAGCATTGCGGGAGAAATTAAATTTGCACTTCTTCATACCTTCTTCCAAAAAAGTAGTGTTCTAATGGCTGAGGACCAGAAAAAGGAGATTCCGAAGCCATTGTCTCTTACCATAACCAAAAAATCCCAGAGCAAGAGAAAAATCGTTCATTTCTCGAAGAAAGGCACAGAAGGAATAACACGATGTTAGTAATATCACCCAGTAATTTGAAAAAAGAGAAAAGGCAGTACTCAGATCAGTAAACATACTACTATTAAAAAGTATACGGAAGAGGGATGCCTGGGTGGGCTCAGTTGGTTAAGCATCTGCCTTCTGCTCTGGTTGTGATCCAGGGCTCCTGGGATCCCACATCGAGCTCCTTGCTCAGCAGGGGAGGCTGCTTCTCCCTCTGCCTGTTGTTCCCCTGCTTGTGCTCTCTCACTCTCTGGCAAATAAATAAATAAAATAAATATATAAAATCTTTAAAAATAAAAGTATACAGAAAAGACAATTGTTCAAGTGAGTCAGAGATGGCAAAGGAAATAACCCTCAATCAGATACAAATGCTTGAAGTCATAGATAAAATTCATTGCAGCATCTGGCTAATCAGAGGCAGTCCAAAGTTCGTTGGTGGTTCCCAGGAAAACTCCTTCTGTGGCTTTATCATTTCTGGCTAGGTTTTCTATAACTCAACACACTTCCTCAAGGGACTAAAAGCAAACACGTGGTCCGTGCAGTCAGCCCTGAGTACGTCAGGCGACGGGAAGGCTGCCAACAGCCCATTCCCCAATGTATATCTTCCTACCCATAAGCAGATTTCAAAATAACATTTCTCACTCCAGAATATCTAGCACATTCTGACAGTTCACGAAAACGGTGAAATTGGATCTGTTCTCGGGGGGTGCTTTGAGAAGGTATTTCTTGCAAAACTTCTGAGACCCTACCTTCAATGGAGAAACATCCAGAACATCAGACCATTAAAAACAAACATATAAGACAAAACAAATAAAAAAAGACCAGTGTTGCCAGCAGTCTGCTGTGCCACAATCACCTGGCAGTGTCTCCAGGGTCAGGAGCTAAATGAGATGTTGCCCCACTCAGGGCAAACAGCCAATTTCCTTTTTCTGGATTGGAACCCTTTCCCAAGTAGGTGTGTGTGTGTGTGTGTGTGTGTGTGTGTGTGTGTGTGTGTGTTTCAGCCACTGTCATCCGCACTTGGAAGGACAAATATTAAGAAGGATGTTTGCCTAGAGACCGATACAACCTCAGGGTCTTTATTCACTTATAAATGCATCTGAACATTTCACAGATGGAGGTGAGGGGAGAGGGTAGGTGGGAGGAGGGAGGTGAGCTTTGCAGGTTTACTCTCACAGTTGAAAAAGTCATCTTGGAGAAAACCCTGATCCCTCAGTTCTACAAGGTGCAATTAGTAGAGTTCATTTCCATCCTCTCGTAGTCAATTATTCTAGCACTGGATGAATTTTAAAAATCATTGCAAGCATTAAAAAAAAAATCTGACTTAGTGCAATTATGTTTCACTTTCATTTAAGAGGGTAGTTAGCAGCTTTTTTTTTTTTTTAAGTAAGCTCTACGCCCAATGTGGAGCTTGATTGAACTCATGACCCCGAGATCAAGAGTTGCATGCCAGTAAGGTTCCCCAAGCAACTTGTTTTTATCAGATATTCTACTTTGGTGCAGGGGCAGCTTTTAATTCCTTTTTGCATAAAGATACCTGTAAGGTGAGACACCTGGCTGACTCAGTCAGTGGACTGTGACTTTTGATATCAGGGTCATGAAAGAGCCCTGTAAGGTAGCATTCTTTTTATTACTGAAAAATGAAAATGATAAACATACTAATCCACTGATTTAAAAAAGCCATTTTAAAGCAATCTTAAAGTTGTTTTAAAGCCATTCTGAAGCAAATGTATGGCTTTTAAATGACTAGGTGAAGTGTTTATATGGGATTTTTATCTCATTTATGATTTTTCCCTATTTCCCAAATTTTCTACGACATAACTTAAAAAAAAACTTTTTTAAGCAAAGTTAGACGTGCCTATAACCTAATAGTCATTACTACAAAGAACAGCAGTCTCCCACGCCCACAAACCCGTATCTTCAGAGGCAAAAACTTTCTTTTTTTAAAAAATGTAATTTCATTTTTTCTAAGATTTTATTTCCTTGAGAAAGAGAGCAAGCGAGAAAGAGATGAGTGGGGGTCAAGCGGGGGGTCAGGAAGGGGGGTGGGGCCGAGAGAGAAGGAGAAGCAGACTCCCCGCTGAGCAGAGCCCTGAGATCAGGACCTGAGCAAGGGGCAAGGCTTAACCCACTGAGCCACCCACGCACCCCTCAATTCTTTGACTGATTGGGCATGTACCTCAAGATATCCAAAAATTTTTAATTTTGTAGTTTCAGGGCCTACCTATTGTTGGGTCCCCAATGTTGGGTCCCCCAATAATGGGTCTGTGATTAAAGGAGCGAGACTGATACAAAGCGAAGGTCAAGCAAAGCATTATTTCACGCCAAGCATCGAGAATCAAACCGACCGGCCGGGGCCACGCCTCTTACAGAGAGGGTGACTCCTCCCTGCCTCACAGACTAACTTTCATAGGCCATGTGGTTGAGCCTGGCCACACACAAGTGGCAAATGAGATTGTAACACACAGAGAAAGCTGCACAGTCATGCTACATCACACACGAGTGGACAATTGAACTACAATTCACCCCATAGTAGACATTTGAACTAGCCTATCACCTTGGTAGGAATTGGCACCCAAAAGGCGGGGCCCACACTCCTTGGTAGCTAGGGAGACAGTATGTACGCTCTACTGATTGGGTGTCTCCACCTGACCCGACTCATCCCTGCATTCGGACTGTTATCTCCACCTGACCTGACCCGCCCTTGTATTTGGGCTTTGTTACCTGGGACTGGTTTCCCGGACTTGCTTTTAAATAAGTTCCCCTGGGCGGGGGGCTGGGGGAGGGAGCAGGGTCAATTTAGGTTTTACTGCATAAACAACAAAATGGCTGTTCAACCGTGGTGGGGCCACTCTGGGCCACTCTGGCTAAATAGGCCCTTATACCTATCAATTTCTCTCTCTCTCTCTCTTTTTTTTTTTTTTAAGATTTTATTTATTTATTTTACAGAGATCACAAGGAGTGAGGGGGGGGGGGGGGGGGGGGGGGGGGGGGGGAAGCAGGCTTCCCACTGAGCAGAGAGCCTGATGCGGGGCTTGATCCAGGACCCTGAGATCATGACCTGAGCCAAAGGCAGAGGCTTAACCACTGAGCGACCCAGGTGCCCCTCAATTTCCCTCTTTAAAAGAGGATTTACCTCTTTCACACAGGCATGCCTCCCTTCCCAGGATGGCCATTTTCACAATATAGTTACACTGTCATTTTGCCTATATCGATTATGGCTTTGTAAATCCTGCCGATCACCAAGCCACGTTTTACATGTTATTGGGATACAGACAAAGGATACTCTTTGTTTTACGATTTGAAGGAAAAAAAATATTTACACTGGCCGCTTTGGAAATGTAGGTACCTCATCTGTACACTGTATTACTCAAAGGCTGGGAATTTAGGAGAGATTTTTGGCTGACCATCCATCTAGCACATTTCTGGCACTCAGGAAGCAGTTGTAGAATGATTAAACACAGGCGCTCAAGTGACAAGTTCACTCTGTTCAAGACCTTGATTATTTGACTGAGGTACATTATGTGAGCAAGCCATTTGAAGTCATCAAAATAGTCTTTGCTGACCTTATCAGTGTGTCAAAGACCTTTTCTTGGTAATCACATTCATTATTTCTTAAACTCACATGAGCACCTTTCCCCCCAGAACGGAACATGCTTCACTATAAAAAGATCAGGCTTCTAATTTTCTAATACTGCTCATTTCTTCACACATGCTGCTGGGGGAAAAAAAAAAAAAAACCACCAACAACAACACACACACAAAAAAACAAACAAAACAAGATTTAACAACATGCAGAGCTTTCACTTTTCTTGAAACACACAGAGTCAGGTGGTTTGCTTGTTTCCCATGGATTATTTTCTGGAAATACGGCAGGGTATGAATTGGCATCAGGTTGAACCTGCTCCAGGTACACCTCTCGCTTTGCCAGGCTACATGGTGGCTCATCAAATCATCGCCAGTGAACAAAACAGCTCTGCTCCTATAGCATGACTTCTCAGTTATAATCCAAACAATCTGCCATCCAGCCCTTCCTTTTCCGATATGCGCGACATATTTGCTAAGCGCTGAGTCATACTTGGCACTTCCATGATTTCACCTCACTGTAAAGCAAAATATCAACCTAGTGCGTGATATAATTTTTGCCAGTAGCAGATCTGTTTTTTCTTCGAGCTTAATATATAGCATCAATTTTGAGTTTGCTTTTTCATGTGTGTGTTGGCCACGAGGACAACTTGGAATCATGACTCTTTGGGTTTGTCTTTTCTCTGTCTTTATATATAAAATTAATAATTCATGTAATGGGAAGCAGTATTTCATGCTCGTCTTGAATACACACAGTCAATTTACCAGGGAGGTCATTCTGTTTGATTTGAAAATGACAGTGTTTTCAATGTCTTCCTCCCACTATTTAACAAAACTACATAATAGACTACACTCTGGGGGGCTTGTAAACAAATCACAGGTCCAATAAAATCCAATCTTCAGATATTTTTCATTATACTTTCGATTCAAACTATTCTTTTTCAACTATTTGTCAGAAATCCTGACTAACAGATTCACTTTGCAAGCATCTTCAGATTCACAGGAAATATTAAACTAGAGCCTGTTGATTATGACCGTTTTCATCACTGCTTTTCAATGAACCACTTGTGAGTCATTGACCCATTTAGGTGAATTGTGCATCCAACATAAGCACGCGACGGTAACCATGAGAAAATGCAAATTTAACCAATGTGCTCAATAGCCTGGAAACAATATGAGATAATATTAGCCAAGGCCAAGAACACAGCTAACTTAATGTTAGCCTCCACAAAGCCATGAAAGTGGTGCTTGCAGAATTTATGTTTAGCCAAAGGTACACAAACTCAGAAACTGAGGGAAAGCATGCCCGCAGCCAAGGCTGAGGGCTAGAAAGGAGGCTGAGCCCACACCGCAGGTTGCTGAGAGAATGAGCACATTAAGAGCACATTAAAAGGGGCGCCTGGGTGGCTCAGTGGGTTAATAAGCCTCTGCCTTCGGCTCAGGTCATGATCTCAGGGTCGTGGGATCGAGTCCCGCATCGGGCTCTCTGCTTGGCAGGGAGCCTGCTTCCTCCTCTGCCTCTCTGCCTGCCTCTCTGCCTACTTGTGATCTCTGTCTGTCAAATAAATAAATAAAATATTTTAAAAAAAAGAGCACATTAAAAGGACTTGGGCCCTCTTGTTACTTGCTCCTTGTGCTAAGGTGTGGAGTTTTTCATTGCTTCATTAACAGCCTTTCGCAATGTTAAAAATTGTCAAGCTAACATGGTACCTGGACCGCTGCAGGAAAGTCAACCTTTTGCAGGATCTGCTCAAGGATCTTCCCTGCTTACCATGCCTCCGTCCCCCAGCTACAATAAAAAGCCAATAGTCATTTAAAAAAAAAAAAAAAAAGACCCCCTGTGAAAATGATGATCTTATATTTCAAATATCAAAAGTGGATGAATGACATTGTTTCATTGTTTTTTCTTTCTTTCTTTAAAAGATTTTATTTATTTATTTGTCAGAGACAGAGAGAGAGAGAGAGAGAGAGAGAGAGCATGAACGGGGGAGCTGCAGGCAGAGGAGGAAGCAGGCTCCCCACTGAGCAAGGAGCCCAAAGTGGGACTTGATCCCAGGACCCTGGGATCATGTCCTGAGCTGAAGGCAGATGCTTAACCAATTGAGCCACCCAGGCGTCCTTTTCTTTTTATTAGAGAGAGTGAGTGTGTGCACACACATGCGCACACACACACACACACACACACACGTGCGCGTGGGCATGTGGGAGGAGGGTTAGAAGGAGAGGGAGAGGGAGAGACAGACTCTCACGTAGGCTCCACTGCTCAGCCCAAAGCCCGATCTTGCGACCCTGGGATCCTGACCTGAGCCAAAATCAAGAGTCAGATGCTTAACTGACTGAGCCACCCAGGCGCCCCTCATTATTTTTCTCCTGAAGCCAGCATACCATCCACAGACACACTACAGTCCTACCATCCTCTTGTTTTCCAGGCATCTTCAGTGGCCTACAATGCACACTTGAGAAGCACTGCACTGCAGTGTTTTAATTCATACTTTTCTCATTTTCCTTTCCTCCTTTTTTTTCCCCACCTAAGTTGAGGTAGACAATACAGATCATAAAAAGATGTCTGGGGAGACTATTGAGGAGGTTTAAGAACGTCCTCTTTGAGGGAAAGGAGGAAATTAGTGGGCAGCATGTCAAGGTGAGACAGGGAAACTGAAGGGATTCCATGAAAAAAAAAAAAAAGCTGTGGTTTTTTTTTTCCCCTTTGCTCCTTTTCGTGCTTTTGTTTTTGCTAGGACCTGCACCCCTGCCTTCATATGTTTTAATATATGTCCACCTTGTAAAGGTTGAAGACCTAATGATTTCTTTGGAATCTTTCGGAACCATAGATAATATCTAAGGAGTGACCAGGCATCACCACTGACTCCAAACACCTTGATGTCAAAGACCTCTGGCTCCAGGGCATAAGTGATTTATGGAGGACACCTGAACACTGTTCCTTATTCAGCCAGTTCTGGATGTCTGAGAGGACACGTCCACCAGATCACGATGCCTGAGAAGACACGTCCACTGGACACCATCCTCAATAAAAACTCCAGGACCTCAAGCAAAGATCAAAGGTTCTCCTTTCCCTTTATGAGTCTTCCAGACACTCCATTTCTATCTGGTCTCTCTATATCTTCAGTAAACTCTGATCTCACTTCCTGCTGGCCCGCACTTGATTTCCATCCCGTGTGAAGCCAAGGATCCTCTTGGCTCGTCCTGCGGGAGTCCCCTTGGGTCCTCAGACCTGGCCTTCCTGGAGCTGACTTGGAGAAAGCAAGCTTACGTAGTGTGCCCCCCACCCCCGGCCCTGCCCATTTTCCGGCTACAAGTGAGACCGGGACCTCAGTGTTAACTCAGTTCCATCTCCTCCTTTTACAGATGAAGAACCCGAGTTTCAGTGGATTTTTTAATGATAAATTTAAATGATAAATGTTAACGATAAATATTTAATGATAAATGTGGTGGATACCTACATGAATGGCTCCCGATGAATCACAGCTCCTGGTGTCCGGGCCCTAGCATAGCCTCTCACATTTATTCTAGGTTTCACTGCGTGACTTGCTTTGACCAACTGGACGTCAGCAAATGTGACAGGAGTAGAGGTTTATTAAGCCCTTATGCACTGGGTCTTACTCTCTTGGAACCCTGATACTCCTGTGCTGAATTATCTGGAGGGTGCTTTTAGGTAATGAGCCTATGTGATAGAAACAAGGCAAAAGGGCCCATAGCGGCCACCGAGCTGAAAGCAAACGGGCTCATTTAACTGGCCAATTACAACCAGGCACAGTTCCTAAGATTACCAAAAAAGGGAAAATTCCGTAAGTCCCCATACTCCCTCACTCTGCCCTGTAACTGTGGTCACTCACTACTGCCTTGTGGCAGATAGTTTCTCCTTCGCCGTCCTGCCTGCCGCTCCCTTACAGTTCATTCAATAAACTTCTGTTTGGTTCTACCTGGGGTGAATTCTTTCACCTCCTGCACCACCAGCCCCCACCCAACTGGGACAGTCCACATTTGGTGCACCCCCCACATTCCCATCGGAGCAGCCCACAAATCATTAAGCTGTGGAGAAGCCTGGGTGAAAGGCCACATGGAGGTGAGTTCAGAGGCTCCAGTCCACAGCCTGCAACAATGGCCCAATTTGTAAATGAGGCCATCTTGGACATCACAGCCCCAGCGGAGCCTCCAGCGGCATGAGTAATTCAGACCACACCAGTAGAAGAACTGGTCAGCCAACGCACCGAATCAGGAGAAATAATAAATCATTGTTGTCTTAATCCACTAAATTTTGGGTGATTTGCTTCCCAGCAGGTTTTTTTTAAAAAATATTTTATTTATTTATTTACCAGAGAGAGAAAGCACGAGCAAAGGGAATGGCAGGCAGACTCCCTGCTGAGTAAGGAGCTGGATACAGAACTCGATCCCAGGACCCTGAGATCAGGACCAGCAAGAGCTCAACCAACTGAGCCACTCAGGCATTCCCCAGCAGGTTTGTAATGTGGATTCCTCTCAGTGCAGTCTCAGGGCTGATAAGTGTCTCTTTTGCAGGTGATTAAGATTCAGAGCCTACTTTTAGGGAAATGGGAGAGGTGGGTAGGACAGAGAGACTGTTTCTGATACCTGCTATTTCTCAATTGTCTTCAACTCAAAATAATCCAAAGTGGCATATTTTCAGGAAGGCATATTCTAGTCCCCTGTACATGTACTATGCGTAGAAGAGTGCCTGGCACCAGTATCCAATTCATATCTGTGAGTCTTAGTATTAGAGTTTTTGTATTGGTAATCACCCTTGGAAGGTACTTGGTGCATAAATAGTACTTGACAAATACGTGGTAGCTATCATAACTTGTTTTCCGAACTTTTATGGTACCTTCCTTTCTTTCCTTCCTCCCTCCCTCCCTTCCTTCCTTCTTCTTCTTCTTCTTTTTTTTTTTTTAATAATCTTATTTTGGGGGCACCTGGGTGGCTCAGTGGGTTGAAGCCTCTGCCTTCAGCTCAGGTTATGATCCCAGGGTCCTGGGATCAAGCCCTGCATCAGACTCTCTGCTCGGTGGGGAGCCTGCTTCCCTTTCTCTCTCTCTGCCTGCCTCCCTGCCTATTTGTAATCTCTGTCTGTCAGATAAATAAATAAGAATCTTTAAAAAAAATCTTATTTTTAAGTGTGCTCCATGCCCAAGGTGGGATCGAACTCACAACCCTGAGATCAAAAGTTGCGTGCTCTACTAACTGAGCCAGCCTGCACCACTGCCCCCTTCCTTCCCGCTGTCTTCTGCAGCTGTTATTATGTTGCCATTATTTATATACATCCTCTACTTGCCAGATTATAAACTTCAGGGTGTAGGCCCTCCATATTGATGTGTTATCTGACTACATGTTTGTAAGACATTACAGTTTCTGTGTTGAGAGACTATTAGACGTTGAGCAAATATTATCTTTAACAGCAGCCTTCCTTATAAGAGAGAATATGGTAGGTGCTGGCCCTCCTTTAACGCAGTACAAGCCACTGTACTAAGCTAAGTAGATGTCCATTAAAACTAATATCAGTTCCAACCCACAGATTTCTAATGTCAGACACTTAGAAACTTATTAAATAATTGTTTCCCTCTTTGGCAGTGACGCCATATTCTATTTATAGTTTGATGCTCTGCATATTTCTCTGTCTAATCCAACTTCTATAAGAAATACATCAAATATGGTGGTTGGTGTCTGGCCAGCTCAGTCGGTAGAGCACGACGACTCTTGATCTTGGGGTTGTGATTTCAAGCCCCACATTAGGTGGAGAGATTACTTAAAAATAAAATCTTTTTTAAAAAGGAAAAAAAATGCTTCGAGGATGCACAGGCAAATATTTCTCCAAAAAATTTATATTAACATGTGATGAAGAAAATTCAAAAAACAATGGAATTTCAAATCAGAACTGACGTTGAATGTCGTGCTGTTTTGCTTTTAACACAAGATGTTTGGTGTTTTCAATAAACGCAGACTGCCTAGTGACAACAGATGTAATAAACACAGAAAATCCAAAGATCCATTTTGTCACCGTGAGTTTAAGATTGTAAACAAATTAAAAGGATGCTGTATCCGGCTCCTGAGAAGGCAATAGTAACACTTCGCTTATTAGGATAAAGAATTTCATTCTCACCCAAAGGAAAAATGAAATTAAAACTCCAATACAATGACAACATTTATATCAATGGATTCTCCACTTTACGCCAATGCATGTATAAGTGTACACACAGCTATAACCACAATCCAGACAGCAGCTGGGAGACTGGGGAGTCAAGAGCCTGGAAGGAATTACAGAAACCCATCCAAAACGCTCTACAGGCTCACCTACTAAAAGATGGCTTGATTTAACAGTACAGCATTGAAAAACAAACAGACAGGGCCCCTGCCCTAAAGGGATTAAAGGCTGCAAAATGTAAGCAGAGATGTCTCACGTGTTATTAATAAACCATGTCAGAAAATTAAATGAAACCATCTACCATTGCAAAAGATTGCTTCCTGCATAGCCGTAGCTTATGATGTAAGACTGTTTTTTATTAACCTACATAAAAGGTTTATATTTTCTATTAGACACTCCTACTTTTTCATTTTTATGAGATTTGATTATGTTGCTCCACATTGTTTGTACAGTATACGTTGCTGTTCAATTTCCTTCTTGTGTGTGAGGTTTTGTTTTGTTTTTGTTTTAAATAGAAGAAGTAAATTTTTGCAGATAAAGATTAAGACCTCTGTTTCTCACCCAGTTATGGCACATAGATTCTAGGATGGGCCTCCATGATCCCCATGTCCCGTGGATGCCCTTGCCCTTAAGAGTGGGTGGGACTTGGGGCACCTGAGTGGCTCATTTGGTTAAGCGTCTGCCTTTAGCTCAGGTCATAATACCAAGGTCCTGAGATCAAGCCCCACATTGAGCCCCACATCGGGCCCCTTGCTCAGCTTCTCCCTCTCTCTGTCACTCCCCCTGCTTGTGCTCTCTCTCTCTCTTTCTCTAAAATAAATAAATAAAATCTAAAAAAAAAAAAAAAAGAACGGGTGGGACTTGTGATCTGCTTGTGAACTAACAGATTATGGCAGACATGATGGGAATCCACTCCCGTGGTTACATTACATTATATGATTCCATCTTGCTAAGCCAACTCTCTACACAAGTCCTTCTCTCCCACTGCTGGCTTTGAAGAAGGAAGTTGCCACGAATCCTACAGTCCCAAGGAATTACATGTTCCAATACCGTGTGAGTGTGGAAAGGAATGCTTCCATAGCCAAGCCTCCAGTTAAGACCCTTGTCAACACCTTGACTACAGCTTGTAAGACCCTGAACAGAGGACCCACCTAAGCCTTGCCCAGACTTCTAACCCACAGAAACCATGAGATAGTAAACCTATATCATTTGAAGTCACTAAATTTGTGGCAATGACGTTATATATAAATAAATACCTGATCCCATCTCCTCCCACTCCAAGTAGAAGCACCACCAGGAATTTGGTATATGTCCTTGTCCCCATGTTTAAATAACTTTCCTCCATACATGCTTACTGATGTACAGTCTACACTGTTTGCCATAGATTGAAGTTTGTGTCTCCCCCTCCAACCCAAATTCACATGTTAAATCCTAATCCTCAATGTGATGGTAATAGGAAGTGGGGCCTTTGGTGAGTGATGAGGTCATGAGGTGATGAGGTCATGATCCCTCATTAATAGAATCAGTGCCCCTTTTTTCATTAAAAGAGACATGAGAGAGCTCCCTCACCCCTTCCACTAGTGAAGACATGGTAGAAAACATCTATAAACCCGAAAGTGAGTTCTCAAATGCCAAATCTACCGGTATGTTGATCTTGGATTTAACCAGCCTTCCGAACTGTTTATAAGCTATGCTACCCAGCCTGTGGTACTCTGTTACAGCAGCCCAAATGCACTAAGACACTATTGTTTCATGAATTCTTGGATTTACATAAGTGGTATCACACTGTACATGGTGCGCAACTGGCATTTTTCTCTCAATATATTTTTGAGGTACATCTATATGCTTCATAGTACAAGTACACTACATTTGTTTATCCATTCCATTATTGATGGACATTTACCCGGTGTATGTATCTCCTCTCAACTTTGTATGTAGTGTTGTCAGTACCTAGCAATCAGCCACAGTTTATTTACTCCAGAGAAATGGGCAAATGCTAGAAAACAGGACTTTTTTTTATTTCTCCAGAGAGCCGGTGATCATATCTTTATCAGCACACCACTGCATATCCTGGTGTTTGTGGGGAGAGTCTCTCTAGGTTAGAGTCCTAGAAATCAAATTTTTGAATCTTAGGAAATTGACATTTTAAATTTTACTGTATGTGGTTGAAGTGTCCTGGAATATGTTTGTACCATTTCTCTTCCCACCACCAGTGTGAAAGTTCATTTTTTCCCCAATTCTCACCAATACTTGGTAGTTATTTTTGTCAAACAGATGGGCTTGATTTTTGTTTGTTGTTAACAGTCTAATTGGGTTATAGTTGAAATATAATAGATTGCATGTATTTTGTATGCAAATTGACAAGTTTTAGTATGAATAGGCACCCCCAAAACCATCACTATATCCTGACAAGCAATAATCACCAAATCTACCATCCCTGAAAGTTTCCTTGTGCTGCTCCTTTGTTATCTGCCTCTCTCTCTCTCCCTGTCCCAAACTGCAGCCAATCATTGATCTGCTTGATATTACTATTAATTACTTTGCATTTTCTAGAATTTATATGAATGGAATTATACAGTATGTGCTTTTTTTTTTCGTCTAGCTTCCTTCACTCAGCATAGTAATTATAAGTCTCATTCATGTTGTTGGTTGTAGCTCATTTATTTTTATTGCTAACTAGTATTCCATTGCATGGATATACTATGATTTCTTTATCTGTATATGTATCCATGGATAATTGGGTTGTTACTAGCTTTTGGCTTTTTTAATAAAGCTTCTACATGCAACTCTTTATATGGACATAAGTGTTTGTTTCTCTCAGGAAAATGCCTAAAAATGGTGTTACTGAGTCATACAGTAGATGTAGATTTAATTTTGTAAGAAATTGCCAAACCGTTTTCCAAAGTATAATTCAAGACTCCCCCCAGCAGGATATGAAAATTATGGGTGTCCTCATCCTTGTCAACACTTAATATTGTCAAATTTTCTTTCTTTTTTCCTTTCTTTTGCATTTTAGACATCCTAATATGTGTATAGCAATATCTCATTGTGATGTAGTTCGTACTTCTGTCATGACGAATGATTTTGTACATCTTTTCATGTGTTTCTTGGCCATCTGTGTATTTTTTGATGAACTACCTGTTCAAACGTTTTGCCTATTCTTTTATTGAGTTGTCTCCTTATTCTTGAGTTTGAGAGTACTTTATATATTCAGAATAAAAGTCCTTTTTGAATATGTGATTTCCAAATGCTTTCTCCCAGTCTATGACTTGTGTTTTCATTCTTCTGTCAGTGTCTTTTGAAGAATAGAAGTTCTTAATTTTGATGAAATATATCAATTTTTTCTTGTTGTTTGGCTTGTGCTTTTGGTGCTGCATCTAGGAAATTTTTTCCTAATCCAAGTTCACGAATATTTTCTTTTATTTATCTTCCAGGGGGAAAAAGATATTAGAAGACAGTGGGGGGACATCTTTAAGGTATTGGAATGTTATGTCCAGTGAGAATATCTGCTAAAAACTAAGACCAAATGAGGACTTTTTTGAACTTATCACCAGCAGGTCTGCACTACAAAAAATGTCAAAGAATGTCCTTTGGGCCAAAGGGAAATGATAGTAAATGGAAACTTTGATCTATATGAAAGAATGAAGAACACTACGGATGATATATATATATTGGTGGGGATGTATTAGTTTTCTGTTGCTGCTGTAACAAATGATCACAAATTTAGCAGCTTAAAACAACAGAAATGTATTATTTTGCAGCTTTCACATATCAGAAGTCTGACACATGTCTCATTGAGCTAAAATCAAGATATTGGCAGGGTCGTGTACTTTCTGGAAGCCACAGGGAAGAATCAGTGTCGTTCCTGACTGTCAGTGTGGGGCTACCTTTAGCACTTAGACTTCTCTTAGATACTTGTGCTGAGCCCCGTATATCTCAGAATCCTTCTCACACTACCATTTCTCTAACTCACTCTTTCACTTCCCTCTTTTACTTGTAAGACTCGTGTGATTAGGTTGAGCCTACTTAATAATCCAGGAAAATTTCTTCAACTCAGAGTCCTTATCCTTAATCACATCTGCAAAGTCCCTTTCAAAATGTAAGGTAACATTTTCACAGGTTCTAAGGATTAGGACATGGACATTTTGGGGGGGGGGCTATTATTCTGCTTATTATGGTGGTAAACATGAAAGACTGTTTTCTTACTATTTAAATAACTTTAAAATATAATTGACTGTTTAAAACAAAAGTAAAAATAGCATGTTGTGGGCTTTATCACATGTAAAAGTAAGATATATGACAACAATAACACAAAAGCCTGGAGGGGAGAAATAGAGGTGTAAAGTAAGGTTCTAATACTGTATGTGAAGTGGTATACCAAATGTACTGAAGAGACACAGTGCTAAGTTAAGTGAGGTTTCCAGTTTTAGCTAATATGAGAAATGTACATCCTTGTGGATTTCCCATTATATATATGAATAAAGACTTCTTAGGTTCCTATCAATGAAAGGAATTTCTAAGCTCAGAGCATGTGCATATTTAACTTCACTAGAAATTGCCAAAGTGATTTTATTCATTTATAGTTTTATTAGTAATGGATGAGAATGCCTATTTTATCATGACCTTTCTTGGTGTTGTCAGATTGTACAATTTTCATCAACTTCATGGTTACAAATATAGTATTTTATTTTTGTTTTATGTATTAAGCATTTTCTTATACCCTTTCATATGTTTTTTGATCATTCATGTTTCCTCCATCTATGAAAGGCCAATTGTTCTTTTTGACTTTTATTTTTCTTAGGGTTAGAGGAATTCTTTTTGTATCTGTACACTGATCCTCAGTCAGTTATATAGATGGTAAATAACTTTTTCTTAGTTGTTGACTTCTTTTTTTCATTTTGTTTATGGGCCCTTTTTATATAGATTTTTAAAATTTTAATGCAGTCAAATTTATTGATCTTTTCTTTGATTGTTTGTATTTATTTTATGTCTTGCTGAAGAAACTCTACATTTTCTCTTGAAAGTTAAAAAGGTTTTCTTCTCACATTTAGCCCTTTAATTCACCTGTTTAATTTAATTTAATTTAATTTAATTCCCTTGTTTAAGCATCAAATAGGTTTTTATTCCCATTTGTCCCAGTCATCCCAGGACCAGACCAGCCTTTCACTGTTGATTCCTTTTTTATCTTTTTCATTTTTTAAGTAGGCTCCACACTGTGGAGCCCCACACACAGCTTAAACTCATGACCCTGAGATCAAGACCTGAGCTCAGATGAAGGGTCAGATGCTTAAACAACTGAGCCACCCAAGGACCCTTTACTCTTGATTTTCTTTCTTTTTTTTTGTTCTTTGTTTTTTGTTTTTTTAATGTTCTATTTCTTGACTTGTGTGTTTCTTTTCTTTTCTTTTTTTTTTTAATAAACATATAATGTATTTTTATCCCAAGGGGTACAGGTCTGTGAATCACCAGGTTTACACATTTCATAGCACTCACCATAGCACATACCCTTCCCAATGTCCATAACCCCACCACCCTCTCCCGACCCCCCTTCCCCCAGCAACCCTCAGTCTGTTTTTTGAGATTGAGTCTTTTATGGTTTGTCTCCCTCCCAATCCCATTTTCTTTCATTTTTTCTTTTCCTACTCCCCAAACCCCCCACGTTGCATCTCCACTTCCTCATATCAGGGAGATCATATGATAGTTGTCTTTCTCCGATTGACTAATTTCGCTAAGCATAATACCATCTAGTTCCATCTACATCGTCGCAAATGGCAAGATTTCATTTCTTTTGATGGCTGCATAGTATTCCATTGTATATATATACCACTTCTTCTTTATCCATTCATCTGTTGATGGACATCTAGGTTCTTCCCATAGTTTGGCTCTTGTGGACATTGTTGCTATAAACATTCGGGTGCACATGCCCCTTCAGAGCACCACGTTTGTATCTTTAGGGTATATACCCAGTAGTGCAATTGCTGGGTTATAGGTAGCTCTATTTTCAGCTTTTTGAGGAACCTCCACACTGTTTTCCAGAGTGGTTGCACCAGCTTGCATTCCCACCAACAGTATAGGAGGGTTCCCCTTACTCCGTATCCTCGCCAGCATCAGTGATTTCCTGACTTGTTAATTTTAGCCATTCTGACTGGTGTGAGGTGGTATCTCATTGTGGTTTTGATTTGTATTTCCCTGATGCTGAGTGATATGGAGCACTTTTTCATGTGTCTGTTGGCCATCTGGATGTCTTTTTTGCAGAAATGTCTGTTCATGTCCTCTGCCCATTTCTTGATTGGATTATTTGTTCTTTGGGTGTTGAGTTTGCTAAGCTCTTTACAGATTTTAGATACAAGCCCTTTATCTGATATGTCGTTTGCAAATATCTTCTCCCATTCTGTCAGTTGTCTTTTGGTTTTGTTAACTGTTTCCTTTGTTGTGCAAAAGCTTTTGATCCTGATGAATTCCCAATAGTTCATTTTTGCCCTTGCTTCCCTTGCCTTTGGCAATGTTCCTAGGAAGAAGCTGCTGCGGCTAAGGTCAAAGAGGTTGCTGCCTGTGTTCTCCTCAAGGATTTTGATGGATTCCTTTCTCACATTAAGGTCCTTCATCCATTTTGAGTCTATTTTTGTGTGTGGTGTAAGGAAATGGTCCAATTTCATTTTTCTGCATGTGGCTATCCAATTTTCCCAGCACCATTTGTTGAAGAGGCTGTCTTTTTTCCATTGGACATTCCTTCCTGCTTTGTTGAAGATTAGTTGACCATAGAGTTGAGGGTCTATTTCTGGGCTCTCTATTCTGTTCCATTGATCTATGTGTCTATTTTTGTGCCAGTACCATACTGTCTTGATGATGACAGCTTTGTAATAGAGCTTGAAGACTGGAATTGTGATGCCATCACTTTTAGCTTTCTTTTTCAATGTTCCTTTGGCTATTTGGGGTCTTTTCTGGTTCCATATAAATTTTAGGATTATTTGTTCTATTTCTTTGAAAAAAAAAAAGGATGGGATTTTGATAGAGATTGCATTAAATGTGTAGATTGCTTTAGGTAGCATAGACATTTTCACAATATTTGTTATTCCAATCCATGAGCATGAAACATTTTTCCATTTCTTTGTGTCTTCCTCAATTTCTTTCATGAGTACGTTATAGTTTTCTGAGTATAGATTCTTTGCCTCTTTGTTTAGGTTTATTTCTAGGTATCTTATGGTTTTGGTGCAGTTGTAAATGGGATTGACTCCTTAATTTCTCTTTCTTCTGTCTTGTTTGTGTAAAGAAATGTAACTGATTTCTGTGTATTGATTTTATATCCTGACACTTTACTGAATTCCTGTACAAGTTCTAGCAGTTTTGGAGTGGAGCCCTTTGGGTTTTCCACATATAGTATCATATCATCTGCAAAGAGTGATAGTTTGACTTCTTCTTTGCTGATTTGTATGCCTTTAATTTCTTTTTGTTGTCTGATTGCTGAGGCTAAGACTTCTAGTACTATGTTGAATAGCAGTGGTGATAACGGACATCCCTTCCATGTTCCTGACCTTAGTGGAAAAGCTCTCAGTTTTTCTACACTGAAAATGATATTTGCGGTGGGTTTTTCATAGATGGCTTTGATAATACTGAGGTATGTGCCCTCTATCCCTACACTTTGAAGAGTTTTAATCGGGAAGGGATGCTGCACTTTGTCAAATGCTTTTTCAGCATCTATTAAGAGTATCATATGCTTCTTGTTCTTTCTTTTATTAATGTGTTGTATCACATTGATTGATTTGCGGATGTTGAACCAACCTTGCAGCCCTGGAATAAATCCCACTTGGTCGTGGTGAATAATCCTTTTAATGTACTGTTGGATCCTTTTGGCTATTATTTTGGTGAGAATTTTCACATCTGTGTTCATCAAGGATATTGGTCTGTAATTCTCTTTTTTGATGGGATCTTTGTCTGGTTTTGGGATCAAGGTGATGCTGGCCGCATATAATGAGTTTGGAAGTTTTCCTTCCATTTCTATTTTTTGGAACAGTTTCAGGAGAATAGGAATTAATTCTTTTTTAAATGTTTGGTAGAATTCCCCCGGGAAGCCGTCTGGCCCTGGGCTTTTGTTTGTTTGGAGATTTTTGATGACTGTTTCAATCTCCTTTTTGTTATGGGTCTGTTCAGGTTATCTATTTCTTCCTGGTTCAGTTGTGGTAGTTTATATGTCTCTAGGAATGCATCCATTTCTTCCAGATTGTTGAATTTGTTGGCGTAGAGTTGCTCATAGTATGTTCTTATAATTGCTTGTATTTCTTTGGTGTTGGTTGTGATCTCTCCTCTTTCATCATGATTTTATTAATTTGGGTCCTTTCTCTTTTCTTTTTGATAAGTCTGGCCAGGGGTTTATCAATCTTATTAATTCTTTCAAAGAACCAGCTCCTAGTTTCGTTGATTTGTTCTATTGTTTTTTTTGGTTTCTATTTCATTGATTTCTGCTCTGATCTTTATGATTTCTCTTCTCCTGCTGGGTTTAGGCTTTCTTTCTTGTTCTTTCTCCAGCTCATTTAGGTGTAGGGTTAGGTTGTGTATTTGAGACCTTTCTTGTTTCTTGAGAAAGGCTTGTACCACTATATATTTTCCTTTCGGGACTGCCTTTGCTGTGTCCCACAGATTTTGAACCATTGTGTTTCATTATCATTTGTTTCCATGAATTTTTTCAATTCTTTTTTAATTTCCTGGTTTACCCATTCATTCTTTAGAAGGATGCTGTTTAGTCTCCATGTATTTGGGTTCTTTGCAAATTTCCTCTTGTGATTGAGTTCTAGCTTCAGAGCATTGTGGTCTGAAAATATGCAGGGAGTGATCCCAATCTTTTGATACCAGTTGAAACCTGATTTAGGACCCAGGATGGGATCTATTCTGGAGAATGTTCCACGTGCACTAGAGAAGAATGTGTATTCTGTTATTTTGGGATGGAATGTGCTGAATATATCTGTGATGCCCATCTGGTCCAGTGTGTCATTTAAGGCCTTTGTTTCTTTATTGATCTTTTGCTTGATCTGTCCATTTCAGTGAGGGGAGTGTTAAAGTCCCCTACAATTATTGTATTATTGTCGATGTGTTTCTTTGATTTTGTTATTAATTGGTTTATATAGTTGGCTGCTCCCATGTTAGGGGCATAGATATTTAAAATTGTTAGGTCTTCTTGTTGGACAGACCCTTTGAGTATGATATAGTGTCCTTCCTCACCTCTTATTATAGTCTTTGGCTTAAAATCTAACTGATCTGATATAAGGATTGTCACCCCAGCTTTCTTCTGATGGCCATTAGCATGGTATATTGTTTTCCACCCCCTCACTTTAAATCTGGAGGTGTCTTTGGGTCTAAAATGAGTTTCTTATAGGCAGCATATTGATGGGTTTTGTTTTTTTATCCATTCTGATACCCTGTGTCTTTTGATTGGGGCATTTAGCCCATTAACATTCAGGGTAACTATTGAGAGATATGAATTTAGTGCCATTGTATTGCCTGTAAGGTGACTGTTACAGTATATTGTTTCTGTTCTTTTCTGATCTACTACTTTCAGGGTCTCTCTTTGTTTAGAGGACCCCTGTCAATATTTCCTGTAGAGCTGGCTTGGTGTTTGTAAATTCTTTCAGTTTTTGTTTGTCCTGGAAGCTTTTAATCTCTCCTTCTATTTTCAGTGATAGCCTAGCTGGATATAGTATTCTTGGCTGCATGTTTTTCTCGTTTAGTGCTCTGAATATATCATGCCAGTTCTTTCTGGCCTGCCAGGTCTCTGTGGATAAGTCCGCTGCTAATCTAATGTTTTTACCCTTGTATGTTGCAGACTTCTTTTTCCGGGCAGCTTTTAGGGTTTTCTCTTTGTCGCTAAGACTTGTAAATTTTACTATCAGGTGATGGGGTGTGGACCAATTTTTATTGATTTTGAGGGGGGTTCTTTGCATCTCCTGGATTTTGATGCTTGTTCCCTTTGCCATATTAGAGAAATTCTCTACAATAATTCTCTCCAATATTCCTTCTGCTCCCCTCTCTCTTTCTTCTTCTTTTGGAATCCCAATTATTCTAATGTTCTGTCATCTTATGGTGTCACTTATCTCTCGAATTCTCTCCTCATGGTCCAGTATTTGTTTGTCTCTCTTTTGCTCAGCTTCTTTATTCTCTGTCATTTCGTCTTCTATATCACTAATTCTTTCTTCTGCTTCATTTATGCTAGCAGTAAGAGCTTCCATTTTTGATTGCACCTCATTAATAGCTTTTTTGATTTCAACTTGGTTAGATTTTAGTTCTTTTATTTCTCCAGAAAAGGCTTTTATCTCTCTGGAGAGGGTTTCTCTAATATCTTCCATGCCTTTTTCGAGCCTGGTTAGAACCTTGAGAATCATCATTCTGTACTCTAGATCTGTCATATTATCAATGTCCGTATTGATTAGGTCCCTAGCCTTCGGTACTTGTTCTTTTTTTTTGTGGTGAGTTTTTCCGCCATGTCATTTTGTCCAGATAAGAATATATGAAGGAGCAAATAAAATACTAAAACGGTGGCGAAGACCCCAGGAAAATGTGCTTTAACCAAATCAGAAGAGACCCCAAATCGTGGGACAGAGATAGGGGATAAAAAAGAAGTTCAGGAAAAAAAAAGTTAAAAAAAGAAAAACAAATAAAGAAAAATTTTTAAAAAAGAATATATATATATATATATATATATTTTACTGGTGACTGGAACAGGGTCACTCACTTAATTTTGGGAGTACTTTGGTCTCTTAGAAGAAACTACCTCCCCATATTTTAAAGGATGAAAAACATATATAAGTGTAGACACAATGAAGGGATGGAATAAGCCTATAAAGATGAGAAAAAAAAAATTTTTAATTTCTAAAAAATGAGTTGATAGAGCAAGTTGTTTGGGAGAATAAAGAAAAAGAAAGTGGAGAGAATTTGCTCAGGCTGGAGACTAGAACAAGCCCCGAGCTAGATTTAGGGTATATTTTGATCTATTAGGAGAAGTTGTACCCCAAATTTTTTAGAAGAAAAAACCCTATGTGTATACAAAAAATATAGTTAGATACAATGGAGGATAAAATATGACTATAATAATGAAGTTTCAAAAAAGATCTTTTTTTATGAAAGGTATTGTTAAGAAAAACTGGTTATAAAAAAACATTAAAAGAGGAAAGGGTAAAAGTTAAAAAAAAATTAGCAGAAGAAAAATAAATATTAACTGTAAGACTAAAGAATCATGGGGAGAAAGCCATGAATTCCTTGCTTTGCTTTCTCCTCCTCTGGAATTCCGCTGTTCTTGGTAAGTGAACTTGGTCTTGGCTGGATTTCTTGCTGATCTTCTGGGGGAGTGGCCTGTTGTAGTGATTCTCAAGTGTCTTTGCCCGAGGTGGAATTGATCCGCCTTTATCAGGGGCCGGGCTGAGTAATCCGCTCGGGTTAGCTTTCAGGAGCTTTTGTTCCCTGAGCGCTTTCCGTAGAGTTCCGGAGGACGGGAATGAAAATGGCGGCCTCCCAGTCTCCGGCCCAGAGGAGCTGAGAGCTGGGAGCCCCACTCCTCAGTGCGCCCTCAGAGAAAAGTGCTCAATCACTCCCATCTCCCTGGCCTCTGGCCGCGCTTGAAGAAAAGCGCTCAATCACTCCCGCTTGGAGAAAAGCGCTCAGTCACTCTCATCTCCCCGGCCTCCAGCCACACTTGGAGGAAAGCGCTCAATCACTCCCATCTCCCTGGCCTCCGGCCGCACTCTGAGCTCACCCAGCCTGTGACCAGTTCAAGGTAACCCTGGGTTGAGAGCTCACTCCTTGGCTCTGTCTCTGTAGCCAGCTTCCCCGCTCTAATACCTGCAAGCTCTGTGACACTCAGATGCACCAGGTCCTTCTGTGACCCCGCGGGACCTGGGGCTACGCTGACCCTGCGTGGGCTTCACCCCGGTTTAGCCTCTGGAGCGATGTCCCTCAGTGGAGCAGACTTTTAAAAAGTTCTGATTCTGTGCTCCATTGCTCCGCGCTTACCGGGAGCCGGCCCCTCGCCCCGCAGTCTATCTTCCATCGCTTTGGATTCATTTTTACGCTGGCCCTACCTTTCAGAAAGTGATCCTTTTTCTGTTTCTAGAATTTCTCCTCTTCTCTTCGATCTCCCTTTGGATTTGTAGGTGTTCGCAATGGTTAGATAAGCTATCTAGCTGATCTCCTGCTACCTGATGTAGTTTCAGCCTGTTACTTCTCTGCCATCTTGGCTCCTCCCCTGATTTTTATTTTTTTTTTAATATTTTATTTATTTACTTGAGAGAAAGGGGGAGAGAGAGAGAGACCAAGCAGGACAGAGTGAGTGGGTGAAGCAGACTCCCCGCTGAGCAGGTAGCCTGAGGGAAGGCTCAATGCCAGGACCCTGGGATCATGACCTAAGCCAAAGGCACACACTTAACCAACTGAGCCACCCAGGCATCCCCTTACTGTTGATTTTTACTGCTACCTCTGCTATATATCAAATTTCCATAATTGTTTGCATCTCCCTCTAAAATTTTCACTATGTTCAATCAATCTATCTATGTTCTATTAGTACACTGGTTTATTTTACTGTAGCTTTATAATAAGCCTTAATATTTGGTAAGGCAAATAAGAAAGAAGCTGCCTTATTCTTCAGGAGATTTGGGAGTATTATATGAAATTTCTTCATATTGCAGGCAATCAGTCCTTACTGTACTTACAAAAATTGTCTAGGGGCCACCTGGGTGGCTCAGTTGGTTAAGTGTCTGCCTCTGGCTAAGGTCATCTCAGGGTCCTGGGATCTAGCCCCATGTTGGGCTCCCTGCTCAGTGGGGAGTCTGCCTCTCCTTCTCCCTCTGCCCCACCTCCTCACCCCTGCTTGGGCTCTCGTTCTTTCTCTCTCAAATAAATAAATCAAATCTAAAGAAAGGAAGAAAGAGTGTCTAAATTTCTTATCCTGACCACAAAGCCCTCTGTGATCAGGCCCTGGTAACTTCCATCTTGTACCTCAATTTGTTCATATGAGTTTTAGAATTGGATTGTCAAGTTCCAAGAAAATTCATGTTTAGTTTGTGGTTGAATTGCATAGGATTTGTAGACCTCATCTATTCTGTAATGACATAGATTGTAAGACACATCATTATTTTCTGTGCCACTTAGGAAAGAAAAATTGCTGCCCATTTAACTATGACATAATCTTTTCTTATCACTTAGGCTTTTTTATTTTATATTTACTGAAAAAGTTCTTTTAGACTTATTTGATATATATTATTATTCTTTTTCTTGTGTGTCCATTAAAATGAAAATATAAGTGAAATGAATTGGTTGAAATATCCCTAAAACTTCTTGACATTTAGAGTCTGACTTCTCCAAATCACTTTAAAATTTCAATATCTCTGTTTTTCCACGTAAAAATAGCCTCTGTGCCAAGAAAGACATAGGTTATGCAGAAATTCTTATAAGAATAGTACATCTGCTGCTGTCTCTGAAATGTTGTTCCTAGCCACAGTACCAAAACATAATTCAGCTTCACCTACTTGTGGGTTTCTTCTTTTCTTAGGTCCTTCACTGTTCTCTGCAAGAAAATATGCAATTTCAGTCATTCTTCTAATAAAAGAGATTTGCTTTCTTGATATCAAATTTATGCCCTCTGCTCTGTTTCTGTGCCTTTCTGCACACACAATAAATTTTCATTTTAATGCTAAATCATAACATTACCATTTTAAGACATTTTAAACAGCCATTAAACTCAACACATATAGTCCAAAAAAGCACATAACTCAATTGAAGTGACAAGAATATGAACAGCTATGAGCAAAAGTTTACCCGGGGCTAAGCAATGACAGCTATATCACACTCCGTCCTGGGGGACAAGATACAAGAAACCATTGGTTGTAAGATATATCCCAATCTTGGAGCTGCTTTTTAAAAATGTGTTTATAATTGTCAAACAATGGTATTTGTAGTAGAATTGCTATCTTAAAAACTTGGAGTTATAGAATTCTTGAATATCATAAGAGAAGATTTAACACGAGTTTCCTTTTTTGTCTTTTAATAATGCTTAGGGGTTTTTTTTATAATTTTTTTCTATTATAAATGCTGTATTTTACACAACTGCATTTTATAATTGATTATTGGGTTTAGGAGGATTACCATTGTTTATATATCAAGCTTGTATTCAGCAATGCTGCTAAGCTTTCTTACTAATTCTATCGATTTCCTTAGATTTTATATCTAGACAAATCACTTTGCCTACTAACAATAGCACTATGTCTCTCCTTTGGCAATCTATGCTTCATAATTACTTTCCCTTTCTTATTTCATTGGTTAGGACACTGTTAAAAAATATAATTCTACTGAGTAAATTTGAAGATCTGATTGGCTTATTAAGTGATTCAGGAATAGAGATGCTCCCAGGAGTTGCACAAAATAGAAGGTTTTTATTGGAAGGAGCTTGGGGCAAGGAGTTATTAGCAAAAGAAAAGAGAGGATTGTTTCAAGCCAGGATGTCTTTTGGGGGGGGTTAGGTGAGGGGGGTAACAGTGGGGCTTTTATCATGCAGATGAGCTCCCTAGCACTGATCAGGAAATTTCAGATTGACTATTACAAGGTCATATTCCTGGGAGAGGTTGAAACTGTAATTAAGTCTTGATTTGCTGGGGGGCAAATGACTCCAATTTGGGCTTGTTTTTTTTTTCTTTTTTAACAACATTAATACAATTTGGGATGGATATGGTTATAGTAGGCATGTTTAAAAAGTTAATGCTTCTTAAATTTTACCATTAAACAGGAAGTTGGCTCCAGCTTTCTTCAAGTTAAAGCCATTCCCTTATATTCTCAGTTTGCCATAAATTTTAATTCTGAATTAGTGTTGAATTTATCAGGTGCTTTCTCTGTCTGCTGACATGAATATGTAGTTATTGTAATTCACTCTTTTAATGTGGTGAAGGCTGTTGATAAAATTTTCTGATTTAAAACAATCATTACCTTCCTGACATTAACCTTACCTAATCATAATGAATTATTTTTTATGCAAAGTTGCAGATAAATTACCATTACTTTATTTAGAATTTTTAAATTCACAATTAGATGTAAGATTAGTCTATAATTTTTCTTATACCTCACAAAATAGATTAGGTAACTCTCTTTTTCTATTCTCTGATACAGCTTCCATAAAAATGAATTTTAGGGGATTTCATAAAACTCACCTGTAAAACTATCTTATCCTGGGACTTTGCAGGTGGCAGATGTATTTTATTACCAATTAAATTACTGTTCATGATTAGTAGTCTGATTGTTTTTTTTTCTTTTTTTGAATATTTAGTTCTCTGAGAGAGAGAGAGAGAGAGCTGTGAAGTGTAGGGGCAGAAGGAGAGGGAGGGCCCCAAGCAGACTCTGTGCTCAGTGCAGAGCATGAAGTGGGGCTAGATTCCACAACCCTGAGATCACAACCAGAGCACCAAGAGTTGGAGGCTTAAAGCACTGTGCCATTCAGATGCCCCAGTCTGCTAGTTTTCTATTTCTGCTTGAGTCAACTTTGGACATATATGTACCCACTTTTTTTAAATTCCGCATTTTCTTTCATTTTTAAGATTTTATTTATTTACTTGAGAGAGAGAGAGAGAGAATGAGAGGAGAGAGGTCAGCGAGAGAAGCAGACTTCCCGCCAAGCAGAGAGCCCAATGTGGGACTTGATCCCAGGACTCCAGGATCCTGACCCGAGCTGAAGGCAGTTGCCCAACCAACTGAGCCACCCAGGCACCCCAAATTCTGCATTTTCTTAACCCATTTTATATGCTTTTCATTTCCCATTTTATATGTTCTCTAATTTATTGACAAAAATTTATTAACAGTATAAACTTATTATTTAAACATTTCTATAGTAACCTAATAATTAATTTTTTTAATAATTATATTTATTCTTAATTTTCTTTCACTCATTTTTTTCTTGACCAGTCTTGCTAGAGATTTTTCTTTTTTTTAATTTGTAAAGAAAAATTTCCACAAGTATTTTGTATAAAAATATTGTCTGCTTTTCCCCCAGAATTAATTTTGCTATTTCCCCCAGAATTAATTAATTTTGCAGTAACTTTATTGTTGTTTTCTAATTTAAGAAGTAATACCTGCTCTACATTTAAAAATTTCAGAAAAGTAACTGATGTGTTGAATGTAACAAGTGACCTATTGGCCTATTTATTATGAGCTTTAAAATATGATCTTATGGAGTACCTGGTAGAAAATACTACTCTTGATCTCAGGGCTATAAACCAAGCCCCATGTTGGGTGCAAAGTTTACTTAAAAAAATTTTTTTTAAATAAAATGTGATCTTACAGTATCTTATGGTATCTTACCACCTGCTATAATCTTGTATGATATATATATTTTTTTCTCCCAAACAAAGGTATTTTACTTAGAGCCAGGAAATTATTAACCTTAAAGATAACATATGTGTCCTTATAAGTGAGAACCTATGGAAAATGACTCAGATATGGAGGAGAAGGTGATGTAAAGATGAAGACAGGGGTTAGGGTGATGTGACCACAAGTCCAGGAAGGCCAGGAACCACCAGGAGCTGGAAGAAGCAAGAAATCGATTCTTCCCTCGGGCCTCCCAAGGGAGCACAACCCTGCTAGATTTCAGACTTCTGGCCTCAAAAACTACGAGAGAACAAATTTCTGTTATTTTTGCCACCACGTTTGTTACACCAGTCTTGAAAAACTCATAGGTATTGTTGGGGAGCAAGAATGTTCTGTCCCCTTTGTCCTTCTAACAGGACTAAGAATTGAAATGATATGAGACAGATAAGCAGGAGAAAATCAAATTTAACAGCATATGTGCCAGGGACCCACACAGACATGGAAATTCCAAAGACAGTCAGACAAAATGAGGTATATAGGTCATCCTAAATTAAGGAGAAGGGAATAGAGGTCTGTGTCTTCAAAGGGAAAGAAAAATACAAAGGAGTAAATGGTAAACAAATGTGTGTTGGACAATTTAAAAACAATGGAACAAAGAGAGGACTTTGATTAAACAAGCCTTGCTATGTTCCTCCCTGTCCACCATACCTCGTTGGTATCCTAATGTAGTTATCTAGGGTGATAGCTCTCTTTTGGAGCAGGTCCTCCTATCTAAATTTTTTTGAGGCAGTGGAAAGGGAGGTAAAGAGCTTTTCCTGAATCTGCTGGGTTTTGACTGATTTTTAACTTCAAATAGTCTGCATGCCCAAGTGGCCCAGCCTGGGGTGATTGCCATTGTAACTATGGCAGGATAGTCATGTGTAACCTGTTTACTTTCCATGTTCACTAAAATGAACTACAAATGAGTCATCAATATGGAAAGATAATCTGTAAAATAATTTATAAAATATCTCTGTCAGTAGGGTTGGGGGCTGGGGGACTCTAGTGGGAATTCATAATCAGATCATCAAAAATCAATGCATTAGGTATTAAATGCTTTTCCCTGGCTTCACAGAAGTTCCTTTAACAATGTCTGAAAGCACCTTAGCTGGCCTCAGAAGAAAGCTCTCTGAAGAAAACACTCTGGCTTTGAACCACTGGGATCCTCAAACAAAAGACATGGATGAGTAGCTGGGACGGTACAACAGACTCCAGTGTTAACTGTTATCAACAAAATTTCGGATGCCAAGTGTCAGCCTTGGACAGGTCCTCAGCTTGCAGACTACATGCGTGTTCTCAGGGCCTGTGGACCTAGCTTTCAGTCCTGAAGTACGGAGTCCATTAAAGCCGGCCCACATGGTCTCTGTTCTCATGTTGCTGTTTTGGAATAGGACCCCCAACTTAGGCAAGAGCCATACCTCTTCACAGATTAAGACCTTAGAAGGTCAGAGAAGAATGAGGCCTAGTGTTGCCAGATTTGGCAAGTAAACATACAGGACACCCACTTAAATTTGGACTTCAGATAAACATTAATTTTTTAGTGTATGTCCGGTGCAATATTTGAAACATATCTATACTAAAGAAAAATACTTATCTGAAATTCAGATTGAACAGAATGTTCTGATATGAAGCCTAGCAACCCTAATCAGCTACAACCTCCACTCTCACAGACCTCACACTCTGGTTGGAGGATAAAATAAGTGGCACTAACTACCGAGTCTTGAGAAAGGTACCCAAATAGTAAAGGCCTACTGAGGCAGGAGGTGATTCTGCCTGGTGCTGGAATGAGCCACCGAGGAATCGACTCAGGATTATAGTGATTAAGGAAGTGGCATAGTCTTTTTGTTACAGAAGGAATCTCGGAAGTGAGAGTCCTAACCCATAGGAAGAGGAAAATGGGCAAGGAGTGAACTAGAGCAACAATCACTTTCCAGCTCTGATGAGAATCTGGTAGAGAAAAGGAACGGGTGAGAGAGGCCGATACTCCTCCTGGCCAGTAAGTGAAAGGAATCTGCTAACTCGAAGACTGTCAGCAAAGGACTTCCTGGGGGATCCTCACTTCTCCCCAGTACTGATGGGGGTAAGGTGGAAAGATCTCACACCTTGGTTTCCACCTTGTATAAAAATTTTGCCTTGGAGAGCAAGAACCTTGCGTGGGCTATACACATGTGGGGGTTGGAGGTGGGCAAGGTTGGGAGGGAGGAGCCTAGATGCTGCCATCTTTAAACAGGGACCCTAGAGCCCCTCATCTGAATCCCCGCACTTATGAAATAACTGAGGGTAACAGTATATAAGACAAAGTCTGCAGTGCATGTGTGCGTGGCCAACGGAGTATGAGAAGGAGGGCTCCTGGTCCAGTGCGATCAGAAAACTGTGTGTTGCTACCTTAATTCCTTAGATCACAAAAAACACATTTGTTTGAAGATGAGTTAATAAACTGTAACTATTTACTGAGAATGGAAAATTGTGTAATGCAGCTTCCTTCATCAGAAAAAGCAGAGCATTGGGGTGCTGGGTGGTTCAGTCAGTTGGCATCTTTTTTTTTTTTTTAGATTTCATTTATTTATTTGACAGAGAGAGAGAGATCACAAGTAGGCAGAGAGGCAGGCGGTGGCGGCGGGGGGTGTTGGCACGCGGGGAGGGAAACAGGCTCTCTGCTGAGCAGAGAGCCCAATGCGGGGCTCGATCCCAGAACCCTGGGATCATGACCCGAGCCGAAGGCAGAGTCTTAATCCACTGAGCCACCCAGGCGCGCCCCCCCCTTTTTAAAGATTTTAGTTATTTATGTGAGACAGAGAGAGCATGCAAGAGTGAGCACAAGTGGAGGGGAGGGCCAGGGGGAGAGGGAGGCAGACTCCCTGCTGAAGAGGAAGCCTGACATGGGGCTCCATCCTGGGACCCTGAGATCAAGACCTGAGCTGAAGGCAGACACATAACTGACTGAGCCACCCAGGTGCCCTGACTCTTGGTTTCAGCTCAGATCCCGGTGTCAGGGGTGGTGAGATCAAGCCCCACATCAGAATCTGCTCATGTGGGGAGTCTGCTTGAGATTCTCTCTCCATCTGCCCCTTCTGCTCATGTTCTCCTCTTTAAAATAAGTAAATTATTTACCAAAAAAAAAAAAAAAAAAAAGAGCAGAGCACTTGAGAGGGGAGGCTGATAATTTTTCAGTGCCAGGCTAAGTGTGGTTATGTTCATCATCGTTTAATAAAAACTACTGAATCTCTTTGAATATCAGCCCAAAGTTCCAAGCTTATAATTTATGGTAATATTTAGTCAACTCCTGAATACCATACATCATTGTCAGATTATGTTTTCTCACTTCAGCACCTACATTTTCTGGATGCCCATCCAGCCAGATGCATATAAATCTTCATTTCCCATTGGGATGGACCCAGGAACATTCAGCACTCGTGTATCATTTTGTTCATGTCTTATGCTACAATTTGTTTAAGATGAGTAGGTGTCTTGTTGTGCTGTCTTTAGGGAGGCCATATGTTAGTATAGCCATATGTGGGACTCTTTTCATTCTTTCAAGAGTTCAAAAAAGGGCATATCCCAAGGAGCCTTAATTGCATGTTCAAGTACAACATACAATCAAAACAATATTTGAAGTCCTAGCCAAGCCAAATATCTATTTATTTTATTCCACGTATTTCCAAAATTAAGTTTAGAGTTTAAAAGCAAAGCAAAACAAAACAAAGCAGAAACTAATTTTATTATACAGCTAGACACTGTATAATCTGATGCATGAGAAGACTGTACCTGCATATTCTCAGCATAATTGTCCATCTGACTAGCAGAGCAGTCAGACCCCAAAATAACATTATTTTCCTTCCATGCAGTCAAAAAAAGAACTAAGTCTTTACACTGAGAAGGGTTTACTGCCCTTTGATTTAATAACTGGTTTTATCTTTGAAGCTACTTATAAACGTGTATAATAATTTCCCCAAAGTAAAGTCTCCATTTAAATACAAGATAATAAAAAGCATTTTTCTTATAACACACCCAAAGTTATATCTTAAAAACTAGAGGCCCATCCCTCTGAGGATTTTTCAAACTAGATTTCTCTGATTCTTTTTGTAGTTCTTCCCTTTCAAAACATTTATTCTTTACCCTTTAAAAAGAATTTATGCATCTGCTGTTTTGAAAATATTTCAAGGTCTTCTTGGGAATACACATATTATGCTCTTGAATCCTGAAATAACTGGAGTTCTGGAATACATACCAGAGTTGCTGCTCTGAGGATCACAAACTCTTTAATTTCCTCCATTGTTGTGTGTTTTCAATTCTTCCAGTCCTGGGTTTCTGAGCATTATATTCAAAGCCATCACTTTCCTCCCCATAGGGTATCAGACTGTGATGTGGCCAAGTCAGAGTCAGAGCTGAGAAATATCTCCTATGTTAAGTTCTTGTCTTAAGAACTTTGAGGGGCAGCTGGGTGACTCAGTCTGTTAAGCACCTGACTCTTGGTCTCCGCTCAGATCTTGATCTCAGGGTCATAATTTCAAGTCCTACGTTGGGCTCCATGTTGGGCATGGAGTCTACTTAAAAAAAAAAAAAGATGCATCATTGTTTTTTAATCTTTACTTATATTGAGAAAAACCCTAGAATGTCAAGTCTGATAGTAGAAATATGGCCTGGTGCCAGGGGGAAGACGCTCCCCGTGCTCATTTTTGAATAATCTAAACATAACCTCTTAAGAAGGCAAGTCTTCAGTGAGTTGACCTTATTAAGAGTTTAGATTGGTGGGGTGCCTGGGTGGCTCAGTGGGTTAGGCCTCTGCCTTCAACTCAGGTCATGATCTCGGGGTCCTGGGATAGAGCCCCACATCGGGCTCTCTGCTCAGCGGGGAGCCTACTTCCCTCTCTTTCTCTGCCTACCTGGGATTTCTCTCTGTGAAATAAATAAATAAAATATTTTTTTTAAAAAAAGAGTTTAGATTGGTAACTGGTTAATCAACATGAGGATAAATGCATTCCCTTTTCTTTGCTGTCTCCTCTTCCTCTGGGCTCCACTGGCAAAGGACCTCCTGAGGCAGAGCTGATCCAGCTTCTCAAGGGCAACGCTTGTCCGGATCAAGCAAACTATCACACTTAGAGGTGGTCAGCTTGATAACAGACCTTTGTGTTGCCTCTCTGTCCTTCTCTACTTCATTGCCCCAGTGAGGTAACATCATATATGACTTCTGTCTCTGGCTCTGCTTTCTGGGGAAATCCATCTAGGATATATAAAGAAAAAGGAGTAACAGGAGCCATAGTGTACCTCGAAACTCTGATTCTAACTGAGAAGAGCTCACAGGAAGAAAGAAGTCAGATATTGGTAAGCAATGACTCAGAGAAGGCTATTATAGTTCAGGAAGGCTCCTTAGCCTCGGAGTGTCAACAATCCTTGTGTGCTAAAAATTGAAGGAAAAGAGGGTCTGGGTGGCTCAGTTAGTTAAGCGTCTGCCTCCTGCTCAGGTCATGATCCTGGGGTACTGGGATCGAGCCCCGCTGAGCATGGAGCCTGCTTCTGCCTCTGCCTCTCCTCTCCCCTGCTTGTGCTCTCTCTGCCTCTCTCTCAAATAAACCAACAAAAATTCCTTTAAGAAATTGAAGAGAAAAAAATGCATTTGCATAGTAAATAGCCATGGACATGGTCAAAAGAAATTAAAAAAAAAAACAAAAAATATTTTCAAATTATATCTTGCAAAAGCTTTTAACAATTTAAAAGAAAAAACCCATTAGAAAAATATGTAAAAGACATGATTAAAGCGTTCATAGAAAAAGAAAAGCAAAGAATCTCAAACATATTTTTAAAAATGTTAAACTTCACTCATAAGAAGAGAAATGCAAATTTCAACTACACTGAAATACCATCTCCTGTGTATCAGATTGGCAAAAATTCATGATTGAAAATGCACTCTGTTGATGACCTTGTGGGGAAATAGGCACTCTTTTTTTTTTTTTAAGATTTTATTTATTTATTTGAGAGAGAGAATGAGCATGGGGGGGTGAGGGACAGAGGGAGAAGCAGACTCCCTGCTGAGCAGGGAGCCCGATAAGGCGTTCAATCCTGGTACTCCCAGATCACAACCTGAGCCAAAGGCAAATGCTTAATGGACTGAGGCCCCCAGGCACCAGAAATAGGCAGTCTTACTCATTGCTGGTGGGAGTACAAAATGTTACAACCCCTGTGGATGGGGATTTGGCAATATCTAACAAAAATGCAAATTTGTGAGGTTTGACCCAACAATCTCACTTTTAAGAATCAAACGTAAGTTATAGCTAAACAGATTTGAAATAACGTAGGCACAAGTTTATTTATTGAACATTATTTGAACAAGCAAAAGTTGGGGGGTAATCCACATGTCCATCAATAGGCAACTGATTGAAGAAACCACAGAAGGGATACTATGTAGTCATTACCAAAGAAAAAAAAAGAAAAAAGAATGAGAAGGATCTCTGTATTAATTTACGGTGACTACCCTAACAAATCATGACAAACTTAGAGGCCTAAAGCAACTGAAATGTATGCTCTTCAGGTCTGGAAGCCTGAAAGCACCGAAAGCAAGGTGTTGGCAGGGTTGGTTCCTTCTGGAGGCTCTGAGAAAGAAACCGTTCCATGCCCTTCTCCCAGCTTCTGGTGACTGCCAGCAATCCTTGGGATTCTCTGGCTGTGGCTTCATTATTCCAATCTCTGCCTCTGCCTTCATGTGGCCTCCTTCTCTGTATCTCCAATCTCCCTCTCCTTTATCTTAAAGGGCACCAGTCAATATATTTAGATGATCTGCTCTTGAGACCTTTACCTTAATTACATCTCCAAAGACCTTATGCCAAATAAGGACACATTCTGAGGGTTCTAAGTGGACATATCTTTTGGGGGATGCAATTCAACTCACTACAATCTCCATGTAATGAGATGGGTTAATTTCCAGAATATACTATTAAATTAAAACACACACACACGTGCGCCCACACACAACCAAGGTGCTGAACAGTGTTTACAGTGTGCTATATTTTGTGTGAAAAAGGAGAAGAAATAAGAACACACACACACACACACACACACACACACACAGGAATATATATACAGGTGCATATATTTTCTTTTCTTTTTTTGTTTTTGAAGATTTTGTATTTTTAACAGAAAGAGTGAGAGAGCCCAAGCAAGGGGAGCAGCGGAGGGAGGGGGGAAAGCAGACTCCCTGCTGAGCAGGGAGCCCAACAGGGGACTTGATCCCAGGACCCTGGGATCATGACCTGAGCTGAAGGCAGATGCTTAACCAACTGAGCCCCCTAGGTGCCCCTATTTTCTTTTATTTTAAAGGTTTTATTTATTTATTTGAGAGAGGGAGAACAGTGGGAGAGGGAGAGGGAGAAGCAGACTCCCCGCTGAGCAGGGAGCCTGAGGAGGGGCTCAATCCCAGGACCCTGGGATCCCACGACCTAAGCTGAAGACAGACACTTAAGTGACTGAGCCACCCAGGTGCCCCCAAAATAAATATTTTAAAAACCCTAAAACTGAAAACAAATTTAAACAAATGAACCCAACTATATATCAGGTGATATATTATTACCACACTGAAGTAATTACTTGATGTGACATTATGGTACTGAGAGTTGTATATCCTTCTAAGGCAGAAAGAACTGTAGCAAATATTTAACTTCATTCCATGGCTTGTTAGCAGTAATAGAAGTATAATTCCTTGAAATCCATTTTGTGTATATTTTAAGATATGGCAAATAAATAATTACGTTATTATCATTAGGTACCAAGAGTTTCAGTGTAAGAGAAAAGAGATGCTAGTACAAATACTTAAATTTTACATTTTCCCAGCTCTATTGAGAAATCATTGACATAAAACATTGTGGAAGTTTAATTAACAACCTTCAAGTATTGTTAACAGTAGTCACTGTGCTAGGGGTGCCTGGCTGGCTCAGTCAGTGCAGTGTGGGAATCTTGATCTTGGGGGCTATGAGTTTGAGCCCCACAGTAGAGATTACTTAAAAACTTACTTAAAAATTACTTAATTTACTTAATTTTACTTAAATGTACTTATATATTAAATAAAGTATACTTAAATTTACTTAAAAATAGTCACTGTGCTATATATTAGATGCCCAGAACTTACTCATCTTCTAACTGGAAGGTTGTATCCTTTGACCATTATTCCCCCATTTCCTCCACTCCCTTGCCCCTGGTAACCACCAGTCTAACTCCCTGTTTCTATGAGGTTTTTGTTTTGTTTTGTTTTATGATTCCACATATCACTGAGATCATACAGTATCTGTCTTTTTCTGTCTTGACTTATTTCACCTAGCATAATTCCCTTAAGGTTCATCCATATTATGGCAATTTGCAGGATTTCTTTCCTCTTTATGGCCAAATAACATTCCTCTGTGTATGTGTGCATGTGTGTGTGTGCGTGTGCGTGTGCATGCGTGTTCTCATGTGCACGCGCATATGTCCCTGGGTTTCTGTGTGTATGTGTGTATCACATTTTCTTTATCCACTCACCCATGGATGAATACTTAGGTTGTTTCTGTGTTTTGGCTATTGTCTGTTGATAATGCTACAGTGAACATGGGGTGCAGATATTTTTCGAGATAGTGATTTTATTTCCCTTGGATATATACCCAGAAATGAGGTTGCTGGATCATATGGTAGTTCTGGTTTTAATTGGTGAAATAATCTCAACACTGTTTTCTGTAATGACTTGATTTTACATTTCAGTTAGAAATATCAATTTTAAAAACCCAGGCAATCAATGAAACCAAAAGCCACTTCTTTGAAAAGATCAATAAAATTGAATTTTTCTATTTTATCTATGTTAAAACATCTATTGGCATAAAACTGTTTATAGTATCTCTTCCCTAACCTTTTAATGTTGGTAGAATCTCTAGCAATAAACCTTCCTTAATGCTTGATATGAGTATTTTGCATCTTTCCTCTTTTTTTCTTGATCAGTCTGGTGCATTGTTTTGTGCCAGAAGCAAGGTGCTCAAAGGGTAATGGAGACATGTGGAAAGGATAAAGGAACTAGATTGAAGAGCTTCCCACTGATTAAATTTGAGACAATTTGAAAAATAAAAAATGAATATAATTGAATAAGATATAGGAAATAAAACACACACACACCCCAAAAAAAGCCCCAGACAAAACAAAATCTTCTCTGGCAATGCTAGAGGTGATTTTTGTTTTTTTAAAAGATTTTATTTATTTATTTGAGAGACAGAGTGAGAGAGAGGGCATGAGCCAGGGGAGGGGTAGAGAAGCAGGCTCCCTGCTGAGCAGGAAGGCCAAAGTGGGACTGGATCACAGGACCCAGGCGCCCAACAGTAGAGGTATTTATTATATGTACTCCTAACTCTGAAAATTGGTAATTCAAGGGGAAAATCTAAGCACATTTTTTTGCCTTTCCAGTCAAAATTGTATTTTGGGGTAATAAAATAGTCCCAACTATAAGGGAAAGCTCCTCAAGTTTGCAAAATGTCTGGCAATAAACAGAGGAGAAATGATAAAATTAAAACAATCACCATTTTGCCCCCTTGGTGAAATAATTGATTTAGACAAAAGTCATTAATGAATACCAAAACTCTTAAACAAAACCGTATCTCCATTACCTCATGGAGATTCCCAAGGCATCACAGATAATGAAAAGTAAGAAATGATGAAAAGTAAAAAATGCCAACTTTATAAGGGAGAGATCTAGAATATAGGGGAAAACTATGAAAGCCTTTGAAATAGACCAAAGAGTCCATTTTTCAATGGAGAAGTAGGTGCTGTATCGGTTATCTGATTCCATTGGTTCTCTGGGCCTTTCCTTGTCTTTGAGCTATTTCACAGCTCTTTAAGATGTCGAATATGAGAATAATGCAAATAAATTATTGTCCATAGAAATAGAAGTCGTCTGGTAGAGATGCAGATGATTACTGTCCCATGGATATTGACCAATGTAAGCCAATCATGTCAACATTTATTTATCCTATATATGTGTCAGCTTTTTGGATTTTCCTTTGAACCAGTTGCAACATCTTACAGATTTCCTCATTAATTAAGGAGTTAAATAAATTCTTTGACATATGTTCATCTTAGATGTGTATGAGATTCCTGAGTTCACCCTTTTCAGAAATTGTCCTTTTAACAAGCAGAAACCATCTTCATTTAGTGAACAGAGTTAGTATCACTAATAATGGACACATTAAAAAAATGGGCCTTCTGATGTGATACATAGGAAGCAGACACCTATGACGTCTATGTTCTTGAAAAGAATGTTTAACCTGAATCTAATCACATCTCTGTGTCTAACTTTCCCTTTACGGATTCATTGTGGGAAGAGACATATTTTAAATGATGCAACAGGGAAATAATCCTACAAAGTCAGAACGTGAGACATAGAAAATATTTGATCATTCTTGTTCTAAAGTCAACGTCATGTAATAAGAAAAAAAGAGGGTATAAACTATAAATATACTGAAGCAACATAATCATGAGAGACCCTGATCTTTGATTACATTTTGACGCTAAAAAATAGTGATGAGACGATCTTTAAACAACGGGGGACATTGGTAAAATAAGATGATATTAGGTGGTATTAGATGATAGTAAGGAATCATAGCTCATTTTGTTAGGCCTATGGTACTATTGTTGTTATGCAGGAGAACGTTATTCATTTGGAGATAAATGCTAGAGTTTTTAGGAATGAAGTATTACGATCTTTGTACTCCTCAGGCTAGGTGAGGACAAAGCACAATCTGACACCCAGCAACCCTTACCCACCCCACCCCCACTCCTGGGTGGGATATGTGATATTCCTCCAGGAAGCTCCCAAACTCTTTTTTTTTTAATTTTTTTAAAGATTTTATTTATTTATTTGACAGATAAAGATCACAAGTATGCAGAGAGGCAGGCAGAGACAGAGAGGAGGAAGCAGGCTCCCCGCTGAGCAGAGATCCCAATGCGGGGCTCAATTCCTGAGATCATGACCTGCTCCGAAGGCAGAGGCTTAACCCACTGAGCCACCCAGGCGCCCCCCAAACTCTTTTAATATTAATGCCTTGCTAGAGGGAATAACAACCTTAACCTGACAATGGCAAGACCTCAGATTTCCTGTGAGTCTCCTTTAACATATGAAAATCCTTTTGAATCCTCTCTTTTGCTTACCTCCCCCAACTCCCAAGTATATAATCAGCCTCCCCTCAAAACCCGGGCACAGCAGCTCTTCTGCCCACAGGTCTTGCCCCCCCGTGCTTTAATAAACCACCATTTTGCACCGAAGATGTCCCAAGAATTCTTTCTTGGCCCGGCTCCAGACCTCACCCCACCAAACCTCACCTGCATTTCAAAACTACACCAAAAATGGTTCAAAAATGAAGCAATCAGGGCAAAAAGTTAACAATTGTTCTGACTAGTTAGTCTGTGTAAGAATGTTCAGTTGCAGGGCGCCTGGGTGGCTCATTCGGTTAATTGTCTGCCTTCAGGTCAGGTCATGATCCCAGGGTCCTGGGATGGAGCCTCATGTCTGGGCTCCCTGCTCAGTGGGGAGTCTGCTTTTCCCTCTCCCTCTGCCCCTCCCCCTTGCTTGTGGGCATGCTCTCTCTCTTTCAAACAAATCAATAAAGTCTTTAAAAAAAAATTGTTCAATTTCCTATTCTATTTTGCTGCTGTAGGGGAGAAAAAATAATTGTCATTCTACCCTTCTAGGTTGTTATCGGAGACACCTACCCCCTTCCCACAATAAAAGATGGGTTAACACTGGAAAAACAAACAGAAGTTTAGTAACATGTATACCACCTGTGTACATGGGCGAGACCCAGGAAGACTGAGTAACTCCTGGAAATGGCCAAAGCCACCACCTTAAATACCATCTCCAGCTAAAGACGAAAGAGGATGTGGATGAGAGGGAGCCAGTTATGGGAAGTGACCAGGGAAAGCGCAGAAAACAAGGGTTTGGTTATCAGGCAGATTTTGGTCACTGCCTTCCCCTTGAGAAGAGTTTCTAGAGACTCAGTAATCCCCTTTTTTCCAGGTACCATAAGGGAAACACCCTCACAAAGAGAGATTTTCTTTAAAAATGTAAATGCGTCCTGGCCCATGACTGGCTCAGTGGATTAACCGCCTACCTTGGGCTCAGGTCATGACCCCGGGGTCTTAAGATGGAGCCCTATATCCTATACTGGGCTCCCTGCTCAGTAGAGGCTGCTTCTCCCTCTCCCTCAGCCACTCCCCCTGCTTGTGCTCTCTCCCTCTCTGTCAAATAAATAAAGTCTTAAAAAAATATAAATGTGACTTAATAGGAGATAACTTCTACTAGGTTTTCAGAGCTTTTCCTGTGTCTGCTCTTTCTTAAAAAATAACCAGCTCAAGATAATCTTTACACCGAAGAGGCATATTTTGAGGTGACAAATTATGCTCCCCTTCATTGTATGCTTAAAGTGCACCATTTACAAAACTAGAATAAAAGAAATCCTTATGTGTGGAGGCACCATGGACATCTCATTGAAAACAGTGAGATGGGAAGTTACCTCCACTCACAGTTACTTTCCTTTTTGTTACTTGTCCTTCACGATATGCCAATTTCATGATGGTATTTTAATAAAATTAATGGTGATCAATTTCTAATGATATCATTAGGAATTAGGAATTCATTAGGAATATCATTAGGAATTCCTAATGATATCATTGTTTGTGGTCCATGTCACCAGTGACTTGGTGACCTGTTTCATTCTTACTGGTAGTTGTTTTATGTTTTCAATAAACTTTACCGGATTTTCTAATCAAATATCAAATGGAAGAACTGTGAGGCCTAGAAGTGTGTTGGGGAGATCATAAGATTAAAACTGTCTCACAGCGCACCTGAGTGGCTCAGTCAGTTAAGCATCTGTCTTCAGCTCAGGTGAGGATCCCAGGGTCCTGGGATTGAGTCCCCTGGTGGGCTTCCTGCTCAGCAGGGAGTCTGCTTCTCGCTCTACCCTTTCCCCCTGCTCCTGATCTCTCTCTCACTCTCTGAAATAAATAAATACAAAATCTTAAGAAAAAATAAGTCTATTTCACATAAAACATACGTTGGCATAAGCTGTGAACAAAATGAGAATGAATTAAACTAATTTACTAAGCAACAAAAATACCTCCCTCCAATAAAACAAATAAAAGAAAACCAAATGCAATAAACCAAGCTAGTGAATTCATTTGACTGGAAATTGAATCTCCTTTTGTTTTCGAAGCTCAGTGAATTGGAGGGAAAAAAAGAATCACAATATGTTTAAAACAATCCAACATTTCATTCTACTCAAGATCATACAAATGGACAATAGTATGTATTAAAGAGCTGTGGTTAAGCGGAACTCATGACTGTCCTGTATATTACAGGCCTTTTGTACTCCTAAGAGTAATATAGCTATCACATTTTGCACTTAGCTTACCAACCAGTGTTCAGCAGATATGCTTTAATTTATTTCAGAGGCAAGAACATGGAGGCAGAGAATACATAAAATGGTCCAGAATACACTTAGTGGTCCTGAAATGCTGTGATATATCCTTTAATGTAAGTCTCACCTGAGTAGCTGCTGTGTGCTGTGTCTGGCACTGTAGTAGGGACTACAAATAAAGTATTTTTTTAAGAGTTTATTTATTTATTTTCAGAGAGAGAGAGAGACAAGCAGGGGGAGTGGCAGGCAGAGAAAGAAGCAGGCTCCCTTCTGATCAAGGAGCCCAGTGTGGGACTCTATCCCAGGACCCTGGGATCATGACCTGAGCCTAAGGCAGATGCTTAACCGATTGAGCCACCCAGGTGCCCCTAGAAATAAAGTATCTTCATTTCAGGAAGACATTGGACAGAGTCTCATGGTATCATAGACAAAATGTACAAATATGGATGCCATTCAAGAAGAATTTGGCAAATTTGTAATTGAGTAATGATACCAAAAACGTTTTAATTAACATTTCAACACCAACTAAGGTGGAAATCTCTAAGATCATACCTAGCTTGGCCAATCTCTTTGTCAATCTCTTTAGCACTTTTACTAACAATTATGTGAAGATACTAAGACTTGTGTTTTTTTTAATTGTATTTATTTATTTGACAGACAGAGATCACAAGTAGGTGGAGAGGCAGGCAGAGAGAGAGAGAGGAGGAAACAAGCTCCCCGCTGAGCAGAGAGCCCGATATGGGGCCCGATCCCAGGACCCCGATATCATGAACCGAGCCGAAGGCAGAGGCCCAACCCACTGAGCCACCCAAGTGCCCCCTAAGACTTGTTTTGAAAGTATAGGCTTAAGAAGAATAAAGTTCTAAAGGATAGTATCCTTGGTGTAAGGCTATAGAGAGAATTCCATAAGCTGGAATAATGTGCCTAGTAACAAAATGAAATTTAGGAAGAATAAATTCAATGTATATTTCCATTTTTAGCTTAAATAATTTGATTTATAAATTCAAGATGGAGAAGACAAGGTATTTTGGGGATTAAAAGAATTACGGATTTTATTTATATCCATGAAAGGTCAACTTGAGCTAACACTTTGATGTGGCTCTTAAAAACCAGCTCATACTTAAAACCTGTTTAAAAGAAACAAAGTATCAAGACCATTGATTTGCAACCTTTTCTATCCTAATACACCAAGGGCTAAGACTACTAGAAAACCAGGGCCATATTTTTATCTTAAACGTATGAGGTGGAGGAACTGGAGGCAGGGCCATTTTATTTTTTATTTTATTTTTTAAAAAGATTTTATTTATTTGTGAGAGAGAGCACATAAGCAGGGGGAGAGGTTGACAGAGGGAGAAGCAGGCTCCTCGTTGCGCAAGGAGCCTGATGTAGGACTGATTCCCAGGACCCTGGGATCATGACCTGAGCTGAAGGCAGACACTTAATCCACTGAGCCACTGACGCATTCCAGGCAGGCCCATTTTTAAGAGCCTCTTGGATGACTGATCCTTGAACTATTCTTCCTCACTCTGGTCTAGATCCAGGTGGGTAATTGTCCCCTCATACTCCAGTTCACTACATTTTAGGAGGAATATTGTCAACTGAAGTAAATTCTGAAGTGGGAATTAGGATAGTGAGGCAATTGGAAATTCATAAAATGAAAAGTAGAAGGGGAGGGAAAAAAAAAAAAACAAACAAACCCCTGAGAACTAGAAGGAAATGTTTAGCTTTAAAAAAAAAAAAAGTGACTTGAGAGGATTCATAAAACAGCACATCATGGTCGATCATAGCCTAAGCTGTGAGTGCAAGGGGACCTGGGCTGAAATCCAGCTCTACTAGCCCTTGATACATGACTAAATAGAATATTTAAAGAATTCAGAGCCCAGTTAGGGGTAAAAGGAGTAAGCTGTCACCAGAGTGGAATTGTAGATTTCCAGTTATCCAAATCAGGGGATAAAATGTTGTTGTGAAAGGTATGGTGCTGAAGTCTTCCCTGAACCAGCTGACCAAGTGAACCCCCCAAATAGTCTCTTTGTACCCGGTGTTCCCTTTGTACATGGAACAAAGGTTCCCTTTGTACTTGGTGGCTAAGGTAGGCTGGTTCAGAAGGCACGAAGCTCTTAAATCTACTATCTTGGTTTTGAATCTCTACCTAGTGAGCAAACATACCCTGATGGCCAAAGACACCTTCTAACTCTTGCTCAATCCAGCAGATGTGGTAAATCGGCCACTCTTATTTGAGTGACTTTTCAACTCCAGGGAAGAATTTAGAATGATATAATAACCATCATCACAGTAATGCTTTCGTGTGAATTAAAAGTAATCTCTTTGTGATGTTGAAGAGAACCTGCCATTTTAGAGAATATGTGGGATTAACCTTGAGCAATTGATTTTGACTTGTAGTTTTGGGAAGAAAGATATGAGAATTTCACCAAGTGTATTAACAGTATTGAAATATTTAAGAGAACTCAAGATTTAACACACTTACAGGCTAAATGTATTATCTTCATCAGAGTCATTTAACCACCTAGTAGGATTTTATTTGTTAGGATTATATGTTCGCCTTGTCAGGCAGTTGAAGTGCTTGAAAAGTTCAAATGTATTAAATGTATGAGGAGAATTTAAAAAGGGGAATTAAATAAGTTTATAAATGAGATTAATTGTTTAAAGTGAATTTAATTTGTTTGAATTGTATTGACTATTAATCAGAGAACAAATGA
This sequence comes from Lontra canadensis, assembly GCF_010015895.1. Taxonomy (NCBI): domain Eukaryota; kingdom Metazoa; phylum Chordata; class Mammalia; order Carnivora; family Mustelidae; genus Lontra; species Lontra canadensis. The sequence goes on from NW_022631125.1 coordinate 3,622,520, forward strand.
AAGTAATTGCCCTTATTTTAAATGGCAGTTACAAGATTTATTAATAGCATAACTAGCAATACTCACAAAGTGAACGTAACACTTCAAGAATAAATATGTAAGTTTAAAAAAAAATGAATATCGCTGTAAAATCCATCTAAGTATAGATAGTCCAAAAGTCCTCTTATATCATTAACAAGCTTAGATTGTCATGCCTCTTGGTATATTACCTTGGGATGGATTTCCATAGCTTCATCCATAAAATTCCTAGAGTTTTTAAGGAGATTAAATGAGATAATGTACGTAAATCACTTAGTCTGGTATCTACTATAAAGTTTCACTTGGCTGATCATTCTCTCTTCAAAACTATGGATTTAAATATGTGGGTCCATTGTCAGATGGAAGAGGAACCAAATACATTCTCTAGTGCCCTGGAGAATGGAGCTGGTAGTTCCATGAAGATGAAGAATCACAGAGGTTTGCAGATTCTGGACACTTGTCTATCTTTCAGGGACTGTGCTAAGTGTTTTACATACATTATTTCATTTATTCTTCACAATATACTGGTATCATTAGGGTTTGATCAGAGAAGCCCAGCCAGTATGAGTCATATAAGAGATCTATTTGAGGGATTAGATCTTACAAAGTAGTGGGAGCCATATAGTTTTTGCAGAGCTCTTAGTTCTGTGTCTGGTGCCTGGTGCCTAAAGCCAGCCTGGCCAGTAGCTGGGAAGAGAAGATGGACGTGAGGTGGTTGAGAGCAACAAGAAGCTGAAACCCACATCTGTCTCTCATCAGAACTCATATTGGTCATCTTGGTTGCACACTGAAACCTACATTGGTCTCTCATGGTCGCTAACATGCCGGTGACCCTCGGAAGAGCTGCCATGCTTTGCCGTTGGGCTTCACACAGAGTTGGCCTAGGACTCCGAGATGCTGAAGGAAAAGATCTGGCAGGAATTGGAAGAGCTGTGGGCCCCATTGCTGCCCCGCATGAGTAATGCAAGCCAGAAATTTCGTGGCAATGCAGCGGCACGGCAACAGCACCAGCCCTTCACACTCCTTCTGGCCTCACTCTGCTCTCCACCTTCTCTTGGAGGCAACCCTAACCTAGAACCCACCAATGAAAGAATTTCGGGGAATCTTCATTCCACCTTTGCAAAACTGATATGGTTCTGAACTACCACTCTCCTGTTGTCCCTGTTTTCCAGAGAAACTGGCTTAGAAGGTTAAATAATTTGCATGAGGGCACACAGATAGTAAGTGGAAAAACTGAACCGTGAACAAATGCAGTCTGGCTCAGAACCCAGGATCTTCACCAGTGTCTTCTCTTGCTTCGCCCTCATGTCTGAAAGCTAGAGGAAAGCCAGTTTGAGCTCAATAAAAAAGATGACCGGTGTCACAGGATGAGTTTGCGTACACCAGAACAAACTGCCTTGTTTGTCCTAGGTGATGCTCAAACACTGGCTGAGTGGCCACTTGTCACAGACATTACACGGGACCATGTTTATTCACCGGGAGGCAGAAAGAACTGAGTGGATCCTAAAAGCACTTTCGACTCCAAGATTCTGTTTCTAGAACATACAGTTCAGAGCAAGGGTCTGAACTCACAATATATAAGGAACACGAGAGAAGACAGAAGCAGTCAAGGGTGGTTAGGGAAGAAACTTAGCCAAGCTGTGCCCAACGTGCCAAAACCCATTGCAAGAAAAAGAAAAATTATGGTCACCCAAGAGCTATTTCACACAAAGGATGCCACGGAATCAGCGTTAGGGTGGTGATTCTCCCCCTGCCCCCATAAATTGATTCCATTTCTCTGAATTGATAGGATGTTTTTGTTGTTGTATAGACATGATCTTTAAAAGTCTTCAGCAAGGACTGTAAATTCAGGCATGCTATGCATCAACTCTTCAAAATAAATGTTTAATCAGTTTCGGGCATAACAAAAAGTTTGAAGCAAATATCCAAATATTTCAAAGAACTGCTTAGAAGAGAATTTTCACATTTGAAGCTCTGCCAATATAAACACATAATAGCGAACCTTATGTCTTAGTAACAGATGCGTCCTGATGACATCTTTCCAAAGCAGATATTACAATAATTTTCTTTTTCTCCCTGCAAATTCTATATAAGTTGGTTAATCGACTACACAAATTGGAAGTCATGGAAAAATCTGTACAAAGATATTAGATGAAATTGACTTCCCACCAAGAAAACTCACAAATCAGTCAAGTTAATGGATTAACATTTAAAATCTCAAAGCAGATATATAGAAATCCCATACGAAGTGTTGTTGCGGCATGCAGATATCTCTCCTCACCCTTCTCCTCCTCCTGACCTGAGTGGCACATTCGTGGGCACCATTGCTTTCTGGCTTCCGGTGGGAAGCCATTAACCAGCGCCAGAAGATCAGGGGGAAGAAGGAGAGTGAAGTTATGGTATTTATTCTCCTGGCCCTCTTGTGGCAGGGTCGCCGTGGTTTAACTGGGCCCCTTGACAGAACATTATGTTTTTCTAGAGGTGTCTTTTTTTTTTTAAAGATTTTATTTATTTATTTATTTGAGAGAGAGAGAAATCATAAGTAGGTAAAAAGGCAGCAGAGAGAGAGGGGGAAGCAAGCTCCCCGTCGAGCAGAGATCCAGATGTAGGGCTCGATCCCAGAACCCTGAGATCATGACCCGAGCCGAAGGCAGAGGCTTAACCCACTGAGCCACCCAGGCGCCCCTAGAGGTGTCTTTTTATAATACTCTCTGCCTCTCTCTCTCTTTCTTTGTCTTCTGCATCCCATCGGGCCTAGAAGTGGTAAAATCTTGCCATTATTAATAGCCTCAGAGTACTGTACTCTCCATTCTGGTCTCTCTGCTCCCTGTCCCACACCTTTGTCAACAGTTGGCTTATTCAACCCTCCTCCAAATGTCCTAATTAGAGGATACCTTGGTTTCCCACTGGGACCCTAACTGATCCTACACAAAGAATTACAATGCTAATAATGATTAAATTTCAATGTCAGTGCTATGTCCGTCATTTTCAGAAGGTTGGCGCATGGTTTTTGCATTGTCGCCACTGAAAATTATAATCACGAACAAGACGATTGCATTTAAAGTTTAGTGTTGTTGCTATTTCAGATTCTGAGCCAGAAGGTCTGAATCTCAGCTCCGATGCTGACGAGTTGTGTGAGTTTGGGCAAATTGTCTAACCCAGTGATTCTCAACCGGGGGACAGTTTTGCCCCCTCAGGGACATTTGGCAATATGTAGAGACATACTGGTTGCACAACTGAGGACAGGGGTTGTTACTGGCATCTAGTCACAAGTAGAGCTCAGAGATACTGCTAGACATCCTACCGTGCCCAATACAGCCCCTACCATCAAAAAAAAAAAAAAAAAAAAATATATATATATATATATATATATATATATATTACCTGGCTCCAAATAGTGCTGAAGTTCAGAAACCCTGTGTGCTTCAGTTTCTTAATCTATGAGATGGAATTAATATTAATATTAGCATAAACCTCATAGGATTGTCTGAGGAGTCAATGAGCTAATACATATAAAGCACTCCGATCAATGCCTCTTTAAGAGCTCAGAGCACAGAGACAACTTGCTCCAAGGCAGGCAGTGATAAATTCAGTATGAAAGACAACTAATTCCACTAAAGTATTATGAAAGCTGAGCTCTTGCCTGGTTTTATTCTGCTGTTTCCCCAGCACCTTTGTGTCTAGCATATATTTTATTTGTTCACTGTATTCAATATGGAACCTATTCATTCATGAGTAAAATGATGAACATAACATGTCCAGCAGAATTCCTTGCATACTGCTCAGTGGTAGTGGTGGCTGTGGTGGTTATAATGGATTTCGTGACAATACATCTTTGGGGCTTGAAAACAAGCACCCAGGGGTATCTTCCTTCACATTCTTGCTCAAATCATTCTAATTTTCTTCACTAACTGTTTAACAACTCAAGGCCAAGAAGAAACTCACAGATAAGTTACATGATTTCTAAAATTACAGAAGGCATATTTATGTTATCCAAGTATTTTAAAAAGGTGTTGCTTTAGAACTATTTTAAGTAGCAATTTTTAAATCTTTTTCTCAACTTTGCTCCAACCAAAGGATTTGGGTTGGAGTACCATTTTAAAAAATTAATCAAGATGGGGGAGCCTGGGTGGCTCAGTGGGTTAAGCCTCTGCCTTTGGCTCAGGTCATGATCTCAGGGTCCTAGGATCGAGCCCCACATCGGGCTCTCTGCTCAGTGGGGAGCCTGCTTCCCCCCTCTCTGCCTGCCTCTCTGCCTACTTGTGATCTCTGTCTGTCAAATAAATAAATAAAATCTTTAAAAAAATTAATCAAGATGATCAGGGGAGAGGGCAAATGATAGTAGAAAACAAGAGACAAAGCAAGGAGTTAGGTTAGAGCCCCCTCATACCCCCCCATCCCCCCGCAAATGTCATGTAAGAGCCTGTCACTTGCTAGAGGGCCTCAGATTTGGCAGATAAAGTCCAAGAGTGATCCTTTGCTCTGTCATTTATGTCGCAGGGACAGATGGTAAAAAAAAAACAGCAACCAAACTGTGAGAAAAGATCACTTATTCTTAGTAATGAAACATGAGAGAGAAAGTTTTCCCTAGATAGAGGACACTGAAATGAAATTAATCTCTTCAATGCTATCTTTATAGGAAAATCTATAGCTCTCAGTGCTATTCTTTATAACGTCCTGCAGTATAGACCAAAGTTTTTATAGCACAGTCCAATAAAAGCAATGTTATAGAGGGCTAAAATAACATAGTTCAGGTGTAAATCTAGTCCTGGGTTAAGAGAGCGCTTTAAGGACCCTGCAAATAGAATGCCCTCAGGGCAGTCCTCCTTAAGCTGGGGGAGGGGGGACGGATCATACCTGGATGGGATGATCTTTGTGACAGAAAAGTGTGGAAACGTGTTCTTTAGTGGTGGGCTTGTCAGGGGATAGAACTGCCGACAGCTGATAGAAATTACAGGACTTAACCATACAAAAATCTTTCACATTTATGAACTATTTCCTGGTGCCAGGCATTGTTCCAAGGGTTTAAGAGATAGAAGCCATTCAATCCTCACCGTGACCCCGTGAATGGAGTGCTGTTGTTAAGTTTTCCAGTTTTACAGATGAGACCAAAGAGTCAAGGTTAAGTACTTGCCCATTGTTACCAAGCTACTGAGTGACGGGTGAGCAATAGGACATGGCAGCCTGACTCTAGAGCCCTCGTGCGTGTAAGGTCTCCATCATGTGTGTCAGAAGAAGAACCCACCCCTCCCATTCACTGTGTGGTTAAGCCTTCAAGATCAATGCAAGTCCTGCTCACCCCAGAATGTTGCCACTGGCTTTGATCCCCTTTGATCCTTCACATCTTTTTTTTTTTTAAAGATTTTATTTATTTGACACAGAGAGAGATCACCAGCAGGCAGAGAGGCAGGCAGAAAGAGAGGGGGAAGCAGGCTCCCCGCTGAGTAGAGAGCCCAATGCGGGGCTCGATCCCAGGACCCCAAGATCATGACCTGAGCCAAAAGCAGAGGCCTAACCCACTGAACCATTCAGGCACCCCACATTTTTTTTTTAGGAATTTACTATTTATTTATTTGAGAGAGAGAGTGAGAAAGAGAGCACAAACAGGAGGGAGGGGTAGAGAGAGAGGGAGAAGCAGACTCCTCACTGGGCAGGGAGCCAGATGTGGGGCTCGATTCCGGGACTCTGGGATTGTGACCTGAGCCAAAGGCAGACGCTTAACCTACTGAGCCACCCAGATGTCCCCATAAAGTTTTTCATTTCAAGGAAATGTGCATACCCTGCAGGGACAGCAATGCAATTGACCCTTCAAGGGTCAGCACGGGATCCCCAGACAGCTCAAGGACCCCGGAATCTCAAAGCCTACACATGTCAGGTGAGAGTCCCGGAAATGAGTATCCAGGAAATTGGAGAAGCAAGGTCTAGATGAGTAAGAGCTCTTGCATTAGGGGACACCACATAGAAGAAGGGGCTCCAGAGAGGCTGAGAGAGAAGGAAAGAGAAAAAGAGGACAGAGAGGGCCACTGTGGCAGGACAGAATATTCAAACAAAAGCTACTCAGATTATCTATTGCACAGTGCCAACCGTGTTCTAAATACTTTACACGTATTCACATATTAATGTTCACCGCCGGGCCCATAGGAAGTGGGGATTCTTATTACTCATCTTACATATGCAGAAACTAGCACGGAGAGATTATGAAATTTGACCAGGTTCACACAGGTAGTAAGAGGCAGTTTGTCTCCAGAGAGTGCTCCTAACCACTATGGGGTACTGCTCTTGAGAGGAGTTTCTTGCAGCAGAGCACAGAGATGGTGTTGGAGAGGTAAGTAAAAGCCAGGCAGTGGAGAGGCCAGATTAAGGAATTACTTACTAGGTACAATGCTGTAAGGGCAGAAGGTTAAGACTCAGGAGAGCTTTAGGCCAGGGGTTCCCCAATGTGAGTTCCCTGCCATTAGGTCATGGGCTCAAGGGAATAATTGCCACATAACAAACCATCCCTAAAATTAGTGGCTTAGAACACCCCCCGCGCCTTTGCTCATCGTTCTGCCGTTTGGCTGGAGATGGGCAGAGATGTGATGTCTCTACTCTGTGAGATGTCACCTGCAGTCAGTCATGTGGCTACATTGAGCTGGGAGCCGGGCTGGAGCTGGGACATTGAAGATGGCCTCACTCCATGTCTGGTGCCTCAGCCTAGATGGCATGAGTGACCAGACATCTGAGTTCTGCATGTGAATAACCAATCTCTCTCCATGTGATCGCTCATTATGCAGAAATCTAACTCAAATTTCTCTACTTTAGATTTTTTTTTAAAGATTTCATTTATTTCACAGACAGAGATCACAAGTAGGCAGAGAGGCAGGCAGAGAGGGGACGAAGCAGGCTCCCCGCTGAGCAGAGAGCCCGATGTGAAGCTCGATCCTGACTCATGACGTGAGCCGAAGGCAGAGGCTTAACCCACTGAGCCACCCAGGCGCCCCAAGTTTCTCTACTTTAGAAAGTTCCCTACCTAAGGCTTGCAAGAGGGTGAAAGCTGCCAAGTCTCCTAAGGCCTGGACATAGAACTTCTGCCGTATTCTGTTGGCCAAAGCAAGTCCCAACGTCAGCCCGTTTGCAAGGGGGAGGGAAATAGATCTCACTTCTTGATGGCAAGTGCAGCATACGCCCATTGTTGGCAGGTGTTGTTGGAAACATCCATTTCAGGTGACATCAGTGACACCAGGGGCCTCTTTTTGCTTTTGTTCTCTCACTGTCCGATGCTCTGTCATGAATGACCTTCACTCCATGGAACCCCAAAGTCATTGAAGGATAGCATAGCAACATGCCCTGTGTACTTACTCTCATCCAAAAGACAAGAGCATATCTGGGCTGTTACCAGGGAAGGTCATTTCAGATGACCTTCAGATGACCCCTCCCATGGGAGAGCTTGGCTCAAGTCAAGGAGAGCCAGAGCACCAAAATCCATGAAATACTCCATGGTTTAAAGTGTGGGTGCCCTGAGAGGACTCTGATGTTACTCTAGGCTATGGGTGGGCAGACTCCAGGCCTCTGGTAAAATCCTGCCACCCACGCTCAATCATTTCTGTATTGTCTATGGATGCTTTCCCATGAAACCAGCAGAGCCCAGTAGTTGCAACAGAGACTGTGTAGCCCATCACACCTAAGATAGGTACTGTCAGACCCTTTACAGAAAAAGTTTGCGAACTGTGACACCAGGGGCAATAGTCAGTAATGGTACTCTTCCTCATATGTTATTTCATTTCCAGAAATTCCATTGACCCCAAGGTTCACATTTGAACTGGCAGAAATAGACAGTTCTTGGGCCAGTCCATATAATTCCTTAAAGAAGCAAGAGAATGTGTAAAGCTTTCAGTAATCGAATTTCAAGGGTGCACCTATGTGATGCTTTCAAGTCAAACCAATTTTATGTCCTGAGCACTTCTAGAACCTGTCTTCAAGTCCTCACAGGCCCACTCTCTCCATGCAAAACTCAACCTCTTCCCAGGGAAGAGAATTGCAGTAGGCTTTCTATGCTCAGAGATTTTCTTTTTTAAATCATTCAGTGGGAAAATTGGTTATCCTCAGTGGGTAATCATTGTACCAATTCACAGTCAAGAGAACCCAATAAAGTTCTTAAACTCTATTAAACTAGTAGTACTTGAACTTTCTGAAAAACTCAAGGTAATGATGGAGGCCTGCCCTTTTGCTTTCACTTGGTTGTATATTCAAGGGATTCTTTTTTTTTTTTAAGATTTTTTTTTTTTTTTTTGACAGAGACTCAGCGATAGAGGGAACACAAGCAGGGGAAGTGGGAGAGGGAGAAGCAGGCTTCCTGCTGAGCAGGGAACCTGATGCGGGGCTCGATCCCAAGGCCCTGGGACCACGACCTGAGCCGAAGGCAGACGCTTAACGACTGAGCCACCCAGGTGCCCCTCAAAGGATTCATTTTTAATATGTAATTTTTCAAGAACATTTTAATAGTGTGAAATCGTGTTGTTCTCTGAGAAATTATGTCGACCGTACGCAAAATAAAACTAAAAGATGAAACTTAACATGCTGTTTTGCTGGAACTCTGAAAGTTCTTCTCCCAAGCCTATCAAGAATATATTTTTGAAATTTTATGCTTGAAAAGCTTTCAAACACTCATACCCACCGATCCAGCAATTTCAATTCCCAAATTTTGTCCCAAGGTCATGATGTGGTAAAGTTCAAGATTAATCCTGGCAGAATTATTTGTAATAGCAGGAAATCTTATAGAACCTAAATATCCATGGATGAGGGACAGGTTCAAAAGCAGCGACAGACAATACGTAAACAAATGAGCATGGCTTATTCTGATTATTTAAGTGGACCCATGTGATGGATTAAAAGAAATAAGGAAGACCTTTGGAATCTTTATGTAGAACAAATTCCAGGATTATTGCTCAGTGCAGAAAAAAAAGCAAACTGCAAAATAGTGCATATGATATTTTATCATTTGTGAAAAAATGGGAGGGAGAAAATAAATATAGTTTGTATGTGTATTATATACCTCTGGAAGAACACACATAAGAAATTAATAATGTTTGTCTCTAGTACTGATTGTCAGTCAGGGTCCAGCCAGAGAAACCACTCTAAGGATGTCACTCAGAGTATATTTAATACAAGAACTTAGTTAAGCAGGTAATGGAAGAAGTAAGGCGCCAAATAGGAGACTTCTAGTTAACCCAGAAGTTATTAAGACCAAGAAATGACTACCATCCTTAGGGCTGAAGAGATATAGGGAAGAGGTGGTGTTACCAGATTCCAAATTTTTTTTTATTAAAAAATTTTTTTAAAAGATTTTTATTTATTTATTTGACTGAGAGAGAGAGAAGGCACACAAGCAGGGGGAGCTGCAGGCAGAGGTACAGGGAGAAACAGGTTCCCCGCTAAGCAGGGATCCTGATGCGGGACTCAATGCCAGGACCCCAGGATCATTACCAGAGCCGAAGGCAGACGCTTAACCTTAACCGACTGAACCACCCAGGTGTCCCGCGTTATCAGGTTCTAAAAGCTGGGCCGGTGAAGCAGTAGTAGAACAGTGGTGGAGAGTGCTGGGATGGGGGGAGCTGGGGCCACAGACGGTGAGGCTAACTGGGGGGAGCTTGAACCAAGGAGCAGTGGCAGCAACTGCAGAAGGTCCTACTCAAGCACGAGGGGAGAACGAAACCCCTTTGCTCTGCCCTCCTTCCAGCCTCCAGTCTTTACCAGTGCCCGTGCCCCCATTGCCTGAAGCTACAGAAACCACCAGGCAGAGGAGCTTGGGAAAGACAGTTTCCTGCAGCACAGAGCAGAGCAGAGCAGAGCAGACAGAGGCCAGTGAATGGATTTATGAAGAAGCTGGCAAACTACTGGTCCAGAAGGGGTCCAGTATGTGTTGACCTGGGAGAGAGCTGTAGCAGGGAGCTTTTTTACTTTATTTTATTTATTTTGTTCTATTTCTTTCACTTTATTTATTTTATTTTGTTTTGTTTTGTCTTATTTATTTTATTTTATATAAAAAATTTGTGGTTTTTATTTAAAAAATGTAAAAAATTTCCTGCAGCTATTTTCAGGGACCTCAATGACTTCAATGTTTCTGAGGCTCCTAACACAGCTTGCAGGGGGACATTTTAATGTTTACCTCCTTATGCGTTCTGATTTTTGAACCCTGTGAATATATTGCCTATCACAATGAGTAAAATTAAATAAAAAATTAAATAAGTGCAAAATAATGGACATTTTTTATTAAAAACTGAAAATTCAAAGAAGTGTCAAGCGACAAACAACTAAACGCTATCAAGGGCATGGTGAAAATATGACGCATAAGTACAATAAAATACCGTGCAGCCATTCAAAAGAACGAGTCATAAAATACCTACAGAAGGACACACAGGAAAGTGGTATCAGTTCATGCCTAATGGCAGGTGGGCTGCGTGGTTGTGGGACAGGTAAGAAGACAGAGACAGCTTAGGCACATAGCGAAAACACTGCCTACCCTTCTGTACCTTTTGATTTTGCACCCCATATACGTATTACCTACTCAATATAGAAATCAAGATTTTTTCTTTTCCCCGTTAAAATTTTTTTATTGTGATAAAATACACATAACATAAAATTAGCTTTTTTAACCATTTTTAAGTGCACAGTTCAATAGTATTAATTATACTCACACTGTTGTGCAATAGATCTCTGGAAAATCTTCATTTTGTACCCATTCAACTCTGTATCCAATTAACTACAGCTTCTCATTTCCCCCCTCCTTCCAGCCTCCAGCAACCACCACTCTACTTTCTGTCTAGGAATTTGCCAACTCCAGATACCACATATAGATGGAATTATACAGTACATGTCTTTTTTGACAGGCTTATTTCATTTTGTATGGTGTCCTCAAGGTTCACCCATGTTGCAGTGTATGTCAGAATTTCCTTCCTGGGACACCTGGGTAGTTCAGTCATTAAGTGTCTGCCTTGGGTACAGGTCATGATCCCAGGGTTCTGGGATTGAGTCCTGCATCAGGCTCCTTGCTCAGTGGGGAGCCTACTTCTACCTCTGCCTGCCGCTACCCTCTTCTTGTGAGCTCACTCTCTTGCTCTCTCTCTCTCTGACAAATAAATAAATGAAATCTTAAAAAAAAAAAAGAACTTCCTTCCTTTTTAATCTTTAATGATATTCCATTGTATGCATCTATCATGTTTGCTTACCCATCCATCCGTCAAAGGATGCTCAAGTTGCTCCCACTTTTTAGCTATTTGAAATCAAGTTTTTTTGTTGTTGCTGTTATTTGTTTTTTAACATTTTATTTATTTGAGAGAGAGCATGAGCACGGGCAGAGGGAGAGGGAGAATCAGACTCCCTGCTGAGCAGGGAACCCCCCCCCACCGCCACCCTCACCAAGGGGACGGGATCCAGGACACTGGGATCATGATCTGAGCTGAAGGCACATGCTTATCTGACTGACCCACCCACGTCGCCCAAAATTAAGTTTTTTAAAAAGAAAGTTGGGGCACCTGGGCAGCTCAGTCGGTTAAGCAACCTACTCTTGATTTTGGCTCATGTCATGATCTCAGGGTCATGAGATTGAGCCGCCCATCCCCTGTAGGGCTCTGCATGCAGTGTGGAGTCTGCTTGAGAGTCTCTCTCTCCCTCTCCCCCTGCCCCTCCCCTCCCACTCACAGGACCCTTTCTCTCTGTCTCTCTCTCTCTCTCTCTCAAATAAAGAAAGAAATAAAGAAATAAATGAATCTTGAAATAAAATAAAATAAAAAGAAAGTTTATGCTTAAATTAACCATTCTTCTTATGGTGGAAGTACTTATATCTAGAAATTTGGGGCTCTTTCCATGGCCTCTGGGACTCAAGTGACTTTTCTGGAACAGACATTCACAGCAGCTGCCACCCTCCTCAATAGACAGGTCCACAAGGAAGTTTCTAGCATCTTTCCTAGGTAGGCCTTTGGTCACAGTACTATATGGAAGGAACCCATCAATAAACAAAGCATTTCAGAGTTATTGAATAAAAGCCACACTTACTGAGCCTTATTGTGCAACCCTGAAAATAAGGAGCACAAAGACAAAGCATATTATAATAAAGACATTGGAACACTAATGTCAGAATACTAATCTCAACAGTGAAGCGAACCAGGCCATTAAACTGTCTTAGTGAAAGCAGATTTTACTGATTTCTATTTCTTCCCTACTGTGTGAACATTCACCAGCTTGTTTATTCTCTTAACCCTCCACCTTCTGTAGGTGGACATTTCTTCCTTTATTTTTATTTGAGTGAACAGATGACAATGAATTACATTAAATTGTTGTTTGAGTCAAAGTTTTTTAAGGACTCTTTTCACAGTTCCAAAACAGCCGTTTGAAAAATGAAAAATGACATCAAAGACTTTCTCTTATTCAATGCTAAACATTATAATGATGAATATTTTCTAACAGGCAGGTAACAAAATGGTATGTGCAGCATGATTCCAATTTAGGGAGAAAAAAATATGTGTGTGCACAGAAGAAAGTCCTTCCAGGTGAGAAATGGAAAGTGCCAGATGGATAGAACAAAGAGAGATCTAAAGACAAAAGTGATCCGGTCAGCTGGGTTGGATTTTAACATTGACACGGAGCTCAAGAGAAGGAGGCCAGAGGGGAAGATGAAGGTTTTGAGGGCTCGTCAGCCCTGAGGAGTCCTTAATTTAACCAGCCCAAGGACCACCTATCTTAGGATTTCTCGTTAATCAGAATAATATTTTCTGGATGATTTAAGCCAGCTATAATTGTGTTTTCTGCTACATTCAAGTCTCCCTGGATATGATCTCCATTTTAATGCTGTTATTGTCCAGTATCTTTGTTCCATTAACTTAAAAAAAATTTTTTCTTTATTGATTTATTTGAAAGAGATTGAGCACCAGAGAGCACAAGTCTGGGGGTGGGGGCGGGGAGCAGCAGAAGGAGAGGGAGAATTAGGTTTCCCACTGAGCAGGGAGCCTGATGTGGGGCTCAATCCCAGGACCATGGGATCGTGACCTGAGCTGAAGGCACACACTTAACCGACTGAGCTACCTGGGCACCCCTGTTCCATTAACTTTTAATGCCCCCTTAGTTAATCATCATTAAAAATATGTAGTGATTTCTGGAGCACATTTGCCAATTTCTTTCTTATCACGCTTCTTCCGATTGAATTCCTATTGTTTTGTTCAAATACCTTTCTTCCTCGTGAAAATCTTTTTGCTTTTTTTTTTAAGCAAGATTTGTTAGTGGTAACTCTAAGTCTATAAATGTGTTTATTTAACCCTCTTGTTTGAATGATGGTTTAGCTGCATATGAATTCCTTTGAGGCAAGGAATTGAAATTGCCATATTCTACAAAAATCCAGGGCCTTTAAGGGATAAACCATTAGTAAAAGGTGAGAAATGGAAACAAAAAACAAAAAACAAAAACCTACCTACCGGCACAAGTTGACAATGAAGAGTCTTGCTTGCTTGCTTTTTTGCTTGCTTGCTTTCTTTGCCAATGTCTCCCCTGAAAAATGCATAACCATGCGCTTCGTGGTGCATGAAACCCTAAAATGAAAAGTTAATATAAAAACTCTTCCCAGGGGCACCTGGGTGGCTCAGTCAGTTAAGTGTCTGCCCTCGGCTCAGGTCATGATCTCAGGGTCCTGGGAGTAAGCCACTGCCTGGGGCTCCCTGCTCCACGGGGAGTCTGCTTCTCCCTCTCCCTCTGCCCTGCTCCCCCCCACAAAGCCTTGTGTTTTCTCTCTCTCTCTCAAATAGATAAATAAAATCGTGAACAAACAAACAAAACTCTTCCCAGTCTCTATCTCCTGGCAGAAACAAAGGCAAAAGTGCTTTGGAGGCTACATCCCAAGTCTGAAACATTCAGCTTAGACTTTAAATTACAAAACAGAAGAAAGATTTCACTAGGAGTAAAAGTGGGCACATGAAAAGCATATCTGTATCCCCAAAGTACCTCAGATATTAGAATAACCTAATGCAAAGGATAAAATAAGTATGTTTTAAATGATTAAAGACACAAAGGAAACACTGTAATCCGGAAGAACAAGTCACTGTTTTAAAAATAATAGGCAGATTTTGAACCAAACTGATCTCCTAGAAATTAAATATATAATTAATGAAATTCAAAACTCAGTGGACTTTTAAATCAGATTTAACATGGCTGAAGAGAATTATTGAACTCTCTGGAGAATATATCTGAAGAATTTACTCAAAATGCAACACAGCAAGGTAAAAAAATGAAATACATGAATTATGGAGCATACATAAAAGACGTTATAAGATATCAAGGATAGAATTAGATAGTCAAATATGTCTCTAACAGGAATTCCCCAAGGAGAGAACAGAAAGATTATGGGGATGGTGGGGTGATGGGGAATCAATATTTTAAGACATAATGGCTGACAATTTTTTCTGTATTCATTAAAATCATAAATCTCAGTTTTAAGAAGCACATCCAAGCAAGAAAAATGAAAATAAACCCAACCCTAGACACTTTGCAAAGAAATTTTAAAATACTAAAGTTCAACAGAAGATCTTAAAAAGCCATTAGCAAGTAATAATAGAGCACCTTAAGAAAATAATACTTAAGTGAGAAAAGATATTGAAACAGCAAAGTTAGAGCCCAGAAGATAATGGAATAACATCTACAGGGCTGAGAGACGATAGCTATCAGGTTGGAATTCAATATCCAACTAAGCCATCATTTAATCAAGACATTTTCAGGCAAAGAATTACAGAGTTTACTACAAACAGACCTTTGCTGAAAAGGAAACAAACAAAAAAATGTTATCGGAGATGAAGAAAAGCATTTCCTAATGATAAAAGGGTGGATTGGTCAAGAAGACGTGCATCCTAAATGCATATGCATCAAATAATAGAGCTTCGAAATAGATGAGGTAAAACCTGAGGCAACTTTAAAAAGGAATGGACAGGGGCGCCTGGCTGGCTCAGTGGGTTTAAGCCTCTGCCTTCGGCTCAGGTCATGATCCCAGGGTCGGGGGATCGAGCCCCATATCGGGCTCTCTGCTCCACGGGGAGCCTGCTTCCTCCCCTCTCTCTCTCTGCCTGCCTTTCTGCCTACTTGTGATCTCTGTCTGTCAAATAAATAAATAAAATCTTAAAAAAAAAAAAGGAATGGACAAACCCAGTTGTTATTCAAGATTTCAACATTCTTCTCTCAATAATTAATATATCAACTAGACAGAAAATCAGTAAGGATATAGAAGACTTAAATGCCGTCAACAAACTTGACATAATTGACATTTATAAAACATTCTAACCTAACAGCCATGGAATAGACATCCTTTTCAAGCACGTGTGGAAGAGTCAACAATGCAGATTATAGGCTATGCCATTAAAAAAGTCTTAATAAATTTAAATGGATTGAAATCATACAGCATATGACCTCTGATCACAGGGGAATCAGTTTAGAAATCTGTAATGGACAGATAACTGAAAAATTTCCCAAATATTTGGCCATGAAATAACGTATTTTTAAGAAGCCCATGGGTCAAAGAAGAAATCAATGGGACATTCAAAATGAATGAAAATAAAAATAAAATATCAAATTTCTGGGGTGGTGCTTAAAGATTGTTTAGAAAGAAATGCATAGGTATAAATGCTTATTTTAGGCAGAAAAAGGATTCAAAATCAATTATCTAAGTTTCCACCATAAGAAGCTAGAAAAAGAAAATTTAAATCCAAAAAAAAATGAAAAGGAAGGAGATAATGATAAGAACAGAGCTCACTCTCAATAAATAATTGGAAATTGTCATGTTAAAAAATACAACTTACAAATAGCAACAAACCAATGAAATATGTAGGGAAATATTTAACAAACCATGCAAAACCTCTACGTGAAAATGATAAAACATGGATGTAATGGATTAAAGAAGATAAAAGTAAACAAAGAGAGATACAATGATTAAGACTTGGAACATTCAATACTGTTAAGATATAAGTTCTCCCCAAATTGATCTATCAATTCAATGGATCTCAATCAAAATTCCAATAGACTTTTTAAAAAGGATTTTATTTATTTATTTGAAAGAGAGAGAGAGAGAGCATGTGTATACAAGCATTAGTTGGGGAGGCAGGGCAGAGGGAGAGGGAGAAGCAGAACCCTTCCCCCCAACCCCGTACAGAGCAAGGAGCTCAACGCAGGGCTTGATCCCAGGACCGCAAGATCATGCCCTGAGCCAAAGTCAGACACTTAACCAACTGAGCCACCC
The DNA here is from genome assembly GCF_010015895.1 of Lontra canadensis. Classification (NCBI taxonomy): domain Eukaryota; kingdom Metazoa; phylum Chordata; class Mammalia; order Carnivora; family Mustelidae; genus Lontra; species Lontra canadensis. The sequence continues at coordinate 3,638,781 of NW_022631125.1, forward strand.
AGGCGCCCCTCCCAGCAGACTTCTTAATAGAAACTGATAAACAATTATAAAATACGTATGGAAATGCAGAAGAACCAAGAATATCCAAAACAATTTTGGGAAAGCATAAACTTGAAAGTCTTATGGGACTTTTGATAAAGCTATGTTCATCAAAACAGCGTGATACTGGAGTGAGGACACATACAGATGAATGGAAGAAAAGAGGGAGTCCAGAAACAGACTCACACAGATATGGTCCAAAGAAAGTTGAATAATGCTAGAACAACTAAGTATCCATATTTTTTAAAAAAGGGACCTCAGCACTCACCATATAAATAAAAATTAACTGAATGGGGGCGCCTGAGTGGCTCCGTTGGTTGGGCGACTGCCTTCACCTCAGGTCATGATCCTGGAGTCCTGGGATAGAGTCCCGCATTGGGCTCTCTGCTCAGCAGGGAGTCTGCTTCTGCCTCTGACGCTCCCCTTCTCGTGCTCTCTCTTTCTCTTACACACTCTCTCTCTCAAATAAATAAATAAAATCTTTTAAAAAAAGAAAAATTAACTGAAAGATGGATCTAAATGTGAAAGTTAAGCTATGAAACTTATAGAGGAGACCAGAGGAGGACATTTATGTACCTTGGGGCAGAAAGGATATCCTAGCAAACAAAAAGCACTAGTCAAAAATGGAAAATATTGATAGACTGGACTTCACAAAAATTAAGGACTGCTATTTGAAACACACGTATAAAAAAATAAAAAGGCAAAGGAAAAAAAAAAAAAAAGCAAGTCACAGACCAGAGGAAAATATCCACAGTTGCTATATCTGACAAAAACCTTGTCTCCCGAACACATAAAGAAGTCTTACAACTCAGGTAGCCCGGGTGGCTCAGTCGGTTATGTTTGCCTTCGGCTCAGGACATGATCCCGGGGTCCTGGGATCAAGCCCCACATTGGGCTCAGTGGGGAGCCTGGGATCAAGCCCCACATTGGGCTCAGTGGGGAGCCTGGGATCAAACCCCACATTGGGCTCAGTGGGGAGCCTGCTTCTCCCTCTCCCACTCCCCCTGCTTGTGTTCCCTCTCTCTTTCTCTGTTAAGTAAATAAATAAAATCTTAAAAAAAAAAAAAAGAACACTTACAACTTAATTAGAAGAAAAGCAAACCACATCAAAAACTGGGCAAAATATTTGAGTAGAGCACGAATTGTACTCCTCGACGTTTATACAAGAGAAAATGTACACCCATATAATGCCTTCCTTATACGTGAATGTACACGGTGGCTCTATTCATAATAGCCAAAGAGTGAGAACAACTCAAACGTCCATTGACCGGGGAATAGAATAAATAAATCGTGACCTACTCAGGCCATGGAATACTCCTCAGCAATGAAAAGAATGAATTACTAATGCGTGCAGCAACATACATGAATCTCAGAGTTCTTAGGCTGAGCAAAAATAGCCAGATACAAGCCAGAGAGTACAGTTCCTGCATGCTTCTGTTTATATAAAATTCTAGAACTGTCATAGCTGATCTATACTGACAGAAAACAGGAATGGAGGGGGAGAGGGGGAATTAACTACAAAGAGGCAGCAGGGAACTTTTAAGGGGGATGGATATATTCTATAACCTAATTGTACTGGTGATTACTGGTTATATGGGTGTAATCAGTAACAGCTGTCAAAACTCATCAGATTGTACACTCGAAATGGTGCATGTTATTAGAAATAAACACCTCAATAAAATTGATTTTTTAAAAATCCCGAAGCATTTGTGGTGGGTCTGTCATTTGTCGACTTAGCTAAGCTGACCTGCATTTCCCAGTATTCCCCTTTATGTATGTTTCTGGTCAGAGTAGCCCTGGGGAGAGATCCTCCGGTGACATTTGGAGGGGGGGGACTGACAAAACAGCCATTTTGCATTTCACGCATTTTGTCTTTTGTCTTCTGGCTCCCCTTGTTGGCGGAAGGCAAGTGGCAACACCTGCTCCATCAAGGTCAAGGGCAACAAGAACAAACATGGGCTCTAGTCCATCCTCAGTCTCCACTTGTTCTTGCCCTCCCCTACGTATGCCCATCTTCCCTTGCCGACTGCTTGCCCTCTGGAGATGGGTTTTCAGCAGGAGAAGTGAAGACAATAACCTTAGGGAGACTGTTTACTGGCTGCTACACTTGCGTTAAGGTGAAATTCCTGTAACACATCCATATGTGTATGTATATTCATTCCTGGTGGTTCTACTTCCCTACTTGCCACCATTTCATTGTTACTATGTATAATGTGTTCCAAAGGAAAAATAATATCTAATATCACTATAAATCTATATTACATAAAAAGGAAAATAAATGAGACATCCAAATGCTGATTACCACCAGAATCATTACTTATTTAATTTTTACTTTTCTTTCCCTCTGCGAAATACATGAATTGGTTCACAAAAAGAGACAAGTGCAATATTGGCAGAAAAAAAGAACATTGCAACTGTGCCGATAATAAGGTCCCTACAGTTAACAGGGATGGGTGAGGGGGCTCTGAGCTCCTTGATGACGAAGACCCAAAGGGAGAGAAAACAAAAACTATCTGACTAAATATTTTAACCTCATTCCTACTCACATTGGAATAATGAAGAAATGCTCAAAACTCTCGTTTCCGCAACTGGTCACATGGTCATAGCTGGCGTTCATAACTACCTCCTTCGACTACCTAGTCTTCATTCCCTTTGCACTTAGCAATCACCTCAGCTGATTGTGGTTCTCTAGCGGGTGGGATTTTTCTGACTCCCGGGCAAGGTATGTGTGTTGAGCTCTTCTACAGCTCCAGCCACCAAGATCAGAGGTAGTAAGAACTGACAGGTTTCAGTCTGTCCTTGTGGGCTCCAGCCCCTGCCTGTGGGTCCAGTCTTGTCCTTGATCTTCCGCTACCTTACATCCATCTTCCCATCCCCACTGTCTGCCCCTGAACTTCAAGTTCCAGCGTCAGGAAGACAGCATCCTTCTAGCTTCTGCAATTGTGTAATGACAGATCCCTGTCAAATAGGTATCTCCTAGTGTTCTGCTCCTCTGATCAAACACTGTTACATGAAACATTATTAACATTCCCTTTAAACCTAAGAACAAGAAAAGGATCCCCATTATCACTCCTTTATTTAATATGTATCAGTGATCCTTGCCAGTGACTTAGGAAAAGAAAAATAATTAAAATGTCAGAAACAAAACTGTTGTCACCTGCAAATGTCATGATTATCTTCATAGATTTGACAAACAATTAGAACTAATGAGATGCTATGACAATGTTGTTCAATGGAAGTTCAAATACAAAACCAATTGCTTTCTTCTGTAAAGGCATCAAAAAATTAGAAAATGTAATTTTTTAAAAAGAACATTCAAAATAGCAATAAAAGCTAAAGTCCTTTGAAATTACTCTAACAAAAAAATTCACAGGACTTCCATAAAAATTACACAATTTTAATGAAAGACATAAAAGATGACAATAAACAGGAAGGTATACTGTATTCGTTGGGGATGCTCAACATCATAAAGACATAAAGTATTCTCAAACTGATCTATAAAGCCAAGGTGATTTATATCAAAATCTCAACAGGATCTTTCTTGACACTTGACAATCTCAAAACTCCTAAGAAAGGTAGAGGACCCAGAGTAGCCAAGGCAATCTTAAAGAGAAGAAGGGAAAAATTATCTTTCAGATATGAAAATCCATTATAAAGCTACAATAATTAAAAGTACTGTTATTGATGAAAGCTAGATTCATTGGCCATGGGAATAGAATGGAGAATGCAGAAACAAGTTCGTATATAGCTTCAAATATGGTATTTGACAAAAGACATCATTAATAAGTCATTAAATGGTGCTGGAACAATTTGTTAAATACGGAGGGTAATAAAAATATTATAATCATACCTCACCCCATACAAAAGAAATAATTCCAGTTGACTGTAGACCAAAATGCAAAAAGTAAAGCTTTGAAATGATATATTAGACCATATTAAAATTTTTAAAACTTCTATATTAGAAAGAGAAATGACAAACCATGGGGTTTTTTTTTAAGTTTTTACCTTTTAAATATACATACTGAAATGTCTATGAATGAAATAATATGATATCTAGGACTTGTTTTAAAATAACCCAGGAAGCAAGAAGAGAAATTGGTGGTGGCTGGGTGTGGGGGGGAAGCTAGGGATTGGGTTGGCTATAAATCAAACAAGATTGGCCAGGAGTCGATGATTCTTAAATCTAGGTGATGCATACATGGGGCTTTATTGCACTGTTTTCTCTAGTTTGCCATATATTTGAAACTCTCCATTTAAAAATTTTTAAAAAGAGAGAGGGAAAGAGAGATGATACTTAAAAACAAAATCAACACATAGACTGGGAGAATAATTTTATAACACATAACTAACAAATCAGTAACCTCAACATATAAAGAACACCACTGTATCAATAAGAAGATGACAATCAACTCTTTAAAAAGAAAAAATAGCCAAAGGTTTGAATAGGCAATTCACAGAGGAAGAAATGTAAATGGGCAATAAATATGTGGCATATGTTCAAAGATCAACTACTCTTCTAACCAGAAAAATATAAATTAAATACCATTTTACAATGAAATATTTTATACACATCAGATTGGCTAAATTTTAAAGGTATGACAGTCTGAGAACAGGAAGTGACCGTGAGGCCCTGAAGCTATAAGAGCCTTCAGAAGAGCAATTTGGTGAGACACCTGGGTGGCTCAGTAGGTTAAGCTACTGCCTCTGGCTCAGGTCATGATCCCAGAGTCCTGGGATCGAGTCCCTCATTGGGCTCCTTGGTCTGCAAGGAGTCTGCTTCTCCCTCTGCCTGCCACTACCCCCTGCTTGTTCTCTCTCTCTTTCTCTGACAAATAAATAAATAAAATCTTTAAAGAAAAAGTGTAATTTGGAGAGCAGGTTGACCATAAATAGTAAAGTTAATTATGTGTCTATCCAACAACCCAAGAGTCCACGTGTCCATATCTACCCTGGCCCAACTCTCCTGAGTGTGACCAAGGAAACGTGTACACAAATTTTATTCTAACACTCTAATTGTAGAAAAAAACAGAAATAAATTTCACTTGTATCAATTTAGGAATGAATAAATAAATAGGCAGCAATAGCAATTTTTCAGTGGACTCATATATGTATGAGAATGATGAACACCAACTTTGGGATCCTGGATTTCTTTTAGGAGGAGAAGGAAGGTAAGAGGAAAGGATGAAGTCTTAGCTCAAACAATATTATCTCATTTCATTTCATTTCATTTCATTTCATTTCATTTCATTTCATGAGAATACTGTCACCAAGACCAATGCTAATGTCTATTGTTTTGTGGTAAATGGTATTTAATTGTTCACTATTCTATCTTTTGGTATGTTTTTAATGTTCTTTAATAAAGTATTTTAAAACCAAGAAATCTTTATTCTTTTTGATTTATACCATGCCAAGACATAAGTGCAACTTTTTGTCTTGTTTCCCACTAAAATAATTATTTTGGCATAGCTTAAACAGGGCTAAAATCACACATTGGCTAGAACCCTTAAACACTGTTAAATATTCCTTTAAAATAATTCATTTAGGAAAATAAAGCTATGGGCTTTATTTTACTTTATCTTCATCTAAATGTTTGTCCTAGCATTTATAACAGCCTGGAGTCTCATGAATGTGTGATTATAAAACCCTTGCAGATGGGGCACCTGGGTGGCTCAGTGGGTTAAGCCTCTGCCTTCATTCAGCTCAGGTCATGATCTCAGGGTCCTGGGATCGAGCCCCACATCAGGCTCTCTACTCAGGGGGGAGCCTGCTTCACCTTCTCTCTCTGCCTGCCTCTCTGCCTACTTGTGATCTCTCTCTCTGTGTCAAATAAATAAATAAAATCTTTAAAAAAAAAAAAAACAACCCTTGCAGAGTTTCGGGCCTTGGTTTGGTATCTAGTTCAACATCCAAATGGGTTGAATTTCCCACCAAATAGACCACAGACAAAAATATAGATGGGGAAACATATCGGGTAGAGCATAGGGTGACCTAGGTGTGGAGCTTTCTACTTTCCTAGGGAAAATCCATTTTTGTATTGCCGTGGCAAGCAGTTCTAACACAGTGCTGTTATTTTATTTTATTATTTTATTTTATTTATTTTTTAAAAAATTTTATTTATTTGTCATAGAGAGAGAGAGAGCACAAGCTGGGGAACGGCAGGCAGAGGGAGAAGCAGGCTCCCTGCAGAGCATGGAGCCCAGTGCGGGACTCCATCCCAGGACCCTGAGATCATGACCTGAACCAAAGGTGGCTGCTTAACTGACTGAGCCACCCAGGCGTCCTGACAGTGCTGTTATTTTAATATGAATTTTGAGCATTGTCTTGCTTTTATGTTAACTTAAGAAGCAATTCATTCAAAAGGCTCGCACCCACTTGAAGAAAACACCCACGGAGATTCCTGGAGCCCCCATTTGGGGTCTTAAGCATCCTCAGGCTATGGATTCCCGTCTTCCCCGTCTTTCTTCGTTAGTAAGAGGGTTTCTCCCCTCCACCCACCCATATGCAGAAACACATATGACCCAAGCAAACTTTGGCTTTGCGATATTGGATCAAAGAATGAATGGCTAGGTGCAGAGTCCTGGGGTCCCAGGACTATGTCTCTGTTTGCATTAGCAAGAGTTTCCCCTAAGAGTTCAAACCCCATTACAGGCTTAGTGGGGTCATTGTCATACGTGAAATACACATAGGATTGGCCTGCTAAGAAATATATCATGGGCTTTTCCTTCTTCTTCAGAATTCAAGCTCTAAGTTAGACAGGGAGAAGACAAATGTGACACAAGCTCTGAATTATTCTTTTTTATTTATATGCTTCAGCGGCTTGTGGTTGCCTTATCTCCTGGAGGGTGAAATTAATGAGAGGCTGAATAATTTCATGTAAGTCAAAAAAATGGAAATTGGATATGTTTGGAACAGTCATTACATAAAATATGGTTGTTTTTATTGCTTTTAACTTTTGTTTGCTAGACTATCTTGTTAACTTAATAAAAAAATTTATGAAGGTGAATGAGTAATGTTTGCAAGTTTCTTTAAGCTCCTTGGATGAAAGGTGCTATATAAAACTGAAGTATACTGTGTTGCATTATTATTTTATTTTATAAGCTCTGCAGCATAAAAAAGCTGCAAATCTCTCAACGGTTTCAGGAGGATGAACATTATCTTTCTAGTTCTGGGAATAGATCTGCAGGCTTTTGTGAACGTGGCAACTCCTATTTTTTGTTGCTGTTCAAGTTTTTTATGCTCAGAGGCAGATATTGACAGGTGACTTTTTTGTTGGAGTTGCATGGTGTGTGTGTGTGTGTGTGTGTGTGTGTGTGTGTGTGTGTACTCAGTTGGGAAATGTGTCGCGCACAGGGTGAGTCAGAAATTTGATTAAATGTCAGTTTACGGTCAATATTTATTTCTGGCTGCTAGTGTGTATTGCCGTTTGGAAATGGGAATATTGTTAAGAAAAATAAGCAATTTGGGGGGTGCTTATTTTCAGGGTCCAGAAGTTGAAAAATGTGTGCCTTGTCATCTTGTGACATCACTGAAATTTATATGTGCTGCTCCAGAATGAAATGGCTCAAAAAAGCTAAATGGAGTGCCTTTATGAAATTCTTGCATCATAATCCCAAGCTGTTGTTGGTGAATTCGAAAGTTTAATACAATTTTAATACCCTGCCAGCACGCAGGAGGTGAAGGAGGGAGGTGAAGTGCTTTTGCATCAAAGGTCGAATAACTACAACAGACAATGGTATATAGTAGAAGGTGCCCAATGAGTAATATCCGAAGCAAACGCTGTGTATTCAGAGGCAGAAGTGGAGAAGCTGCCAAAGAATTGGGGATAAATGGGATAGCAGTCATCAGACAGTGGGACAGTGGAGCTGAGAGACTGGCTGGAACGGTGTTTTCAGGGATGGAAGGGGGGGTGAAGTTGGACGCTTAGCTTGATAATACATCACATTGAAATAATATCATAAATAGTTGTCTATTTTCTCCCTCAATTATAATTATCCTCAATTATTTATTTCCACTAAGCTCTCTCCCTCTTCAGTTTTTGTCCTTAATTTAAGTCTCTAAATGAATATGCATGCTGCCCAGGAGGGAGACAAAAGCACAAAGGAACAGGTGGTGACAGGCAATGTCGGTTGATAATGATAATGTTTAAAATATTTTATTTTATTTGACATTGGATTTCTTCCTGACTCTTCTTCATCCAACAGGCTCATGACATTGTCAGCAGCCCCGAAACCCTTTATGTGCTCGTTGTATCTCTTTCTAATTCTTTCCATCTTAATAGCCTGGCTTTGCTGTCAGCCGTCTTCAGAGTTTGATTTAAAACAAAATCAGGGAATCATCTCAGTGGCTTTTGGTATCGGTTGAGTCCTGATTTGTGACCCAGTATGTGGTCTATTCTTGAGAAGGTTCCATGTGCACTTGAGAAGAATGAGTATTCTGTTGTTTTAGGGTGGAATGTTCTGTATATATCTATGAGGTCCATCTGGTCCAATGTGTCATTCAATGCTCTTGTTTCTTTATTGATATTCTGCTTCGATGATCTATTTCTGAGAGAGGCGTGTTAAGATCTCCTACTATTAATGTATTCATATAAATATGACTCTTTATCTTGATTAACAGTTTTCTTATGTAATTGTCTGCTCCCATATTGGGGGCATAGATATTTACAATTGTTAGATCATCTTGGTGGATAGTCCCTTTAAGAATGATGTAGTGTCCTTCTGTATCTCTGACTACAGTCTTTAGATTAAAATCTAATTTATCTGATATGAGAATCGCTACCTCAGCCTTCTTTTGAGGCCCATTGGCATGAAAGATGCTTCTCCATCCCTTCACTTTCAGTCTGGGTGTATCTTTAGGTTCAAAATGGGTCTCTTGTAGACAACATATGGATGGGTCCTGTCGTTTTATCCAATCTGCAACCCTGTGCCATTTTATGGGTGCATTTAGGCCATTCACATTGAGAGTGATTATTGATAGATACGTTTTTATTGACATCATGTTACCTTTGAAGTCTTTCTTTCTGTAGATTGTCTCTATATTTCTGTTCAATGCTAGTCTTAGGATTTTTCCTCTTTTATAGAACCCCCCTTAATATTTCCTGCAGTGTTGGCTTGGTGGTTGCATAGTCTTTTAAGCCTTGCCAGTCTTGGAAACTCTTTATCTCTCCATCCATTTTGAATGTCAGTCTTGCTGGATAAAGTATTCTTGGCTGCATGTTCTTCTCATTTAGTGCCCTGAATATATCTTGCCAGCCATTTATGGCTTGCCAGGTCTCTGTGGACAGGTCTGACGTTATTCTGATGGGCTTTCCTCTGTAAGTAAGGAGCCTCTTTGTCTTAGCGGCTTTCAAGAGATTATACCTACAATTATGATTCCTCAATTTGACTAACAGGTGCCTTGATGTTTTTCTGGAATCTATAATCTTGGGTGGAGACCGTTCGGCCTTTAGTACATGAACGCTGGTTCCATTCGTGAGATTGGGAAAATTTTCATGAAGAACTTGTTCCACTATATCTTCAAACAGATGTCAGAAATCAAAACCCTCACGTGCATTGCTGGTGAGAATGTAAATGATGCAGCCACTGTGGGAAACAGTCCGGGAAACCATGATCCGGCAATTCCACTCCTGGGTATATCCCCAAGAGAATTGAAAACGGGCGTTCAAGCAGACACATGGACACAAGTGTTCCAAGTGGCATGACTTATAACAGCCAAAAAGTGGAAACAACCCAAATGTCCATCAGTTGGAGAAAGGATAAACAAACTTTGGACTATCCATACTACAGAATGTTATTCAGCCATAAAAAGGAATGAAGGAGTGACACATGCTAGAACATAGATAACTTTGAAAACAATATTCTGAGGGAAAAAACCCAGTCATAAAGACCACGTATTGTATGCTCCCACTTACATGATGTGTCCAGAAAAGGCAAATCTACCAAGACAGAAAGCATATCAATGGTTGCCTAGGTCTGGGGGCTGGGGGGATTTGGGAAAAATGGGGATGACTGCTAAAAGATCACTTTGGGGTGAAGAAAATATTCTAAAATTAAATTGTAGTCATCGTTACACCTTGTGAATATACTAAAAACCATTGACTGGAACACTTTAAATGGGTGAATTGTATGTTATGTGATTTGTATCTCAGTAAAGCCATTTTTGAAATCTAACATAGGAAGATTTTTAAAAATCTTTAAAAATCAAGTCTTCCTCTTGATAGTCTTGTTCTCCCACTGGTGGCCATGCAATGGCTGTTGTTGTATGCACATGTCTTCCTCTATAATGTCCCTGGATCACATCTTTTCATTTTAGACACTTCTGGAGCTTTTTTGGTAACCTATCTTAAGGTTTGACTTTTCTTTTTTCAAAGTTTTTTAAAGTTTTATTTATTTTAGAAAGAGCACGCGCATGTGCAAGCCAAGGGAGGGGCAGGGGGAAAGGGAGAGAGAGAATCCCAAGCAGACTCCACGCTGAGCACAGTCTGATGTGGGGCTCGATCTCACACTCTTAGATGGTGACCTAAGCTGAAAACAAGAGCCCGATGCTCAACCGACTGAGCGACCCAGTGCTGCAAGGTTTGACGACTCTTCTCCATCAGGTGGTTAAAAGGAAACAACCATGCTTTTATCAATTCCTCTTTATGCTTGGAAAATAACATTGATTTCTTACCAAATGTGGTACCAGGGAAATGACATCATTTTTAACAGCAGAAAACCCAATGTTTCTTTCAAGCTGAGAATTTATTTTTTACATAAGAAAAAAATCATGAAATTGTGTGTGTTTTTAAACAAACTGAGTAGAATGTGCACTTCTGAAAAGTATGAGCATCTTTGAGGTAGCTCTTTATGAGGCTTTGCGTTAATGCCAAGATTGATGAAATCATTGCTTAAATATTTCCGAAACTCTTATTTTCCCAGATTTGCCTCTAAAATCATGAAATGTGATTTTTTTCAACTACCCTGAATGGCAATGAATGTTTGTCCTTTAATGGTGATTTGATTTTTAGAAGCAGTCAAAAGGAACCCATGTTTGATAAGTATGTCAACAGACCAATCTGGAAAATATCATTTTCTTTTAAAAATTTTATTTTTTTATTTGACAGACAGAGATCACAAGTAGTCAAAGAGGCAGGCGGAGTGGGGGGAAGCAGGCTCCCCACTGAGCAGAGAACCCAATGTGGGACTCGATCCCAGGACCCTGAGATCATGTCCTGAGCCGAAGATAGAGGTTTAGCCGACTGAGCCACCCAGGTGCCCCTGGAAAATATCTTTTTATGTCAATAATGAAACCTGACTCTAGGATAGTGAAACTTTTCTTCCTGGGTAATTCAAGCGAAATCTGAAGTCCCTTTAAAAACATGAGTTTCAAAAAATAATTTGAGTAATGATAGTATTATCACTAGTAGCATGAGCCTCTGGTTTCTACCCAAACACAATGCCAGGGACTTTACACAGATTATTCCAATAAAATCTTCCAATAGTTCTGCAGAGTAAAAATCATCCCCATTTTACTGATAAGGAGACAGGGTCAGAGATGCTGAACCACACGCCCAAGAATACCCAGCTGTCCTGAGGCAGAACTGGTTCTCAAATTTCTCACCTTCTGACTCTCCATGGGGCCAACTGAGTAATCAGATGCTCTCATCTTAGTTTTTTTTTTTTAAGATTTTATTTATTTATTTGGGAAAGAGAGAAAGAGAGTGTGCACACACGCAAATGGGGAGAAGGGCAGAAGGAGACGGACAAAGAATCTCAAGCAGACTTCCTGCTGAGCGAGAAGCCTGATCATGACCTGAGCCCAAATCAAGAAGTGGAAGCCTAACTGACTGAGCCACCCAGGCGCCTCTCATTTTAGTTTTAAAAGCTAGTCGCTTTGCTTTATTCTTAGAGTGGTTTACAGTTTTTATTTCCTCATCCTACCTGCTGTGTGCATGTCCAAGCTTAAATTAGGCCAAGTCTTCCTCAAAGATCTGGGGCTTTCCCACCCTTTCTTATCTCCTCACTTCAGATATTGAACTACATATTAAGCTTAGGTGGGCAAAATTTGAATGCATTGCCTTTTTCTTGGAATAGCACCAAGAACTTCTCACAGATTCAGAGTCAGTAGAGTCCAAATTAATGAAGGTTTGCCAAGTTCCCTCTTTGGGCCCCTTGGGAGGCCCCCAGGCATGCATCATCCAATGTTGTGCTTTTTAGTTTATGAAATCAGAAAATGTAGCCTAATGGAGCAAGACCCAAGAAAGGTGTTAGGAGGATAATGTTAAAATCTGTAATGACATTAAAACCATGATTATAACTAGGGGAACTGTCCATGCATGGAATGAGTATATTAGTGTTAATGAATTAAGAGTTTGAAATTAATGAGGTCTATTAATTGAGTTGATTCCTGTAATCTGGTGAGATTCAAATAGCGGGGCTCCTGGGTGGCTCAGTTAAGCGTCTGCCTTTGGCTCAGGTCGTGATCTCAGGGTACTGGGACAGAACCCTAAGTTGGGCTCCCTGCTCAACGAGGAGCCTGCTTCCCCCCCTGCCCCTGACCCTACCCCTAATTGTGTGTGTTCTCTCTCTCTCTCTCTAATAAATAAATAAAATTCAAAAAAAATTCAAATAGCATCCTTTTTTTATTGCCCCATAGGCTGCCTGACTGGACAATACTAGAACCTTTGGACAGCCAGTTTGGCTTAAAAATAGACTAATACTCAAAATTTTTTTAGCAGGGTAAAAAGCAGGGTAGCTTAACTACCACTTCCTTTAGAGCTGTGGGTTCCTGGAATTAGTAAAAGTAATAAGACTAATAGCTAACACATCGTACTACCTATGTGCCAAGCAGTGTTCTAAGTTGATTCAACTTTCATAGCTACGCAGAGGGTGGCATTATCACCATTCTCAGGTTACCGGTGAGGAGCTCAGGGCACGGGTTTGAGAAGTGATCTGTCCAGGGTCACACAGCTTGTAAGTAGTGCAACGAGAATTTAAATGTATCCTGAATCGTTACACATAGCCTCTCTTCCTGGTGGGAAAGCAGCATGGTAGAGAGGACAGGGCTAGTAGCAAAAGATGCTCTCTTTTCCATGGGCCAGAAAGATTTTTGCCCAGCAGGGCATTCATGAGCTTGTTGGGGGGTGGGCCACAGAGTATGGCTTTTCAAACACAGAGAAGATTGGAAGAGTTTGGCCAAAGGAATATTAGCAAAAGTGATACAAGCTGGGGTTGAAAGGGGCTTGCACAGCTGGGTTGCTTTCCTTTTGCTGGTCATGGCCATGAAAGTTACATGCTCTGGGGAGCCAGCTTGTCCAGGAAAGATGAGATACATGCGGAGCAGACTTTTGACCCAACCCCAGCTCAGCCCAGCCTACAGCAGCCACCTCCCCACTGGATGTGTGACTGAAAATGAAAGATTGTTGCTTGAAGCCCCTGGATTTTGAGGTGGTTTGTTTTATAGTAAGACTGTGACCATAACTGATGGATTAGCCATTCCTTTTTTAAAATTTTAGTTACCAGTTCCGAACACGTCCATGTTCCCCTATGTTTAATTACAGCAAATACAACCACCTTTCCTTCTACCACCAACTTTCTCCTTTAATTCAGCTTTATACCACCACACTCATCTTGTTTTCATTCTTAGCCCTTCTGAAACACTTCCCCCCACCCCCCACCCCTTGATTGATAACCACCTCTGTGGTTGGATTTGTGGCACTGTGATCCTGGTAATCACACAGCTGATCACAATAGAGTTATGCACACTGCTATCTTTTTTGTTAAAATTATCCAAACAAATATGTCCTGGAGGAAAATACGGAGGCTAGTTTATAAGCCAACAACTCACCAATTTTCTTTGTCTGTTTTATGAAGTGCTTCTAAGGGACCGTGCATGGCTTCCAAATCATCTTTTAATCAATTGCCACCTGTGCCTTTTCAGTAAATGTGCCCGTAGCAGTCATTCACATTTTGGTGGAAACTTAATTCACTCTTCCAAAATTATTTCTATTCAATTTATATTGAAAGATTTTCAAACACACTCAGAAAAGTTGCAAGAACAGTACTATGAAATCCCAAACATGTTTCACCCGCATTCAGCAATTAACATTTGTCGCATTTGTTTTATTATTGTCTCTCTGTTTCTTTTTCTCTAATTTTTACTGAATCATTTAAGAGTAAGTTGCAGACATCATGGCCCTTTACCCCTAAATTCTTCAGTATGCACTTCCTAAGAACATGGACATTGCTTTATAGTATCACAGCTAAATTATTCAAATCAGAAAATTTCATGTTAATGTAACACTATCGCTTGATATACAATCTGTATTCAAATTTTGCCAATTGTCCCAGTAATATCCTTTATGGCCTTTTTAGTCTTCTTTGGAATCCCTGAATCCAATTCAGGATTACAGATTGCAATTAATTGTCACATCTCTCTAATCTCTCTCTTTCTCTCTTTTTATTTAAGTATCATTTATTTAAGTCATCTCTACACTCAAAGTGAAGCTCAAAATCACGACCCCAAAATCAAGAGTTGCACGATCCTCCAACTGAGCCAGCCAGGAGTCCCTAATCTCTTTTCATCTAGAACAGCTTCTTAGCTTTTTTTCAGTTTTTATAACAACAGTATTTTGGATATAGTACAAGCCGGTTATTGCCTAGAGTGTCTTTCAATTTAGTACTGTGTGAGGTTTCCTCGTGATCAGATTTGGATTTTTAGTAAGAGTACTACAGCGATGGCATTTAGGTTTTAAATTCTATTTCTAATTGTGATGAAGACAATATGTAATGTAATTTGAAGACTATCAGGGATGGCTAAGTTAACTATTCTACCTATATTTGAAGCTAATATTATTTCTTCATGGTATATTCATTGTGATCTAAAAGAAGAGCATAATTTAACAAGAGCATGTTGTAATTACTGTCATGCAGTAATTACAGAAAGATTTTTGGCTCAATATAAAAAACTTCTTAATTTTTAGAGCCACAGAAAGCTGCCTTCAATTTTATGAACTCCCTAGTTGTGAACAACTGTGCTGGGAAATGCAAGGAGGTCATTTAGGCATCAGATCAGGATGGGACTTGATGACCACTAAGGTGCTTTCTGACTCTAATATTTGTTCCAAGAAGGCTGATACCTACATTGGCTCCAACTTTCTAATTGCAAAGATATCAGTCTTTGAATCAACTGTAAATTGTTTAGTGTATCAAGTCTACATATCATATGAGAAGATGCTCAATTTCACTCAAAATTAAAGCAATGTAAATTTAAACTGTGCTGAAATACCGTCTTTTACCTATGAGTTTGCCAAAAATCTAAAGGTTAATAACACACTGTGCTGGTGAAGATGTGGGGAAATAGGCTATATACTGGTGAAAACAAAAATTGGTTTATAACTTCTGGAAGGTAGTGTAGCAATGGCTACCAAAACTATAATTTTATCTCTGAAAACTACAAAACACTGATGAAAGAAACTGAAGATGACACAAAGAAATGGAAAGACATTCCATGCTTATGGATTGGTAGAATAAATATTGTTTAAAAGTCTATGCTACCAAAGCAATCCCTTTCATTAAAAGTCTATGCTACCAAAGCAATCCCTTTCATTTAATGCAATCCCTTTCAGAACACCACCAGCAGTTTTCACGGAACAAACAATCCTAAAATTTGTATGGAACCACAAAAGACCACGAATAGTCAAAGCAACCTTGAAAAAGAAAAAAATTCTAGGCACCACAATTCCAGACTTCAAATTATATTGCAAAGCTGTAGTTGTCAAGACAGTATGGTATTGGCACAAAAATGGCCACATAGATCAATGGGACAGAATAGAAAACCCAGAAATGAACCCACAATTATATGGTCAGTTAATCTTTGACAAAGAAGGAAAGAATATCCAATGAGAGAAAGACTGTCTCTTCAACAAATGGTTTTGGGAAAACTGGACAGCAACATGCAGAAAAATGAATCGGACCACTTTTTTATAGCTTACACAAAAATAAATTCAAAATAGATGAAAGACCTAAACATGAGACATGAAACCATAAAAATCCTAGAAGAGAACACAGGCAGTAACAGGTAGAAACTTCTTTCTAGATATGTTTCCAGAGGCAAAGGAAACAAAGCAAAAATAAACTATTGGGACTGTATCAGAATAAAAATCTTCTGCACAGTGAAGGAAACAATCAACAAAACTAATAGGCAACCTGTGGAATGGGAGAAGATATTTGCAATGGAGATTTCTGATACAGGATTAGTATCCAAAATCTATAAAGAACTTATAAAACTCAACATTCAAAAAACAAACAACCCAATTAAAAAATGAGCAGAAGTCATGGACAGACATTTCTCCAAAGAAGGCATCCAGATGGCCAACAGACACATGAAAAGATGCTCAACGTCACTGATCTTCAGGGAACTGCAAATCAAAACTATAATGAGATACCACCTCACACCTGTCAGAATGGCTAAAATTAACAACACAAGAAACCACAGGTGTTGGTGAGGATGTGGAGAAAGGAGAACCCTCTTACACTTTTGGTGGGAATGCAAACTGGCACAGCCACTCTGGAAAACAGTATGGAGGTTCCTCAAAAAGTCTGAAATAGGGACTCCTGGGTGGCTCAGTCTGTTAAGCCATGCCTTCAGCTCAGGTCATGATCCCAGGGTCCTGGGATCCAGTCCTGAATCAGGCTCCTTGCTCAGCGGGGAGCCTGCTTCTCTCTGTGCCTCTGCCTGCCACTCTGCTTGCTTGTGCTCTCTCTCTCTCTCTCTGATGAATAAACAAGTAAATAAATAACTATAAATATAAATAATATCTTTAATTTAAAATAGATAAATAAATAAAATAAAATAAAATAGAACTACCCTATGATTTAGCAATTGCATCGTTAGGTATATACTCAAATACAAAAATACTGATTCAAATGGAAACATGCACCCTAATGTTTGTAGCAGCAATATCTAAAATAGCCAAATTATGGAAATAGCCCAAGTGACCATGGACTGATGAATGGTAAAGAAGATGTGATGTATGTATATATTGGAATGTCACTCAGCCATAAAAAAGAACAAAATCTTGCCATTTACAACAATGTGGATGGAATTAGAGAGCATTCTGCTAAGCAAAATAAAGCAGTCAGAGAAAGACAAATATCATATGATTTCATTCATATGTGATATTTAAGAAACAAACAAGCAAGGGGGGATAAAACAGAAAGAGAGAGAGAGAGAGAGGCAAACCAAGAAACAGACTCCTAACTATAGAGAACAAATGGGTGGTTACCAGAGGGCAGGTTGGGGGGTGATGGGTAAAATAGGGGATGCGGATTAAGGAGGGCACTTGTAATGAACACCAGCTGTTGTATAGAAGTATTGAATCACTGTATTGTACACCAAAAACTAATATTATGCTGTATCTTAACTAACTGGAATGTAAATAAAAACTTTAAAAAACTATAAATTTATTTGCCCTCCAATGACTAATTAAATGTTGGGGAATTTATTCTACAGATATCCTAGCATGCTTAGAAGATGTTGTAAACACAAGGAATACTCAATGTGGCACCTTTTGTAACTGCAAAAGATTGCAAACAAAGCACTGCACATCAATAGCAAATTGGTTAAATAAATGTTTACATAAATAAATAAATGTTATCTATCCAATGGAATACTATGCAGATGTCATAAAAAAAGGTGGTAGGGGGAAACTCTCCATGTACTGATGCAGAAAGAGCTCTAAAATATATAAAGGGGAAAAATGCATCAAGTTTTAATAGGCAAAACAGGTGGGTTTTTTTAAAGATTTTATTTATTTATTTGACAGAGAGAGAGATCACAAGTAGGCAGGGAGGCAGGCAGAGAGAGGCAGGGGGAAAGCAGGCTCCCTGCTGAGCAGAGAGCCTGATGCGGGGCTTGATCCCAGGACCCTGAAATCATGACCTGAGCTGAAGGCAGAGGCTTTAACCCACTGAGCCACCCAGGCGCCCCAGGCAAAACAGTTTTAATACTATGCTGTTTTTGGTACAAAAGGAGGGAGACTATAAGTCTGTGTGCACATTTGCTTATATGTCCACATTCAAGGGCAGATATCTTGGCAGGTGGGGAGTGGCAAGGATCAGCAAGAGAAGAGACTTTCACTGTGTAACTTTTTGTACTTCCAGGTTTTTTAATCACAGAAAAACCTTACCTATTCAAAACCTAAATTTAAAAATAAAGGAACAGGGGCACCTGGGTAACTCAGTTATTAAGCGTCTGCCTTTGGCTCAGTTCATGATTCCAGGGTTCTAGAATCGAGCCCTGCATGGGGCTCCCTGCTCAGCGGGAAGCCTGCTTCTCCCTTTCCTATTCCCCCTGCTTGTGTTCCCTCTCTCACTGTATCTCTCTCTGTCAAATAAATAAAGTCTTCAAAAAAAAAATAAAATTAAAAAAAATAAACCAGGTGAATGGAAAAACCACTGAAAATATGGTAAAATTAAATTTTAAAAAAATAAATGAACAGAATGAACAGAAAATGGTGAAACAAACAAAAACAAATAAAGCTATGTTTCCCTCCCCGTCCACCTGGAGTTAGGAACTCCAAAGGCAACTTTCTAGCATTTAAGACTTTTCCTCCGTTAAATGTGAGAACATGAGCCCCAGGTATGGAAAGGCATTTTCAGAAATGAGTGAGTGAGAGAGTGAGAGAGAGAGAGAAGAAGAAGAGAGAGGGAGAGAATGACCAAATTTGTTTTCTTCCAGAAAAACCAAATCCCCATTCATTTGCATAAACATGGTGGAGACGACCCTGTTGGTGCTCTGTGTAAATCCCCTCAGACCTCTGTTAACATTTTCTGTGAACTCCCCTTTCCCCGACTTCGGTGCGCTCTGCTTATAATAGCCTGCACCTGGGACAGTCTTTGGAGCCCTGCCTCTGGGCTGGTAAAGCTACTTGGCCCAATTGGTGAGAAAGCAAGAAATGCCTGGGTATTTACTTGCCCTGGGGCAGCCTCAACCCCCAGACGGCCCAGTGCAGGCATATGAAGTCCTAGCTCCTTGCCTCTGGTCTGAACCAACTTGGAGGTATAATTTATGTTCCAGAGCATTCCACAAGATAAGCCTGAGGCCGGGACTTCGCTTGAATTGCACACTTACTTGGGTTCTTTCCTTCATGTCCTACCTCTCTCACCCCCTTCCTGGTTTCTCCTGGGAGTACTTTCCTTCATCAATCATCTGTATAGGAGTCGATGTCCCAGGATCCCTTTCTGGAGAACATGGTCCAAAACATATGGTTTATTATATTCGGAATGGCTATAACATGACACCAAAATTTGATTGTTCCTAATACATAGATTTGAGAAATTGGGGTATCATTATTATATGTTCCAATCCAACCTCTCGAACATTGCAAATACTCCAGATTATACCTCATTATGTAATTATTTTATGAAGCATAATAATTTCAATACCTTGCTTCTGTGAGTAAATGGGTTTTACCACACATCTAATCGTAGTACCAATTTAGTTAATGTCGAAGTCCTGCCCCTGGGGTCCTGTATCTTAAAAGACTGTAAATGGAATTTACAATGTTTCAGGTAAACTAATACAGAGGTAGCAAAAGAAAAAAACCTCCCATATCATCTTGGGTTATCTATTAACCTCCTGAAGCATGAGATTTGATTTGATTACTGTTATTATTCGTTTTGTCTGTCTACCTAAAGATGTCATTAAAGCTCAAAGTAGAACACAGCTAATTTAGCAAAAGCGTATTTGTATTTCTCCCGCTACAAACTTGTTTTCTCAAATATAGCACATCTTTGTTCTTGTGAAAGGACTAAGTTTCCTGAGCAAAATTTTCTGTAGCCACTTTTCCATAAATATCACTTTGGTATCTGGAATATTCCTACAAGTAAGAGCTTTGCACAAATGTTTTGTCATGTTAAGAAGCATCCACAGTACAGCAAAAGCCAGAGAACGTTCTTGCCCTTTACAGGCTCCCAGTCTGGGAGAGAGGAGTTCATTCATATCTACATCAGAGGTTGGCAAACTATAGCCCAAATCCCAACTACTGCCTATTTTGTCCCCACCCTGTGAGCTCAGAATAACTTTTCACTTTCTAAATCATTGAGGGGGAAAAAACTCAGAATATTCTTTTGTGACACAACTATTATGTGAGATTTGGATTTCAGGGCTCTAAATAAAGTTTTATTGGAACACCACCTCACATATTGTCTATGGCTGCTCTCAATTGAGTGGTTGTGACAGACAAAGTCTGGCCCTCTGTGGTAGGCAAAATAATGCCCCCTCCCCAGCTTTATCCCTGGAACCTGTGAAAATGTGACCTTAGATAGCAAAGGGGACTTGGCAGATGTACTTAAGGTTATGGACCTTGAGATGAGGAGACACTCCCAGATTATCCAGGTAGGTCCCATCTAACCTTATGAGCTCTGAAAAGCTGAGCACTTTCTCCAGCTGGAGTCCAAGAAGGGTGACAGAGAGATTCAAGGTATGGGAAGGATTTGACGTGCTGTTACTGCTTTGAAGATAGAGGGGAAAACACAGAAAGGAAGGTTTCTGAGAGTTCAATTTGGTAGGGAAAAAATGAACTTGAACCACGGTCCAGTTTTTTCTTGGCCTGATCCTACATTTGGATATCCAGCCAAGCTACCTCTTTCCCTGCAATAGAGCACAATTATAGTCTCTCATTATTCAGCTGGCATGACTAACAGATGTAACTGAGGGGGGGAAAATGTGTGTTCTATCCTTTTATGTATAGGCACCACTTTAAACACAGAATATTAATTTGTTTACTTATTTATTAGCCATTCTTTTCAACTGAAACACATTCTTCCTTGGTAAGGGATTCTGTCTTGTTCAACATTCCCATCCTAGAGCCGCACCTGGCACAAAGGAAGAGCTTGAAAAATATTTGTAGGATGAAAACAGACTGCAGCCATTTGGATAAATACAATAAAACATTGTAGGATATGTACAGACTTAGGATTCGGGCAGGAAATGTCTCCTGTTCGTTTATATTTTGCTGGTCAAATAAGTCAATTGCTAGCTAAGATATATTCGAATCCCACTGATCAGGACAGGAAGGGATTGGCAAAAGAGAAAGATGGTAATAGAAGTTTGAAATAGAAATACGTAACATGGCCCCTACTCTATTCTCAGAACATTTAAGGTAGGGTATCTAAACTTCAGGATGAGGATAAATCTCTGAGCGCAAATCACAACATGTATGATCCAGACTGTTTTACAAAATGAAAATGGAAGCCAGTTTTTACAGTCCTCTTTCTGGCAGCCAGTATGTATGAAGGCAGAAGTCATGATTATGATGATTGATTTTAATTTAGCATAATTCTGTCTTTAATAAATGAAACCTTCTTGCTCTTAAGGAAATCTAAAATATCTCGGAGTGGTTGTCAAGAGAGGAGAGAGCTAAGCTTTGCAAAAAAAAAAAAAAGAAAAGAAAAAAGAAAGAAAGAAAAAGAGAGAGAGCGAGAGAACATGATGTTCTTATGGGGAATTCTGAAGAGCATTAAAATTGACTAATTCATTAGAAGAGTCTTTTGTGAGCTTATTACAAGTTCTTCATTATTACAGGTCTTCCAAAAGAGCTTAAAGGGCTTTTGAATGCAAAATGATCACTACATATTGCTTTGATGTTTCCTAAAGATCTGACTTTTTGAAAATAGAGTAAGTCGATTAAAAAAAAAAAAACTACGTATTTTCAGCTTTCCCAATGACTGTCAATGTTTTTCTGTATGATTCAGATAGTTCAGCAATTTATTTATTGGGATTCTGTTTGGTTCTATAAAATCTTTATCTCATACACAAAATATTTGTATTAGCATGTACAAACATGCATTATTAACTCCTCATGTACTCCAAGTTTACAACACAATTCAATCCTTCTGGGATATTAGCACCCATCACCATCCCCTCATTCTTTTTTTTTTTTTAAGATTTTATTTATTTATTTATTTGAGAGGTAGAATGAGAGAAAGCAGAGCATGAGAGGGGGAAGCTCCGAGGGAGAAGCAGACCCCCTACTGAGCAGGGAGCCCAATGAGGAACTGGATCCCAAGATTCCAGAATCATGACCTGAGTTGAAGGCAGTCGCTCAACCAACTGAGCCACCCAGGTGCCCGATCCCCTCATTCTTTAACAGTGCCTTGGTTCAGTGTAAAAACATGGAAATGTCAAAAAAAAAAAAAAATCTTCCTTTTCCTCGTTGTGTGGTTGCCTTTGGGCCAGCTGCCCAGGTATCTGATGCATTTAATGCTATTTGAAACCCCATCATGAATGGAAAGCTTGCATCTCCTCTTAAAAAGGATTCAATTTACATGCACCCCAAATATTCATCCTCCATCTAGAAACTGTTAAGAAAATTTGTACAAGAGTGAAAGACAAGGGGAAAATGTAGATGATACATCCTTCGAATATCAAATGGAGAATAAGCTTCACCCAAGGACTGTCTAGGGGAATGTACTTTGTTTGCTCACTTTATCATTCATTAAAAGTCAAAGACTCAGGATGTTCCATGAGACCTTAAAGAATTTTGTCCTGTAGAGGGGGCCTGGGTGGCTCAGTCAGTTAGGCATCTGCCTTCGGCTCAGGTCCTGATCCCAGGGTTGTGGGATTGAGTCCCACATTAGGTTCCCTGCTTCTCAATTTCCTGCTGCCTGCCACTCTGCCTGCTTGTGCTCTCTCTCTCTCTTTCTGTCAAATAAATAAATAAAATCTTGAAAAAAAAAAAAAGAATTTTGTCCTGTAGAGATTCAAGTAATTTCTGCCTGGTAGAAAAAATAACCCCAGGAGTTATAGGGGTTTTTTTTTTGCCCTGAGGAAAGTTTTGTATCTAACCCAGCTATGTTATCCTGTATTAAACTACCTGTCCATATTGAGCTCCTGACATACTCTTCAAACCCATCTTAATATCCTACTGGTTTCCACATTCATTAATGAGTTGAATAAAATCTTTGGCATATGTTTCTTTTATATATGCACAAGAGTCATGATTCTACCTTTGTTGGAAATTACACCTTAGTCCCAGTTAAGACCTCATGCTTCCACCTACAGGCAAATAGGGTCTGGACTACCCCTATAAGAATGCAGGTTAGAGAAAACTTCAATACAAAACAAAACAAAACACATGAAAAATTATGAGGTAAGGAAAAAAATACCTCAATCTTCAAAGAGAAAAAAAAATCAGTCACCATGGAAACCCACAAGGTACTGCATTTTATTCGGCCCTTTTCCTATTCCCTTTATTGGGAAAAGGAAAAGATGGGATTCAAACATTCCTGGGACCCTTTAGCTGATGTAGACCAAGAGCACTTCATTTCCTTTTTGCTCATTTAAAAATAAAAAAAAAGCGATCCCTCATTTTCCTGAAGCATGACTCTTAACCTCCTGCCTAGATCCATTTTCAAAGGTCACCCGAGTCATGTTTCGGGCTTGAGCAAGCTTTTGGTTATTACCAGATTATTATCACCACTGTTAGTCAAGTGGAGATAAGCCATGTCCCCTCCCCTCAAGGAAGTCACGGTCTGAGAGAGAGAGAGGCCAAGGAGCAGAGTGGACACAGGTCAGGGGAGGACAGAGGGAAAGTCTGGAAGCACCTACTAAGACTTGTCTACAACTAGGAGTACATAAGTCTACAATGAAAAAAGAGAGTAAGGGGTTCCACCTGAAGAAGAGTTACACCATAAGGAATAAAGACAGTGGGATAAAGTCCAGCTGGATTTTCAATTATTTTTCTAAGAAATGAGTCAAGAACCTATAAATTAGGTACCCTTCCTTTAGAAATTCTACGAGAGCCCTTAAGCCTTATAGCATTTATTCATTTGGCAAACATTTTCTGAGAGGACCAAATTTGTGTTAATGTCTTTTTAAGTTTATTTTTGTAGTAACCTCCATACCTAATGTGGGGCTTGAACCCATGACCCCAAGATCAAGAATCCCACTCTTTTCTTATGGAGCCAGCCAGGTGTCCCAAGTTTGTGTTATTTTTAACTTTTTCAGTTAGGAAGAACAGTAACATACTCCTGAATGAAGTTGTCTTATGTGCTAAACTTTGGCCTTCTCTCCAATCGTGGGGGGTGGGGATGGGGCACCAGGCCCCAAGAGACCTATCAGGGGGACAACAGCTTTGGAAAGGAGACAAAAGCCAAATGTGTGACATAAAGGGAACAGAAAGCCTAGGATCCAGTCTGCTGCAAGAAAAGTCCCCTTGGGACACAAATAACGTGAGCCCACATATTAATGTTATATCAATGAGCTCGCTTCTCTGCCAAACACACCCCTCATGCTACCCATGAGTGATTTCCTCCCACTACCGCCTTGAGTTTTGTTTTAACAATACTATCTGTTCATCTGTTCTAACGTAAATGTATACAAGGTAGGAAATAAAGAAAAACACAAAATAGAAATCGCCCATGCTGCCTCGCAGAAGTAATATTCAGTATCTTGATAGAGGCCCTCCTTCTGTGTGTATTTTTTTTTATATACCTGTATTCATTTTCCAGAGCTGCCATAACAAATATCAGAAACTGGATGGCTTTGAAAACAGAAATGTATTGTTTCGTAGTTCTGGGGGCTAGAAGGCCCTAATCGAGGTGCCAACAGAGTTGGTTGTTTCTGAGGGCTGTGAGGGAGAATCCGTTCCAGAACCCTCTCCTTGACTTGTAGATGGCTGTCTTCTCCCTGTCTCTTCTCATTCTCTTCCTTCTATGTGTATCTGTGTTCAGATCTCCCCTTTTTATAAAAACAACGATCCTATTCGATTAGGGTCCCCCCCTCATTACCTTATTTAAACTTGATTATCTCTGTAAATACCCCATGTCGGAATAGGGTCACATTCTGAGGTACTGAGGGTAGGGATTTCAACCTATCTTTTTTTGGAGAATACAATTTAATCCATTATAATCCCTCACATATTGACCAAGTGGATTATTCTCTGTTTGTATCCCATTTCCCACCTTTCAGTCTTGCTCTAGGTCTGGAAGCTGACCTGGATGGATGACATTAATGGCCCTTCTTCCTCCAGTTTCCAGTTGGGTTGAGCTGATAGAAGGCCCTGGCTGGCAGAAAGAGGGTGAGAGTTGGTATTTATTTGCTCAGTTTTCCCCCTCTTGATCAGACCTAGGGGTAATAAGGGTTTTCCACTAGTCCTAGTGCCTAGAAATCTCAACATCTCTGTTTTATGTCCTTAACGCTATCACCATGCCCCCTCAAATTTAGTAGTCTGTCCATTAAACAGTGCCCAGTTAAAACCTTTGGTGTGGCATGAATTTCCTGTCTGGAGTCTAATACTTAGATATACAACACATTTTATATACTCAGTCTACTATTTCTTAAGAAAAAAATACCTAAACCTTTGGAAGTGAGGCAAAGGGAGGAGGCACGTCCTCCCAGTGTTGTACTGGGAACACTGTGTAATAGAATTATTTAATTCTCTAAGAGAATATCTCTGTGTTTGACTTCACTATTTACTATCTGATTAAAGCCCAGACACTGTGAAGTTATACGTTAACTTGTAGATTATTTCTGTCTGGTACAAAAGATAACTCCAAAGGTTATGGTTTTATGGCCTTATGAGTTATTTTATCAGTTTTGTGCCTTATGTAGCCCTTATTCTAACATTCTTTATTCATGCCTGTGGATACCCGGTTCACAAAACACTCTTTGAACCAGCTTTACAATCTCACTGATGCCCTCCCTAATGAATCAAGTGAATCTTTGTTACATGTTTAGTCTATATTTACATGAGTTTAAATTTTAAGCATTTGAATATTATACTTTGACATGCTTCACAGTTTTGCATTATATTTTTTACGTCTTACACATCGTCAACTAATTTCACTCAACCACTCTTTAGGTGTTAGGGATTTAGATTACTTGCAGTCTTTAGCTATTATAAACAAACATCCTGATGATACTCACTTTTTTTTTTTTTTTTTTGGAGAGAGAGAGAGAGAGAGAGAGGGTAGGAGGGAGGGGCAGAGGGAGAAGGAGACAGAATCTTAAGCAGGCTCCATACCCAGCACAGAGCCCGAAGCTGGGCTTGATCTCAAAACCCTGAGATCACGACCTGAGTCAAAACCAAGAGTCAGATGCTTAACTGACTGAGCCACCTAGGCACTTCTGATGATATTCACTTTTTTTTTTAAGATTTTATTTATTTATTTGACAGAGATCACAAGTAGGCAGAGAGGCAGGCGGGGGGGGGGAGCAGGCTCCCTGCAAAGCAGAGAGCCGGACATGGGGCTCGATCCCTGGACCCTGGGACCATGACCTGAGCCGAAGGCAGAGGCTTTAACCCACTGAGCCACCCAGGCGCCCCTGATGATATTCACTTTTAACTGCAGTTCACCTGCAAGCAAATGTTTGTGGGAAGAGGAAGGGTATGAAGTCTGCAGTGGGCCTTCATGTCTCATATTCAAGATGGTCCTGGCCTCCCTTCCTTCCCTGACCCACTTTCATCCCATCTCACCCCATTACAAGCACCAGGCTGTCCTTCTGGGACTTACAGTCCATTTGGGGCATGGCCTGAGCACACTTCTTGCTACCAGTAGCACCTGACATGTAGGGAGTGAGTCTTTGCTAGATACAGACACTGTGCTAAGTGCCTGATATGCATTACCTTTTGGGTCCTCATGACCACCAGTCCTATAAGCCCTGTTATTATCCCCCTTTTCTCTGTATGAGGAGGCTAAGTTGGGATTTAAACTCAGTTCTGACCATAAGGTCCGTGCTCCTAAGCACTGAGGTGGGAATTGACTCCAGAAGTATTAAATACCTGAGTGGATGAGTAAATGAATTGTCAAAACACTCCTGAAAGGGCCAGAGTACCTGAATCTCACCAGTGGGGCACAAAGGTGGCTGTGGCAGCGTTCTCAGCCTTCTTCCTGGTCCCTTCTAGCTTTTCTAGAGGGCCAGATGGTGAATATTTTAGGTTTTGCAGAGCGAATAGAATATCTTTCACATATTCTTTTTCTCTTTTTTTTTTTTTTAAACCTTTCAAAAATGTGAAAACCATTCTCTCATGAGCCATACAGAAACAGGCCACAAGCCAGATTTTGCCCATAGGTCTTAGTTTACTGACCCCTGTTCCAGGTCACTGATTCTCCCAGTAGATTTATCTAACCTTCTGTTACATCCAACCCTTGCATTCTTAATTTTGGTTATTGTATTTTTTTACCTCTATTCTGCCAAATTACTTTTTTAAAAGATTTTATTTATTTATTTGAGAGAGAGTAAGAGAGAGCATGAGAGGGGAGAAGGTCAGAAGGAGAGCAGATTCCTGGTGGAGCTGGGAGCCCAATCCTGGGACTCCGGGATCATGACCTGAGCTGAAGGCAGTTGCTTAACCAACTGAGCCACCCAGACATCCTATTCTGCCAAATTCTTAATTCTGTTTTTTATCTCCCCTGGCATAGGGAGGAACTTTTCTTTACTTTTCTTTTCTTTTCTTTTCTCTCAATAGATTTATTTATTTATTTGAGAGAAAGAGAGAGAGAGCGCATTGGTGGGAGGGGCAGAGGGAGAGTGAGAGAGACTCTCAAGCAGACTCAGGGCTGAGCAAGAAGACCAGGACTCTGAGATCACTACCTGAGCCAAAACCAAGAGTCAGCCACTTTACTATGTCACCCAGGCACCCCAGGAAGGATCATTATTTTAAAGTCTGTGTCTCATAATTTAGTATCTATAGCCAATGTGAGTCTGTTTCTATTTTCTATAATTTCTGCTGGTTTTAATTTATGGCATATTCCCTTCTTATGTGTCTCATTGTTTCTTGTCAGATGCTGGACACTGTATTTCCAAAATTGTTTGCAGAAACAATTTGATGCATGGGCGGTCTCCTCCAAAGACTAAGGTTTACTTCAGAAAGGTATCTGGGCATGCCAGCAGTTTGGGATGCCCAGAAGCCCTAACACACTGGGATTTACTCAATCCAAGTTTGATGATTAAGATGATCCCAGACTGAGATATAGCTCTTGGGAGAATTTACTTCTGGTTATAGGATGCAGCCCTTTGGGGTAAAGACCCCAATCTTCCCATGTTTCCTTAACATGTTCCTCAATTTGGCAAGGCTGTGAAAAGTTCTGCTCAGCTTCTCAGCTTTCCTACTAGAATTAGTATAAGTTCCCAGCAGAAAAACAGTTCCCTGAATTTCCTTCTTCTCGTAGATCTTGGGAGGGTAGATCTAGTTAGCTTCCTAGTGCCTTCACACAGACTTTTTTTTTTAAATTTCACCCACCTTCTCTAGTTGTCCCAAAGTCATGTGTGTGGGCTAAATTCCATAGTCCATCTTTCCAGAAGTGAGAATCCAGAGATAATTTCTCTGTGCTTATGAATTGGTCTTGTTATAGAAAGAGATAGTTGAGAAGAGGCTTATACTATCCTTCAAAAATTCCAAAGAAAATAGATCAAACAAACAAACAAATAAAAACCGACTAACACATACATGCTAATTTGGCTTAAATTTCCACCGTAGTGTATTTCAATCTATATTAATTGTTGAAATCCTTAATAACCAAAAACATTTCTAGGTCATTATTAATTAACTGTTATACTCTAAAATCAACTGAGGTTGACTGTACATTTTAAGATTCTTATTGAAAAATTAAAGTTTAAAAAAAAAGAAAATAGATTCTTTGGGAACTAATTTTGAACTGTAATTTTAACAGAAAACTTCTTGAAGATCACTTTCCT
This sequence comes from Lontra canadensis, assembly GCF_010015895.1. Classification (NCBI taxonomy): domain Eukaryota; kingdom Metazoa; phylum Chordata; class Mammalia; order Carnivora; family Mustelidae; genus Lontra; species Lontra canadensis. Next base: position 3,667,500 of record NW_022631125.1, read on the forward strand.
CTACTCTACTAAATAAGGTCTATTCATATATTCTCCATAGTCGCTATGATGCCTGGGCAGGTTTTGCTTCATAAGTACTTTATTAGCATCCTGTTTTCTTTCTTTGCAAGGATACAGCAAGACGCTAAAAAAATGTTATTTTCTCTAATGTTACACTTCTAAGTCAGGGTGAGGCCCTGACTTAGTTGGTTAAGCAGTCTTAACCATACAGATCATGGGCACTCTCCAACCTGAGGGAGAGTACACACAGCAAGGTCACCCTAGAGGACATGGGAAGGAATCGACATAGTTTTGGCCCAACAACTCCTTGCCCTGCCTTCTGTCCTGCAGCTGTCTCTTTGCAATAGACATGACAACTGTAGTCTTCATCATTAGCTGGAAGAAAATCTCTCTGTTTATGAAAATAAAGGCTAAGATTAAAGGTTGTTACTTAAGGTGACCTCTTTCTCCTCACCTAGCCCAGTGATCAGAGGGTGGGATGGAACGTCCCAATCTTCCATGGAACATTTCAACTCACAGAATTTCAGCCCTGCAAATTCCACCTGTCTGCCCCGCCTTCTCTGCTACTTATTGTCTCCAATTCCAATATACTGACCACAGTGGATGTGGGCAGGTCTCCCAGGTGGCTTGGATTTGCTGAGCCTCACTTCTCATACCCACAACCTTTGTTTTGAGAACTCCGGGTCGGACTTTTCATGTTTTTTCTTCTACTGGGCATTCTTTCTACTGACCTATATTTGTCCAATCATTTAAAGATGGGCAGCAGTTTTCTACCATGTCCCCCCTCCCTAGCATCCGGTATAATTCATACCGTCTACTATGTGGCACAAGCTCTCCTTCATGTGGGTAAAGTGGATTTGCAAAGACACCACTCTGGTAGACAAGAAGAGCCAAAGACCTGAAGCAATGTTTTTCATATGAAACTGCTAGTAGTGAAGACTCTTCTTTATTTATTTTACTCAGATTCTGTGGTGTTTTTTTTTTTTAATTTTAAAGATATCATTTACATACAGTGAAATTCACTCTTTTTGGTGTACAGTTCTGTGAGTTTTGATGAATGCATATGGTTGTGAAATTTCTACTAAAATTGATCTATAGGAGTCCCTTTGCCTCAAAGATACCCTCAGGCTCTGTTGTCGTCAACCTGCCCCCTACTCCCAGCCTGTTGGCAGCTACTCAGCTGTCTACTGCTCCTATGTTTACCTTTTCCAGATAGTCATATAAATAGAATCATAGAGTATGTAGCTTTTTGTGTCTGAGTTCCTTCATTTTGCATAATACATTCCTCCAGTTTTTTGCATGTATCAGTAGTTGTATCCTTTTTTTATTACTGAAGAGTGTTTTATGATATTAGTATACCTCAATTTGGATAAACATTCATCCGTTGAGGGATATTTGGGTTGCTTCTAGTTTTTAGCAATCATGAATAAAGCCTACATTTATCAGTGGACAGGTTTCTATGGGGACGTAAAATTTCCTTTCTCCATGGTAAACATCCAGGGGCAAGATGGCTTAGTCTCACAGGAAAGGTATGTTTAATCTTACAAGGAACTACTAAGACATATTCCAGAGTGGCTGTATTATTTTGAATTGCAGCCAGCAAATTATGAGAGTTCCAGTGGCTCCTCATCCTCATCAGCATTTCGCATTGTCAATATTATTAAAAACGTTATCCATTAGGGATGCCTGGCTGGCTCAGACGGTTGAGCATTGGGCTCTTGATCTCAGCGTCCTGAGTCTAGCCCTCACTGCACTCCATGCCCAGCATGGAGCCTCCTTTAAAAAAATGTTATCCGTTATAATAGGAAAGTAGTGGTATTTTGCTGTGGTCTTCATTTAAATTTCCCTAATGACCAATGAAGTTGAGCATCTTTTCATGTGCTTACTGGCTATTTGTATATCTTCTTCAGAAAACTGTCTGCTCCCATCCTTTTCCATTTTATTAATGGGTTGTTTGGTATTTGCTGTTTATGTTTAAAAGTTATTTTTATATTCTGCATACAAATCCCTTCTCAGAGAATTTGCAAGCATTTTTCCCATTCTGTGGATTGTCTTTGCACTTTTTTTTAAGCTTTTATTTATTTATTTAAGTAATTTCTCCACCCAGTGTGGGGCTTAAGGTCACAACCGCCCTGTCCACACCACCCCCCCCATGCAGATCAAGAGTCACATGCTCCGCTGACTGAGCCAGCCAGGTGCCCCTGTCTTTTCATGTTCCTTTTTTTTTTTTTTTTTAAGATTTATTTATTTATTTATTTCAGAGAAAGAGAGTGCATGCGAGTTGGGGGAGGGACAGAGGGAGAGGAAAAGGGGAAGCAGACTCCTTGGGATCTCTACTAGGAGATCAAGACCTGAGCCAAAACTGAGAGTCAGAGGCTTAACTGACTGAGCCATCCAGGCGCCCCTTTTCATGTTCTTGATAATATTCTTTGAAGCATAAAAATTTTATATTTTGATGCAGTCCAATTTGTCTATTTTTGTCTTTTGTTGCTTCTTTTGGTGTCATATCTAAGAAATCATTGCCTAATCTAAGGTTAAGAAGATATGTATCTATGTTTTTTTCTAGCAGTTTCATATATTTAGGTCTTACATTTAGGTTTTGGATCCATTGATTGATTTTCATACGTTGAATAATCCTAGCGGTATGAGATAAATCCCACTTAGTCATGGTCTATAACCCTTTTTGTATGTTGCGAGATTCAGTTTGCTGGTACTTTTTGTTGAGGATTGTTATACCTACATTCATAAGGGATATTGGATCAATAATTTTCCTTTCTCATGATGTCTTTGGTTTTGGTGTCATGTCAGAGTAATCCTGGATTCACAGACTGAGTTGGGAAATACTCCCTCCTCTTCTATTTTTTTAGAAAAGTTTGTGAAGGATGGGTGTTCATTTATCTTTAATAGGATTCACCCCAGAAACCATCTGGGTCTGAGGTTTTCTTTGTGCAGTGTTTTTTTTATTACAAATTCAATTCAATTAATCTACTTCTTATAGGTCTATTCAGATTTTCTATTTCTTCTGGTAGTTTTGATCTTTCTAGGCATTTGTGCATTTCTTCTAGGGTATCTAATTTTTCCGTATTTAATTTCTTACAGTATTCCCTTATAACTCCTTTTATTTCTGCAAAGTTAGTAGTGAAGACTCTTCTATTCCTTTCTAATAATTTGAGACTTTTATTTTGGGGTCAGTCTAGTTAAGGGTTGTAAATTTTATTGACCTTTTTAAAGGACCCACTTTTGGTTTTGTTGATTTTCTCTGTTTTTGCATTCTCTATTCCATTCCCTTCAGTTGTGCCATTTTACATGTATTTTGGAGGTCTATGGTTAGGTTCACATATATTTATCATTTTTATATATTCTTGACGGATTGATCTTTTGTCATTATAAAATGTCTTCTTTGTTGCTAGTAAAAATTTTTGTCTTAGAGTTCATTTTGTCCAATATTAGTACAGCCACTCCAGGTCTTTTCTGATTACTCTTTGTATGGTATATATTTTTTCCATCCTTTTACTTTCAATGTATTTGTGGTTTTGAGACTAATGTGTGTCTCTCGTAGACAGTATAGAGTCAGATGATGTTTTCTTATCCACTCTGCCAATCTCTGCCTTTTGATTAGAGTGTTTCCAGGGAACTGTTGCAAAAAGACTGATAAAGGCAATTCTTAGGGTAAGGCTGCGGGCGGGGTGGGGGAGCTCCAGACCTCTTCTGCTCCCCATGGCTGTTAGGTTGCTAGTTTTCACAGCTACTTTTGTTGTGAGATTGTTGGATTTCAAGGCTTCCAAGGAGATTGAAAGAAGAAGATGTTATGAGGCAAGTACCACAAAGCTCCCATTCTTGCTGAGATTCCAGTCCTTTTCTTGAATAAACACTCCAGGAATTGTTGCAAGCCTTTAGTTACTTTCCAGAGATCTGAAAAAGTTGATTTTGACAATTTTTGTTAGCATTCTCACTGTTCTTACTAGGGAGAAAATTCTGGGAGGTCTTTATGCCACCATCCCCATGGATGTCACTCCTCCAAATTGGCTTTTATACCAAACCATCTACGAAGGAAAATCTATCATGTGTTTATTTTTTATGAAATTAGAAAGTGCATATCTATATATTTTCCTTTACTAGAAAAATAAAACTGAAACCACCTTAACAAGCAGGTGCATTTAGAAGATACAAAGAATTAAGGAACAGAGAATACATTTTTTATAATTCAGAAAGATAAGGAGTAATTTGTAACAGTAGAGCAAAACAACCCCAATTTTAATGCCACAGTTTACAGAATTCCACAATTTTCTATTGTGGCCATAATAAATAACCATAAGCTTGTGGCTAAAAACAACACCATTTATGCGCTCACCATTCTGTATGTTAGAGGTCTAAGCAAGCTCAGTACTTTCTCTGTTCTGGGTCTCATAAGGCTGAAATGAAGGTGTTGGCCAGGCTGTGTTTGTCTCTGGAGGCTGTGGGAAATAGTCCTCTTCCAAGCCCATTGAAACTATTGGTGGGATTCAGTTCTTTGTAGTTGTCAGACTGCTGGCTCTCATCTAGGGCTCATTTCTGCTTCTAGAGACTACCTGCTTTCCTTGCCTTGTGGCCCCCTTTTGCCCATCTTTAAAGCCAGCATCAGTGGTTTGATTCCTTCTTGGTCATTGAGTCTAACAACCTCTTTTGCAGCCAACCAGAAAAAACTTTGTTTAAAGAGTCTCACATGATTAGAATTAAGCCCACTGGGATAATCCCCCTATTTTAGGGCCAACTGTGCCATGTAACATAACATAAGTGGGGGCGGGGAGCAGTGATTTTATGCTACTCACAGGATCTGGATTAGGGCATAGAATCTTGGAGCCATACTTAGAATTAGTGAAAGCCAGTTTGTTTGCAAAATGATTGGCCTGACTGCAAGTTTGAAGGCAAGGTAGATTCCTTTATAGAGAAAAGTTTTCTCCAAATTTTGACTTTAGAAAAAATGGAAAGAAGAATGTAATGTACACATATATATCTACCAACGAGATTCCAGAGCTGTTAAAATTTTGCCATATTGGTTTTATGTATCTACTTACAGGTATAATGGTATCATCGTCCTGAATATTTGAACATGTATCTCTCAAGAATAAGGACATGTTCTTATATCACCACAGTGCCATTATCATACCTAAGAAACTTAATGATAGTTTCTTCTAATATCTGCTATGTAGCCCTTAATCAAAATTCCCTGGTTGTCCAAATATGTTTTATGTAACTGCTTTTATCCTTTTGAAAGGTGATCTAAAGTTTATGAAATGTATTTGTCCTATGTCTTTTGTGTCCTTTAAACTAGAACTGTCTCAACATCTTTTTAATTTGCATTTGTAGACTTTGAAGAGACAAGATCAATTCGTCATCTTGTTGAATGTCCTGCATCATCCTGAATTTGACTCTTTCCTTGTGGTCTCACTTAACATGTTTCCCTAGCCCCTGTATACTGTGTGAAAGATTGAAAGGCAGCACTGTTTCATAGGTTGTGCCGTTTACTTCATATTGTATCATACTGGGAGTACATAATGTCAGACTACCCCCGTCTTTAGTGCTGTTGAGTTTGATTCCTGACTTAAAGTGACAACCACCAGATTTCTCCATGCAAGGGTATGCATTTCCCTTTATAGCACGTGAATTATTTGTGAGGTGACAATTTGGCATCACACAACTGTCCTGTTCACCAAAAACCTGACACCTGATGGTTTTGCCATACATTCATAACCCCATCCTGAATCAGTTGTGGCACTAACATTTGCACAGTGGTGATTTTTGATTTCTGTCATCCTTCTATGTTTATCAGTTGTAATTTTTCTGTAAAGAAGAGGCTTCCCTCTTCAATTAGAGTAGGAGAAATACTTATCTTTTCTAATTACAAATCACCAGAGAAAAAATTGATGTGAAAGTCATCTTCAATGGTAGCAAATGAGAGGTTTTCCTTTTTCTTCCTTTTGTTTTTTATTATCAATATAAACTTATGAATCTTGTTTGTTTGGGGGCGTCTGGTTTGCTCAGTGAGTTAAGCATCCAGCTTTTGGTTTCGGCTCAGGTTGTGCTTTCAGGGTTGTGAGATCGAGCCCTGCATCGGGCTCCACATCAAGCTTAGGGTGCTCTCTCTCCCTCTTTCTCTGTCCTGCCCCTCCCTCTCCCTCTCAAAATAAAAAAGAGTTTTATTTGTTTGGTTTATAATTTATTATGTCTATTATCATCATTATCATTATTTGATACTCAAATTACTCAGCCAAATTGGCCAGGGAGAACCTTTTGATGTAACACCAAGATTCTTTTGAAATGACTCCATTAATCTTGGAGATTTCTTTGGTTTTGTTTTGCTTTCTTACACAAGATAATTCAGGCTCATCTTGAATTTTTCCTGCGTAGGTCTGGAATCAGTTCTCTCTGAGAACCCTTGGTTGCTTTTACAGGAATGCAATTCACAAGACAACATAAGTGCTAAATGTTCTCATTGCTGTCGGGGGCAGGTGTATGGATTCTAGAGTAGGGGTCAGAAAATATAACAAACTCTGACCCTTAAGTCTTGGATTGTTTTTGTAAATAAAGTTTTATTGGATCACCATCATGCTCATTTGTTTATGTATTGTCTGTGGCTGCTTTCACACAATAACAGCCAAGTCAAATAGCTGTAGCAAGATAACATGGTCTGAAAAGCCTAATTGTTTACTATTGAGCCATTTAGATGAGAAATTTGCCAACTCTGATGAAAACATCTAGGAACTATATTTTGTAATAACATTCCATGTTTCTGTTTTTCATTCCGATTGGAACTCAAGAGTTCTTCTTAAATGATTTTATCTTTGTATCTCTATTTTCTTAACTGAAAATCTTGCTTTTAAATAACACGGACATAGTTATATATTTTATTTTACTCTATAATACAGAAAAATAGCTCCAAAATTGCAATGTCAATATTACTTCTAAAAATAAAATGGCTGAAGAAAGTTTAAGGGTTTTTTTGTAGTGTTTTATGCCTTTATAATATATTCCACCAAGAACGTTCCTAGTACTGTACACAAGTCACTTAAAATAATGTTTTTTTTTTCCCTGCAGTTTCATTTGTTTTTTTTTTTTTTTTCATTTTGGAGTTTGCTTAACATTCCTTTTTATATAGATATTATTTGAAAATATAGGATGCCTGGGTAGCTCAGTGGGTTAAGCATCCAACTCTTGATTTTGGCTCAGGCTATGATGTCAGTGTCATGAGACAGAGCCCCATGTAAGGCTCCATGCACAGAGCAGAGTCTGTTTGTCCCTCTCCCTAATCCCTGCCCATCCTTCCCACTTGTGCATGTATATGCTCTCTCTCTCTCTCTGTCTCTCTCTCAAAATAAATAAAGTTTTTTTTTAAAGTCTTTATTTATTTTTAGAGAGAGAGAGGGAGGGAGGGACAGAGGTAGAGGGAGAAGTGGATTCCCCACTGAGCAGGGAGCCTGATGCAGGGCTTGATCCCAGGGCTCTGGGATCATGACCTGAGCCGAAGGCAGACTGACTCTTAACTGACTGAGCCACCCAGGCACCCCTACATAAATAAGTCTTTTTGAAAAGTTATGAAAATATGTAAAACACAATCCTAATGGAGGATGTTAACGGCTTATTAGAAACCAACAAATTGAGGCTATAAAATAAAGGAAGAATATAGAAGAGTTGGCAATACCATTAACAAGCTTGAGAAAAGTCCCCAACTCATTTTATAAAGTTAATATAATCGTGATACGAATAATGAAAAAGAGAGTATAGGAAAAGCATAGGTCCATCACTCATACAAAGACTGGTACCCAAACCCCTAACTACAAAAGGAAAAGGAGCAGACCAAATCCAGTAGTATGTGTGCATGTGACATAGATACCTGACGGACAGGTGGACAAATAGACAGGCACACCAGAAGGCAGTTTTGACCTGGAAGTTGAGACAGTAGACTAGGAAGCCAGAATGCCTGAGTCTGAATCTCAGCTTCACTCGTTATTATCGGTATAAACCTGGGAAAGCCATTTAATGTTTCTGTGCCTCAGTCTCTTCATCTGTGAAATGGGGCTAATGATAGCACCTACCTCCTAGGGTTGTTGTGGGGCATCGATCAATTAGTATAGGTAAGATACTTCATGTAGAGAGTGTTATATCAGTACTAGCCTGATATTATTGCTGTTGTTTTTATTCTTGGAGGACATTTTGTCCATAGAGTGGTCGTGACTCGATTTTGTCCATAGAGTGGTCGTGACTCAGGGCTTCCACCCAGAGTTAGCTAAACTCGAGTTTAGTTAGATACTGCATCAGCAGTATCTGAGGGATGTAACAGTATGTTAACAGACCTGACTCCAATAACATAAAAATGATAGGAACTTCCCATAGAGGGCAGAGTTGCAAACCCCCCCTCACCCCCAACCTGAACCTGCCTCCCCCACTTCCAGGACCAACAGTGATGAGACCAGGAGGCCGAGCAGGTGGAGCATGTCACCTGCCTGCTCCAGCCCATGTCCTGTGTGTAGAAGACAAAGTAGCATAGTGGTTAGGAGAGAAGATTCTGGAGTTAGACTGCCTGAGTTTAAATCCTGGCTCTATTTTATGCTAGGGCCTCCTACTGTAAGCTTCCTAATCTCCGGAAGCCTCAATTTGTCCGTCTCTAAAATGCAAATAATACGGCACCTGGGTGACTCCATCAGTTAAGCCTTTGCCTTCGGTTCAGGTCATGATCTCGGGGTCCTGGGATCGAGTCCTGCATCGGGCTCTCCACTCAGTGGCAAATCTGCTTCTCCCTCTCCCTCTGTGATCTCTCTCACTTCTGCTCTTTTTAAATAAAATAAATGAAAATCTTAAAAAGTAAAATAAAATGCATATAATATTAGCACCCACCTCATAGACCTGAGAGGATTAAATAAATACATGTTGATTATTGAAAACAGTGTACGGCACTCTCTAAGTATTAGCTGTCACTCTTCTGTACCTTATTTGTGAACTTGTCACCATAGAAGCAGGACTGTTGTGCTAAGGACCTTGGTCATGAGGAAGCACCAGTAATGGGCAACCGGAGAGATTTAAGCAGCCCTGTGGATTAAGAAAGTTCGAAATTGAAAGAGTCCTCAAAGAGCGGCCCTCCACCTTCTCCTCCCCGAGGTGGGATGGTGCCTGATCAGATCCATTTAGGGCCTGGGGGTCAGGAAGCAGAGAGCAGGGCTGGCGGTTGGCCTGTCTCGCTCAGAAAAGGGAAATCTGATAAGGCAGATTGCTCCATCAACTCCTGCTACAGTCTTGGGCCTTTTCCGCCTGTGCCTGCGGGGAGACAGCAGCACTTCCTCTGGATCACGTGGCCTGAGAGCCCTCACCTTCCCCATCGCTGCACAAACGGGGCCTGCTTCTCAGTTTTCCACTGGCGATATCCATGTCAGACCCTCTGGTTTGCAGTAGCCCCTCAGCGGGGCCTGGCACCGTTTCCAGAGTTCTCTGCCTTTGGTAGGACTTGTAGTAGCAGCTGAGAGAAAGCCAACTGGAATGACTTATGCAAGAGGACTTGTTGAAAGGACAATGGGGGTAGCTCCTAGAATCAAGGGATTTGCTGAACAAACAGTCACAGAGGCAAAATCGGGACAGCTCCAAGGACCTCAGAGTTGGTTCCTCAACACCAGTGTGCTGTCTGTCTCTTTACCTGGGACGTTCTCTCAGATCAACTTATGCCCAGAGGCTAAGACCAAGGAAAGCCCTGGAAGCTTCAGGCCTCCTATCTGCTCAGTTTCAGCACCCCACAGGAAAGCAGTCTTTTTCTTTTGTGCTAATTAAAATTACCCTGGTGGACGCAGGCCTGTCTTAGGTCACAAGCTCGTCCCCTAGTCCCACCACTGCGACCAAGGATCAGGCCACTTTAGACAGGGGCCACCCCTAGCCAATCACCATGGCTGAGGGGGTGGGGTCTATAAGAAGATGATAATTCCCCTCTGACCCTCGGGTTAAAGGAGCATCTCCCCGAAGAAAGCGGTGCTTGCATCCAGAAGAAAGGGGAGCATGGCAAAAAAAAAAAAATTAAATAAATAAATAAATAAATAAATAAATAGATAACCCTACTGTCTCATTAAAGACAAAAGTCGAACCTAGGAGACCTCATACAAATTGACATGACTTCCACAGTCATTCTGATGAATATTCATAAGGCAGCAAGTCCAGACTTAACCCACGTCTGAGAAAACGATTTTTCTCGCTAACTGAACTTTATCCTTTAAGTGCTAACACTTGTCTCTTTAGATCATTTGCCATCGCCTCTCTAAAAAATACGGCAGAAACTTTTCCTGCTTTTATGAAAAGACTGTCTCGAATACAATTTCACCACGGTTTGTCACCAAGTGACGGTTATCAATTACACGTTCTGATTTCTGGTTTCATTTTTAAGTTTTTGGTCCCCTGTTCTCAGATGTATTTTCCCACTGCTGTCACCAGGCCTGTCCCTACTATCTTTCAGCCTTAAACGCTCCCCCCTCCAGTGTTTCTTTGTTAATTCTAATCTACCGTGGATTGGGAAATCAGATGACCAAGAGTGTTACAACATTGTGTAAAATATTTGCAAATTCAGAAGCTAGAATTTACTGCTGTGTGAAGAAATATCTCTGAGCGAAAGCTGGGGAGCTTGACTATGAATAAACAATGAGAACTCTCTAACACTTCTTCAGGTGATTTCTCCACACCTGTCATTTCCTTTCCTGTGTTCGTCCATCTCTGCTCAGGGATGCATTACCAAAAGTATGATTTTATAAGAACTGACGTATTTCTTTACTTCTTTTCTTCATAGTATCTCTTTACTAGATTATGCTCTCTTCATTTAAAAACATCTATTTGTCTGGGAGTCCTCCCTCAGCTAACTATTTTAGGCCATTTCCAAGAAGTCAAAACCTGGACCTCCCCACATCCCCCCCCCCTACTCCCTTAAATCAGTAAATGAATACACAGGGGAAAAATAGCATTAAAATTTACACTGACCCAGCAGCTTCCAGTCCCAGGAAGAGAAAATTATAGAGGCGAATTTTTCTATAGATAGATCACTATTAAACATTGTGATTTTAAAATTAACGCTGGGCAGTACTGAATTCTGGAAGCCGATGGAAATATTTCCTTGTGGGAAAAGAAAGAAAAGCTTGTAACAAAAACTGACAGGGAATTGAGAAAAGATCTGAATTCAAACACACAGATCCTGCTTTTACCATAGATAATAAAAATAGAAGAAAAAAAAAACAGCCCACTTCTCTGCTACTAAATGAGAGTAGATTGAAATGATTATGGCTTGCATGTCCCAGATATGAAGACCCACTCTGGAAACTTCATCTCCAAAAATAGCAAGTCTGGCTCCATCTACACCAGGCTAAACAACAGTTCGATTGGTTGATTCAGGGGAAAATAAAACTGATTGTATGACAAAGTTAAGTAGGTATTGCCCTTACTTCGGCTGCATAATAAACCATCCAGAAACTTAGTAGCTTAAAACAGCAGCATTTATTTTGTTCATAAATCTGCCATCTGAGCAGGGTTCAGCAGGGACACCTCATGACCGCTCCATTCCACAGTAGCTGAGGTGATTCAAAAGCCATTAGCAAAGGATGCTCCAAGGCTGGGGTCTGGAAGGGGTCCAGGCTCATCTACTCACACGTCTAGATGTTGATGTTGGAGTTACCCATACAGTTGGGGGCCGGGACAGCTGTTGCTCCTCAGACTTCTCTCTCTGTATCTCCATGTGGTCTCCCTAGCATGGTGGCCTCTAGGTAGCCAGACTCTTTCCATGACGGCACTGGGATTCCAAGGCATGTGTCGCAAGAGAGCAAAAGCCTGGCAGAATCTGTTTTACTTTTGATGACCCAGCCTCAGCCGTCATGCAACTATCCCTTGGTCTGCCTTTTTTGGTTAGAAGTGAGGCACCACAGGCCAGCTCATGTTCAAGGGATGAACGTGGACTCCACTCTGGTGGCTATAGTGTCCAAGAATTTGTGGGTGTTGTAAGACATCACGGTTGGTGACTCTGCCTGAGGAAGGACCAACAGCTATTGTTAGTTCAAGCTTCTTAACATGGCAGCTCCAGACCCAATTCCCTTCCTTCCTGATTATTCTAACCAGCGAGCAACTCTTCCCGGCATCTGCCCAAAGGAATTCAGTTTCATGAGTCTGCTGACTTGTTTTTGGATGAATCTGAGACAGAAGAAGAGCAGAAACAGAAGAGCTGACTGGGTTTAGTTAGTGTCTACCCCTTGCCAGAGTCCCCGCCATGAGGAAGCTCAAGAACAAGATCCCCAGAGCCAAGGCCTACACGGAAGCTGCCCTGGTGAGAACTTCAGAGAACCCAGCTTGAGCAAGAGAGGGAGAGAGCTCAGGTCTACACGGGCTCCAGAGTCACCAAGCAGTCTCTACATAGTCATTTACATTCATGAGGTAGGGGTTCTTAAAAATAAGAGCAATCAGCAATTGCAGTACTAGGTGTTTATCCAAAGGATACAAACATAGCGATTGCACGGGGCACCTGCAGTCCCAATGTTTATAGCAGCAACGTCCACAAGAGTCAAACCATGGAAAGAGTCCAGGTGTCCATCAACAGATGAATGGATAAAGAAGATGTGGTGTACACACACACACACACACACACACACACACACACACACACACACTGGAATATCACTCAGCCCTCAAAGAGAATGAAATCTTGCCCTTGGCAACAACATGAATGGAACTAGAAGGTATTATGCTAAGTGAAATCAGTGAGAAAAAGACAAATACCATACGATTTCACTCATATGTGGAACTTAAGAAACACAACAGATGAACATAAGGGAAGGAAAAATAAAATAAAATTTAAAAAAAGAGAAGGAGGCAAACCATAAGAGACTCTTAACTATAGGGAACAAACAGGGTTGCTGGAGGGGAGGTGGGTGGGGGAACTGAGGGAACTGGGTTATGGGCACGAAGGAGGACACAGGACGGAATGAGCACTGGGTGTTGTATGCAACTGATGAGTCACTGAATTCTACTTCTGAAGCTAATAAAAAAATTGGAGCAATGATAATAAACACTTTGGAGTTATAAGTTACTTTGGGCTTTGTGGAGAATATCTACATAAATTCTCCTAGTTTCTGCTCTGTATGGCAAAACTTCTGATTACTTCTTCTCTACCAAAAGGCAAGAAATGACACTCTCAAGTTCATCTTTAAGAAGGAAATGGGATCAGTCTTTGAAAAGATTGCGTCTTATGTTAAGGGAAGCTCAGGTAGCTGCTTTCAGTGGTGGTTTCTGCTGATTAGGTGATTTTTTTCAGGATGCTCTCTGTCTCTCTCATCCTAGGCCGGAAGTAACTACTCCTTTCTCTTCTCTCATAGCATAGTGATCACATGTTTATTGCACATTTATTCTCTTGTGGGTGCCATTTTGGTTAGCTCTTCTCACATCCCTATTGTGTTCCTTACACTCACTACCCAGTTGTGAACTTTGAACATTGTGAACCATTTTGATCTATTTTTACTCCCTGAAGCATTTACATGATACCTCACACATATATGGTTTTTGAGGAGTGAATGTGTAAAAGAGTCAGTGGATGGTCATGAAAATACAGTATACGGAAACTTCAATATAAAAGTATGAAGATCATACTCATAAACATGAAGGGTATCTCTTCTAACTAGAAAAGACAAAGAAAAAATATAATAAAAGCATATAATCTCGTTTATGTATGCTATGAAATATTTCAATATCACCATCTATGTTGATAAATATGTGCTTGGTGTATCTTAGTGGGTCTACATCAATATTTGCATCATTATCATCAATGGAGATGAGACTTAATATTTTATAGGAATTTTATGACCATATCATTTGAAAATTGCATAGATATTACAAGAGACTCATTGTTTTAATAAGCTAGATTTATGGAAGATATTTCCAGTATCAAATGAAGAGGAGCCTCATCATACTTTTGTTGTAAATGGCCTTTCATATTCCCAAGTCAATTATTATGGTTCTGAGACAGTGAACCCAGAAAACTCATTTCAGAGTCAGGAATACTTGATTTGTAAGATGTGAAGGGAATGGATGCCTTTACTTTGAATTATTGTCAAAACCAAAGATAGACAATCTATTCATTTTGGAGGGAAGAAGACTCAAAGGCCAATGAGATGAGACCAGTCATTCACCTCCCAGGGCAGGGAGCTGATTATCCATGTAAATAAGCAAACCTTGGGTTCCATGACAAGGACAATGCCACTCACTCCATGAGTAGAATATAAGATGGTCTGGCTTGTCCAGGTAATGGAGCAGAGTGCATGCTGGCATAGCCTGGAGCGGGGGAGGGGGAGAGGTGCTCACATGTGTCTGGATCAAAGTGATGGCTACTCTAGCTCAGTGCAGGTAGGGCCACACTGCCCCCATTCCCCTCTCCTGGACTGCAACCTGTGAGCTTTCAGATTTGCAGCACCCAGAAACCATCTCACTCAACTACCATGCAAATAGAAGGATCCCACCTGCTTGACAACTATTTTTGCTCCAAGGAGAGAGACCCTAACCCCCAGGAGAAAGGCAAAGGGTGAAGCAGATGTCTTTCCTCTTCATCCTTGTGAGATGCTCCCTGAATAAACAGAAAGGGGAAACTGAGAAGATGGGAATTGATCTGAGTGGATTTGGAAATCGAATTAATTTGAGGGTTTGTTCCACATGAAATTTGCACTGGCCTATGCCCCCCACCCAAGGAAAAAACAAGGTCCATAATGGTTGTGGATGAAGTTCACACTCCAGACCCTCAACATTCACTGGTGTTCCAGAACTACTTTCCCTCTCTGATGGTTTAAGGGTCCTAGGAGACCTCATCTGCGTCCCATGAGCTTTCCTCTTGTCACCTCACGCTGTCTTCTCATGGCTTGCAGGCTGATGCTTGCCAAGACAAGTCTCAGTTACTTCTCCTGACACACAAGTTCTGGCTTTCTTAGCCATGCCTGGGCTTCATCTTCACCTGAAAGGTGAGGAGAAGGCCGGTGTCTCCCCACCAGGTCTTTGTTTAGGGTCACAAGGCAAAGCCCAGCATCCCTACCCTCAGGCTCTTCCTGAAGCCTTAGAGGAGGGGCCCATCGTCTCAGTCAGGCTGTCCATTTTTTCTTAGAAACCTAGATTAAGTCTTTGGGGCAGCTCTGCCTTGAGACAATATAGGGGACACTGCTTAGCGTTGACATGCAATCAATGTCTTCTCCCCAAGTCACTTGTCTCAGGCTGCACCTTGGCTCTCCCTCCCCACCCTCAGCAGGAACTCCTAATCCATTGATTTCTGTCTGGGACATTACAGGGTGCTTGGTAGACTCCACTTTTGGGGTCTCTTAGCCCTAGGGGGTGCAGATTGCAGATCTCCAGCAATCACAAGCACCAAGAGGTAGACTCTTCCCACTCAGAACAGACCATTCCAGGTGGCCAATTGGCATGAGCTGGGCAGCACTGCGCCAGCATGTAGGACAATAGAGGGCCTAAGAAAAAAGATCTCAAGGCCTGAGAAAGCCAGAAGAAATCCTACTGAGGGGTGCCTGGGTGGCTCAGTCGGTTAAACATCTGCCTTTTGCTCAGGTCATGATCCCAGAGTTCTGGGATGGAGTCCTCAATCAGAGTCCCAGCTCAGTGGGGAGCCTGCTTCTCCCTCTCCCCCTGTCCCTCCACCCCACTTGCACTCTCTCTCTCACACTCACTCTCTCAAATAAATAAATAAAATCTTCCAAAAAAAAAAAAAAAAAGAAGAAGAAGAAGAAGAAGAAGAAGAAGAAGAAGAAGAAGAAGAAGAAGAAGAAGGAGAAGAAGAAATCCTATTGAAAGTAGTCCATCCGTGCCCTGCCTGGGAAGACCAACAAACACCTGGAGAAGAAGGATGGGAGCCTGGGGACAAATAACACAAGCAGCCAGACACAGGTATGAGAGGGTGGGCATGGAGGTCCCCAAATCAGAAATTTATCTGCAGAACCTCTCTCCTCAGGGCAAGGGTAATGTTGTTGAAGGGGTATGGTGCCTGTCTTTGTTCAAGTCCCCTCAAACCCAAAGCAGGGGGGCTTGAGACAAGGACTTGGTTGCAGGTAATTTATTTGGAAGGCGACCCCGGGAATAAGAATGAGGGAGTGAGAAGAGTGAGACAGGGAGGGAGAAAAAGCTAAAGGAAGGGTGCTTTGTTGAGCTGTTTACCACGTGAACCTATACTCACTGGGAACTACTGGCGGATCAGATAGACTGAGCCTCAGAATTGTCCCTCCAGAGGACAAAAGGTGAGACCATTTATCCAAGGAACCCAGTCTCGCACTGGTTAGCGTGTGCCCCTGGGGCTTTACCTCCTCCGAATTTCTGGATGTTTTATGGACCGAGATAAGTTCACTAAGCTTTGGTAAAAAGCCCTTAGTCAGAGAACCGAAGAGGCCCCAGAACCCAAGGTGCATCCATGCCAGCTGAAGTCAGATAGGGCCAAGGGGATGTGATACAAAATATAAAAAGCATCTCCCACAGCTCCCTAACACAGCCTTAGCAGACCAAACACACCCAGTTCAGAAGCGGTTTGATCCCCTGAGCTCCCAATGGCACACAGCTGACATGCTCACACTGGCTCTGCTATTCCTTACAGAGGCTAAGGTTTGCCAGTGGGGTGGGGGCTGATGGGTGGCACGGGGAGGATATTGGGCAGAGGACTACAAAGCCCCAGGGATCATGGCAGGTCTTTGAGTGAGAGACCTGGGAAGATGTTCAGTGAGAGACCAGGGAAGAGGGCCTCTGAAGCCAGCCGGAGATGGCTCTGATGACAGTTGTCCTGATGGCAAAAATAAAGGAAGCTTTGGCCCCATCATCTGGGCTCTTGCCATACGGATCATTCTCTGTAACGAATACTGTTATAAATCACCCACATAGAAAAATATTTCAAGTGATCATTTTCTTAATTCTCCCAAAGATGGTACAAAACTAGTTTCATTCTCGTGAAGTTGGAGAGAAATTAATTTATTATATACAGTGCGTGCCTTAAGGTATAAATTCTCTCTCTCTAAGACTCCAGCTGAGAGGAACACCTGGGTGGCTCAGTCAGTTAGGCATCAGCCTTCGGCTCAGGTCATGATCCCAGGGTCTTGGGATCAAGTCCCGCATGCTATTCCTTGCTCAACAGGGACCCTGCTTCTCCCTCTGCCTGACGCTCCCCATGCCTGTGCTCTCTCTCTCTCTCTCTCTCTGTCAAATAAATAATTAAAGTCTTCAAAAAAAAAAAAAAAAGACTCCAGCTGAGAAAGGCTGGTGTCTACTAAGATTTTCTTTCTGATAATAGACTGTGTCTTCTCATGTTTCAAAGGTAACAGGGACAGCTAAGTTTTTCTGGTTTTATTTTTGTTTTCACCCAACGTGGGTCTTGAATTCACCACCCCAAGATCAAGAGTCCCATGTTCTATTGACTGAGTCCTCCAGGTGCCTCAACAGGCACAGTTAGGTTTGTACAGAAATCCAGGTGACCTGATTGAAATCACATCAGCACATGACTTCTGTCACCCAGTGCCCTGTCCTGACCATTCCCCAGATTATGAAGAACTCCTCTGAAAACTCAGCCTTCAATGGCTATACAATAAATACTTCATTATATGGAAGAGCCAAAGTGTTCTTTTCCTCCAACTATTTTCCTGCTGTTGGACATCCTGGCTACCTACAATCTTCACCAAATTTTTTTTTCTTTTTTCTTTTTTAACTTAAAGCAACCCCAGAAGCAGTATGGAGTCTGGACAACTTAGCCAGCTATTGCAATGGCTCAGAATGAGATCCCAAATTCAGATGGAGGTAGAAGGAATGGAAGGGAATGGACTGAACCAGACACACAAGAAAAAAAGACATTTGGGCCCTTTGAGATATACAGATGTCTGTTTTGCTCCACACCTAATAGCTTTTTCAAAATTTGGGTTTTTTTAAGACTTATTTATTTGTTTTAGTGGGGGGAAGGGGCAGAGGGAGAGGAGAGAATCTCTAGCAGACTTCCCGCTGAGTGGGAAGCCTGGTGAGGGGCTTGATCCCAGGACCCTGAGATCATGACTTGAGCTGAAATCAAAAGTCAGATGCTTAACTGACTGAGCCCCCCCTTATACCCCCTCAAAATTTATCTTATGACATAGTCACTTAACCCAGTTTGAATTCTTTATAACATGCTTTCTTGAAACTTAGCAGAGCACTCCGGTTTCTGGGTGATTGTTTCGTCTCAGTTTTCCCCTTGAGCAAATGCTGACTCTCTGTAATTCTGGGTATTTGTCATCAATGGCTTTGCACACCGCATGGTGCCTAGTGAAGAGAGAGTTCAAGTCAGCTGACTCCTTGGGGGTCCTCTGCCCTGAGGACACGTAGCAGGTAGTGCACCTCTGCGGGAAGCCAACGCCTGCTGGAAGCAAAGAGCTCCCATTTCCAGCAGAAATGTTCACATCACTAATTAAAGAAAAAAGATGAATTATCTTAAAATTTTACAATTTTTCTCAACAGAAAGTCATCACTCTTACCAAGACAGAATCTAACTTTCGGTGTCTAGCTACATTTCCCTGGAGAGAATACCTTCAGATCTATGAGCAGAGAGTCAAGACTTTGGATTATGGATATGTTTATTTGGCTTTTTAAAAATAATACCAATGCTGCTTAATCGAAAATTAGAAATGATGACTCCTGATATTTTGCAGAGAGATATATATAATCAAAGTAAAAATACTTTGCAAGAGCTCCATACGTGAGCCATATCCCTGCTTTGGTTGCCTATGCAAGATTTTAAAATGTCTTCTTAACACCTTGCCAAGCAAATAACATAAGTCTCATAGTGAATTCAGAAATCTGCTTTGCTCTCTTTCGGGTGCATGCTTCAGTCAAAACAGATTGCTTTTTTCGAGCATTCTAGAGTTGGGTTGCCATCAGATTCTCACTTAGCTCTTCAGCCTTGAGACCCTTCCTCAAAGTAGCAGCCATTTGCTAAGCAGGGAAAACAATTCTTCCAGATGCCCAGTTGCATATTTTTCTATGTTAATTGTATTGGCTTCCTTCCAGGAGAATTTGAAGAAAAAAAAAAAAGATCATCCCTACTTTCAGGTATCAGAGACAACAGAGAGGTCCCTCAATGGGTGGAATGAGCTCTAAAGAGATACCCAGCTCCGAGTCTATGGTTTTTCAAGTCACTTTCAAGTTATTTTGGACACAGATTTCTTAACCGACAACAAAAGGAAACTCCGAAATTTCCTTCTGCAATAGTCCTGTACTCCTGAATTACTCAAGGTCAAGGTCAGCTATGAACTTCTTGTTCACACTTAATGTCTCAAGTTCAAGATGGTCAGAGCAAAGCAGAAGGCAGGGAGAAGATCGCTGGAGCTTAAAACTGGAGAAAGTGGTAAAAAGTTTCTTGACAGAGAAATAAGAAAGAAGATGTAAAAAATCAGGGAAGCAAACTGTGTAATGAAAACTGAACACTTTATTTCGGTCATGAATTACAAACTCAACTAAAATTGATGCAATATTAAATGCACCACCTGGGCCTACAGAGAACTACTGCTCAAATGTCAGCAAATGTTGCCATCTTATTTCTCATGCTTTGCTGTGACATGGTGTCCTTGCCAACCGTGACTCAGCAGAGAGACCCTTTAGATGCTGACTGGCACAAGCCTATGAGGGGAACACTTCCCTAGTTTTTATTGTTCCCTTCACATCTGCCTCTCTGAGCTCTTTGACTCTATCAGTCAGCATGCCATAAAACAAAGTAGGCTGGGAAAGGACGAAGCCTAGGGATTTAGGGAAACTTGTGCCAGCCCTCCCCATACAAGAACCCATAGTATAATCTCCAGCTCATCTCATCAGTTTCTGGGCCTCAGTTTCCTCTGTAGTCACATAAAGGATGTGGTTCTAGATAAGTCTCTTAAGTATTGATTCCTCTCCCATGTGGACATCCTTCTGGATTTAGGACTCAGGGTCAGTCAAGCAAATGAGATTCTGAGCTGTTCGAAACAGCTCTCTGTCGGGTAAGAGAGGACAGATATCTGCCTCCAGCCCAAAGCACACACAATTCACCTGGTCGTGTGTTAAAGCCCATTATGGAAATGGGCCTGGTGGGGTTTTAATGGGTGGCCATGTGTCACTCACCTGCAGGGTGACTGTCCTATTGTGCTTGAGCCCTGGATGGGGGTCCAAAGCTAACTAAGACCTCTTTAAACATCCTAATGATTTTAAAACTCAGGCACAAGAGCCACCCTGGTGCTTTCAGATGTCACGGCACTTAGCAAGGCCCCTTAGAAGTACGCAAGAGACTCACGGCCTATGGTGTTCCCTCCTGACCCGAGTAATTCCTGATTCCCCAACATCATCCTTATCATAAGTAGTTGGAAACATGGACTGGGCCATCTCATAACAAAAGCTATCATTGACCCAAAGCTGACTCTGGGCCTAGAACTTGCAGTGCTTAATTTTCATGGAATTAAGATGAATTCTTGAGCAAATTGCTCAGGTCAGTACTATTATTATCTTCATAGCACAGATGAGGAAACTGGTCCCTCACGGGCCTAGCAACTTGCTTACAGTCATCCGGCTGATAAGTGAATTCCAAGCTAGGGAGCCTGATTCCAGAGTCCACACTTCAAAAAATAACAAACGTGAACAAACAAAAGACTTTTATTCTGACATGATTTCTAACATCAAGTTGCAAGAATGGTGCAGAGAATTCCATATACCTTGTACTCAGAATCTTCAACTGTGAACATTTTACCCCAATGTGCTTTATTTTTCTCTTCGTATGTGTATACATATGTTTATATGTGTGTGTAATAAATAATATGTATATATATATGATGTCTATAATCATCTTTGAACCATTTGAGAGTCGATGGCACACATGAAGTTTCTTTACCCCTAAATACTTCTGTGTGTATTCCTTCAAAACAAGGACATTCTCATATAAACATGGTATAATTGTCACCGTACCGTCAATTAACACTGAAATGATACAATTAGATCTTCAGATCTTATTTAAGATTCTGCCAATTCTTCCCGTTATGTCTGTTATAGAAAAAAGTCTTATGGTTCAACATCAAATCCTTGATCACACATTGCGTTCAGTTGTCACATCACTTTAATCTCTTAACCTGCAACATTCCTCAGTCTTCCTTTATCTTTTATGATCTTGGGATGGTGGAAGAGCATAAGTTGGTTACTGTATAGAACACCACTCAATTTGCTGCACCTGATGTTTCCTTGTGTTTAGATGCGCATTACCCATTTTTGGCAAGAATGGTGCACAAAGGGGGGCACCTGAATGGCTCAGTGGGTTAAACCTCTGCCTTTGGCTCAGGTCATGATCTCAGGGTCCTGGGATCGAGCCCCGCATCGGGCTCTCTGCTCAGTAGGGAGCCTGCTTCCTCCTCTCTCTCTCTCTCTGCCTGCCTCTCCACCTACTTGAGATTGAAATAAATAATATCTTAAAAAAAAAAAAAAAGAAGAATGGTGCACAAAGGACGTGGTGTCCTCCTCTGGGCATCCTATCAAGAGGAACATAGTGTCAGTTGGTTTCATTACTGATGATGTTGGCTTTACTCACTTGGTGAAGGTGGTGTCTGCCCACTGTCTATATCCACCTTTGCAGTGAGTCTCA
Source organism: Lontra canadensis (assembly GCF_010015895.1). NCBI lineage: Eukaryota > Metazoa > Chordata > Mammalia > Carnivora > Mustelidae > Lontra > Lontra canadensis. The sequence goes on from NW_022631125.1 coordinate 3,689,116, forward strand.
TGCAGACAGAGTCCGTACTCTTAACACTATATATAACTACCACTAGGCAAGTGGCACTGTGGTCACCATTGAAGATACGAGGAGCCTTGAAGGAATTCTCCTCACAGAGAACTTAAAACATTATTGGGTAGACAAGTGGGTGATGTATTCTTTTAAAGATTTTATTTATTTATTTAACAGAATGAGAGAGAGAGAGCGAGCAAGCAAGCACAAGCAGGGGGAGTGGCAGAGAGAAAGGGAGAAGCAGGCTCCCCACAGAGCAGGGATCCTGATGCGGGGCTCAATCCTGGGACCCTGGGATCAGGACCTGAGCCGAAGGCAGACGCTTAACCGACTGATCCCCCAGGTATCCCAAGTGGATGTTATATTACTTCAGCATGCATCCACAAATTGTTCTGTGAGCCCCGCAGATGATTAGAGTGAGAGGAATTCAGAGGTAGAAGTGACTTTTAAGACTTCGAGGCTCATTGAGGAGGAGTGGTAGGAAAGGTGCTCTAGCAAGGCAGCTGGGAGGGAGGATAGCTCTGGCCATCTCCTGGAGGTCGAAGGGTCAGATTTAGGCACCAATTTTAGAGGGCCAGAACAGGGTGTCATTTTCTCACACAGGAGGATCCTGGCAGCCATTCTGAAGGGCTGCTTGCAGGCAGATCAGCTGGGCCAAAGGAAAAAATACCATGAAATTCAAGGCCTCCTGGGAGCCAGAGGGGGTGGTCAGAGGCAGGGGTAGGGTGGCTGACCCAGAGCAGCTCCGAAAAACCTGGCTGAGTAACACCCTTGCTCCTGGCTGCCCATTTCACCAAGTCTTTTTTTTTTTTTTTTAATTTTACTAAAGAGAGAGAGAATGAGCAAGAGAGAGAGCACAGGGGAGGGGGGAGGAGCAGACTTCCCGTCGAGCAGGGAGCCTGATGTGGGGCTCCATCCCAGGACTCCGGGATCATGACCTGAGCAGAAGGCTGACATTTAATGACTGAGCCACCCAGGCATTTGCACCTATTTCACCAAGTCTTAACAGCACATATGTGCTGACATACATGTTCTCAGGACGTGCTCATGGTATTTCCAGTGCCAAGCCAAGGACATTCGGCCAGAGTAGAGGTTCTCTGTGGAGGAATAATGTGAGCTAAGGTAGGAAGGGATAGATGGGGATCAACTGGGAGACACTTGGGTGCTCCATTCAGGAATTATTTGCACCACCTTAGCAGAAGGATTCTATCCTGTGTCCACACAACAAGTAATGGGATAAGAGGTAAAAATTCTCTCATTTCACTGGCTACTCCTAAACTCAAATTAGAATCTTTTCAGAACACCATTTTCACCTGTTTCTGTAGTAAGAACAGGCCCCGGCACTTCTGTGAAGTGCCCTTTGCCTCTAATCTGGCTCAGAATTAAAGTGCACTAATTAAATGAAGACCTCATTATATTTTCCTGTAATCTGCGGCACAATCGTAATGCAGTGATTACCTTGAACTATTATTGCACATACTTCCACCCACTTATTATTACATGTCTCTGTAGTTTAATTATGTTTCAATGAATATAATTCCGTACCCTTCAATACTTAAATAATATTCACTTTAAATATAACTGCATGCCTATAATTCTCCGTAAGCACGAGTGCTCACATAGCAAATAACAAAAATTACTACTGCTCTGGAGGCTGAAAGAAACTCAACCATTCCTGAAAGAGATCAGTTGGCATTTTAATAGAATTTTAAAACGTTGAAATTTGTCACTAATTCATTTTTTTCAAAAACACATTTTAAGAGGGTGATTCTTGTAGCCTTAACAACAACAGAATCTTTGGAAGGAAACAGCAATTCTCCAGAGGATTTTGTTGCTTATGAACCACTTCACCAGGGACTTGGCTCCCATAGGGAATTGATTTTTTGGAAAAAATAAAACTTCGCACTGATTTTATACATATATATATATATATATATATATATATATATATATATATATATCTTCCCCAAGCATTTACTCTGGAGGAAACTCTCTAGAGAGTTTGATAGGTCAAAGGTGAAATCTCAGAATCAATAACCAGGTAAGTGGCATGAAGACGTTTTATCTACTCTACTCATCTGCACGTCTTCTTATTACCAAGGAGAAAGAGTAACGTCAATGCTCACATTGTTTCTGGTGTGCAGTTTTAGAAAACCATTTATTCCCTTTTTTTCTGCCAGGATCTGTCTCAGAGGATACTTTGTCTTTGGAGAATTGTTTACATTGTGTTGTACTTACTAGTATAGCTACAACAGCTACATACTTCGGCTGGTATTTTTTTCAAACATATGGTCAACAGTAACTTGGACTGAAAAATAATCATTTGTGATAAATTAACTCACGACCTCACGCCATGGGAGCAGGCTCCCAAAGAACTAGAGAAATGGTAATCTGCCCTTCCTTTCTAGTCCCTGATTTAAAAATACAGTGTGTGAGCTATAGACCTCAGCAATAAGTTTGTTAAGAGGAGAGAGAACTAAAACTGAATGCCACTTCGACCATCTTTGATAAGGAGTCAACACAGAGTAAGTTGTATAAATCTTCTGGCTAGGTAAATCCTTCAAGTTCAATTTCGGTCCCCCATTGTGAGCTATTCCAAACTCATTGTCCAGGAAGAGTGCTTTGCCATTATCACTGCTGGAAAAAATCAATGTTATTAAAATAACAATTCTTCCTGGAAAAGACGTGTCTGCAACTTTGGCCACTCAACAAGTCCATGGAAAAAGTGAAGCCATTATATAAATCGGTTACTAAAGTTTTATCGCAAAAGGAGGGACATTAAAAGGTACAAAAGGGATGTCAAACAGATTGGTGATGTAGGAAGTAGAGATTGAATTTCTTCTTTTTTACCCTTTGTGCTGAAGCAGGAATTGTTGATCTGTGTTCCCTCATGGGTGCCTTTGGTATGATGATGACTAAATGAACTCAATCAAGTACTCTAAACTTTAATGCATGTTGTATTTGAAAAAAGAAATGTAATTGTAGCCCATCATGACACAGTGAGTCATTCACCCAGATACCAGGTTGTGGATGTGGTTAGGAAAAACAAAAAGATAAATGGAGCTTCATCAAAATTTAAAACGTTTGTGCTTCTGAAGGATGCCATCAGAAGGTGAAAAGACAACACACAGGATGGGAAAAAAATAATTTCAAATAGTATACCTGATAAGAGACCTGTATCTCGACTATATAAAGAATTCCATACTTCAATAATAAAAAGACAAACCATTTAAAAAATGGACAAAGGATCTGAACAGACGTTTCTCCAAGGAAGAGATACAAATGGCCAATAACCACATGAAGAGAGACTAGTCACTATTAGTCATCAGGGAGATGAAAATCAAAACCACAACGAGATACCATTTCATATCCACTAGGATGATTCTAATCAAAAAGTCAGTTAGTAACAAGTATTGACAAGGATGTGGAAAAATTGGAGCCTTCAATCTTTGACGGTTGGAATAGAAAGTGATTTGCTGCTTTGCTAAATAATCTGGCAGTTTCTCAAAATGTTAAATATAAAATTTCCATAGGAACCAATAATTTCATGCCCAGTTATATGCTCCAGTGAAATGAAAACTTGTACGCAACTGTTCATAGCAGCATTATTCATAACAGCCAAAAGTGACCCAAATGTTCATCGACTGATGAATGGATAAATGGAAGTGGTATATCCATATGATGGAATATTATTCAGCCATGTAAAGGAATGGGGTACTGACACATGTACAACCTGGACCAATCTGAAAAGTTTATGCTAAGTGAAAGAAGATGGTCACAAAAATCCCACATATTACATGATTCCATTTATATGAAATATGCACAACAGGCAAACCTAGAGAGATGGAAAGTGGATGAGTGGTTTCTTAGGGCTGGATGGGGGTAATTACAAAGAGGGTGACAGCTAAAGGGTGCAGGATTTCTTTTTGAGGTGATGAAAATGTTCTAGAATTGTTTGTGGTGGTGGTTGCACTTATCTGTGAATATACTAAAAACCATTGAATTGTAAGCTTTATTTTTATTTATTTATTTTTTAAGTAGGTGGTATGCCCAAAGTGGGACTTGAACTCACAACCCCTTGAGATCAAAATTTGCATGCTCTACGGACTAAGCCACCCAGGTGCCCCTGCCATTGATTTTTTTTTTAATTTATTTTCAGCATAACAGTATTCATTGTTTTTGTACCACACCCAGTGCTCCATGCAGTCCGTGCCCTCTCTAATACCCACCACCTGGTCCCCGCAACCTCCCACCCCCCCACCTCTTCAAACCCTTCAGATTGTTTTTCAGAGTCCATAGTCTCTCATTGTTCACCTCCCCTTCCAATTTCCCCCAAATGCCTTCTCCTAACTCCCCATGTCCTCCATGCTATTCGTTATGCTCCACAAATAAGTGAAACCATATGATAATTGCCATTGATTTTTTAACAGCTTCGTTGAGATATAATTCTTTTACTATACAATCCATACATTTAAAGCATACAATTCAGGGGTACCTGGCTGGCTCAGTTGGTACAGCACCTGACTCTTGATTTTGACTAATATCATGATCTCAGGGTCATGAGATTGAGCCCCACATCAGTCCCGGTGCTCAGCAGGGAGTCTGCTTGAGATTCTCTCTCCCTCTCTTTCTGCTCTATCCCCTCACCCACTTGCGTGCATGCTCTCTCTCTTTCTCTAAAATAAAGACATGTTTAAAAATACAAAGTAAAGAAAACAAAAAAATCAATGGCAAATGTGATGGTACTTCAGGAGAATTGGATGATCTGAATAATACACAAATTCTGTTCATCATGGTGAGCAGCAACACACAGAAACCCTGAAATTAATTGGCCCGTTTTCTGAGAACACAATTAATTAATTATATTATGTATGTAGCTACCAAACTTTCACTGAACTTCGAATTGTCTTTAAAGCACTTGCTTTTGGTGGTGAGAACACACAGACAGGATTCATGATATTCCTTGCCTAGTAGGGTGACCAGACATATAAATAACTTCCATGGGGTCCAGAAACACAACCTCAGGATTTGTTAATGAGGTCAGATAAAAGTCACCCTCTGAGTGAAAATTACCATAAAATAAATGAGCTCAGTCATTTATAGGAGCCACCCCACCTAACAGATGGTTTATAGATGTGCTTTTGACAGAAATACTTGGAAAGCACCAGAGTCAGATGCGATAAACAGGACCAGGTCTGTAAGCCTGGTGGGGGGGTGGTGTCATGTCCCCGGGACAGGCTCTGAGTTCTCCTCAAGCCTCTGCCAGCATCAGGAGACCATATCCATGAGAATTACCTTGAGTCCATTCACTCTCTGCACCCCTGGCTTTGTCTTCTGATCTACTTAAGGGCTTTCTATTGTCTTCCTTCCTGTTGTCATTTTCTATCTTTCAGCCCCAATACCTGATTTGGTCACACTTATGACACCCCTTGTGTCTGTTGAAGTTGAAGTAGGCTTCAGCACCTAAGGCAGATCTTTCCGTGTCTCCCCCCGACCCCCAGTCCAGGTCCAGTCTCAACACTAACAGGTACCTGAGCGAGACCAGGAGATGGTGTTAGGTGATATTCCGTGTGGAATCCAGAAACAAAGAGAACAAAAGAACAAACCTGCCTATGGATCTCCACAATGGTCAAGAGGGGAACTCTCTTTTTGACTCTCTGGCCCATGTGTTCTGGAACTTTTGGCAAACGCGGCTCCAGAGGGGAAATGGCTCTGTCAGGTGGACAGTAGCTTTATGACACCAGCAATTTAACCATCTGATTTCTTGTGGTCTGATTCCCACACTCACCCAATATTCATCCACTGGTAGTCATTTCTACAAGGAAAAACGTGCTGACCCACTCACATAAGTAGTTCTATTTGCTGAACTTCTATTTCTCACTGTAATTTAATAAGTTGATATCTCCCGTAAGCTAGAAGTCTCCTGAATCTAATTGTGTCTGGGTTTGATGCTGAACTCCAGTGTCCCAGCCTCCAAAGTAAATCCCATTACCCATGAGGCCCTGCTGGAAAGAATCACCAGCCTGTCTTGTTCAAGTTTCTATTAAATGCAACTGCTGTTTTTTTTTAATAAAATAAAATAAATGCAACCACTGTAACTCAATGAGAGACACAGTCTAGAAGAATTAGAAACTAAATGCCAGGAAGGCCTGGACTCGGAGGGACTGATATATCTCAGGCAGAAGGGAAGTGGGAGCTGAAGAAGACCTGGTAGAAGAAATATTTGAACGTGCAAAGAATTTTTATTTGTTGTCAGAGTTTGAGGGTCGTTTTTGTAATCAGAAGAGTAATGCATGTTCAATGTCGGACATTTGAAAAACACAGAAAAGCATAAATAGGAGACACTGTAGAAGATGACTGAAATGTGGACAGCTGAAGAAGTCAGAAAGTAGCTTCTATGAGACACTCCTTCCAGGAGTTTTATAATCAATTTTTCCAATGTTGGCTGCACGTGGTCACTCAACCCCAGAGCAAAAACTCACTGACATGTCAGAGTGGGCCGAACTCACATAGACGCAAAACCCCAAAGTTCAGCTTTGGGAGGGATTCTAAATTTCCAAGTTTGGACCTTTTATCTGACTTTTTCCTCAATGTTTAGTCCATAGACCTACCTCCATTGGAAACAGTTGGGGCAACTGGTGTGAAAAATGCAGATTCCTGGGCCTCACCGAAGACCTACAGAATGAGAATCTCTCATGTGGAGCCAATAATCTACATTTTAACACACTCCTTGGGTTACTCTTAACTGCACCAGAGTTTGGGAATCACTTTTAACCAAGCTCTCTGGGGCAATGAAAATGGTGATTTGGTGATGTGAATGTGGGCACTTTATTTTTTTCAAGATTTGTTTATTCATTTAAGAAAGAGTGAGTGAGCTAGCACACAGGGCAGGGGAGAGGAGTGCCCAACACAGGGCTCGATCCCACAACCCTGAGATCATGACCTAAGCCGCAATCGGGAGTGGGAGGCTTAACAGACAGCCACCGAGCCACGCCAACTGTGGGTGTTTTAAAACACATCCGAAGAAATTGGAGCCCTTGCAAACCCTGCTGGAAATGTAAAATAGTCCAACACTCTGGGAAACAATATGCATTTCCTCAAAAATGTCAACATGGGATTACCATATGATCAGCAATTCCATTTCTGGGGAAATCCCCAAAAGAACTGAAAGCAAGAACTCTGAGAGATTTTGTTCCACCCATGTTCATGGCAGCATTATTATTCTACCGAACAGGTAGAAGCAACCCAAGTGTTCTGTCAACAGATGAGTGGATAAACGAAATGCAGTGTATACATACAATGGAGTATCATTCGACCTTGAAAAGGAGTGACATTCTGATGCGTGTTACAACATGTTACAGACCCTAAAGGCTTTATGCTAAGTGAAAGAAGCCAGTCACAAAAAGACAATAACTCTAAGATTCCACCTACACAAGATACCTGGGGTAGTCACATTCATGGAGACGGAAAACAGAATGGCAGTTGCGAGAGTCTGGGGGAGACAGGGACTGGGGAGTTGGTGTTTAACAGGGAAGGAACTTGGGGAACATGAAAAAGGTCTGGAAATGGGTGGCAGTGATGGTTGCACAGCCACGAATACACTTAATGCTGTAGAACTGGACACTTATAAAAATGGTTGAAACGATACATTTTATGTTATGAATTTTTACTCCAATTAAACACATGCGTGCACGCACATGCACACCTGAAAACAGTCATTCCTTTACTTTGTCCAAAGTGAAAAATCAAGAAGGCTCTCCCAGGGGCAACCACAAAAGTGTGGGCCAAGTTCAAGCCCAGCTGCAGAAGGTTTTAACCATCTCACAAAATATCCTGCCTTACCAGAAGACAAGGGCTTCCAATTTGCTTCTGGGTGTGATTTAAAGTGGCCACGTGGGACTGCAGATCTAGATCCGGTTAGCAAAAAGTCGCAAGTGTCCCTGATCAGCCCAGCAGGATGAGGAATTACAGCCCTGAGCTCAAAGCAGAAACAAAAGCCAACAAAAGAATGCTCTTTTTTCCTGGGGATTGAAAACGTTAGTTAACAGCTACATAAGGCTGTAATTACTTATGTCTCCTACTAAAAAGCCCTGGATTTAGAAAGCCGATGTTGTTCTCAGGGCAGTGTTGGTTGCTGCCAATCTATATTTTCCCTCTTCTTTACTGTTGGGAAACTGACCAATTTTACTACATAAAAGGGGCAGATTCAAGTGGTTTGCAAGCTATTTAGAGCAATTTTTTGACAAGTACAGGCTGCTTTAGCAAAAAAGCTTTGGAAGGCTAGAGGCAGCCATTGGTGCATTTCTAAACTCAATAAACCATAATACAATGTCACTAATATGATTTTTAAAAAAATATCTAAATTATGGATTTCTCGAACTTGAGACTTCTTTTTTCAAATGCAATCACTGACCACGGCGACAGCTTCATGGCAGACCTCGAGTAAAGTGAGATGAAGCTATCTATTTTGGTTTCCTTTTTAAAGCCTGCCGGTACTCTCAGGTTCAAGGGTCCCTGCAAAAGTGCTAAACCACATTCCCCTTCGATCAGCCATCAGCCGCCAGCATTGGGCAGACCAACTCCCTGAGGCTCCTATAACAAGACACGCTCTTGGCTACATTGTTAACTGTTCAGAGGATGAACAATAGAAACGGACTACAGGGTACAGGGCAGTGAGGATGCTTTTTAAATGTGTTATAGGTATGTGGAAAATGACCGAAAGGGAGCACAGCAAAACGTTCACAGTGCTTCTGTCTCGGGCTGAGGCTTGTGTGTGAGGTTTTCGTAGGTGCACGTATACATTTAATTCTGTTCTACATTTTCTAAACGTTCTACAATAAGCATGTTACTCTTTTATAACCAAATGCAAACGAATACATGTTATTTACAAAAGGAAAATGAGTCTGCCTCTGGATCTGTTTTCTTTGGGCTCGGTGTCTTTCGTTATATGCCCAGCCCTTCCCTTAGAACATTCTCCATCTGGGACTATACCCCTGACCTGAGGACACGAACCTTGCCTTCTGTTTCTTGCCTGCCTGCCGCCCCGGTTTCTGACCTGTGATTCTCTGTATGCGCCTTCACCGCTCTGAGCTCGCGGAGCCTCTGCCATCCCGGCCTCCCGACCTGCACTGCACACTGCCCCCCCCCCCCGCCCCCGACTTTTGTTGCTCATGGCCTTGGCCGCCCCAGATTCACTTTCTCCGGGCGCTGCTGGCGCTCTACACGAGTGCAGGAACGGAAGCAGAGGTTTAGGTTTTTGATGTCGTGTTGGTCTGCTCAGGCTGCAGTAACAAAATGACACAGCTGAGTCGCTTACACGGAAGACATGTTTTCTTTACAGCTCTGGGGGCTAGAAATCTAAAATCAGGGTGCCCGCGGAGCTTGCTTTCCTCGGGGCCTCTCTTTTGGGGCTACAGACTGCTGCTGTCTTATCTCTGGGTCCTCACATGATGTTTCCGCTGTGTTTGGGCCCCTAACCTCTCTTCTTATAAGGACACGGGTCACATTGGCACAAGGGGCCGGGAAGAAGGAGAGTGGGAATCTCAAGCAGACTCCCCACTGAGCAGGGAGCCCAAGGGAGGGGTCTCAATCTCAGGACCCTGAGGTCATGGCTGAGCTGAAATCAAGAGTCAGATGCCTAACAGACTGAGCCACCCAGGTGCCCCAAAGAAAAGAATTTTAAATATTTACAATCTTGCCTCCCGGAGATCAACTCTGTTGCCGTTTTGGTATATGGCCTCTTATTCTGTTTTATATGTATATGTACAATAAAGACTTTAATATGCATGTTATTCTGTAGTCTTCTGCTTTGACTTATCAATAGGTCACTAATGCTGGGTTTTCTGAGTCTATTTCCCCCCCAAAATAACTTTACACTATTAAGGGGCCTAATAGCCTTTAATTTAGCCTATATCAAAATTAGAAATTTTTCACTGGGAAATGTTAATTTTTATCTGCGTCTTTCCTTGAGTTGTCCTTTCTGGGAAACAGAAGTATAATAATAACAACAAAACCAAAGAATATCTTGAATTTTTCTTTTCTTCAAGTGAAGATCCTTCTGTGACCTTATTTATAAGGCCATTCCAGCCAGTGGTGACCGGCTATTGTTATTGTCACCCAAATTAAAATGGCTGTCAACATTTGTAGCCATTAACATCTTATTGTATCTTTTAACACCTTAATAACTGATGGATACAAGTAATGCTTGTATTTCTTTAAAGACCTTGTATAATTTATTTTTTTAAGATTTTATTTATTTATTTAGTTGAGAGGGTGGGGCGGGGGTGGGGGGGAGAAGCAGGCTCCCTGTTGAGCTGGGAGCCCTGATGAGGGGCTCAATCCCAGGACCCCAGGATCATGACCTAAGCCAAAGCCAGATGCTTAACTAACTGAGCCACCTAGGTGCCCAAGTCATGTTTGTATTAACCAGAGAATATCTAAACTCATTTAGAATCTCTTTGCCACGTCTTATACCCACAGATGATTTGCTGCTCCCACTTTGTTTGTAAAGAGGTCACTGAGGGACCCAGGAAGGACACAGATCTTTCCCAAAAGGTCCGCCACTCTTTTTGAGTCTGGGGGCAGGCTCTAGGATTAGAGTTCCATAAATTCATCCCTGTATTCACCCCAAAGTTCCTGGTGAACTGATCCGTATTAGAACAATATCTGGGCTTGTCAGTTGTTCATCTCCAAGACTCCTGTGCTCACCAGTGAAACAGAAAGTCAGGCACTGTGCTTTATAGAGGTACTATGTACTAAGCTACTGATCTCTTTGTTTGAAAATCCCAAAGTATAATAAACCTTCAGTCTTATCTTGTCTTCTCTCTCTCTCTCTCTTTTCTTTTTAATGGCCTGTAGTAGGCCAAATAATGGCCTTCCAAAGATGTCCTGCCCTAACCCTTGGAACCTATAAATACGTTACCTTACATGGCGGAAGGGATTTTCCAGATGCCATTAAGGTTATGAGCCTTAAGATAGGATAATTATCCTAGATTTTCCAAGTAGGCTCAATCTAATCTCTTGAGTCCTTAAAAGCAGAGAACTTTCTCTGACAGGAAGCAGAGGAGAGATGTGGCAGTAAGAAAAGTCAGAGAGATCTGAACCATGGGAAGGACTCAGTTAGCCTTTGTTGGAGGGGGTAGCATGAAAGCATGAGAAGGAATGTGGGCAGCCTCTAGGAACCCAGACCATCCAGCCCCCAACTGACAGCCAACAAGAAAACGAAGACCTCAGTCCTGTAATCACAAGGCACTAAATTCAGCCAACAATCTGAATGTGTTTGGAGGTAGAGTCTTCCCAGAACGGCCCAGAAAGGGCCTGCCAACACCTCGATTTTCGCGTGGTAAGACCCGAGGCAGAAGATTCAATTGCGCCATGCTGTATCCAGGCTTCTGACTTACAGAACTGTGAACTAATGAACAGATTTTGTTTTAAAGCACAAATCATGGTAATCTGCTATGGCAACAATGGAAACTCACATGTGGCCTGGCCTTAAATGAAAATCCACCCTTGAGAAGTAAGATCCATTTTAAAGCTTAGTTATTAGGTTAAAAACAGAACTTTCTGTAACCCAGGAATAGTGACATATGAATTATGATAACATCATAATTCATTCAGAAAACCTCAAAATCTAACTATTATATGACCGCAGACCAGCTAAAATGGTGGTCAACGCTATGTAAATTCCCTCCTTGCTCTTGGGAGCATTCTTTCAGAGGGTTGTGGATGTTCTGCATTTAACATTTATCATGTTTAAAGAAGAAAAGAGGATCGATAGTCTGGAAAAGCTAAAACAGATTCTAATTCAAGGATTCTATTTACCGTCAATCTTTGTATGCAGAGGGGATGAGAATTTGTAAAGCCATTTTAATATCATACTGATAGGTCAGTTTTGATACTCATAGAAGCTTAAGATTCCAATGTCATGATCCAGGTTGGCAGTTTTCCCACTCCCCATTCCAACAAAGTTAGAACCTATCGAAATGCTGTTCAGCTAGGCAGAGATTCGGAGACAGAGTTGTTTTGTTTTGTCTTTTTAAGATTGTATTCATTCATTTGGCAGAGAGAGAGACAGCCAGAGAGGGAACACAAGCAGGAGGAGTGGGAGAGGGAGAAGCAGGCTTCCTGCAGAGCAGGGAGCCCGATGTGGGGCTCGATCCCGAGACACTGGGATCATGACCTGATGCTTAACAACTGTGCCAGGCAGGCACCCCTAGGAGATGGGAGTTATTAAGTAGGGTTCCCAGAAATGAGAAGCAGCCACAGATTTGCAGGCAGCCAATTTCAGGGGTCAATACATTGACTGTGTCTATCTTTTTAAATCACTGTATTCTGCTTCAGGATTTGATGTAGTCAGAGAAAAGAAGCCACAAAGAAATAAATCTGGGGCCCCCCTGATGATGTGCAACGTGAGCTGTGGGTACCCTGAGCCCACAGAGATGCTTCCTCGTTATTAGTAGTAATTGCTTGTCATTATTGGATGATTGCCTGATGTGCGTGAGATCATTTAGGGAATAAAATTTTTCTCAACGCTGACACATAGAAGCATATTCCTCCAATCTGTGTTGTTTTTAAGATGTTCCATGGGTCCACATCGTGACCAAACTCACGTTTGCTTTGGTTTTTAAGATTTCATATGTAGCCATTAAGGAAGAAACATCTGATTGTTTTATTTAAATGTTTATCACAAAATACAAATGTCTGTTATTCCCTGTCCAAGGTTCCATGTTAGATTATAAAATCTAGGTGCAATTGAAATAGAATTATATTTACGTTCTCTACAACTCAAAGCACACCCAAGGAGACGAAGACTAGACACAAGGTTGGGATACTTTATTTAAAGTGTTAAGACCGGGGGTGCCTGGGTGGCTCAGTAGGTTAAGCCTCTGCCTTCGGCTCAGGTCGTGACCCCAGGGTCCTGGGATCGAGCCCCACATCGGACTCTCTGCTCGGCAGGGAGCCTGCTTCCCCCTCTCTCTCTCTGTCTGCTGCTCTGCCTACTTGTGGTCTCTCTCTCTGCAAATAAGTAAAATAAAAAATAAAAAAGTGTTAAGACCGAGTGCCTGGGTGGCCCAGTTCTTTAAGCCCTGGACTCTTGGCTTCAGCTCAAGGTCGTGAGATTGAGCCCCTGAAAAGCATGCAGAATCCGCTTGAGATTCTCTCTCCTTCTCTCTCTGGCCCTCCTGCTTGTGCTTTCTCTCTTTCTGTCTCTAAAATAAATAAATAAGTAAATCTTAAAAAATAAAGTTTGAAACAAATAATCACATAATACAATTCTATCTGAATGAACACAAAGTCTTATTGTGTGCAACAGCCAAACCTATAATCAGATTTCTAAATTTTATTCGAATAGCAGAGTTACCTTTATTGTTTTTGTACCCGATCTACAGCTCTGCACCACTTTCCATCTGTACTACTACCCTTAGCCACCATAAAATGTTAAGTAGAAGCTTCAAAAAACATTGCATGTTAAAGGAAAAATAGGAAATTTACGGTGGAGAAACATGGCGGCTACTTCCTCAACCAAGTGAGTTAGCATCATCAAATGGGACAAATGGACTTCCTGATCTCGAGCACTGGGAAGAGCACATCACCACGTCTCTGATATTGCTGGCAAATATGCACAACCCGAATCTAATTGTCAATAAATATAGAAACTGGAATTGAGGGATATTCTACTAAACAACTGACCTGTACGATTTTTAAAATGTCAATATCATGAAAGAAAAAGAAAAACAGAATAACTGTTCCAGATTAAAGGGATAAAGTCATCCCTAAAGGGGATGTGACTGATAAGTGGGTAATATGACCCTGGATTGCATTCTGGATCAAAGGGGGGAAATTTTACTATAAAAGACATTATTGTGGGGGGGGGGGGTTGCCTAGGGGCACAGGTGGTTAAGCAACCCATTCTTGGTGTCTGCTTGGGTCCTGATCTCAGGGTTGTGAGATCAAATCCCCTCATCTGGCTCCATGCTGAGCACAGAGTCTGTTTAAATTTCTCTCTCCCTCTATCCCTCCTCCCACCTCTTTCTCTCATTCTCTCTCTGTTTCTGTCTCAAATAAATCTTTAAAAAAGAAAAAAAAGACATTGGGGCGCCTGGCTGGTTAAGTGTCTGCCTTCAGCTCAGGTCATGATCCCAGGGTCCTGGGACTGAGTCCCATGTTAGGCTCCCTGCTCAGCTAGGAGTCTGTTTCTCCTTCTCCCTCTGCCTGCCACTTCCCCTGCTTACGCTCTTTCTCCCTCTCTGTCAAGTAAATAAGTAAAAATCTTAAAAAAAAAAATAAAGTAATAAAAATAAAAATTTAATTTAATTTAAAAAAGACATTTTTTGAAAAACTGACAAAATTTAAATATGCTCATTATCATAGATCATAATATTGTTGCCATGTTATGTTTTCTGAATTTAGTCATTTTACTATGGTTATGAAAGACAACAGGTCCCTGTTTTAAGATATAAATGTTGAGGGGTCCCTAGGTGGCTCAACTTGTTAAGCGTCTGCCTTTGGCTCAGGTCATGATCTCAGGGTCCTGGGATCGAGCCCCTCATCGGGCTCTCTGCTCATCGGAGACCCTGCTTCTCCTTCTCACTCTGCCTCTCCCCTCTGCTTGTTCTCCCTCTCAAATAAATAAAATCTTTGGGGCGCCTGGGTGGCTCAGTGGGTTAAGCCGCTGCCTTCAGCTCAGGTCATGATCTCAGGGTCCTGGGATCAAGTCCCACATCGGGATCTCTGCTCAGCAGGGAACCTGCTTCCTCCTCTCTCTCTGTCTGCCTCTCTGCCTGCTTGTGATCTCTGTCAAATAAATAAATAAAATCTTTAAAATAAATAAATAAATAAATAAATAAATAAATAAATAAAATCTTTTAAAAAAAGAAAGAAAGAAAAGATATACACATTGAAATATTTAGGGGCTAAAAGGACATAAAGTCTGCAATTCATGGGGCGCCTGTGTGGCTCAGTTGGTTAAGCCACTGCTTTCAGCTCAGGTCTAGACTCTCAGGATCAAGTCCCACATCGGGCTCCCAGCATCATGGGGAGTCTGCTACTCCCTCTGACCTTCTCCCCTCTCATGTTCTCTCTCTCTCACTCTCTCTCATTCTCTCTCAAATAAATAAATAAAGATTTTTTAAAAATTCTGCAATTCACTCTCAAATGACTTAGAAAACTAATAATAATAACAAGAATAATAAAATATAGAGAGAATAATAACAATAAAGATTATATATAGTTAGTTGTATTTATTTTAAATATATTTTGTATTTATGTTTAATATAAATATATTTATTTATGTATTTTTACATATAATTATAACTAATTATAATGATATATATTATATAGAGAGAGACCCAGAGAGAGAGAGAGAGAGTGATAAAGCAAGTTTTGCAAAATGTTAACAACTGGTAAATCTGGATGAAGAATACACATGAGAACCTGAGATCTTTATACTGTTTCTAAATAAAACTCACCTGTAAGTTTAACTCATTTCAAAGTAAAAAGTTCAAATTAAATATAATAATAAATAAACATTAAAAGCATATTCCAATTGTGACAATTCTGGGACTCCAACTATATACCCTGCCTGGAAGCAGGCAATTGTTAATTCAACTCAATTAAACTGTGTAAGCCTTTTGGTTAAATTTGTTCATAAATATCTCACCCCAAGTTAATGTTAATTCCTTATCAATGTCCTCCTTGTTTTCTCACCAACAAATATTATGCAAAGGGATGTTGCTAGAAGGAAACACTGCATTGAGCTGAACCGGTGACCTTCTGAGAGATTTGTGCTTCCACAAAGCAACCCAGAGGGACTGAAACAGGCAAAGGGGATTAAAAATGCACCCATTAGCCTAGCTGTTTACACCCCAATTTCAGTGCAGCTCTTAAGTGGAACTGACCTAGAGACAAAATGCGTTCATGGAGACATAACTGGCAACTCCCTCAGAAATTAACTTATGCCAAACTTCCCATTAAGAAACTGAGGTGACTCAATTCTCTTTTTTCTACTACTGTTTTACTATTGTGGAAATATGACAATGTTAGCTCTAGAATATTAAATTCTGCTTATTTAGATAAGAGGAAAGGTAATGCCATTTTTAAACAAGTCTACTTTTAATAGTGTATTTTAAAATAGTTTTCCCCTCAAAAAGGAAAATATGATGTATACATTTATACAATTTTGAAGAGAATTTTCTATTACAAAACCTGTAACTCAGCTGTTGTCAATGAATGTGTACAGTTTAGATAGCATATTTTAGGTTGAAAAACAGAGTGCACCAGAAAAATACATTACACCTTAAGACTTTAATTTTCCCTCAACTAATTTATGACAGATACAGCTAGCCAATAAAAAGACAAAGAATAAAGATAAAGAAAAGAACACTAGGCTTTCTCACTGCCTAGTGCCCACACCCATGATCCTCCAAGGGACAAGTTATAATTGCCCCCTAGGATGGAGAAAGAAGACATACAAAATCCAGCTCTGATTATGTAATCAGATTGCTAATCACCAAGATAATGATAATCACAGTACAAAACTACAAAATCCAGGGACCATAAACAAATGAATCAGCAGCAATTATTTAAACACCTAAAAAGCAGCTGGATGGGGGAAATTCTTTTTTTTTTAATTTTTTTATAATTTTTTAATTTTTTTATTAACATACAATGTATTATTAGCCCCAGAGGTACAGGTCTGTGAATCGCCAGGTTTACACACTTCACAGCACTCACCATATCACATACCTTCCCCAAAGTCCATAACCCCACCACCCTCTCCCTACCCCCTTGCCCCCGGCAATCCTCAGTTTGTTTTGTGAGATTGAGTCTCTTATGGTTTGTCTCCCTCCAGATCCCATCTTGTTTCATTTATTCTTTTCCTACCTCCCATATCCCCAAGGTTGCCTCTCAACTTCCTCATATCAGGGAGATCATATGATAATTGTCTTTCTCTGATTGACTTATTTTGCTCAGCATAATACCCTCTAGTTCCATCCACGTTGTCACAAATGGCAAATTTCATTTCTTTTGATGACTGCATAGTATTCCATTGTATATATATACCACATCTTCTTTATCCATTCATCTGTTGATGGACATCTAGGTTCTTTCCACAGTTTGGCTGTTGTGGACATTGCTGCTATAAACATTCGGGTGCACATGCGATGGGGGAAATTCTTTAGGGTCCCTTGAGTGTAAAGGGTATTGGGCTCTCTTTAAAGCATTTTTTCGAATACTTCATTTTTTTCTAAACTTCTTTTATTTAAGTGATCTCTACACCAAACATGGAGCTCAGACTCGTGACTCCAAGATAAAGTTGCACACTCTTGCAACTGACCCAGCCAAGTGCCCCTCAAATACTTTAAAAACAAAGGAGGGGCACCCCCATGGTGCAGTCAGTTAAGCATCCAACTCTTGATTTTGGCTCAGGTTGTGATCTCAGAGTCTTGAGATTGAGCCTCGTGTTGGGCTCTGTGCTCATTGGGGAGTCTGCCTGAGATTCTCTCCCTTTGCCTCTGCCCCTCCCCTACTCATGCTCGCTCTTACTCTCCCTCTCTCAAATAAATAAATATCTTTTAAAAATTGAAAAAAAAGAAGGAAAGGAAATCGGTGCAAAGTCTTTACAGCCTTAGAAATCATTTTTATTTATTTATTTACTTACTTATTTACTTATTTTTAAAGATTTTATGTATTTACTTAGAAAGAAATCATTTTAAAGATCCAGTATCAATGCTGTGTCTTGGTATCTATTTTTTATTCAGCAGCATGTTATTTTGTAAAATTTTAAAACTTTGGAAAAGTTTCAAGAATTATAAAATGAACCCCTATATACCATCTTCACCAAGATTCACCAGATGTAGCACATTTATTTTCTCCCTTTCCCTCCTCCTACTATATATATATTTTTTTAATTTCCTTTTTTACCCCATTTCTCTTTTTCTTTCCTTCTTCCTTTTCCTGAACAATGTGAGTTTGTTGCAGACATGACACTTCAATTCTAATATTTCAAAGTGTATCTTTTAAGAATAAGGACATTCTCCTACATAGCCACATTATGATTTTCACATTGCAAAATTTAACATTGGCACAGTACTGTTGTCTAATATATAATCTATATTTAAATTTCCCTGACTTTCCTCAAAATGTCCTTTATAGTTGATTTTTAAAAATTCAGTTTCTGGGGCACCTGGGTGGTGCAGTCAGTTAAGCATGTGCCTTTGGCTCCAGTCATGATACTGGTACCCTAGGATTGAGTCCCCCTTCGGGATCCCTGCTCAGTGAGAGCCCTGCTTCTCCCTCTCCCTCGGCCCCCTCCCCTTCATGCTCTCTCACATGCTCAATGCTCCCTCTCTCACAAATAAATAAATAAAATCTTTTTAAAAAATCAAATAAAAATTCAGGTTTTACTAAAGGATCACAGGCTACATATCTCTTTAGTCTCCTTTAATCTAGAAGGATTCCTACTTGTTTTTCCTTGTTTGTGTCTTGGTCTTTCGTGACACTGACATCTTTAAAGAATCCAGGCCAGTTGTTTTTGAGTTTTAGCATACATTTTGGGGAGGAGAAAACTAAGCCCCAAAGTAAGTTAGAAATCGAATAGAAAAATAACTTTGTAGTTAGATTCAATGTCCAGCCTTAGTAGTGACTTGAAACAAGGTTCTTAATCTTCTTTGAGCCTTGGTTATCTGATTTGTTAAATGGGAATAATGATCCTCATTTTACAAGGCAGTTGTGAGGATTATAAATTGGATCAATTCACTTGATGATCTATATCGAGAGTCTTAAACAGACTTGTATTCTTGGACCCAGTAATTCTATTTCTAGCAATTTATCCTTAAGAAATTATCAGAGATATTAGAAAAAGATATAAGGAATGATAGTTATTACCATGGGTGTCAGGGGGGTGGGTGGGTATGAACTGAGCTACATACCCCATCTCCTTCCTTATCATCATCAACCTCCTTCTCTTGATCACTCATTGCCAGCATTTATTAAAGGTTACCCTGTGTCCAGCACTATGCTAAGTTATAGATTGCTGTGGCAAATTTGAAAGTCATGCTTAGGGTGCCTGGGTGGCTCAGTTGGTTAAGCGTCTGCCTTCAGCTCAGGTCATGATCCTGGAGTCCCAGCATCAAGTCCCACATTGGGCTTCCTGCTCAGCAGGGAGTCTGCTTCTCCCTCTGACCCTTCCCCATCTCAGGCTCTCTCTTTCTCATTCTCTCTCTCTCAAATAAATAAATAAAAATCTTAAAAAAAATAATGAAAGTCATGCTTAGGAGGAGCACTTGATAACTTGGAAGAGAAGTAAGAATATAGGGTTTAATGAGGAATCTAGACAAGTCTGTGTATATAATGAGATCCCAATTTTGTTTTATGTTTACACAGTTGTGTTAATAGAGGAACCTAGAAAGAAGAGAAACCTAGAAAAAAGTAAAATAACATTTTTACACTGGGAAGTGATATTTGGGGTAAATTTTGTTTATAACAATAAAAACAATGGAATTTGCATATACATTTTATGCCACTGTATGCAGAGCCCTGTGCTTAGCAGGCATCAATTCCACTCATGGTTGATTGGCAAAAATTAGTCATATGACCATTCATAGGTGAAAAGAGGACTCGGAAATTTAATCACTGATGGATCAGCCACATCCCAGCTGTAACTCCCTATAAATAGGAAGAGATTTTAAATGTATAGTTAGCTATCTCTGTCATCGTAAAATTTGTTTTTGTCTGATAGTAATGTAACCATACAACATTTATTTTGGTTAGATTTTCCTACCTGTACACCCTTCCTAACCTATTGTCTTCAATCTTTCTGAAGCATTATGTATTGTTGGTAAATTGCACAAACCTGGATTTTATTTCTTTATTCTGACAACAACTGACATTTAATTGATAAATGTAGTCCATTTATATTTACTGTGATTGCTGATGCATCTGCAATAACTGCTGCCATCTGTTTCCCCCACCTTTTCTATTGTTTCCTCTTTTCCTGCCTTATTTAGGATTAGGTTTTTAAGATTTATTTTTGGGGTGCTTGGGTGGCCCTGACTTGGGGCTTGATCCCAGGACCCTGAGGTCATGACCTGAACCAAAATCAAGAGTCTAATGCTTAACTTACTGAGCCACCCAGGTACCCCTATCACCCATTTTTATATTTTGGGCTTTTATTATAGGATCTTTCTTTCTGAAGAATGTATGGTAGCAAACTCTCAGTTCTTCTTTATCTGGAAATATCTTTACTTTCCCCTTGCTCTTAAGAGATACTTCTCTAAAAACATTGTCTTAGGAAGAAGAAGAAGAAGAAGAAAAAGAAGAAGGAGGAGGAGGAGGAGGAGGAGGAGGAGGAGGAGGAGGAGGAGGAGGAGAAGGAGAAGAAATAAATAAAATGGAAAAGAAGAAAAATTATACTTCAAGAATATAAATTTTGAAGTCAAATTCCCTCCATCTACTCTCCATCACATGACTTCAGACCAAGATATAACCACAGTTAAGAGATTCTCGTGTATTTTTCTATATTATTTTATTTATTTATTTATTAAAAGATTTATTTATTTATTTGAGAGAGAGAAAGAGCATGAGCAGGAGAGGAAGAGGGAGAGGCCAGAGGGAGAGGAAGAGAGAATCCCAAGGAGACTCTGCACTGAGCGTGGAGGCTGACATAAGGCTTGATCCCATGACCCTGAGATCATGACCTGAACCAAAACCAAGAGTCAGATGCTTAACCAACTGTGCCACCGATGCCCCCCTATTCTTCTATATGATTGTAATTCACATGCATGCATGTGTTTATTTACAAAAATGGGATTATAATATGCATATGGTTGGGCTACTTGCTTTTTATAATTTAATAATAGGTACTAGATATTTCTATATCATTATAATAACTATATAGTATTCTATTTTATAAATATATTATAATTTATCCATTCCCATATTTATGGCTAGTTTTTGCTTCTACAAATAAAACTGCAATAAACTTATTTTAAAAGATTTCATTTATTTATTTGTCAGAGAGAGACAGAGAGCACAAGTAGTGGGAGCAGCAGGCAGAGCAGGCAGAGGGAGAAGCAGTCTCCCTTTGAGCAAGGATCCCGATGTGGCACTTGATCCCAGGACTCCGGGATCATGACCTGAGCCAAAGGCAGACACTTAACTGACTGAGCCAGCCAGGCATCCCCAATAAACACTTCTTATACACATACCTTTGTCTACAAAACAGACTTATTACATGGGCTGAACTTAATGGATGCAAACAAAGATTAGAAAAAAAAAGATAATCCATCGGAGCATACAATTCTAGGTTAACAATTATTTTGTTTTCACACTTTAAAGGAATAGTCCACTGTCTTCTGGTTTTATTTTTTCTCTTGATAAATCTGCTGTCAATTAAATTGCTTTCCATTTTTTTATAACCTTTTTTCTTTTTAAATGCTTTTAAGATTTTTCTCTTTGTCTTTGGTGTTCTTCAGTTTTGCTATGATAAGTCTAAGAATATATGTTTTTATTAGTGTTCTCAGAGCTCATTGTAGTTCTTCAACCTGAAGATTCGTGAGTTTCAACAATTCTAGAAAATTCTTCACCATTATATATTTGAAAATTAATTTTCCCTTATTCTTTCTGTTCTCTCCTTCAGAATATTCACTTAAATGTAGATTGAATTATCTCATTATATCCTCCATTTTTCTTGTCTTCTCATATCTTGTCTGTATGTTTCTGAGCACTGATTTCTATGAACATTTTTTAGGTTTTTCTTCCAGTTCACTTGTTATGTCTTCAAATCTGTCCAGTCTATTTAACCCATTTATGGAGTATGTAATGTCAATAACTACATTTTTCATTTCTAGAAATATTTAGACTTTTTTTTTCAAGTCTGTTTGATTATTTTTTATGTACTCTTGTTCCTTCCCCTTTGTAATTCCATTTCATATTTCTTTCAATAGTTTAACTAGTAACTCTAACTGCCTTTTGAGAGGGGATTAAATGACAATGGACTAAGGTTGGAAAGAAGACTTTTGAATGCAGCTCTTTTGATGCCATTCAGACCCAGCGAATCAATTGATTAAATTACACTTGAGGCAACTTTTTAAATATACTAACTCTATAGTTGGAATTTGACAATTCTAACATGTGAAATTCAGGAAGTTTCCATTATGTTGTTTTTTTGTTTCTGCTGACTGTATACTGGCTTGTTTCTTCAAGTGTTTTCTAATTTTATATTGGCTTCTACATGAAGGAACTTTGTGGATAACCTGAGGAATCTGGTTTGAGGGCCAGATTCCTCCAGAGACAACTTCCATTGTCTTCTGTCAATCACCACGTGGTGTTATGAAGCCAGGCTACTCGAAATTAAACCCCTTAGACTTTTTATGTGATATAAATTTGAATTCTAAGCACATAGGCAGACAGGCTTATAGTTACGAATTTTCAGGTAAAACATTTTTTTCCCACCTGCAAGGGAAATTGATACAGATTAGACTCATTTTCTCCCCTTGCTGAAAGTGGATTGCTTTTCTGGCCTGTCTCTTCACTGTGCTATAGTTCTGAGAGGGTCCTGACTTCATGTGAAGTTGTGGTTCTAACACCCTCATTGTGTGGGCCCAGAGCTGGTGTCTTTTGTCCCTGTGCAGGCAAAGTTCTATGTTCCTAATAATGGCAACTATGAGTGGCTTTGGGCTTCCCTATCACTTTGGTTTCTGTTTTCTGTTCCTTTTTTTTTTTTTTTTGAGATTTTATTTGTTTATCGGAGGCAGCAAGAGAGAGAGCACGAGCAGGGTGAATGGGAGAGGGAGAAGCAGGCTCGCCACTGAGCATGGAGCCCAGTGTGGGACTCGATTCCAGGACCCCGGGATCATGACCTGAGCCAAAGGCAGGCGCTTAACTGACTGAGTCACCCAGGCGTCCCTTCTGTTCCTTTTTGACACCTGGTGATTTCCTTTACTGTCTGGGAAGCTTGTATTTTATCCAGGATTTCTAGATGTCTTATTATGGAAAGGTTTATTGGACTATCCAGTTTTTTATGTAATATGAAGTAAAAAAAATAAAACAAAACAAAAAACCCGAGGATCCTTTAATCTTTACCACAAGCCCACAGATTAAGTACTTGTTATTCCCACTTCATTATATGGAAATTGAGGCTCAAGTGAGATAAGGATCACATAGTTCTATCAAGTAGCAGAGTTTGGATTTGAATCTGGTACTGTCCTTATTGTTTAAACACTAAGCTATATTGCCTCTTACTATACTCTTAACATCTTCCTTTTGGAAGATGTTAATTGTATCTATCATCAGAAAAAAATGAAACAGTTTTTAAAGGTACTGTAAGTTTAAGAAGTATCCCTTGCTTATAAAATGTATTCATTTATTAAACCAGATAAGCTCTGCTATCAATACCCTGTAGCTCAGCCAAGGTCATTCATTGTATCTGCCAAGTACCATATGGGGTAACTGTACCTTTTCTTGTGCATAAATGATAAATAATACCTGAGCCAAGGTATTATCATACCTTTTCTTCCCTTGACTTTGTTGTGCTTACCTTTTCCCTATAAGCCCATCATTTTCTACATCACTCTCTCCCCAGTCTGCTACTAGCTCTAAAGAGTAGTAATAAATAAGATTGGGTCCCTGCTACACTTTTGGCAAGCAGGAAATTCTTGGACACAGTAGATATAGACCTTATCGGTCTAGGTTGTTGATTAGAAAAGCATGTTGGAGGACGTGTAAGCCTTAATGAAGTCTGAGTAGATTACATCTATTGCTTCCCCAGGATCAGCATGACATGGCACTCAGCAGAAAACAAAATCAGTCTGGCACATTGGCTCACCATGGACTCATACTGCTAGTCACACACTGAGTTTTGCTTTCTTAAGTGCCAGAAAACTGATTGGTTTGTAATTTTTTTCCTATATTTTCCCAAGTATGTTGGTGTCTATAATTACTTGGATTATCCTTTTTTTTTCCTTTTTAAAACATGCACATACACACGCACACACACGTACACACACAGTTTGTCCTTCCTCAGGCTTTAGGGACACTCGGGCCCTGATTTAGTTGCCAAGGATGCAGTGGCAACCCTTTAGAGAAGTCTGCGATCTCACAGAATAAATGATCTAATGTGGAAGTTAAATAAACCATTTCAGATAGGCATAAATGCTATGAAGTATTTAAAGCAGGTGATAAATACAGAACAATTGAATTGGGGGTGGGGTGCAAATTTAGAGTTCTTCAGGGTTGTTGGCCAAGAAAGAATTCAGAATCTGGGCCACTACTCTTTCTAATTCCCTTTCTAACTTTCTGCAATGATTTTCCTTCATCTTTCCAACCTCCAAATATTAGAATGCCCCAGAGATCATCCTTGGACTTCTTTTTCATCTTCATTCAATGCCTGGATCCCACACAGTTCCCCGATTTTACATATTTTCTGTACTTACTCCTTAAATGAACAGAGTATGTATGGAACACTAATATTTGTCTAAGAAATGCTTAGAGTAGAATCCAAAATATATGTGTGTTGTCAAGAATTGTAAAGGGTCAGAGATTTCATCCTACTTGCAGTCTAACAAGTTAGCCTGCCATAGTTTCATGGATTCTAGTAGAAGGAAGATACATGATTCTTGGGTCTTATAATTCCATCTCATATTTCTCTTGGCAATTTAACTAACTTGTAATTCTAATTGTCTTCAGAGAGGGAGTTGAATGACTATGGACAAGGTCAGAAAGAAAACTACTGAATGCATTTCCTGTGATGCCATTTCAGACCTTTTGAATAAGTCGATAAAATCAAGCTTAAAACAATTTTTGAAATGTATTTTTGCTGTTTGAATCTGACACATCTAGTATCTGAAATTCAGGAGGGTCAAATGTCTCCAGATTCAATTCTCTGCTCATTACCGTTTCTGCTCTCACCCTGGACCATGCCCATCTTTGTTTCCTTTGGCAACAGCCTCTTATTTCCATCCTTTCATCCCTACCAGTGATTGTCCCCACTGCATCCAGAGTAATCCTTTTAAAGTGTGCATGATCACGACCCCATAAAATTAAGGCACTTCTTTGCTCAAAACTCTCTGATCACAAAGAAAAGAGACAAAGGAACTTATTACTCACAGAAGTAGCATGAATCAGACTGTTGGCATTTGAGCCAGGTCCCCAAGCTCTAATTACTAAAGGGTGGCATGAAGAGGGTCATATGTAATGCCTTCTCAAGCAGTGCATTTCACTACAGGAAAGGATCCTTAAACTTAAGGAACCCGAATATTTTATAACCGGCAATAATTCTGCCCTATACTCCCAAAGAAGATACTATCTCTATCTTTCAAGGGTGTTAGCTCTACAAACATCCTTGAAAATACAGTCCAGAATAAAAGCAATCAGTGACTCTCTTCACAAAATGTGCAGAAACATGAGAGAACCAAGGAGAATTATCTCCCAACATGTATTTGTTTATATTTTTTTATCAGAAGGATAAACAAAAGCATTTTTTTAGAAAATTATTGATAAATAAAAGCAACAGGGTTGGGAAGGACAAGGGTGGAAGCTAGATGTCTCAATATATCTTGTTATGTACATTTGATTTTGAAACTATTTTACATAATTAGAAAACAAAATGAAATTTTCTAAAAGCAATCTCAAAAACTAAAAACTACACAAAACAAATGAACCAAATTATCTAT
This sequence comes from Lontra canadensis, assembly GCF_010015895.1. Taxonomy (NCBI): domain Eukaryota; kingdom Metazoa; phylum Chordata; class Mammalia; order Carnivora; family Mustelidae; genus Lontra; species Lontra canadensis. The sequence goes on from NW_022631125.1 coordinate 3,714,789, forward strand.
CAAATTGACAGAAAAACCACACAGAGAATAATTATTTCAAAATACTTTTAAATACAGTAATTTGTCTGTATGTCCCTAATGGGATATACTCTAAAGGCAAAAAGAAATCCAAAAACATTCTTAACTCCTTTCAACCATCATGTTAATAATAATGTTGGTGTTGGTATTTTGAGACTGTTTCATGTAATATGTTGATGAAATTGGGAACAAAAATTTTGGGTATAAGAGTATAAATAGAGGTACAGATTGAATATGAAAAAGGTTAAGTAAAACCCTGCAATTCCAAATTTATTTTATTTTTTTAAAGATTTTATTTATTTGACAGACAGAGATCACAAGTAGGCAGAGAGAGAGAGAGAGGAGGAAGCAGGCTCTCTGCTGAGCAGAGAGCCCGATGTGGGGCTCAATCCCAGGACTCTGGGATCATGACCTGAGCCGAAGGCAGAGGCTTTAACCCACTGAGTCACCCAGGCGCCCCGCAATTCCACATTTAAATTAGAAGCATTATATATGGGGTACCTGGGAGACTCTTGATTTCAGCTCATATCATGATCTCAGGGTCCTGGGATCAAGCCCCCTGTTGGGCTCTGAGCTCAGCAGGGAGTCTGCTTGACAATTCACGCTCTCTCTCTCTCTCTCTCCCTCTTCCCCTCCCCCCACTCATGCACTCTCTCTCGCGCTCTAAACTAAATAAATCTTTTTTTTTAAGTGCTATGAATGAATTCATAATGTACTTTATCTTTATAGGAAAAAAAATCAATTTCCAAGCTCAGATATTGAAAAGGCCTGAAGACAGTGACCCAATCCAGTAGCACTGAAAGCCCAGACTGTAGTATCCAAATACTATTTCCCACTAAAATAGACTAGGACTCCTTGAAGAAATGGCTGCTTTAAGTTATGGGATAGGAAAGGTGCACGAGATGCTTGGAATACCTTGCCATATTAGAAAATAAGGAAACTGTCAAAGACTGCTGGGAAAGTATCAGAAGTATTCAGGTGATGCGGCACCTGGGTAGCTCAGTGGTTTAAGCCTCTGCCTTTGGCTCAGTTCATGATCTTGGAGTCCTGGATCAAGCCCCGCATTGGGCTCTCTGCTCAGCGGGGAGTCTGCTTCCCCCTCTCTCTGCCTGCCTCTCTGCCTACTTGTGGTCTCTCTCTGTGTCAAATAAATAAATAAATGTCTTTTAAAAAAAAGAAAGAATTCAGGTGACAACCTACTGGAACTCCCACTTGCCAAATATTTGAGTATCCATAGGAAGTATAATTGCATAGGATGGAAACATGTTGGGTATACTTAAAGTCATGAGTTCATGGTAAGATACATAAAAACAAAAGAAAAAAAAAATAAAAGCCCTCACTGACCACCTGAAGATAACAATAAAGAACTAATTGATCATTTTGAAAACTGGCCTTCAAAGAGAAAGAATCAAGTTTCACCGTCCCAATGCCTTTTATATTCCAAAGACTCCCAAATTTTCACCCCTAAATCCAACCTCTTCCCTGAACTCCAGACTTATATGTCCACCTGCCTATCTAAGATCTCATTTGAATATCTAATAGTTATGGCAAATTCAAATTATGTCCCAAACTACACTCTTGAGTCTCTTTCTTTTTTTTGTTTTTTTTTAGGATTTTTTTTTATTTATTTAAGAGAGAGAGTGAGCACAAGTGGGGGTGGGGCAAAGGGAGAAGGAGGAGGAGACCACCCACTGAGCAGGGAGCCAGACATGGGACTCAATCCCCGGATCTCCCAGGACTGCAGGATCAAGACCTGAGCTGAAGGCAGCCGCTTAACTGACTGAGCCGCCCAGGGGCCCCTTGATTCTCTTTCTGTCCCACATCTGTTCTTCTTAGCATTTCCTTTCTCAGCAGAATGAGCAATAACAACTGTTCACACCAAAAACATTGAAATCTTCCTTGACTCCTCTCTTCCTCTCATACCCCACATCTAATTTATAGAAAAATTCATTGGCCCTTCCCTTGAAATGTATCCAGAATCACTCCTCTCTTCATTACCTTCTGTGCTCCCACCTTGGTCTATGCCCATCCTTGTGTCCTTTGGACTAGTTTTTCAACAGCCTCCTCTTTCTATCCTTGCATTCCTACAGGTAATTGTCTACATTGCAGCCGAAGGGATCCTTTACAAGGCACTTTCTTGCTCCAAACTTTCCAGTCACAGTCCATCTTACTCAGAGTAGTGTGCAAAACCTTTTCCATGTTTGCAGATAAAGCGGTAACACCAGAAGAGTTAAAACATTAAAAAATAAGTAGATAAATAAGGCCCAACTTGATCTGGTCACTTCCAATGACTGATGATTGCTGGAGTATAGAGACCCGGCCATCTCTTCCCCCCTCAGGACACCTCTGAAGGACAATTCTAGCTCTACAGAGCCCCGGAGGGTTGCCTGAGGCCTTTAATGGGTCTCATGGTAACTCATCTTCTTCTCTGCCCATGCCCTGCTAGCTTGCCCAACCTCCCACAGGTGTTGATGCCAAGGGCTCTCCTAATGAACCTTCATTTGAGAAACTGCCTGGCATGGTAGCCACGCCCCCTCCGGCAGCACCTCCATTAAGCGCCATTGTTAACATGTTACTTGCAAAAAGCTCGATGTGGACCCCTACAGATTCCAGGAAGCAGCCAGCCATAGAACACTCTATGCCCTTAACATTGAACAATTCTTCCTCTTTCGAAATGTTTCCAAACAGCTCTAACCAAGGATGCCAAATGGACCTGAAGATCTATTATAAAGTCTCCCACTTCCAAAAAATCCCACCATAATAGAACACTTTCCAGTCACTGACTGTCTCAGTATTTCTTCTTTTGATTCTATAAAGCATTCCAATACCCTGGAACACAGGGTGAAATGGAAATGACGGAAGATGGGTACCTTTGCTGGAAGTTCCTGAATGAAGAGCCTATGTTAATTTTGTCTGGGACTTAACTTTGTCTTTGACATGACTCAGTCAGCTTCCCAGGGAATCCGACCTGGGATAATTTATCCACTTACTTGCTTATTGTCAGTCTCCCCACATCAGTCCCTGAGCAAGTTGATAAAGTCAAACTTTATCGGTCCCTGAGAGTAGGGGCTTTGTGGTGTCTCCTCTGTTCTTCACCAGCTAGAGCCCACCAGCTCCTCCCACCTGAGCTGCTCACTAACCAGTATGCTGGATGAATGACTGAATGAAATGACATTTAAACTGAGACCCAAATAACAAGGAAATAGCCAGGCCAAGATCTTGTTGGAAGAGCATTTTGGATGTTAGGAACAGCAAGTATAATTCCAGAAGAGCTCTTTCTTTCCTGTTTTGGTCCCAGCTCTTTGCAACTGTAACTTAGTATTTGGGACATTTAAAAGATGTTAATTTGTGTGGAGTCCCCCCCCCATCCACCCATTTCTTCCTCTCTCCCATTCTAGGATCACTAGATTTTTATAAATTTAGTCAGTCAATGTCTGTTAGTTTTCTACTGATGAGGTCTTATAAAAGCTGTTGATGCCCTCCCATTATTTATGCTTTTATGCTGGGAGGCCGTGGTAGTTCATGCCAAATTGACTTCAGGAGGTCTACTATCTATCAGAAGTCTGTTTCACAATGACCCCAGGGAAGAGACCATCATCTCTCCAGAGCTGTGCAGCTACGGTGCTATAGTACCAAGAGCAGAGGGAAGACTCAGATCAGAATCATCTGGGGAGTGTGTTCTACATATGTATTCCAGATCTCTCCCTCCCCTCCATTTACACACATTCTATGTACAGCCTGACTACGTACATTTTGTTTTCTGCTTTTGTTTTTTTTTTTAATGCTTTTTATGTCTTCTATTGCGGTAAAATTTGCACATGGTTATATAAAAATGGATAAAGGGAAACCTCACCAGAATGGAGTTTGGAGGCCAGGAGAAGGAGCTCTCATGCCCTACCACCTGTAGTCAATTGCAGACCCTAACATGAAGAGAGTACCTTGCACTCCCAGCAGGAAGAAGCCTATACTTTACTATCTGAGCAGCAGGAAGGAAGAACTTCTCCTTGACCGGCAACAGCCCAGCCAATGAGAGACTGCCACAATTCAGCCAATGAAAAGCCTTCAAATTCCTTTGAAATTCCCAGTTTCCTCCAGGGGACTTTTTGTTTATAATGGCCCCTTCCAACTGCCCCCTCCATAAAAGAAGTTTTCTCTCCTTTGTTCTCCCAACTTCCCAATGGCTTTGCCATAGCTTGCATATACCTAATTGCAATTTTCTGCTATTCCCAAAGAAACCCATTTTTTGCTGGAAAAATAACTAGACAGTTTTATTTTTAAGGTGAGCACTTAAAACATCAGAGGCTCTAGCACGTCTTCTCTCATCCTTCCCCTGGTGCTCTACTGTTATCTATTCCTCATTTGACTCTTCGATTATCTTTGGAAGTTTATCTCTGTTTCTCTAAACTGTTTATGCCTTGATTTCTTTTTTTATCATTTTAAGATATTATCTGTTCACTTGTCAGCATGACAGTTGAGAATTTAGCGTGCTCTCTCTCTCTCTCTCTCTCTCTCTCTCACACACACACACACACACACACACACACCACCATCACCTCTTCCTCTCCTAATATGGTTAGAACGTATCTTTAGTTCCTTTGTTGATTTTTTTTTTTTTTTTTGGTATTTCTTTCCTTCACATGTTGCAAGCTCTTTTCAAATATCTGGTAACTTTGTAATCACCAGACCATTTATTAAATATACTTAGAGAATTACCTGCCAGTTTTTAATGTTTTATTAAATTATTATTATTGCTGTTGTTACTGTTGTTCCTTTTGCTTATATACTAGATAACTGGCTGCTGGACATCCTGCATGCAGGAATGAGAGGAGGATGGGGAAACAAGACATCCTTAGCAGCCATTTGGTAGTTCCCCTGTTTTCACTTCCATTCAGACCCTTGTGTCTTCCCAGCTCTCCAGATACGCTCCATGCTTGGCCATAGCCTGCACTGTACAGAGTTCAGGCCAGCAGGCCCTAAGTCATCAGCCTTCGCTTGGCTTTCCTGTCCCTGAAACTTTCCGGAGTCACCCAGGAGCAGATACTTCCCTGCCCCTACCACACACTATGGGCTGTTCATGGTGTCTTTATTACTGGCTTATATATATATATATATATATATATATATATATATATATATATTTTATTTTTCTATTCTTCTATTAATGGGGGTCTCAGGAGGGATAGGAAATAAGTAGTCTGCTCTCTTGAACTGGAGGCTTACAAACTATTTTAACTTCTGCCTGCACTTTTTGAAAGTGATTACAAGGTGATCTTAATAACCCACTCCCCTGTACTCCCTTGGAGTTTCACTCACTGTTGATTAGAACCCAGTCTGAGCCTCCCACCCCTAGGCTTCCCCAGTTCTGTGAAAGGTACTGCCCCCACTTCCCCAAACTGGCCATAAGGCTGAGTTTCATCCAAATCCTTCTTTATCCTCAATCCCCACATCCGATTCACCAGCAAGTTCTGCCATTTTCAGCATATAAAACCACCTGATGGGCAAAGGGGGAAAATTGTAAGTCAAGCTGACTAAAGCTAGTTTTTTTTTTTTTAATCCTAATTGAAAGAGAAAAAAAAAAAGCCACATTTAAAGAATAGCACACCCAGAGCAGGATTAGTAAATTCCAGGTATCTGAGGATCATTCAAAATTAGGAAATTTACTAAAACAATTCATTATATTAAGAAATCAAATAAGTAGGGTAGCCTGGGTGGCTCAGTCGGTTAAGGGTCCAATTCTCGATTTCAGCTCAGGTCGTGATCTCAGCATTGTGAAACTGAGCCCCACACCAGCCTCCATGCTCAGCAGGGAGTCAACTTGAGATTCTTTCTCTCCCTATTCCTCTGCCGCTCCCCCCACAATAAATAAATAAATAAAGTAAAAAGGTAAAGTGAAAAAGAGGTCAAACAAGTAAAATTACATAATTTTCTTCATAAATGCTAAAGGGCATTTAATAAAATTTAAGATTTAGTCTTACTTTTAAAATCTCTTTAAAATAGGGGCGCCTGGGTGGCTCAGTGGGTTAAAGCCTCTGCCTTCGGCTCAGGTCATGATCTCAGGGTGCTGGGATCGAGCCCCACATCGGGCTCTCTGCTCAGTGGGGAGCCTGCTTCCCTCTCTCTCTGCCTGCCTCTCTGCCTACTTGTGATCTCTCTCTGTCAAATAAATAAATAAAATCTTTAAAAAAATAATAAAAAAATCTCTTTAAAATAGAAAGTAAGGATAAAACAGCATGATAAAAACATATTATGCCTTTATAACACTATACAGTAGTAAACGTTATGTGAATATGTGCAAAAAAACCCTCCATATTATGCCCGATGATGAAAAGCTTCTAAAGATGGATACTTGTGATGGTTGCAGAGAAATATGAATGTTTGTAATGCCTCGGAGCTCTACACTTAAAAATGATGAAAATGAGGGGTGCCTGGGTGGTTCAGTCAGTTGAGCATCCGACTTTTGGTTTTGGCGCAGGTCATGATCTCAGGGTTGTGAGATGGAGCCGCATATTTAGGCTCTGTGCTCAGTGGGGAGTCTGAAATTCTCTCTCTCCCTCTCCCTTTGCCCCTCTTCCCATCCAATAAATAAATAAAAACATTTAAAAAAAAAAGATGAAAAGGGCACATTTTATGTTATGTATATTGTACCATTATATATATATTTCTAATATATATATTTTTATTCAAGTTTTTTATTTTAATTTCAGTATAGATAGCATACAGTGTCATGTTAGTTTCAGGTGTTCAATATAGTATTTCAACCATTCTGTGCATTACTGAGTGCTCATCCCAATCAGTGTACCCGTAATCCTCATCACCTATTTCATCCACCCCCCCACACCTCCACTCTGGTAGCCCTCTGTTTCTTCTCTCTAGTTAAGAGTCTGTTTTTTGTTTTGTCTCTTCTTTTTCCTTTGTTTGTTTTGTTTTTTAAATTCCACATATGAGTGAAATCATATGGTATTTGTCTTTCTCTGACTGGCTTATTTCGGTTAACATAATACCCTCTAGCTCCATCCATGTTGTTGCAAATGGCCAGATTTCACTCTTTTTTATGGCTGAATAATATTCCATTGTGTGTGTGTGTGCGCCCTACAGCTTCTTTATTCATTTGTCAATCAATAGATGCTTGCACTGCTTCCATGATTTGGGATTGTAAATAATGCTGTTGTAAATAAAGAGGTGCATGAATTAGTGTTTTTGTATTACAGCAGTGCAATTACTAGATCATAGGGTAGTTCTATTTTTTTTTAAGATTCATTTATTTTTTTTTAAGATTTCATTTATTTATTTGACAGAGAGAGAGAGATCACAAGCAGACAGAGCAGCAGGCAGAGATAGAGGGGGAAGCAGGCTCCCTGCTGAGCAGACTGCCCAATGTGGGGCTCGATCCCAGGACCCTGAGATCATGACCTGAGCCGAAGGCAGAGGCTTAACCCACTGAACCACCCAGGTGCCCCCCAAGCATTGATTTCTGAGAAAGACACTCCTCATGCTGGCAGTACAACGCCGTGTGCTCCAGGTTGAGTTGTTTTGGAGCATCCTCCATGATTTATTTACTTATTTTAGAGAGAGTGTGTGCACAAGCCAGGTGAGGGACAGAGGGAGAGAATCCTGAGCAGACCCCGCACAAAGCATGGAGCCCAATGCAGGGCTCGGTCCCATGACCCTCAGATCACAACCCTGAGATCAAATCAAGAGTCTGACACTTAACTGACTAAGCCACCCAGGTGCCCCATGGGTAGTTCTATTTTTCACTTTCTGAGGAACCTCCATATTGTTCCCCACAGTGGCTGCGCCAGTTTGCATTTGTATCAACAGGGTAAGAGGCTTCCTTTTTCTCCACATCCTTGCCAGCACTTGTTGGTTCTTGTGCTATTGATTTTAGGTATTCTGGCAGGTGTGCGATCTCATTGTGGTTTTGATTTGCATTTACCTGATGATGAGTGATGTTGAGCATCTTTTCATGTGTCTGTTGGATATCTATATTTCTTTGCTGGAGAAATATCTCTTTATGTCTGCTGCCCATTTTTTAATTGGATTATTTGTTTTTTGGGTGTTGAATTGTATAAGTGAGATATATATATACATATACATATACATATATATATAGATATATATATACATATATGTATATGTATATATATATCTATATATATATGAATTTTTTTTTCCTCTGACAGTTGTTTATTATAAAGGTTAACCCTGGAGATGCCTGGCTGGCTCAGTTGGTTAAGCATCAGCCTCCTGGTGCCCATGCTCGCTACCAGAAATCCTACTGATAACCCCACCATGAGGATCAGGGTTCACACTTCTTTTTTTTATTAGTTTAAAGATTTTATTTATTTATTTGAGAGAGGGAGAGAGCACCGGCAGGGAGGACCAGGAGAAGCAGGCTTCCTGCTGAGCAGGAAGCCCCATGCAGGGCTCAATTCCAGGACCCTGGGATCATGACCTGAGCCAAAGGCAGATGCTTAATCGACTGAGTCACCTAGACACCCCGTGCAGAAGCTTTTTATGTTGATGTAGTCCCAATAGTTTATTTTTGCTTTTGTTTCTCTTCCCTCAGGAGAATTATCTAGTAAGAAGTTGCTCCACCTGATGTTGGACAAATTACTGCCTATGCTCTCTTCTAGGATTTTATATTTTGGGGTCTCACATTTAGGTCTTTAATCTGTATGGAATTTATTTTTGTGTATGGTGTAAGGAAATGGTCCAGCTGCATTCTTTTGCATGTTGCTGTCGGTCTTCCCACCCCATTTGTTGAAGAGACTGTCTTTTCCCCATTGGATGTTCTTTCCTGCTTTGTCAAAGATTAGTTGACCACAGAAACATGGGTTTATTTCTGGGCTTTCTATTTTATTCCATTCATCTGTGTGCCTATTTTTGTGCCAAACCATACTGTTTTGATTACTACAGCTTTGTAATAGAACATGGAATCTGGAATTGTGATGCCTCCAGCTTTGCTTTCCTTTTTCAAATTGTTTTGTCTATTCAGAGTCTTATGCAGTTCCATGTAAATTATAAAATTGCTTGTTGTAGTTCTATAAAAATGTTGTTATTTTGATAGGGACTGCATTAAATCTGTAGCTTTCTTTGGGTAGTATGGACTTTTTTTTTTAAGATTCTATTTGTTTATTTGACAGGCAGAGATCACAAGTAGGCAGAGAGAGGGGGAAGCAGGCTCCCTGCTGAGCAGAGAGCCCAGCGGAGCTGGATCCCAGGACCCTGAGGTCATGACCTGAGCCGAAGGCAGAGGCTTTAACCCACTGAGCCATCCAGGCGCCCCGGGTAGTATGGACATTTTAACAATAGTTGTTCTTCCAATCCATGTGCATGGAATATCTTTCCACTTGTTTGTGTCATCTTCAATATCTCTCATCAATGTTTTATAGTTTTCAGAAACAGGTTTTTGACCACCTTGGTTAAGTTTATCCCTAGGTATTTTATTATCCTTGGTGCAATTGCAAATAGGACCCCTTTCTTAATTTCTTTTTCTGTTCTTTCATTATTAGTATATAACAATGGCATGGATTTCTAAACATTGATTTTGTATCCTGCAACCTTACTAAATTCATTTATCAGTTTTAGTAGGTTTTTGGTGGAGTCTTTAGTATTCTTGGTATGTGTATGATGTCATCTACAAATAGTGAAAGTTTTACTTCTCACGGATGCCTTTTATTCCTTCCTCTTGTCTGATTGCTGTGGCTAGGACTTCCACTATTATGTTAAACAATAGTGGGGAGAGTGGCCATTCCTGTCTTGTTCCTGACCTTAGGGGAAATTTTTCACCATTGAGTCTGTAATATTTTGAATTATGTTCCCTCTAATCCTACTTTGTTGAGGGTTTGGTTTTTGGTGTGTTTTTGGTTTTGTTTTGTTTTGTTTTATCATGAATCCATGTCATACTTTGTCAGTTACTCTTTCTGCATCTCTTGAAATGGAGCATCAGTGTGCACAGCACTTGTATGAGGCATTAACAAAATTTGTGCTGAGCCCAGGGCTAAGGTCCGCAGGCTTGCAGTGGGCAAGTCTTCAGGAGAATGCGTGGGCAGAGTGCGTTGCTAGCAGGTTAGGTAGTTAAAAGTCCGGGCAGCGCTGCCTCCTGTAGGAGGCTCTGTGCTCATGCTGGGGGGCGAGGGAGGAAAATGGCCCCTGCCAGCTCCTGTGTTCCTGGAGAAGTCCCCCAACATGCTCCAAGATCATTATAAACAGATTTTCCTTCCATTTGCCCCCGACGTCATGCTTCTATGTTGCCTCTCCTCCATGGGTTGCTGTCTCTTTAAGGGCAAGGACCCAGCTATCACTCGCCCTCCTGGCTTGCCCGGGGCTGAATCAGCTGACTTTTAAATCTCCAGGGGAGGAGTCCCGCTGGTTGTACTCTCTCAGGGAGTTCAGCCCGTCTAGTTTTCAAAACGAATGTTATGGGGACTCGTCTTCCGGTGTGGGCTCCCTGGTGTGAGGAACCATTTCTTTCCCCTAACCATGCCTGCAGCTTCCTCCCTCCTGGAGCAGCTCCAGCCACAATTCCTGCCCTTCCTAACCTACCAGATGTAGCTTTTTTTAGTTGTGGAGTTTGTTCTGCCAGACTTCTGATCACACTCCAGTTTATTTACAAGGTGGAAGGATATTTAGTTGTACACGTGAGTTGGGGTCCTCCTACTCTGCCATCTTCCCAACCTCCTCCTATCAATACACATATTATATATATATATATGTTCTAAAGTCAGCATATGCTTAATGGGAACACAGTGAAAGCATTCTCATTTGAGACTGAAATAAGATAACAAAGTTCATTATCATTCCTTTTATTTAACCTTAATCTGGAGATACTGGCTAATGTAATTAGGCAAAAGAAATAAGCTAAAGGTATAAAGTTGGAAATGATAAGGTAAAATTATCATTATTTACATTTGATACAGTTGTAGACCTAAAAAAATCTAAAAGAATCAACTGAGGGGCGCCTGGGTGGCTCAGTGGGTTAAAGCCTCTGCCTTCAGCTCGGGTCATGATCCCAGAGTCGTGGGATGGAGCCCCGCATGGGGCTCTCCGCTCGGCAGGGAGCCTGCTTCCTCCTCTCTCCCTCTCTGCCTGCCTCTCTGCCTACTTGTGGTCTCTGCCTGTCAGATAAATAAAATCTTTAAAAAAAAAAAAAAAAAAGAATCAACTGAAAAGTCACTATAAAAAATAAGATAATTCAATAAAATTTATAGATAAAAAATTAAATAGAAATATATATATATACAAAATTAATATATAGGCTTCATATACACAAACAGAAGAGGTATTGAAAGAAAAGACCCTGGTTTACAAAAGCCACTGAAAAGATAAAATATCTGGGAATATACTAAATGTATTTGCCTGATCTATACGAAGAATGCTTAAATGCTCCCAAGGGACACAAGAAAAACTTTTTTAAAATGGAAAGGAATGGCATATTTTTGGATAAGAAGCATCAGTGCTGTAGAAATGGTTCCTTTTCCCTCACTGAATCTATCATTTTAATGTGAGCCCAATTAAAAAATAACAACAGTATTTCTCCTGGAAATAGACAAACCATTTCTAGAGTCCGCGTGGGCAAAAAAACAAAACAAAACAAAAAAAAAAAACAGTAATCAAGAGTAGACAATCGCCGTTTTCCCAAGAAGGCAGATAAGAAGGAACTGAAGTTACAAAATATTAAATTTTATCACAAAGCTCTGACAATTAAGACCATGTGATAATGATGTATGAGTCGGGGGATGATTTCAACAGAAGGTCCAGAAATAAGACAATTACCCACAGAAATGTAATATATGATAGAAGTGGCATGTTGGAGCAGTGTGGAAATGCTGAATTATTCAACAAATGATATTGCAACTACTGGTGAGCATGGGGTGGTTCTGTACCTCTCACCTCTTACAAATACATTCAAGATTTAAATACAAAATACCATGGAACCATAAACATACTAGAAGGCACCCAACAGCGTAGGCTGACCTAAAACTTAGAGCCATAAAAGAAATTATTGGTGTCAATAGCAAAAAATTAAATATGTCCAGGAGAAGTGATTGTGATTCAAATGCCATGTATAAAATCAAAAAGAAAATACCATCTGCCTAAAAGAAAACTTGGTGGAGGGTATCAGCAGGCCTTTCACAGAGCTTGAAATACAAATGCCTCATAACTGTGGCGAAAGATGCTCAAACTTGCTCATAATAAGACAAATAAATAATTAAACCCTCCCACCCCAAAGAAACTCTTCACTTAGCAGATTCCCAAGCTCCAAAACTTTGATCATCCCATAAGGGGCAAAGATGTGGGGGAAAACCTCTCTCAAACTTTGCTAGTTGGGGCTACAAATTGGCAGGATGTCTCACAGATGCAAATGACAGTGCCGGTCAAAATTACAAATGCACCCAGAAATTTCCCTTCCAGGAATTTATCCTCCAGGTACACTCACAGATGGTTGGCAGATGCAGTCTGCAACAGCAGAAGTTTGGAAACAACCTCAAGTTCCATCAGGAGGGGAGAGGTTAAGTCGATGGTGGTGCAGGCAGGCAGCCCATGGAATCGGAGACAGCCATCAAAATGAATGAGGTATCTGTTTAAACGCTAACCGGGAGTGATTTCCAAGATAGACTGTAAAGGAAAAAAGCAAGGTCCAGAACATTATATACGATGCGTTATCCTTTGTGGAGATGTACTTGCTCGCATATGAAAAAATTCTGTAGAAGAATACATAAGAAGCTGGTACCATATGCTGCTTCTGGGGAGGGGAACCCGGTGGCTGGGTAGAAGGGAAACTTCTACTCTATTGCTGTTTGTACCTTTTGAATTTTAAAGCCTGTCAATGTACGACCTAGCCAAAAACACAGTTTAGAGACATATTTTGATAAAATAAAGTATATCTCCAATCTGCCTCTTCCTCGGCATCTCCACTGCCACTTCTGTTTTCTTAATGACTTAGTAACTCAGATGGTTCCTCTTAAGAGGATCTGCCCCACGACTATTTTAAGTAGTTTTCTATCTCCCCACCATGTTCTTTCCCACTGCTACACTCTGGGATAAGAGTTCACAAAGCAATGAACACTTTGACATTATGTTCTGCTTGGTCTGTTCATTTTGTTCTATTCATTTATTCATTTATTACTTGTCACCCAATTCCCTACCCCACCAAGGGAGGATATTTTTTTTAAAGATTTTATTTATTTATTTATGTATTACAGAGACAGAGAGAGCAGGGGGAGGGGCAGAGAAAGGGAGCGAGAGAATCTCATGCAGACTCCATGCTGGGCTCCATCTCACAACCCTGAGATCATGACCTGAGCTGAATGAAATCAGGAGTTGGCCACTTAACAGACTGTCCCACCCAGGAGCCCCCTCCCCCGCCGCCCATGGAAGGAAATTCTTAATAGTTGATTCATCTCTGTAAACCTAGCCCTTAGGCCCGCATCTGACATATCCAATGTTTGTCAAATGATTGACAGTTTACAAAGAATGAGACTGTGTGGTATGGATATTCTTCTCAGCAAGGTGGATCAGGGCAGACATTATTGTCCACATTTTCTAGATGAGGAAATTAAGGCTCAGAAAAGATTTGAAATTTTTTTTTAATTTTATTTATTCATCTGATAGAGAGCACAAGCAGGGGGAGTGGCAAGGAGAAGGAGAAGCAGACTCCCCGCTGAGCAAGGAGCCCAATGCAAGACTCTATCCCAGGACCCTGGGATCATGACCTGAGCCAAAGGTAGATGCTTAACCGACTGAGCCACCCACACCCTCCACGGGTCAGAAAGGATTTGTCTGAAGCCACAGAGCTGGTAAAGTGGCAACGCTGAGACTACTGTTTCCAAAGCAGGGCTCTTTATACCAGTGGATCTATCCTGGCTGGAAGCTTAGGACCACTCAGCTAGAGCTCCTCTCCCACCCCAAGGTACTCTGGGTAAATTCCCAAGCTACTATCCAATGTAGGGGTTCTTTTTTTTTTTTTAATTTCTCAGCGTAAAAGTATTCATTGTTTTTGCACCACACCCAGTGCTCCATGCAATCCATGCCCTCTCTAATACCCACCACCTGGTTCCCCCAACCTCTCACCCCCCGCCCCTTCAAAACCCTCAGATTGTTTTTCAGAGTCCATAGTCTCTCATGGTTCACCTCCCCTTCCAATTTCCCTCAACTCCCTTCTCCTCTCCATCTCCCCTTGTCCTCCATGCTATTCGTTATGCTCCACAAATAAGTGAAACCATATGATAATTGACTCTCTCTGCTTGACTTATTCCACTCAGCATAATCTCTTCCAGTCCCGTCCATGTTGCTACAAAAGTTGGGTATTCATCCTTTCTGATGGAGGCATAATACTCCATAGTGTATATGGACCACATCTTCCTTATCCATTCGTCTGTTGAAGGGCATCTTGGTTCTTTCCGCAGTTTGGTGACCGTGGCCATTGCTGCTATAAACATTGGGGTACAGATGGCCCTTCTTTTCACTACATCTGTATCTTTGGGGTAAATACCCAGTAGTGCAATTGCAGGGTCATAGAGAAGCTCTATTTTTAATTTCTTGAGGAATCTCCACACTGTTTTCCAAAGTGGCTACACCAACTTGCATTCCCACCAACAGTGTAAGAGGGTTCCCCTTTCTCCACATCCTCTCCAACACATGTTGTTTCCTGTCTTGCTAATTTTGGCCATTCTAACTGGTGTAAGGTGGTATCTCAAGGTGGTTTTAATTTGAATCTCCCTGATGGCTAGTGATGATGAACATTTTTTCATGTGTCTGATAGCCCCACTCTAGGGGTTCTTAACAGGGACCCCTATGTTGGTTTTAGTAAGCCTGTTAACCTTTTTAGAATGCATGGAGAATTTTTCGTGTGGGTTCGTTTTTTACGGGGAGAAGCTTCTTGAAGGATCTGTGACACGCCTCCACCAAATGAGTTCCTATGTCAAAGATTCATCTGTTATGGCTTCAGAAGGTGTTCGTTCCTTTTGGGTGAATACCTAGGGTTATCAAGGAATCTGAAATGCCAGCTTTGGAGTCACTAGTAAAAACCATCACTGAAATGCATTCATGCTGCTAGAAAAAGAGAACGGACAGAATCTGAACACCTTCCCTCCACTACCACCTCCACACACCTCTGTTCTTACTCCCTGATGTCCCCCCAAAATACTAGCAAACATGTCCCTTTCTTTAGTAACTTCTGAAGCCACAAAGCATTAAAACACACACACACACGCACACACACACACACACACATGCACACACACACAGGTAAAACATTTTACACCTTTGTCCCACATAATAATGTGGTCTACCAGAAAGGTCATCACAGGTCCTGCACATCAGTTCAAAATCCCCTTATGAGACTTGAGTCCTGTAATTTATTTATCCAGGACAACTTCTTTATCCACTTCTGGGCTTTTGTGAGGAACAAATTAGCAATTGCTCAATAGATTGTGAAGTAGGTGGAGGTACCCTCTACCCTTGAAAGAAATATCTATCAGACAATCATGGATCTTCTGTAGTATCCTCCTCACCAAGACTCCCCCTCCACCTCAGGCAGAGACCCAAAACTGATTTCATTCCTCTTTCTGCATTACCAACAACCTCTTTTTGACAAAAGCACCCCTAAGTGCTGCTTTGGGGGGAAAAGAAAAAGGCAGTCTGGGGATAGAAATGACCTAGCTGGAGTGCCTATTTTCTATAAAGCTTTGGGCAAGTCATATGTTCTGACCAAAACCCAGTTTTCTCATCCATAAAATAGGAGTAATATCCCAATTTCAGATTATTGCCAGGCCCTTAAGCATTCAGTAATGGTGGTTATTATTGTAATTGGGTGCTGTTTCCAGCCCAGGCCCTCTGCCAGAGTCTCTTCTGTGGAGCAGCCTGAAACCATGTCTACACAAAGAGAAAATAAACAGACCCAGGAACATGTAAATGGGATCATACAGTATGCAATCATTTGCGTAAGGCTTCTTTCAGCCAGCAAAATGTTTTGAAATTCATCTAGGTCTCAAGTACATCAGTAGTGGATATTTTCCATTGTATGAACACACCACAATTTATTTGGCCATTCTGTTGCTGGACATTGAGGCTGTTTCCAGTTTTTGCCTATTATGAATACAAGTGCTAAGAATATTTCGGTACAAGTCTTAGTATGAACGTGCGCTTTGATTTTTCTTGGGTAAATACCTAGGAATGCAATTGCTAGGTCATGAGAAAGGGGCATCTTTAACTTTAAAGAACTGCCACGTCTTCTTCTAAAGTGGGTGCGCCATTTACCACTTGCATCAACAACACATGAGAGTTCCAGTTTCTCCACAAGCTTCCCAGCTGGAAGCAAGGTTTGCTCTAATCTGACAATCATCTAGAAGGAAGGATTTGCTGATGCAAGATCTCCTCTCCTTCTTGATGTCAACTTCCTCGCTGGATTTTTAAGACCTTACATGGCTCTCTAGAAACTTTTATTTGAATTCTTATATAGATTTTGAAGACAAGTAAACTAACCCAAGAGGAACTGACCTGAACGAATTCAGATTTGTTAAACAGAAGGTACATGAAAAACATAGATTAATCAGCCTCGCAGACATCATGAGAATCACTAAGACTCAAGTTACTTGATCAATCTATTTTAAATCTAATTCCCTGAGTAAATACTCAAGTGCTATTGGTTCACATAACCCAAGGGTGACCAGAGCATACCACACTTCATCTGTTAACTAAATCTATTTGGAGAAACCCATTTTAGGCTTAGTAAATCTAATGCAAAGGAAGAATAGAAATTTCCATTACCAACAAGGTTAACTTTAGAAAGACACTTCAATCCTCCCAGAATTTTATAGAAGGAAGGGGCCCTCATATTCACCTAGCCTGGAAGATCTCAAACCGTGATGTACTAAGAAGCAGGTTCAGTGGGCAGATTGGTAGGACCCATAGACTAGTTTTGTAAGTTGAGACACGGGAATTTTCAGGTTTTTTTAAAAAACATTTTTAAAGAGATTTTATTTATTTGACAGAGAGAGACACAGCAAGAGAGGGAATACAGCAGAGGGAGTGGGAGAGGGAGAGGCAGGCTTCCCACTGAGCAGGGAGCCTGATGTGGGACTTGATCCCAGGACCCTGGGATCATGACCCAAGCCGAAGGTGGACGCCCAACGACTGAGCCACCCAGGCGCCCCAGGAATTTTCAGTTTTATCAAGCTCCCACCTGATGCCTGTGCCAGCTGTCTGAAGATCTCAAACCACAATTTGCAGAAAACTAATTTAATCTAACCATTCTTCCCCTGTGAAGAACCAGTTTATGACAGAACAGTCAAAAGCCATCAACACAAAAATAAAAAAAAGAAAACTGATTTCCTTTACTTTTCTTATTCTTGGAATTTCCTAGGTCCAGCTTCTGGGGAGGAGAAAACATTGTAGTACATTTAAAAATCTATTTGCCAAACTCCTCCCCTGGTATATGCTCTCATTCCCAAATTGTTGAAGTTTGCTTTTTTCTGAGAATCAGGCAAGGGTTAATTTCTTTTTTGTTTTTTAAAGATTTTATTTATTTATTTATTTAAGAGAGAGAGAGAGAGAATGACAGAGAACAAGCATGAGAGGGGGAAGGTCAGAGGGAGAAGCAGACCCCCAGCTGAGCAGGGAGCCCAATGCGGGACTCCATCCCAGGACTCCAGGATCATGACCTGAGCTGAAGGCACTTAACCAACTGAGCCACCTGGGCACCCAAGGGTTAATTTCTAAGAGGCACGGTGTAGGTGGCAAAGATGGAGTCTGGCACACAGGGTATAGTGAGAGAGCAGAGGCTGGGGCACACACAGAAGCCTTCCAGAATCCAGTCCTGCCTCAAGACCCCTGCCATGCACCCACAAAGACTCTGTCGCACTGCTCACCTCAGCAATGAATTATATTTTAAATTCCCCTCTAGAATTTCTCCTCTAGGAAATATAATGATTTCAAACATAATAAAAGGCAAAGGTGAATCTCAGATCTAGGGTGATGAATTTTTCCTAACACGTACTCTAATTCACTGAAAGCTTCCCTGAACAACTAGGTGTCAGCTAAGCAATGTGGCAGAGGATGGCTGTGCGTGTGTGCTTCTTGTCTGCCCAAGGCATGTTTAACTTAATGCTTCAGAGTTTTAAAACTATGATTGCTTATAAATTCATAAAATCATTCCTAAATACACAACAAGCCCTTCAGTCCTTGGACAGTGTTTCTGCAGGAAGAGTGGAAACCTAACTACATTTTAACGGAGTTGAGTCATTATATTTGGCTTCATACATTTGCCTTCTAGAAAGAGGCATGTGGATAGCAGCATGTATACAGGATGTGCTATTGTTTCCTTGCAAAAATTTGGAAGATTTATTCTTGATTGTACCAATGGCTGGTAGTCCCCAGGTGATGTATTCAGTGATGTCTGTAGTCACCATGCAGCTGCTCCTTTGTGTTGACAATGAACTTGGCTCCATTTGCTTGCATTATTCTGCTGCAGAACATGATATATATTACGTGAATATGCAGGTATCCCTCAAAGGAAAGAACATGTGCGTCCTAAAAACAAAAATGTGCTGTAAATTTGGATTAAATGAATCTGATTTACCCATTGACTTCTATTATAGAATCAGAAGTACATACCACAGGGGTAGGAAAATTGGTCCTTGGATGTAATACATTTATACTTAATAATGCAGCAGCGCCTGTAATGAGACATATTCAAAGGGAAAACAATAACTCTCTGATAAAATATTAACAATAATGCACTTGTACTGAATATAAGTCACATTATTTTAAAACTACTGCAAGTAGAACTATAAAACAAGGCCAAATTCTAGAAGCCTGATTGTCTGCTTCACATGTGGTTTCCAAGAGGCAATCAAACTATTACATTTCCACAGTTTACCAGGCAAAATACTTCTAACTTCATGTCTAAAGTTATTATTTTACCACTTTTGCCTTGTTCTGGGATGGGAAAGGACTATTAGTGTTCATCTGCTCTTGAAAATTCCATGTTCTGGCTGAGAAAAAAGGGGTGACCTATATGCATTCACTCTTTCATTCATTCACTCATCTAGATGCCTTCTACTTCTCAGACATCTGCTAGTTGCTGAGGTTAAGAAGATAAAGCACAAAATTTGTGTTTTCAGGGAGCAAAACAAAAAAGCTGACAAGTGCCCTACAGTGCCCAGATAGTGAAGTACAAGGTATTGGTGCAGTCCATAGAAATGCAATTAATACAGACCTCTGAAAAATGGTGTTGGATTTGAACATTTAATATAAGATCTTGAGCTGCTGGTCCTAGGGCTCAATCCAGCCTGAGAGTGAGTTTGATTTGGATTTTTAGATTTTAAAAAAGAGGGAGAGAGCTAACATTCATAAATTGGAAGATTTCACACAGAGAAAAATGATGGTTTTTGGTTTTTCTTGAAAACCCAAATGATCTGATGATATTAAGGCATGAGTTTCCATGTGGCAATGATTGATATAAGTGAGTTGTAGCTATCCTTTCTTCAGAAGGGCTTTAAGCCAGATAGCTAATAATGATCCCCTACTATTATCTTTAGCTGCCCCGACATTGGAAATGAAAATCAGTTGCCACTTTTTTTAGAAAATTGAGATATAATTGACATGTATCATCACACTCGAATTGTTGTTTTCTTGTAGTAGGAAACTATCTCTTTGAACCCGTGTCTTTATGTAAAGGAGAAAACTGAACTCCAAGATGGTCACCTCTTTTAAGAAAATGGAAGTGAGCATACCCATTCTATTTGGCCTTCGCTCATTGCATTGGAGTTAGAAACTCTTCAAAGAACCAATAGGAATTGGTCAAATGGAGAGTGAAGGAAGAAGGTAGGAAGAGTATAAGAAATAGCATATGCAAAATAATAGCTGTGTGGTCAATGTATGGAACTGTAGATATTTTGACGTGAATAGAGGGTGGGGGTGTCTATAACAGAAAAGCAAGAGATGAGCCAGAAAGAAGTCTAATCCAGTTGTCTTCCAGGACAAAACTCTGTCACTAAGAGCTTTGAGGAGATGATTCCACATCAGGCCCAGCTACTTCTTCATTCTAGACACTGAACAGCAAGACAAGCCCATATTACTTACTTGATTTGTGCTCCAAATAAGATTGCCAAATGAAATATAGGATGCCTAGTTAGATTTGAATTTCAGATAAACAATGAATAATTTTTTGGCATAATAGTTGGGACATACTTATACTAAAAAAAAATATTCATTGCTTATCTGAAATTCAAATTTAATTGGGTGGCCCATACTTTGATTTGCTAAATCTGGTGACATTTAATAGCTGGGTTCTAGCAGGATGATTATTTCTATTTTTTCTAATTTATTCCCAATTCCATATTAAAGCACAGTTGTCAACTTATTACTTTAAAATAGAAATATCCTCCAAGATATCCCTAGTAAACCTTAGTTTGATGGTGGAAAATTAACCAATTCTCTTTGTATTGATCTGCTTCTCAACATACATTGCCTTAACCTTCTTTAGATATCTTAACTCTCATCCATCTTGCATTCAACACTGTGACATGGAGAAATTACCAAGGGAGTCTGTAAGCTATTGGTGACCTACATGGAGAAAAAAGAAGTCGTCACAAGAGAACAAGATAATGAAGACCAACTCTGTGAACTAACCTCACGCAGCCAGAGACAGATTGAAGATCTACGGGTCTAACAAGAAATGATACCTGTAATTAGCTGATAAATTTGAAGTATTTGGTAAAATGTTATTTATATATTATTTACCCAAAATGTGATTTTGTTAAGCTCAAACAATTTTTTTCCTGCAATTTTCCAAAACTCTTGTAAGTGAAGGCAAGCTCTGTATTCCCCTATGGAGTGATCTCCAGGATATATTAAAAAAAAAAAAAAAGGAGAGATGGAAAGGAAAGAATATTCATATGTAGCTATATGGTTTTATTTCAAAAGCAAACAATGAAGCATATATCAAAGTAGTAACCCGTAGGGGAGGAAGAGGCAATGATGAAAGCTGGATCTTTCTGTATATGTCTCATTTCATAGATTTGACTCTGGAAACATGCAAATGATTCACATAATTTTAAAAAATTAAATCAAGAAGAAAAAAAGGCACTCCTTAAATATAAAAAACAATGAAATGAATGAACCTGATGCACCTCAAGTTCCTGCCGTAATCATAGAGAATTATTTCAAGTGTCTTTTTTTTTCTTTAAGATTTTATTTATTTGATAGAGAGAGCACAAGCAGCGGGAGTGGCAAGCTAAGGGAGAGGCAAGCAGAGGGAGAGTCAGAAGCAGACTCTCTTCTGAGCAGGGAGCCCAGTGCAAGGCTCTATCCCAGGACCCTGGGATCATGACCTGAGCGGAAGGCAGATGCTTAACTGACTGAGCCACCCAGATGCCCCTATTTCAAGTGTCTTTAAAACAATATTTGGAAGTGGACTTCTGGAATGGCAGAGTGAGGTCCTCCATAAATCTCACTTCCAAAAAAGCAGTTAAAACAAAAGCAGTGATTGTCAAAATGAAGTTTTCTCAGAACTCAGGAAATGAACTGAAGGCTTACAACAATCTAAAGAGCATTCATTCAAGATAAACTACTGAACCTCAGTAAGGACAGTGAGTTTGTGACGGTTTAAAACTTATCTTATTCCTATATACCTCATCCCCACTGTGTCCATCCATTAACAGTAAAATTCATATTCTTCTCATGTACACATGGAATATTTTATAAGGTAGATCATATGTTAGGTCATAATACAAGTCTCAACATCTAAAAGGAGTGAAATCACACAAAGCATGTTCTCTAACCACAACAAAATGAAATCAAAAATCAATAGTAGAAGAGGGGTGCCTGGGTGGTTCAGCCAATAGAGCATGTGACTCTTGATCTCAGGGTCATGAGTTCGAGCCCCATGTTGGGTGTAGAGTTTACTGGGAAAAAAAAACTTAAAAAAATTTTAAAAGTGAGAATCAATAGCCAAAGAAAATTGGAAAAGTCACAAATAAGCAGAAATTCAACAACACACACCTAAATAACCAATGAGTCAAAGAGGAAATAAAAAAAGAAATTAGAAAACACTGAGATAAATGAAAACAAAACCACAATGTACCAAAAGTTACTGGATGCAGGTAATGTGGTGTTTAGAAAGAAATTTATAGCTGTCAATACCCACATTAGAAAAGAAAAAAGGTAAGGCACTAAAAAAAGAACAAACTAAACCAAAACAAGCAAAATGGAAAGAAGAAAGATCTGAATAGAAATAAATGAAATAGGGGTGCCTGGGTGGCTCAGAGGGTTAAAGCCTCTGCCTTCAGCTCAGGTCATGATCTCTGGGTCCTGGGATCGAGCCCCACATCGGGCTCTCTGCTCAGTGGGGAGCCTGCTTCCTCCTCTCTCTCTCTCTGCCTGCTTGTGATCTCTGCCTGTCAAATAAATAAATAAAATCTTTTAAAAAAAAGAAAGAAAGAAATGAAATAGAGAATCAAAAAACACCAGGGGGGAACACCAGAGAAAAATCAGTGAAACCAAATGTTGGTTCTTTGAAAGGATCAATAAAATTGGTAAACATTTAACTAGACTGACTAAGAAAAATAAGAGAAGATTCAGATTACTAAAACTAGAAATGAAAGAGGGGACACTGCTACCAACCTTACAGAACTAAAATGAATTATAAGGGTGTACTATGAACAACTGTATACCAACAAAGTAGAAATCTTGGGAGTACTGAACAAATTCCTAGAAAGACACAATCAAATCTGACTTGAGAAGAGATAGAAAATCTGAATAGATGCACAAAAGTAAAGAAATTGAATTAGTAATTTACAAATTACTCCAAAGAAAAATCCAGGCCCAGATGGCTGTACTGGTGAATTCTATCAAACTTTTAAAGGATAATTAATACCAATCCCTCACTACTGATCCACAAACTAGAGGAGGAGGGGCTCAGCAGTTCCACTCCATACCTCATATTCTCAAGAGAAATGACGTGTCTGCACTTCTACATGAAATTTCTACATGAATGCTCATAGCAATATTATTAATAATAGTATGGGAGGCAAGATGGAAACATCCCCAAATGTCTGTCAACTGAGGAATGGGTAACCAAAACTGGTATATTCATAGAATAGAATATTACTCAGTCATTAAAAGGAATGAAGTACCTTTATATTCTACAATATGCATGAACCTGGAAAACATTATGCTACATTAGAGAACTTAGTCACAAAAGACTATATATTTTGTTATTCCATTTATATGAAACGTCCACAATAGAAAAATATATAGAGACAGAAAGTATGATATGTAATTGCTTAGGGCTGGTAGTGTAGTGGTAGGAATGAGGAGAGTCTCATAATGGGTATGGGATTTCTTTTGGGGGAGGATGAAAATGTTCTAAAATTAGACTGTGCTGATTGCTGCACAATTTTGTGAATATATTATAATCATCCAAATAGTACACTTTAAATGGATGAATCATATGTTTTGTGAATTATATCTCAGCAAGCTGTTAAAGAAATAACAACAGCCAAAAAAAAATTTTTTTCTATAATTTGGCTGTAATTCCTATTGGATATAGACTCAGGACAAAAAGAAATGCAAGGAAATATAAAACCGAATCCAGTGGTCTTCTTGTTAATAGTAATATACACAAGGTTATTTTGAAACTATTGTATGTATGTGTATGCATAAAAATGGGCGAAACAAATAAGGAATTGTGGTTATTGGAAATCAAATTGTATAGCATCAGAGAAAAGAGATACGAATATGAAATCAAGGGGGAAACCTTGTAATCTTAAACTGGAAATACCCATATAATCTTTCAGAAAAGGACACATTTCTCTAGTTCTGTCCACTAAAAAAGTAAAAATTATGACAACCTAGTGCCCAGATTGTGATCTCCAAATCTACCTTCCATTAAAAGGAGCCAGGGCTCCTTGAAAAAAGAGTGGATTCCAGTACCGAGATAGGAAATGTGCAAGGTTAGCCTGGAACATCTTGGGCCACAGCAAAGGAAGCTATCAAAGACTACTGAGATGTTGTCAAAATGACATAGGAGCCAAACTGAAGTCACTTACGGTGGCCAAAGATGGGTCAATCTGAGCATCAAAAGAATAGTGAGTGGAATGGATTGAAACACATCATATATATAAAAATCTGTACATCATAAAGGTGCTAATAAAAAACAAACTTCATTTGTCAACTTTGCTAGGGTATCAACTTCTAATTTTGGAAAACTAAGATACAGAGCTGTGGTAGGCAGAACTATAAAGATGGCTCCCTAAAGTTCCTATTTAAGGGTTATTCAAAAAATAAGGTAGCTACTTCTATGAAAGGAATTTGCAGAAGTAATTAAGTCCCAAGTTACTTAATCTTAATATACAGAGATTTATCCAAGAGGGCTTATCCCAGTCAGGTGAGCCCTTTAAAAGCAGAAAGCCTGGGTGGCTCAGTTGGTTAAGCAACCATTTCAGCTCAAGTCATGATCTCAGGGTGGTAAGATCGAGCCCACCCCATGTCAGGCTCTGCACTCAGTGAGTAGTTTGCTTGAGATTCTCTCTCTCCCTCTCCTTCGGCCAATCCCCCTGCTCATACTCTCTTTCTTTCTCTCTCTAAATAAATAAAAATCTTTTTTTAAAATGGCAGAGTTTTCTCCAACCGGTGACAGAAGAGGAAGTGAGAGATTCAGAGCATGAGGACTCCATGGTCGTTTCTGGTTTGAAGATGGTGGAGGCCACATGAGAAGGAATGCAGGTGGTCTCTAGAAGCAGATAGTGGCCTCTGGTGACAACCAGCAAAGAAACAGACACCTCAGACCTATAACAGCAAGCAACTGGATTCTTCTAAACCCCAAATGAGCTTGGAAGCAGATTCTCCAGAACTTCCAAATAAGATTCCAGCCCAGCCAGTACTTTGACTTTGCCCTCATGAGACCTTGACTGCTAGAACTGTCAAATAATAAATGAGTGTTATTAAAGCTACCATACTACATTTGTGG
Organism: Lontra canadensis; assembly: GCF_010015895.1. Lineage (NCBI taxonomy): Eukaryota > Metazoa > Chordata > Mammalia > Carnivora > Mustelidae > Lontra > Lontra canadensis. The sequence goes on from NW_022631125.1 coordinate 3,739,780, forward strand.
TGATTTTTTATGTAACAATAGAAAACTAATCTAAGAAGGAAAAAAATAAAAAATGTATCCTGTTTTTCTGGTACAAACTGTATTTCAAAGTATCTTAGTCTGTTTGGACTGCTAAAACAAGTTACCATAAGCTGAGTGGCTTAAATAGCAAACAATAATAATAGTAAATTTATTTCTCACAGTTCTGGAAGCTGGGGTGTCCGAGATCAAGGTGCTAGAAGATCTTTTTTATAGCCAGGACCATTTTCTTGCTGTCTCATCACATGGCGAAGAGCAGAGAGAGAGGACACAAGTTCTGTCATGTCTCTTCTTATAATGGCACTAATCACATTCCCAAAGATTCCACCCTCATGACCTAATGACCTCCCAAAGGCACCATTTCCAAAAACCATAACACTGGGGATTTGGATTTCAACTTTTGATTGGAGTGGGGAGAATAACACAAAGTAATAATATGTAGGAGAACATTCTTCTTTATGAAATAATTCTAGGGGCACCTGAGTGACTCAGTCAGTTAAGTGTCTGACTCTTGGTTTCAGCTCAGGTTATGATCTCATGGTCGTGGGATTAAGTCCTGTGCCCAGGTCTGAGCTCAGTATGGAGTCTCCTTCAGATTTTCTCTCCCTCTCCCTCCTGCTCACTCTCTCTCTCTCTCTCAAATAAATAGATAAAATATTTAAACAATTCTAGGCAATAAATGAAAATCGAATGCTAGAAGTAGGATGTTACGGGTGCCTGGGTGGCTCAGTGGGTTAAGCCGCTGCCTTCGGCTCAGGTCATGATCTCAGAGTCCTGGGATCGAGTCCCGCATCGGGCTCTCTGCTCAGCAGGGAGCCTGCTTCCCTCTCTCTCTCTGCCTGCCTCTCTGTCTACTTGTGATCTCTCTTTGTAAAATAAATAAAATAAAATCTTAAAAAAAAAAAAAAGAAGTAGGATGTTACCATTCTGCAACCCCAAGTGAAATCATGGAATGAGACAAAGATCATCAATGACTGCTAAATCCACTAGGTGAAATGTCAGATCAAACTGACAGCACCTAAACTCTGATCACACAAAGTGAAATGTCCTGATGTGATGCAATGGGAAGTATACAATGCTACCTATGTGGTATTCTTGCCAAAAGCACGAAATCTGAATTCAATCAAGCTTCCACAGGAGTATGTGAAAATATGGGATAGGTGTAGAGGAACACTAAATGATAGCATAAAGCTGGGACTGGCCAAATGGAGAACGTAAGAAATTTCTTAAAGCAATGACCCTGAAAGAGACTTAACAGGTATATCAACCAAACAAAATGTGTAAACTGAGTTTGGATTCTGATTCAAACAACCTAATTATTAAAAAAAAATAAGACATTTAGGGAAAGCTGAGATACAGGTGAGATATTAAGGACTTATAATTTTAATAGGTATGATAAAAGTATTGTGGTTATATATATTTTTTAATTACAAGTACTTATGGAAGCTTTTATGGGTACAGGGATGTGGTGTTTGAGATACATCTTAAAATACTCTGGAGAAAGAGAAAAATGGGAGCAGGATAGAGGAAACAAGAATGGTAAAATGGTCATTGTTGAAACTGGTTAATAAATGGTATTTTTGTGTATGGCTGAAAATTTTCATGATATACAACTTTTATTTTTATTTTTTAAAGATTTTATTTTTTTGAGGGGCACCTGGGTAGCTCAGTCGTTAAGTATCTGCCTTCAGCTCAGGTCATGATCCTGCGGTCCTGGGATCAAGCCCCGCATCGGGCTCCCCACTGGGTAGGGAGCCTGCTTCTCCCTCTCCCACTCCCCCTGCTTGTGTTCCCTCTCTCACTGTGTCTTTCTCTGTCAAATAAATAAAATCTTAAAAAAAAAAAAAGGTTTTATCTATTCAAGAGGGAGAGGGGCGGGGTTTGGAGCAGAGGGAGAGGGAGAGAGAGAGCCCCAAGCAGACTCTGTGCTCAGCGTAGACCCCGTGCTGGGCTGGATCCCATGACCCTGGGATCATGACCTGAGCCAAAATCAAGAGTTGGATGCTTAACCCACTGAACCTCTCAGGCACCCCAAAACTGTTTTAAAACACACATCAAAAGCCCCTTTCAGTCATCATGAATAGTAGATGCTCAAAAATTATTACATTTTAAAAAATCCTACAATGAATTCTGTAGCCATTGTTCTCTGGTGTACTCTTGGGCAGATGGGCAGAAAAACCTGACCAGGGGTAGTCTTTTCAAGACTCCAGTCCTCAGGCCACTCATAAGCATGGGGTAAGGAGATAGTTCTTGAACCAGGCACTCAAAACACCAAATGTAAAAAAAAAAATGTATAAATTGAGTTACAATAACATTGAGAGTTTCTTTATCAAAAGATGTTTTAAAGGGGAATTACAAAATAATCCCAAATAGGATATATTTAAAGTGAGACTACTTGTTACAATTATGGATTTCTTTCCCAACCACACCCAGCTGTGAAGGCCGGCATAGAGTAGGCTGAGGGTTAGGTTTACCCAGATATGGGTTTTTGTCCTCTGAGGGACCACAGAGGACCATGAGCCAGGGGTTCATGCAATGAGGCTGAGAAGTCCCATCAGCTGCCATCTGCAAGCCAGAAGCCCAGGAGAGGTGGTGGTGGTGTTCCACTCCAAACTGAAAGCCTGAGAACCAGGATAGCTGGTAGTACAAGTTCCAGTCCAAGTACAACTGCCCAAGAACCAAAGGGCTGATGTCCAAAAAAAGAGAAGGGCACCTGGGTGGCTCAGTGGGTTCAGCCTCTGCCTTTGGCTCAGGTCATTGATCTCAGGGTCCTGGGATCGAGTCCCACATCAGGCTCTCTGCTTGGCAGGAAGCCTGCTTCCTCCTCTCTCTCTGCCTGCTTCTCTGCCTACTTGTGATCTCTCTCTGTCAAATAAATAAATAAAATCTTAAAAAAAGAAAAGAAAAGAATGAGAATATGGAGGCTCCAGCTCAAGCAGAGAGCAAATTAGCTATTCTTTCACCTTTTTATTCTATTCAGGCCTTCAACTGATTGGATGAGGCCCACCCACATTGGTGAGGGTGATCTTCTTTACTCAGTCAACTGATTCTAATGCTCATCTCCCTGACATACTCAGAGACCGTGTTTTACTAGCTATCTGGGCATCCCTTAGCCCAGTCAACTTGACATATAAAATTAACCATAATGGAATATTTGGGGTAGTTGTGGAGCGGGACACTGAGCCATACTAGGGGGTATAGAGTCATTGGTGAATACAAATCTCTGCTAGTGACTGAGGTACACAGGGTTACAACTCATGCAGATGGTCTCTGAGGAGAAGGTGGGCCATCAAAAGGAGTTATACCCTCCCTCTTGGGATTGGTCTAGTCTAAAGTAATGAGAGCTTGAATTGGGGTCTATGGCAGAGACGGATGACAGAGTCCCTGCAATGCTAGAACCAGCGTGCTGGTTAAGACAGAGAAAGGTCAAATATGACTCTGATCATTTTGGTCTGAATGAGTAAAATCATGGGGGTTATTATTACCTCCAGTGAAAAATTCAGTAGCTGTTGCAGGTTTGACGGAGATAATAATTAGTTCTGTGAAATAGAGAATAGGTGCTGTAAGATTAAATTAACTCAAGTGATGGCTTCAAACAGTAAAAATGTTTTTTTTTAAATGTTCTGATGACGACTTTCTGTCTAAAGACTAACTTTTTTTTAAGATTTTATTTATTTATTTGACAGAAAGAGATCACAACTAAGCAGAGAGGCAGACAGAGAGAGGTGGGGGAAGCAGGCTCCCCACTGAGCAGAGAACCCGATGTGGGGCTCCAGCTCCATCCCAGGACCCTGAAATCATGACCTGAGCCGAAGGCAGAGGCTTTTACCCACTGAGCCACCCAGGCACCCCTAAAGACTAACTTTTAAGCTTTGGTCCATCCTAGGACTAGAGAAGTCAGTATTAAAATATTACCAAGAAATACTGAAATAATATTTTTTCAGTATGTTCTTTTATAGGTAATACCTATACATGACATTCCAGTTTGGGTATTGCAAATAGTTTAAGGCGAATGCAAATAAAAATGCCATACTTCTACCCATAAGGCAATACTTCCACCCACACTCCAGCAGGAATAAAATGAGAAAGATATATAATATCAGATGTTAGCAAGGATATAGAGCATCTGGATCTCCCACAGGCTTCCCAGTAGGAATTGGTATAATCACTTCAGATAACCATTTAGCAGTATTTGCTAAATATGAACACACCTGGAACAGCAACCCTACTCCTAGGTATTAATAACCACACATATGTCCACAGCAGCACTTTTTACAAGAAACCTCTCACTGGAAATAACCCAAGTGTCAGTCAATGGTGGGATGCATAAATAAATCCATTTAGTTCATTCATACCATAGAACACTACAGAGCAATAAGAATGATGAACTACAACTATGAATAATAACACTGATTGAATTTCACAAACACCACATTGAGCAAAAGAAGCCAGACCGGGGGCACCTGGGTGGCACAGTCAGCTAAGCATCTGCCTTCAGCTCAGGTCATGATCCCAGAGTCCCAGGATTGAGTCCCTGGATGAAGCCCCACATCGGGCTCCCTGCTCGGCAGGGAGTCTGCTTCTCCCTTTGACCCTGCCCCTTCTCATGCTCTCTCTCTCTCTCTCTCTCAAATAATTAAGGTCTAAGAAGAGGAAGATGAAGAAGGAGGAGGAGGAGGAGGAGGAGGAGGAGGAGAAGCCAGACCACAAAAAATAATACCATCTACATGACTCCACTGATACAAAGCAAGGGTCCTCAAACTATAGCTCATGGGCTGTCCACCTGTTTTTATAATTAAAGTTTTATTAGAACACGGTCACACTCATTCATTTGTGGATCATCATTAGCTGCTTTAGCCCTACCACTGCAGCTCTGAGTAGTTGTGACAGAGACCATCTGGCCTGCACGCTAAAATATTTATTACCTGGATCCTTAAGAAAAAGTAGGCCAACCCTTGATATGAAGTTCAAAAACAGGGAAAATTAATCTATGGTATTAGGAGTCAGGGGAGTAGCTAGGGACAGAAAACTGCAAATACGACTGTGAGTCTGTCCTTTTCTCAAAGCCACTAAAGAAAATGTCACCAAGACCACAGATGTGACAACTATTACGAGTAAGAATTTCTGATTTTTATTCACGACTCTTGTGTGTATCACTGTGACCTCATTAAGACAGGTTTCCATGGACACACTTTTAAGGATTGAAGTAGAGGTGATACATTAGCCCAGAATATTGTCTCTGTAAATTTAATACTAATTCAACCGTGGGCAATTCTGTCTCTCTCTCTCTTAAACACACACACACACACACCCCATGGGTAATATCTGGCAATCTCTGGAAATGTTGGCTGTCATAAGTTGGAGTAGAGGGTGCTGGTAACTAGTGGGGAGAGGCCAGGGATGCTGGTAAACATCCCACAAAGCACAGGAAAGTCACCCATAATAAATAATTACCCAGCCCAAAATATCAACCGTGCTCAGGTCAAGAGACCCTGGTTTGATGAGTGTCAAAATAAATTTAGTGCCTCTAGAAGAAGTCAGATATAAAGTGGTAATATTAGTAATAACAAGACTAAAGCAGTGCTATGTGATAGAACTTTCTGCAGCAATAGAAACTTTATCTGTGCTGTTCAATAGCATTCATTAGCTATATGTGGGTATTGAGCACATAAAATATGGCGAGTGCAACTGAGGAACTGAATGTTCAGTTTATTTAATTTTAATAAATTTAAATTAAGTAAGTTTAGCCACTACCATATTGGGCAGCACAGGCATAGAGCGTAGTCTCAGAAGCTGACTTATTGTGGGAATCCTTGAAGTCAGTTACTAGCTGCGTGACCTTGGCAAGTTATTTAACTTCTCTGTGCCTTCGTTTTCTCATCTATAAAGTGGACTTAGAGTAGAACCAAGGATTGTTGTGACTATTAAGCAAGTCAGTATGTATAAAGCACTTATAACAGAGCCTGGCACATAACAGGTGTTACATAAGTATTACCTACATATATATGTTTGTGGTTGTTGTTGTTGTTATTATTATTATGACAATATCCCATGCAAAGCTTCTCTCTCCCAGTCCCTCAGTTACTGTCCATTTCCTGCAGGAGGAAGTGTAATTTTCTTATCATAGTCCACGAAACCCGAAAGACTTCATCCTTTCCTACTTCTCTGGTATTATTTACACCTATTTCCTGACTCCAGATCAAATTTTGCATAGATCCAAAGAAACCTTGCTTCTTGGGAGTTCTTGAAGCTCCACTGACTCTGTTTTTGTGTGTTTTTAAACTGTGAGATATTTTAAACATAAAAACGTATAGAGAACCTGGGTGGCTCAGTGAGTTAGGCATCTGACTCTTGATTTTGGCTCAGGTCGTGATCTCAGGGTTGGGGGATCGTGCCCTGCATTGGGCTCTGCACTTGACAGAGTCTGCTTGAGATTCTCTCCACGCCCCCCCGTCTCCCTGTGCCTCCTCCTCTAAAATGAATGGATAAATCTTAAAAAAAAAAAAAATAGAAAATAGCCATACATCCACCCAGCATTTTGTCCGATTAGCTTCAGATTATTTTTTTAATTTTAAAGCCTTTTATTATAGAAAACTGAACACACGCAAAAGTAGATGGAATAATGTAATGAATCTTCAACATCAAACTTCAATAATTATTTTACCAATATTGCTCTTCCAGATCTTTTAAGGAATTAATCTTAGCAGATGCAGTTAAAACTAAGGCTTTATTAATTTTGAGATTTTTAGACTGTCTTCTCTGCATGTATTTGAACTGATTTTATATGCATATATGTATATATGTTTCTCTTTTATTTAAAAATTATTAAAGATTTTATTTTTAAATAATCTCTCTACCCAAAGCAAGGCTCATACGCATAACCCCAAGGTCAAGAGTTGCAAGGCCCACTGACTAAGCCAGCCAGGTGTCCCTATTTCTGTCTTAATCTGTTATTGTGGTGCACTATATTAATAGATTCTCAGAGGTTGTGTTCTTTTTATTCCTATGGTAAATGCTACTTGGTCACGAATTATTATTATTTTCACATATTTTCAGACTTGAGTGGCTAGTATTTCATTTAGGATTTTTACATCACTGTTCATAAATGAAACTTGTTTATAATTTTCCCATGTAATCCTTGTTCTGTTTTGGTATTAATGTTATACTATGTTTATATGATGAATGGAGTATTGAAAAGAATATATATTTTCCATTTTTTAGACACAAAGTTTTACATTAATATTAGATCAAGCTTTTTTTTTTTACTTTCTAAGTTCTATTTTGAACCTCTACATTCTCTGTATGTGTGTGTGTGTGTGTGTGTGTGTGTGTGTATATATACATATATATATAATTTATTTATTTATTTGTTTGTTTATTTTTGAAATAGGCTTCATGCCTAGCACGGACCCCAATTCAGGGCTTGAATTCACGACCCTGAGATCAAAACCTGAGCTGAGATCAAGAGTCAGATCCTTAACCAACTGAGCCACCTAGGTGCCCTTGTATATTTATTTTTATATTCTTCCTTTTATTTTAGTTTGTACAATCTATCAATATAAATCAGAAGAAAGAGGTTTGTTAAATTCTTTTTTTGTTGTTTTTGTTTTGCTTCTTGTTTTTTTTTTAAGATTTTATTTATTTATTTGATGGACAGAGATCACAAGTAGGCAGAGAGGCAGGCAGAGAGGAAGAGGGGGAAGCAGGCTTCCCGCTGAGCAGAGAGCCCAATGCGGGGCTCGAGTCCAGGACCCTGAGATCATGACCTGAGCCGAAGGCAGAGGCTTAACCCACTGAGCCACACAGCAACCCCGAGATTTGTTAAATTCTCACTGTGTTAATTGTTCATTGTAAATTTCTCCTCGTAATTCTGTTTGAAATGATGTTGTTAGTAAAATAAAAGTCGAAGAAATGGTTTCCATCTCTGTATTTTAAAATTTTCTGCATTATTTGTTTAGCTGTGGCTTTTATGGGCTGACTGTAGTTGGATTCCGTTCCATTTACTCAATCAGACAGTCTTTGTCATGTATTGAATCTACCTGTAAGCATTTCTGAGAATTGCTGATACACTTGGACCAATTTTATCTTATTAGCATTTGTTTTCTGTTTACTATCATGTTTCTTCTTTTCCTGCCTCTTAGTTTGGGAATTACAGATTGCATTTCTATGACTTCAGTGCTTATCCCTAAAGCTTACAACCATTCTTCACTATAAATTTTTCTAGCAAACTCTAAATTTATTCAGTATTTTTATCCCCTCCTGAACATAACACAGGTTTTAATACCCTTTAACTCTCTATTAAATAACATATCTCTCCATAGTATTTACATTGTTATCTAGAGTTGCTTTCTTAATACAATAAAATGTTTTCTTTTTAAGGTAATATTCAACAGGCAGTTAAATGTGCTGACATATTTTGTCAATTTCTGTTCCCATTGCTATTTCTTATACTCCACATCTTCCCTCTGGCTTCATTTAATAATTCTTCTAGTAGGTATGTATGAAAAGGTCCTTATTTTATCTCCATTTTTTGAAAATGACATTTTAACAGGAAATAAATATCTAGGTTGCCATTATTCCCCTCAATACCTTGAAGATACTACTCTATTGTCTGTAAATATCATGAGGACTCTACTGTTAGACATATCATTGTACATTTACAAGGAATTTTTCCCTCTATGCAATAATCTTTGAGATTTTCTCTTTATCACTGATACTTTGCAATTTCACTTCAGTGTTTCTTGGCTGTAGTTTGTTTTTTTTTTTTATCTGGTTTGGTATTTAGCACTTTTGATCCAAAAAACTCATGTCTTGAATTTTGGAAAATTATCAGCTTTTACATCTTGAAATAGTGACTTTCTTCCATTTCCCCAACTCTCTTAGTTTAGAATTTCTATTTTTATCCTCCATGTCTCTTAACTACTCTTTCATATGTGTTGTCAATCTTTTTTTCTTTTTGTGTTGTTTTAGGGGAGTTCATTCAGACTACCTTTTAATTCTCCAAATTGTCCCCCTGTTTGTGTTTGATCTAGTTTAACCTATTATATTTCAAGTTTTCAGTTGTATTTTTGATTTCAAAATGCATACTTGATTCTTTTTCACATCCACCCATGTTTGTTTCTTTTCTGCTTATTTTTATTTATAATTCCATGTACTAGTGAATAAAAACTATTCTGTCATTCTTCTCTTTGAACATACTAATGTATTTCTTTTTAAATCCTTCATTGACTGTTTCACAAGTTATGATTGCCTACAATTAATTCACCACCAAATTATTGATTTATAGTTTATCTTTCTTGACCTTAGATTTCTGTACATATTTTTGGCATTTTGGCTGATAAGAGTCTTTTGAAAGGCACATGGGTGGACTCCATCTTCCTCCATCTTTTTCCCATGTATCACCTCACTCCCAGGGAATTGAGTACAAAATCAGGTTTTGTGAATGGCACTTTTGAAGTCTTGTCAGATGGTGTCCAGTTGGTCACCTGATTCCACTGCAGGTGCCAAGAGTGTATTTGTGCCCCCTCCCCAACCTTCCTAGATCTATAGCTTGCTGAAAGCCATAGCCTTACAAATTGCTGGACATAGCTTCTTCCCCTTCCCCCCACAGCCTCTTTATGAGATGAGGAAGCAGCAGACCAGTCATTGGGTTTAAGCAGGGACCCCATGACCATTTTTCTTCTTGTATGGATTCTAATAAGCTCCTTTTACCCTGCAGAACCGCATCAGCTTCCAACCCCAGAGCCTCCCAAACCTTAGGCTTTGCCCCCTCATCAATTTCTGTCTCTGTTCAGTCTCTGTCCAAGCAGCTGTTCATCTTGCTTTTATGTGTGGCTATGTGTTTTTCCCTTTTTTCTTTTGCATCATCTTTATCAATGTTATGAATTTAAACAAGAGAGGGTATATTGTGTGCTATCTCATCAGGAAGCCAATTCCATAACTTTTTACAAGTTGTCTTTGGCTAACAACAGCATTCCAGCACTGGTCTGCCTCCAAATCATCAAAACTCCTTTGAAACCACTCTCATAAACTCTTTCTAGATCAATTACATCTATATCATAGACATTTTTCTGCTTTGCCTTTAACTGTATTATAGTTATTTTTCTTGATATCTGTCTTTTAAGGGCCTGAACCATGTTTCATAATTATCTTTGTACCCTCCAAAATGTAGCAGATTGTCTAGCACATAGTAGGTGCTCAATAAAAGTCTATCTTATTAAACCAAATGGAATGGTGCAAAGGCCCCAAACAAATTTAAGAAAACTCTGTTTTAAACAACTTAGAGGCATATCTCAGAGAAATCACGGGTTCAGTTCCAGACCACCAGCAATAAAGTGAACGTCAACATAAAGCTAGTCGAGTGAATTTTTTGGTTCGCAGAGCATATAAAAGTTATATTTACACTAAACTGTAGTCTATTGAGTGTGCAATAGCATTATGTCTAAAAAAAACAATGTAAGTACCTTAATTTAAAAATACTATTGCTAAAAATGCTAGCCATGCTGAGCTTTCAGTAAGTTGTAATCACTGATCACAGATCACCATACCAAGCATAATAATAATGAAAATATTTGAAATATTGTGAGAATTCACAAAATGTGACACAGAGACAGGAAGAGAGCAGACACCGTTGGTGTGCAGGCTCGTTCGATGCAGGGTTGTCACAAAGCTTCAATTTGTAAAAAAAAAAAAACAAAACCTGCAGTATCTGTGAAGCACAATAATGTGGAGCACAATAACATGAGGCATGCCTGTATGTATAGCCTTTTAAAGCTTTTGTCTGAATATGAACTTAAATTGGGATGGGAATGGACAAGAGAGATTCATGAGAAGATTTCAAAGAGAGAGTCAATGGGATTTGTGTGACATGAGATATGGTGGAGGAAGAAGAAGACACTAGAACTTATTATAAGATTTCTAACTCAGATGAGGAAACAGTGGATGGTAGTGTTATTCAACACAACAAACACTGAGGAAAAAGCAGATGTGCAGGAAACAAGAGTTCATTCTAAGATATGATGAGCTTGACAAACTTTTCATACATCATCCATGCATGAGATTGGGGTCAGGGTGTCATATTTATAATATATTTGAGAAAACTCTCTGATCACAAAATTTCATCTGGAATGTAAATGGTGTAATATTTTGATAAAGTTATTGGAGATTATTCACAACAATTTAGGAAATGTAATAAATAAAAACATCTTGTGTAAAATTGTCATTCTCCCAGAGTTTGCATAATTTCTCTTGATGAGGCATATAACTGTTGAAGCATTTGCTTAATTGATAATTTGTGCATAATTTTCTAAACTTTGGAACATAATTATCATCACTTGTGTCTGAGTTAACACTGAAATGAAACACTTTGGTGAAATGTTTTAGACACTAACAAAGTTTTAAAGACAGCAAATAAGGAATAAAGAGAAAAATTTTGATTAACATAAGAACAGGAGGTTTCTGTAAAGCTCCATACAACTTAGTATGTTTCAGGGTAAAATAAATTTGGACATAATCAGGGCATTAATCTAAAGCAAAATTGAGTGCAATTTTAATGAGTTAAACCAAGATCAGAAGATTTTAATTTGGGGGCGGCTGGGGGGCTCAGTTCATTAAGCATCTGACTCTTGCCTTCAGCTCAGGTCATGACCTCGGGGGCCCCATGTCAGACTTCAAGCTCATGAGGGAGTATGCTTCCTCCTATACACACACATGCACTTGCTCTCTCTCTGTCTCAACTATTGGAGTTGAGAGAGAGTGAGAGAGCTCCTGCGAGTGGGAGAGGGGCAGAGGGGAAGGGAGACAAGAAGACTCCCTGCTGTGCAGGGAGCCCAACCTGGGGCTCCATCCCAGGACCCTGAGATCATGACTTGAGCCAAAATCAAGATTCGGATGCTTAACCAACTGAGAAACCCAGGCGCCCCAAATCAATCTTTTTTTAAAAAAGAGAAATTAGTTTTAATTTTCCATCACCTATCTGAATGCAGACAAGTCATTTAAAATTTCCACACCTCTCTCCTTATCTCTCAAAATGAATTATCATTCAGGATCCTCCCAATTCTGCCAGTCTGTTATTCAAGTATCTGCTGTCTATGCAACCCTCTTGCTTTTTAATTTCGCATTCATTAATACCCACCCTGCTTAATTCATAGGTCTTTTGGGAGGATTCAACAAAATAATGCACATAAAAAAGTTTTTTGAAAAGTTAAAAATGCTTTGAAGTGTAAATTATGATGATGATAGATTTTAAAATCGTGATGAAATTTTTTTGACATTGAACAGGACTCAAATGCCAACTAACAAAACCTCACTTCCCAAATGTTCAAAATGAGGCACAAGGTGGATATAACAAAAGAACATTGGCACTGTAAGGGACCTTAGCTATCACTTAGGTTAAAAAGCTGAATTCCAGAGAAAGACCACCAAAATGTCCCAAAAAACCGAGTAACACCTTGTATTCTGGTTACTATTGTTCAATAACACATCACCACAGATTTAGAGATAAAACAACAGCATACATTTTACTTTGCATGGTTTCTGTGGGTCAGGCTCTTGGGAAGGTCTCATCTGGGATGTTCTAGTTTGAGCTCTCTCACTGAGTTACCGTCAGATGGTGGTTGGTGCTGGAAGAGCTGGTCTGACCAGGTTTAGTTTCCTCATGTAATCTCAGCATCTCTCAGTGTAGTCACTCTGTGTTGGCTGCTTTCACAAACTCAGGGGAGTCACACTGCTTACATAGCTGCTACCTGCTTCAAGATAGAATATTCTAGCAAAACAGGTGGGAGATGCATCACCTTTCAGGACCAAGTCTTAGAAGTCTTTTTTTAAAAAAGATTTTATTTATTTTTATTTGAGAGAGAGGAAGCATGAATGAGGAGGGGGAGAGAGGGAGAAGCAGATTTATTCCCCTGCTGAGCAGGGAGCCCGATGTGGAGCTCAAACACAGGGCCCTGAGATCATGACCTGAGCCAAAGGTGGATGCTTAACCAACTGAGCCACCCAGGCACCCCATAGCCCTAGAAGTCTTATGGTGTCACTGCAGCTGTATTCTGTTGGTCAAAAGCCTACCTTGTTTGAACAGGACAGAACATGGACCTACCTCTTGATGGGAAGAGTGTCAAGATCATGTTCTAAGGAGAGTAAGTGGGATAGTATATACTGTATGGCCTTCTTTGGAAACTACAATCTCCCGTGCCTCATCCCAAGTTCTATTAGTTATCTGTACCTAGCACTTCACATAAATTTGGTCATGAAATCAAGGTGAGCATTAAAATATTTTTCAGTCCAAATTTCTTATAGAAAGAAACAATTATGATCAAGTTATTTAAATGTAATAATTTGATTACAGCACCAAAAGGGAGACCTAATCCCATGCATTTGATTTTCTCCTCCCCACTTCTCCATCCTTCATGGTGGAATGATCATTGTTCATGCATGCCTAAAAATAAAAAATAAAGAAATAGTAATGAAAACACGTTATCTAAAACTGTTCTCTTTAATATGGTAGTCACTAACCACCTGTGAATATTGAGCACTGGAAATATGGAAATTAGAAACCGATTTTTTAAAATGTTGGTTTAATTTAATTTAACTTAGTCTAATTTAAATTTTAAAAATTGGACATTCGGTCAAGTTATTGGGAAATTCTTAATTTAATGTTTGGAATAACTTGAGCACGTGAATCTACTTTTTTGATAGTAAATTTTATGAAATCTAAATATAGAATAAGTATTTCCAATGAAACTTTAGAGTTGAAATGTGCCCTAATGTGACTTGAAATGTCCCCTAAGTATAACACACACACCAGACTTCCAAGACTTAGTAAATGTAAGCTATCTCAGCGATTTCTTGTATTGACTACATGATAAATTGATGATGTTTTGGATCTATTGAGTTAAATAAAATGTATTACTAAAATTATTTGCACATGTTAGATTTTACTTTTTTAATGTGGTTATCAGAAAATTTTAAATTATGCATGTGGCTTGCATTTTATTTGTATTGGATGGCACTGATCTAGAGAGAAGGAGGAAAGTACCAAAATAATCATGTAAAAAGTAAAAGTGGTTTTTCATAACAATGCTTTATAGAATTAATTGACAGTTTAAACTACAAGCATGTATTTGACAGGAAAAAATAAAGAGATGGGAGGAAGGAAGTCTCCCAGGCCCTAAATCTCACCACCTCGCTTAGGAAACTTTGGTGGCTAGCTTCCATCTGACTACTAAATTATAGCATGTGCATATTTATTGACTTGTAATCTGTAAATAACTTTTCAGCCCTGGGGGACTCACTTCTTTGTCAAGATCTGGTATCTGATTTTACCATAGAACATTAACATTGGTTTTAATTAAAGCTGAATGAAACCCTAGCAATGCTCCTATATTACAGATGGGAAAACCAAGGTTCAACTCTTTTAACAATCTGCTCAAGGTCAGACATTTACCTAGTGAGAGAGCTGTATCACTTTTGTGGTTTACGTGGGCTTGGAGAATATGCCCATATAGATAAAATAATTTGTATACTATGTTATTCTAAATCATTATACATTTAATGATTACACCTTTTGGACAACTAAAATGTTCTCCTTCAATATTGTTGATTTCCAGCTCCTATGGTCAAGAAAATATACATTTCAATTTTTTGTCTGTTTCCAAAACCTTTCACTTTCCATTTTTTTTTAACCTAAATCACTCAAGTGGTAAGAAAGGGAATATTAATGGCATTATTTCAGTTATATTCCTATAAAATCTAGCTAAGAAAGTAAGAATATCTCAGCCAAACTGTAGATCAAAAAGACCCTACAGACGGGCGCCTGGGTGGCTCAGTGGGTTAAAGCCTCTGCTTTCGGCTCAGGCCATGATCTCAGGGTTCTGGGATCGAGCCCCGCTTCGGGTTCTCTGCTCCACAGGGAGCCTGCTTCCCTTCCTCTCTCTCTGCCTGCCTCTCTGCCTACTTGTGGTCTCTGTCTGTCAAATAAATAAATAAAATCTTAAAAAAAAAAACAACCTACAGAAAGCAGTCTACTTTTCCTTGGATGCCTGGGTGGTGCAGTTGGCTGAGTGTCAGACTCTTGGTTTTGGCTCAGGTCATGATCTCAGGGTCCTGGGATCGAGCCCTGGGTTGGGCTCCCAGCTCAGGGGGAGCCTGCCTCTCCCTCTTCCTCTACTGCTCCTCTGCTTGTATGCTCGCTCACTCTACCTCAAATAAATAAATAAACCTTCTAAAAAAGGCATTTTCCTTGTGAAAATCATCTTCCTTTCATAAACTGAGCACTTGTGTATGAGTACCTACCAAAAGCAAGGCATTGTGTTAGACATTATGGGAGATGAAGAAAGATTTGTATCCTCAGATCCTGTTCACTCAATGAGTTTACAGTGTAGGTACCACTGGAAATGGAACTGTATCTTGCTATAAAACAATTTCTGATCACATCATAAGTAGCTTAATGTAAAAATCTTCCTATGGAGTTGAATAAAGAAATCATTTTCAAGTTACAAAATTTAGATGTGAAATATATGAACACATACCTTAACATTTTGTTCCAATTTCCAATATCGTAATTTTAATTTTTTTTCATTAATCGGGAATGTAAGGGCCTGGTTAGCCAGAGGGAGCCATTTGGTTGTGAACTTAGATTGACCCTGCCCCTCCCAGAGGAACTTACTTGCAAAGCCCAGATACAAGGACAGGCCAGGCCAGGTGGAGACATCCAATCAGTAGGGCGCGCATATATTTACTATGGTAAATTGAAATTCAGTTGGCCACCCATATTGCCGACCTGCATGACTGTGCAGTTTTCCCTGTGTATTGCAATCTCATTGGCCACCTGTGTATAAGGCAGGCTCAACCACCTCTATAAAAGTTAGTCTGTGAGGCTGGGAAGGGTCGTCGCCTCTTTGTAAGAGATGACCCTGACTGGTTGGTTTGATTCTCGATGCTTGGCATGAAATAAAGCTTTGCTTGGACCTTCACTTTGTATCAGTCTCCCTCCTTTGATTACAGACCCTAACAGGGAAAATTCCTTTATGAATTTCTCAAATTTTCTGTCTGAGCCATATTTCATTTTAAGCATTAGCAAATGAATTGGCTTATTAGCACCAATGAGTCCACTTGCTAAAAAGCTTTTGTTTCTCAGCTTCATACCTACTAAGGTCCCTGGTCAACACTACCAGCGTGGTGGTTGAGACATTTTTGTCACTGAAACAGAATAAGCAATGAAGAAGTCGCCTGTATTAGTTAAGGGCCGTCTTGTGTTAGCCAAAGGAAGTAAAGGAGAGGGGGGAGGGGAAGAGGGAAAGAGGAAGGGAGGGAAGTATGAAAAAGAGGTACCATTCACGATAGCCATGAAACTCACAAAATACCTAAAATTCACCATGAAGTAAGTCTTCTAAAAACAGAAGTATAGACTTTATGGAAGGACAGAAAAGAGGACCTAAACATACTATGTTTTCTAAAGTAATGATTGTCTAAAGGCATAAATTCCCACCAGATTAATATGTAAAATTGGTACAATCTCAGGCAAAACCCCAGTGAAAATAAATGTAGATGTTTAAAATACACAAAACCAGCGTGGTGATGCCTTAAAAATTGAACATAGAGTTATGATACGACCCACCAATCCTACTGGGTACATACTCAAATAGGGACACAAACATACTTGAACATCAGTGTTCATAGCAGCCTTACTCACAATAACCAAAAGATGGAAACAAAACAAGTGCACATCCAGAAAAGAATGGATAAACACAAAGTAGGCTATACATAAAAAGCAATATTGTTCAGCTTTAAAAATGAATGAAATTCAGGCGCCTGGCTGGCGCAGTCTGTAGAGCATGCGACTTTTGATCTTGGAGTTATAAGTTCAAGACCCACATTGGGTGTAGAGAGTATTTAAAAACAAAATCTTAATAAATAAATAAATAATGAATGAATGAAATTCTAATACATACTACAACATAGATGAACGTTGAGGACACTATGCTAAGTGAAACAAGCCAGACATAAAAAGACAAATATGATCCCACTTATATAAGGTACCTAGAATAGGCAAATTCATAGAGACAGAAATTAGGATGGTGGTTGCCCCAAGCTGGGGGAGGGGTAATGTGGAGTTATTGCATAATGGGGACAGAGTCTCAGTTTGGGATGACAAAAAAGTTCTGGAGATGGATAGTACTGATGGCTGGCCATCTACATGACTGTACTCAATGCTACTGACTTGTAGACATAAAAATGGCTAAAATAGTGAAATTTCTTAGGTATATTTTACCACAATTATAAATAAAAAAGTTAAAAAATGATAAAAATACACAAAACCAAAGGGTAAACGCTTATGGATACACACATGCATACACATAAACCAACTTTAAGATGGCATTTTATGACCTAGTTTTTACCTCAGACCATCTTCAGTATTCCTTCCAATTTCAGTAATAGTCTGTGTGTTTGTAAATGTCCAGTAAAATATCTGAGAGGAAACTTATCTAATTATTAACAGTTATCTCTAAGTCAGGGACTGGGATCGGTGAGAAGATCTAAAGGGAAAATTAATTCCAAAATCACAAATCTATGTTATTACCTGTGCTTCTGACCAACAGGCTATAGATCTGAGGTTCCAGCAAACTCTGCCCTGGGTTTGTTTACTTTGCTAAAGCAGCTCACAGGACTCAGAGAAACATGGTGCTCACTAGATCACCAGTTTACTAGGAAAGCATGTAACTCAGAGCAGCCAAATGGAAGAGATGTATAGAGTAAGGTATAGGGAAAGTGGGAGGAGCTTCCAGGCCCTCTCCAGGTGTGCCAGTCTCCCGAAATTTCCATGTGTTCACCAACCCAGAAGCTCTCCCAGTCTAGTCCTTTTAGGGTTTTATGAAGGCTTCATTACCGAGGCACCATTGCTTAAATCATTGGTGACTGGTGATTATTTCAACCTTCTATCCCTCTCCTCTCCTAGAGGTGGGAGTGTGGGACCAGGAGGAGCATGGGGGATTCAAAATTCTAACCTTCTAATCACAAGGTTGGTGCCCCTGGCAAACAACCCTCCTCCCTGGGATATCTAGGGACTTTCCAAAAGTAATCTTATTAACAGAAACTCAGGTGTGCTTGAAAGGGTCTTGCTATATGAATAACAAAAGACTCTTATTTCACCTTTATTACTCTTATTATTTAGGAGAGTCCAAGGGTTTTAGGAGCTCTCTGCCAGAAACAGGGATAAAGACCATATATCTTTCTTAATATAAATCGCAGCATCACAGTAAGTTTGACATTTTCCTCAAAAAAAGTTTTTTTTAAGGAAAAAAACCTAAATATAAAAAACAAAACTGTGACAGTCTGGAAGTAAATAAAAGAAACAATTTGTTTAAATTTTGGTGTTGGGAAGTGTTCCTAAGGAAGACAAAAACCCAGAAGCTTCAAAAGAGAATTTACAGATTAAACAACATAACAATTTTTAAAATTTGGGGAGCCTGGGTGGCTGAGTTGGTTGGGTGGCAGCCTTTGGCTCAGGTTATGATCCCGGGGTCCTGCTCAGTGGGGACCCTGCTTCTCCCTCTCCCACTGTCTCTCTCCCCGCTCATTCTCTCTCTCTCTCTCTCAAATAAATAAATAAAATCTTTTTTTTTTTTAAGATTTTATTTATTTGACAGAGAGAGATCACAAGTAGGCAGAGAGGCAGGCAGAGAGAGAGGAGGAAGCAGGCTCCCTGCGGAGCAGAGAGCCCGATGCGGTACTCAATCCCAGGACCCCGAGATCATGACCTGAGCTGAAGGCAGAGGCTTAACCCACTGAGCTACCCAGGTGCCCCAATAAATAAATCTTTAAAAAAATAAAATTTTCTTGTGGCAAAAGATACAAATAAACAAAATTTAAAAAAAAGAACAATAGATTAGGAGAAAATATGTCTAACATATGCAACAGAGAAAGGATTAAAAGTCTTACTATTTTTTAAAAGATTTTATTTATTTATTTGATAAGGAGAGATACAAGGAGAGAGAGAACACAAGCAGGGAGAGTGGGAGAGGGAGAAGCAGGCTCCCCGCTGAGCAAAGAGCTTGATATGGAACTCAATCCCAGGACCCTGGTATCACAACCTGAGCCAAAGGCAGACCCTTAATGACTGAGCCACCCAGGCACCCCAAAAGTCTTACTATTTTAAGAGTTCTTGTAGATTGTTAATAAAAGAGGAGGAAAAAAATTGATGAGTGATATTAACTAGTAATTCAGAAATAAAGATATATAAATGACCAATGCATCTATAAAATTGATGCTCTAATTTGGTAATAACCAATGAAATAAAAATTAAAAGAACAACAAGATGTCCCGCTTTCCCCGTTAAATTAGTGAAAATGAGAAAGATTGGTATACAAGATTGAAGAATGTATGAAGATACATGTTTTCATACACATTTGGTAGGATGCAAATTGATACAGGTTTTTCAGTGGGCAATTTGGCAGTGATAATTCAAATATAAAGTGTACATACCCTTTGCCCCAGCAATTTTACATCTAGGAATTTATCATGCTGAATCATATAAATGCACAAAAATGTATGTACAAGGATTTTCATTGCACCACTGTTGATAATAGAAAATAATTGAAAATGTTCATAGGGGAGGAAAAATAATTTTACCTCTACCCTTCTCAGTTCTTGGCTGAGACCACTCTATAATAAAAAGATAGCATAACAGCAGCAAACAAATTTAATTACATATGGATGTACAGAAGCCCCACAGAGACATGAGATTCAAAGAAGTGACCAAAGCAGGAAGCTTTTATACCTCTTATTAAATAAATAAATAAATAAATAAATAAATAAATAAATAAATAAATTTGTGAGGAATTGATAAGACAAAGGGTGTTGGGCTAGGGGTAGTAAAATGGTGAAGGAGAACGAGGTTTTTTTGTACAGTCTTCTTGCCCCTAAATTCCCTGTTTCCAGGGATAAGGATGCCTTCTGCCTTCCTGTTACAGGAATGGTACCATTCACGTGGGAGATTTATCTCCTGCTTTCAGGGGACAAAGGAGGGTTAGAGTGTTCTCACACTGGCTGTTTCTCAAGTACCTTTAACTCAGACTAACTGTAGCGACCAAGGGCAAGTCACCCCAAAATATACCACTTTGGTATCTTGATTATTATAAATTAAATTTACTTTAGAAACAGCTAAAACCAAAAGAATAGTCTGTACTCTCCTCCCCCACTACCCACCCTTGTCTACAGAAAGCAAGAAATAAATGTCCCATGTAAAAGGCGCCCTCCTTGTACCAGGAGGTAAAGAGACATCCTTATCACCAGAGACAGGAAATTTAGAGCCCAGAAGGCTGCATAAACAACCCTTGTTACTTTTTACTAATTTCCTACTAAAGCCCTTACTCTGTTTAGAATTCCTTAACAACTGAAGCTCTCAAAGTTCAGTTTTCTTGTCCTGTCAATTCCTCAAAGATTCAATGTCTCTTTGTCTGAAAGAAATAAAAACTTCCTTCCTGCCTTGGCCATTTTTTTAGGCCTGTATATCATTAGTGGGCCTCCATGCACACGCGATGAAACTTTAGTTCTTTTCTCCTGTTAATCTAGCTCATGTCAACTTAATTCTTAAAGCAGATGGAAAACCTTGAAGGGTAGAAGAAAAATTTCTTCCTCCCCAACATAACCAACATACCAAAGGGGCATATTTGGGGTTGACATATTCTGAACCCTTCCACATCTCAAATACCAATCAAGGAGATAATAAGTAATGTATGGTATATCCATACTATGGAGTACCATACAGACTTTCAAAAAATGAGGTCAACAGGGAAAGCTATCCAAGATATATTACCAAGTGAAAAAATTTGCTAATACATAAAGTGTAATTATATAAATATGATACTCATTAATTTCCCCAGCATTACTTGTTTATTATCCATCTTTAAACAAAAGAATCTCTACAACCACAACTCTTTCTAAAGAATCTAAGGACACTCCAAAACCACTCAGACTGGAGCACACGGCGTTGTACTGCCAGCATGAGGAGTGTCTCTCTCAGAAATCAATGCTTGGGGGGCACCTGGGTGGCTCAGTGGGTTAAAGCCTCTGCCTTCGGCTCAGTTCATGATCTCAGGGTCCTGGAATCAAGCCCCACATTGGGCTCTCTGCTCAGCGGGGAGCCTGCTTCCTCCTCTCTCTCCCTCTGCCTGCTTCTCTGACTACTTGTAATCTCTATCAAATAAATAAATAAAATCTTTTAAAAAAAATCAATGCTTGAAAATTGATGTCTACCATCGAGATTTCTGATGAAGTATTTTGTTTTTCTGAACACACCATTGTAACCCATATGTCCGTCTTTCTTGCCCAGCATTCTCATAGGCCCACTGACATATTGTTTCATCTCTTCTGGAAGATGACTGCCTTATCTTTCTGTGGTACCAGAGTAATTTCAGATATGTTGCAAGGCCCGTGTTTTACTTTAGACCATCTTAAATATTCTTTTTAACTTTGGTAAAGATGTGTGTATCTGTGTGTGTGTGTGACAGAAAATTCTGACTCAAAAGCTTATAAAGTAAGATAGTTTATTATCCTATATAACAGGAAGTCTAAAGGTAGGCAGGTTCTGGGGCTGGTTGTTAAAGAATCTTGACAGCGCCATCAAAGACCCCAGTTTTTTCCACCTTACCACTCTGCCATCTTCAGGATGTTGGCTTTGCCCTCAGGTTGTCTTCCCCCATAGCTGCAAGATGACTGCTGAGATCTGGGTATTACAGCCAGAAAGGCCTGTTCTGAGGAAGAAAAGGGGATTACTGGTACCACTGTCTCTTTCTTAGGAGCCAGGAAACCTTTCCCAGAAGCCCCCAGGAGACTTCCTTAGCACATCATTTGCCAGAGTTTAGTAAGATGCCCATGCCTAAATCTGTCCCTGGCAAGAGGAATGGTTTAGATTTCTCAGAATCCATTCACCTTGACACTCCAGAAACAGAATGGCAGCATAGGAAGTATACGATTGTGTGGAGAGCCATGAGTACCTGAACGTCCAGGCTCCTATTGAGAAGACAGGAGGGAATGGAGGGAGGATAAGAGCCCCAAACTGTCTGCTACAAAGTGCTGGGGCTTCTCAATCTCATCCTGGTCCAAACTGTACTCCTCGCTCATTTTTCAACCAGAAGCTGATCTTCCTCCTGCATTTCTTGTTCTAGGGAATAGCATCTTTAGCTACCCAGTTGCCTAAGTTGGGAAACAGCAAAGTGATCATCACGCTGCTCCTTTCCCCCTCTTCTCTTAATGTGTTAGAAAATCTTGTCAATTATACCTTATTATTTTTTTTTTTAGAATGAGTTAGAGAGCATGAGGAGGGGGAGGGGCAGAGGGAGAGGGAGAAGCAGACTTCCTGCTGAGCAGGGAGCCTGATGTGGGGCTTGATCCCGGGACCCTGAAATCATGATCCCAGCCCGAGGCAGACACTTAACCAACTGAGCCACCCAGGTACACCTTAATGATACCTTCTAAATCTCTCTTCCTTTTGTCTCTTCTTCTTTATCCACTGTTGGCCCCATTCCATATTATTACTCACAAAAACCATTTTACTAGTCTCTTTTTAAAATATGTAGTTTTGCTAATTATAAGACCATTACATACTTATTATATAAATTTCAGGGAAATCCGGGAAATGAAAAGCATCTGTAGTAACATTGCTCAGAGGTAATGACTGTGGACATTTTTGTGTGTATCTTTCTTTGCTTTTCTCTATTCATGAATTTACCTGCACAGATAAATAGGTATTACTTTGTTTTATAAATTGAGATCACACTGTTTTATAGTATTTTTTATTAACAAAAGAGTATGAAATTTCTCCATATCAATAAATATTCTTCTAGGTAATCATTTTAAGAACTGAATTATATTTTACCTTATGGAAGCTTACTAATCTAGTTAAACAAATCCTTATTGCTAGATTAGGTTTCCTCCAGCTCTTATATTGTAAGTAATTCTTACAATGAACATATCGGTAGGTAAATCTCTGCACACATTTGTGAGGATTTCCTTAGAATAAATAAATAAATTACCAGCAGGGAAATTGCTGGTTCAAAGCACGTGTGTATTTTTCCCCATTCATTTTTATTATGAAATATTTCAGGCAATCCCAAAGTCTGCTGGATAGGATGATAAATACCTAGGTACCCAGGATCCAGTTTGTCAGACTTTAACATTTTGCCATATTCAGATCTATTTTCTTAACAAAATAAAATATTAAGACATATTGAAATGCCTTATCTAGCCCTCCCAGATCCTATTCTTTCCCTGAAGGAATCATTAGCCTCAGTTTGGTGTTTCTAAGTCCCATACAGGCTTTTCACTTTCACTTCCATATATGTATGGAAGACACAGACACACACATATGTATATATATACATATGCATATATGTGTAAAGATATATACATGCATAAATAATACATGGTACCGTTCTACTTGTTTTTAAACTGCATATTGCACATTTTCTCCTGCAACTTGCTCTTTTTGTAGAACATTATACATTTGGGGCTTATCCGGGTTTGCACACGTAGCTCGAGTTCATTTGTTTTTATGGTCGTTTGTATGGTGTTCATTATACGTCATGCCATCAGATTTTCATTTCCTTGGTAGACATTATATCTCCATTTTTTCACTATGATAAGCAAATTGCAATCAATACCATTGTAAATATCTTCTGGTGTATGTGAGCCAGAGTTTCTGCCTGGCGTGGAATTGCTGGGGCGCAGGGTATGGTGCAGACTTTAGCTTTACAGGGTATTGCCAAATTGGTCTCCAGAGTGGTCATACCACCTTCGCTGCCACCAGCATGGGGAGAGTTTTCACTGCTCTCCTGTCTTCACCACCATATGGTTTGGCCAGTGTTGCTTTCCCCCATCTCCAACCCCAGGAATGGAGGAGAGAGTCCATTTCTCTGAATCTTGTCACCATGGAGTATTACCCATTTTTCATCTTTGCAAGTTTTATAGGCCACAAAAAGAGATTATCTGCTGATGAAGTTAAGATATATTTTGAAGATGCCTGGGTGGTTCAGTCAGTTAAGCCTCTGCCTTCAGCTCAGGTCATGCATGATCCCAGGGTCCTGGGATCGAGTCCCACATCGGGCTCTCTGCTTAGCCGGGGAGTCTGCTTCTCCCTTTCCCTCTGCCCCTCCCCCTGCTCATGTGTGCTCTCTCACTCTCTCTCAAATAAATAAAATATTTTAAAAAATACATTTTGATTTGTTTTCCTAATTATAAAAAGAACACAGATTATTTTAGGAAGCTTGAAGAATATAGACAATGTAAAAAAAGAAAAGAATAATCATACCTCCCCCACTGACATAATAATAATACTAATTTACTAATACATAATACTAATATAAATAATAATATAATACTAATATAAAGAATATCTAATATTTATTGAATTCTTACTATACACCCAGGATTGCTTTAGGTAACTAATATTTCCATGTACAGAATTCAAAATGGTATTCAATATACATATGATACATATACATGATGAATATAATATGTGTATATTTCACCTTTATGAAAAAGCACCCAGGTTTTTACAAACTAGATTTTTTTCACTTAATGAATAAGTCATAATCATTTTCTCCTATTACCTGTATTCTGGACTGGAGGGTGTTAAAGATTTCCACATTCATATCTATCATATCCCATAACTGTCCAGAAACCAAGGACCAGACTGAACACAGCAGCAAGTACTAGGGAGCTGCTTGGCTGCTGGCTAAAGACGGCAGTGCCAATGACTCATTCGCACTTGGAAGTAGAATTAACCCAGAACAACTCTGTGCAGGAGACTTAGGGAGGCCAGCTCCTGCCTGTGCCTGAGGGCCTGCTGCTGGGGACCACTCGTACTACCTGTCCATCAGACAACATAGCATGCAGCTCCTTTTAGCTACTAGCTCTCCTGTACCCTCATCCCATTCTCACCACCACGACCCTTCAGTGTAAACATGTTACCTCCATTCTCAGCCTCTTGCCTTCCCTGGCCACCCTCAAAAACACCAAACGCTCCTGAACTGAGAGGAAGTTCCATATTCCATTCTCTTCTGTGGCCAGGCCCCTGTGTACACTTGAGAAAATGAACTATATTTGGATTCGATCCAGTTTCCATGTCAGAAGAGAGTTGGCAATAGATTAGTCATTGCTTACCAAAGGCTACTGTGACAGCCCTCATTCCCTCGAGAGCTGCCTTGCTCCCCACCGAACGGCCCCCTCCACGAATCCATCTTGGCTGCCGGCTCCTCCAGTCACTGCACCTACCACTTCTCCTGCCTCGCTCGGAAGGTTCTAGTAACTGTGAGATGTTGTTCTCTCTCCTCCTGACACCATTTCACACCTTTGTGCCCTTGCAGATACTTCCCTTTCTGTCTAGAATATTCTCTCCTTCTTGTCTGCCTGGAAAACATGTGTTCATCCTTCAAGGTCTATTCCAAAGATAGTCCCACAAACTCAGAGTACCACCTGTTGGTTCGCAAACTAGCCCCTGTAGACACAGGGCGAGGAGAGACCAAAGAAAGAGGAAGACCATTCCCAATTAGCAGCTGGCAGATTTAACAAACAAGGAAACTTATACAATTTATCTAGGGTGACTGCAAGATGAATAGATCTCCACACCCACCCACCAGAATCTTAAAAGTTTATATAAAGGCCTTAACTGGGTACAGCCATATATACTGTCCAATGGTCTCGACACCACGTTACTATCTCAAGGCTATGTCCTTGCAGCAGCTTCCAGTGCAGGGAAGACAAGCAGAGTGCACATTCCAAGGACAGGCAAGGAGATTAGGAGCCTCTGATCCCCAGGTCCAACTTGTAGGTCAACCAGCAGTTATGTCCTCTTGATGACTTCCTGCAACACCACCCTACATATTCTTTATTAATTAGAAAGAGTGAAAGTGACTTTTGAACAATGTAGAAAGCTAGCTAATGTCACCTTAACCAGGTGGTCAAAATTATCATCATCAATGGGACAAACACGTCGCCGATGTCCCCACTGCCATGGACCGAGAATGTCACGTTCTGGTAGTATTCTTGCCAAAACCATTTCACCTATATCTAATACCAAAGGAATGATCAAACACGTCCACATTGGAAGCTCTTTGGCAAAACTGGCCAGGACTCTTCAAAAGTGTCGATGTCCGGAAAGACCAAGCCAAGCCACACCAAACCAAAGACACAGAAAGTGTTTCAAATGAAAAGTTGCTGAAGAAGCATGACAATGGAATGCAGCGTGTGATCCTCGATTTCATCCTGGATCAAAGTGGGGCCAAAAAAAAAAAAAAAAAAAGCAGTTACAAATAACATTATTGGGAAGATCAGTGAATTTTTAAGTATGTATTATATATTAGATAATGGTGTTAAGTCAGTGTTCCATTTCCTGAGTATGGCCATTGTGTTGAGGTTATTGAGGAGATACATGCTGAACACTGAACTGCTAAAGTGTTGTTTGCTAAATCTGCAGTTAACAATCCAGGGTTCAGCAAAAAGAAACAAGGAACAAATAAATATGTGTGTTGGTATATCTAATTAGAGAGAAAAAAAGGAACGTGGTATTAACAATAGAGGAATTCTAGGCGAAGGATAAGTGACTCCTCATTGTTCTATTCTCGCAGCTTTTCTGTAGATTTGAAATTTTGCAAGACGAAAACTTGGACAGAATAAACAATAAATAATAAAAACCAACAAATGAACAAGAAGCTTTGTTCCATATCATCTTTTCTGTGAAGCTTTTCATGACATCCCCCTCCAGCCTCCTGTCCCCAAACACACACACATAAAACAATGAATCCCTCTCTCTTCTGGACTCTTTTATGATTATCTATCTCTCTGACCAAACTCTGAGCTCTTTGATAGCTGGGCCTGTGTGTGTTGTGTTGAATCTACACAAGGCTACAACCGTACTTGACGCAAATTGAATGTTCAGCTGATGCTTTTTTAAATTAATCAAGCTGAGTCTTGAGGCCTGGATAGGATTCAGTAGGCAGACAGGAGCAAGAAATTTTCTCAAGAGAGAGGAGTGGCGTGAGCAAAAATAAGGAAGCAAGAATGGATATTTTGTATTTGCCAAGAACATTTGATTTGTTTGGTCAGAACTGAAGATTTATATGGGTGAAAATGCCTGGCACACGATATAGTCTTCATAAAAATTTGGTGAATAAATGAATGAATGAGACTTGAAGGGCAGGCTTAGATCAGATTGGAGAGGGCCTTGACTACTGAATTGAGAAATCTGAATGGTAACTAGTTCTTGACCTCCAGGGTCTCTTCCAGTGGCAGGAAGAGACTGTGTCCTTGGAAAGCCCCTGATATATTCTTTTCCCTAAATAATAAGGAAAAGTTGGGGCACCTGGCTGGCTCAGTCAGTGGAACATGAGACTCTTGATCTTGGGGTCGTGAGCTCAAGCCCCACGTTGGGTGTAGAGGTTACTTAAAAATAAAATCTTGGGTGCCTGGGTGGCTCAGTGAGTTAAAGCCTCTGCCTTCCGCTCAGGTCATGATCCCAGTGTCCTGGGATCGAGCCCCGCATTGAGCTCTCTGCTTAGCAGGGAGCCTGCTTCCCCCTCTATCTCTTTGCCTGGCTCTCTGCCTACTTGTGATCTCTGTCTGTCAAATAAATAAATAAAATCTTTAAAAAAATTTTTTTTAAAATCTTTAGGGCACCTGAGTGGCTCAATTGGTTAAGCAACTGCTTTCGGCTCAGGTCATGATCCTGGAGTCCTGGGATCGAGTTCTGCAACAGGGTCCCTGCTTGGCAGGGAGTCTGCTTCTCCCTCTGACCCTCCCTCTTTTCATGCTCTCTCTCTCTCTCTCTCTTATTCTCTCTCTCAAATAAATAAATAAAATCTTAAAAAATAAAGTAAAATCTTTAAAAAATATAAGGAAAAGTAGAGATAAGTGGGAATCGAAAGCAACCTGTTTCCATACTCAGGAGGAGAAAACATCAACTCCTCACTCACCTAGGAGAAACCCCATGATGGAGTTTTAAGACATCCAACATCCCTCAGAAAGAAAGGGCATCACAGAATATTGGTTGAAAGAATAAATAAATGAATCTATTTAATATGAGTCATGCTTGTCCTTGAGAATAATGTATGAAATTGCTTCGGTTATTTTGTTTTAAGATTTTATTTATTTATTTGACAGTCAGAGATCACAAGTAGGCAGAGAGGCAAGCAGAGAGAGAAAGGAAGGGAAGCAGGCTCCCCACTGAGCAGAGAGCCCGATGTGGGGCTCGATCCCAGGACCCTGGGATCATGACCTGAGCCGAAGGCAGAGGCTTTAACCCACTGAGCCACCCAGGCACCCCTCCTCTGGTTAATTTTACTACATTTTTAAAGTTTAAGAAGCCTCTACATAGGAAATAACTAGACTCTAATATTACTCTTTAGGGCGTTCCATATCATTCCATAGACTTACAAATCTCCTCATGACGCCATATCTTAAATGTTAGGCTAAACACTTTTCAGTAATTTTAGCCCAAAGAAACTATCCCCAGTAGACAGTTTTCATATTTCCTTGATGGTTTGTGCTCTGTTTTCCTCCAGATAGAATTGTGTGGGCTGACCATGTAAGCAATGCAAAATAATGTGATTATGCCAATCAAGAGAAAGAAAAGGGCATTGTCTTCTGAGGTTATCATTCCCTTGACCATTCCTAAACAGGTTGTCTCTGCTCATAGTCACAGAACACCACAAAAATCTTAGCTGAGAGGAAATGTAAATCTCAGATAACATTTTAAATACCTATTTTTGGCCCAATTATGAGGTAGCGTTGTTGTTCCAGAATGTTTAATATTACCAGGGAGAGACCGATGGCAGCCAAGAGGACTTGCAGTTTACGAAAGCATGTGGGCATTCTTTTTTGAAGAAAGTAGACAAGATAATCTAAGCTGTTGTCTCCCAGGTAATGAAGTTGAATCAGGTGACAAATCGTTTGGGCTGTGTGCTCAAATGGATGGGGACACAGCTTAATTCGTCAAGACTGTCCACCACAGGCCAACTTGATGATAGGCAAAGGGCGATTTATGAGTCAGCAATATTCCTTTGACCAGTTCTGATGTGTTTTGTATGCAGGAGTATAGCTCTAGGGCTACAGTCGACAAAGAATTACCAGGGCAGGCCACCCAGCCCAACCAAACCTGCATCTAGCTGCTTTCTAGAAAAAGTCTGTGCCCTGTTCTTCCACACCAATAAAATAGAAGCATTGATAGTGTGTTCAGTGTGATCCAACTGTTGAAGCATGTACTAGGTATCTTGTATTAGAATGTTTTAAAACGTCAAGCTGATAAGAATTAAGGCTTGCAAAGTGAGCGACTACGAAGAGAGATAAAAAGGGATCTGGGGTTTCTTTGACAACCTGGCATGGTGGCCAAATCCTCCCTGTGGCCAGTTGCACCCGCCATGGAAACCCGTGGGCCGGACAAAAAGGGATTGTGACGCCCCGGTGGGGGCGGGGAGAGGGTGGTGTACCCCAGACCCTCAACTGAGACTTCACAGCGCTGCTGTTTCCTCAACTTGCGCGCGGGAGTGGTGCCCCGAACCGTTCCGGAAAAGAACACTGCCCACCGCCTTAATGACAACATCTCCATGTCCCCTCCCGGCTCAGGCTGTCCGGCAGTCCTCGGTCCACGGCCTCTCCCAGATAACCAGCAGCCTGTACATCAGCAACGGCGTGGCAGCCAACAACAAACTCATGCTGTCCAGCAACCACATCACCACGGTCATCAACGTGTCGGTGGAGGTGGTCAACACTTTCTATGAGGATATCCAATACGTACAGGTGCCGGTGCCTGATGCTCCAAGCTCACGTCTCTACGACTTTTTTGACCCGATCGCCGATCACATTCACAGCGTGGAGATGAAGCAGGGCCGCACGCTGCTGCACTGTGCCGCCGGGGTGAGCCGCTCCGCTGCGCTCTGCCTCGCCTACCTCATGAAGTACCATGCCATGTCGCTGCTAGACGCCCACACGTGGACCAAGTCGTGCCGCCCCATCATCCGGCCCAATAACGGCTTTTGGGAACAGCTCATCCACTATGAGTTCAAGCTGTTCAGCAAGAACACCGTACACATGATCAATTCCCCGGTGGGCGTGATCCCTGACGTCTATGAGAAAGAGGTCCGTTTGATGATGCAGATGTGAACAGCACTTGACCCTGACCATCGGCTGACTATCCTACACCAACACTGAACTCGAACGTCGAACTTTTGTTGGTAAACAAAACGAGACGATGCCTTTTAGAAGGGCCAGCAAAAAGGGAGCGTTGTTGGGAGTTTTTAGCTTAGTAAGCTTTATCTTTAAAGAATAAAATGCATTAGGTGTAACCTGGTGACAATGTTTCTTCTCCCGTGAGTGGCAGGTCATGGCTGCCGTGGGCTGGCCAGACAGGAGAATGGGGAAGGCGGTGCCCACCTCCGAGGGACCTGTATCATGAGGCGCACCCCCCAGCCCTAGGCCGAATAACCCAGGTGTGAGTCCCCCCAGGATCCTCCCTGGTTCTTCCTAACCCAAAGTCAGAGCCTTAGAGATCATGGCACCGCCTGTACTTCTCACAGTAAGTGTGAACCTCAGCTAAACGGCCTTCACTGGGGTGCTCTGGGAGCCCTTGGGGGAGCCTCAGGCCACCCCTGCCCCCACCGTCAACCACAGAGGCCCAACTCTGCTTTTCTAGTTTGGATTTACATAGAAAATAATGTTCAAGAAAGCCATTCCACTCTATAAAATCAAAAAAAAATTTTTTTTTCTGAGTGCTTGGCAAGGTCTCAGGGTGCCCTTGGCGACCTCCACCAGCCTTTGTGAAAAGGGATGTCAGTCCCCTTCTCTGGGCCACGTGCTGGGAGACAAAATAGGCCTGACACCAGGACTCAAGGGTCCTCTCATGGGGTGTTGACTTGGAAGACTGGAGCTGCCGGCCAGGGAACAGCCCTGTTACCTTGGACACCTCTTCCCATTGTGACCTGGCGTGCCTCAAAGCCTCTGTTTCCTCACCAGTCAAGGCAGTGACAGCCCGGCTCTCACAGGGTTGTTGTGGGGATGAGAGTCCTTAGCATGAGCCCTAGAACGTGGATGGTTTAGTGCTTCGAGTACAGGGCAGCTCTTATTATTCAATGCTACCCTCTGGCCCTGCTGGCTGGGGGTCAGCACCTTCCTCATCACCGTGGCACTTCCCCTTCTGTGTTGTCCACCAAGTGCTTTTCCAAAAGACTCATCCTGTCTGTGAAAACAAATGGTTTAGGGTTCTTTCCACGCTACCTCAGAGGAGGCATAGATTTATAGACCTTCTCCGAGTTCCTGTTATTTCCTTGTGTCTAATCCATGTGCAGACAAGGATCAAGAAGTTCAATTGCGGCACCCTCCCCCTCCCAAGGCCTTGTTTGGAATTGCCGACCACTAGAGCCAACGTCCCAGGATCCATCGCGATCCACATGGGAAAGTGCCAAAGGGTCAGATGGGTGAGCCCCAGAGCAGGCCTTGGAATCCAGGGTTGTATGAACTCCCTGAGTGCCTGGCTCTGGCTTGGGAGGAGCTATTCTAATCCAGAGGATTTGAGACAGAATATAGAAGACAAAAGCACAACCGTTCCCATTGACCGACGACATGTGTGGGTCCAGAGCCCATTGGCTTTCAAAAGCCCGGTTCTCTCCAAAGCCATCCTCACACCCACTACCACAAAAGGAGTGCCGAGGGTTACAATTTGAGATGGAGGAAAAGAGGTGTTCTAGACAGATTCCCTCCTTCTGCAGACAGAAGAACAGACTCACAGAATGCAAGGGCTGGTGGGGCAGAGCCTTCACGAAGCAGCTTTTCTGGCAAAAAATAAAAAATAAATAAATCCAGGTGGGAAATTACTTTTAAAGTATTTTTAAAAAGATATTTATTTGGGCATGTGCATGTGTGTGTGTGTGTTTTCCTTTTTTTTTTAATACCCAAATTAACAGACCATAAAATTAACTCTCTTCAGACATACAGCCCTACACATTTTAACCCATACATAGACTCGTGTAACCACAGCCACCATGAGGACACAGAGCAGTTCTGTGACTCCAAAAATTTCCCTCATGCTTCCCCGCTGTAGTCAAACTCTGGCCCCACCCCAGCCCTGGCAGACGCAGGGCTGTTCTTTGTCCCTGTAGACTTGCCTTTAACAGACCGTTATATAAATGAAATCACACAGGATGTAACTTCTGGAGACTGGCTTCTTTCACTCAGTGTAATGTCTTCGTGATTCGCTCCCGTTGTATTTCAGCGTATGGATGTACCACAGTTTGTTTTACACTCACCCCGTGAAGGCTATTTGGGTTTGAATTAGTTTCCTAGGGGCTGCCGTAACATAACACCAAATCCTGGGTGGCTGGAAACAATTGTGATGAATTGTCTCATAGTCCTGGAGGACAGAAGTCCTAAATTAGTCTCAGTGGGCCTTGATCCCTAGGAAACCTGTCAGGGAAAATCCTTCCCTGCCTCTTGCCTGTTTCTGGTGGTTGCTGGCAATCCTGACCATTCCGTGGCTTGTAGATCCATCACGGGATTCATGTGGCTGTTTTCTCTAATGTGTCTTCACATCCATCTTCCCTCTAATACGTCTGGGCCCAAATTTCCCTCTTCTTATAAGGGCACCAGTCGTATTAAGGGGTTCACTCTACTCCGGTATGATTGCATCTTAACTAATGCTATCTGCAACATACCCTTTTTCCAAAGAAGGTCACATTCTGAGGTTCTGGGGGTTAGGACTTCAACAGATTTGGGGGGGTGGGTGTAGTGTTCAGTTCATAACAGGGTTGTTGCCAGTTTTTCGGCAAGTAAGCAAGCATAAAGTGCCATCACAAACACAGACACACCTAGTAGAAGAAAAGGATCATGTCACCTGGAAAAAAAGAACTGTAGCTATTTAAAAGTGGGATATGAGTTATAGTGAAAATAATAATAAGCATCATTTATTAGGAAGCTGTTCCATGCCAAATGCAGGACCAGGCATTTCCACTGTCTCTAGTTCTTACATCAGCCCTTCAAGGTGAGTGTCACTAGCAACATACTGATGAGAAAACAGATTCCAGGAGGTTAAGGAGTTTGTTTAAAAGAGCATACAGCCCAGAAACGAAGTGACACTCAGACTGGACTCTGTTTCCTTGCATTTCTTTTGAGATAAAGCTAAGCAGATTGAAAGAAGAAAAGTTTTGATTTGTGCCCTTGATTCCCAAATAGCGTACATGCAAATCACGTGGGGACTTTTAATTACACAGATGCTGGGGCCTTACCCCCACAGATTTAGGGTCAGTAGGTAATAGGTAAGGTCCAGGAAGCTGCATTTTTTTTTTTTAAGTAGGCTCCATGCCCAGCCTGGAGCTCAAGGTGGGACTTGAACTCACGACCCTGAGATCAAAACCTGAGCTGAGATCAAGAGTCAAAGTCTTAACCGACTGAGCCACCCAGGTGCCCCCAGGAAGCTGCATTTTTAACAATGCATCTCAGACTATTCTAATGAAGGTGAAGAAACATCCACTGAATAATTGTTAATACTAGGGTATTCTGTATCTTTTCCTCTTTGTCCTTTTTTTTTTTTTTGAATTATCTATTCATGCCCATGGTTTTCTATCCGAGTGTAAATTTTGGAATTTTTTTTTTTTAAGTTGTAGGAACTGGAATATAGAACAAGAATATTCAACTTTTCTTGTCAAATATGTTGCATGTTTTGTGTGCCATTTGTTTATGGTGCTTATTTGGGATTCAAAATTTTAAATTTGTACGTAGTTAAATCCACGAGTCTTTAACTGAATGGCTTTCTTTTATCTTTTTTAAGATTTACTTATTTACTTGAAAAAGAGAGAGCAGGGGGAGGGGCAGAGGGAGAGGGAGAGAGAGAATCCTCAAGCTGACTCACCACTGATCGCAGAGCACGATACCAGGACCCTGAAATCTTGATCTGAGCTGAAATCAAGAGTCGGCCGCCCAACCAAGGGAGCCATTCAGGTAGTCCTGAATGGCTCTTGTTTCATTCAGGCTCTTGTTTCTGAGTAATACCTTAAAGGTTTTCTCTATGGCATAACCATAAAAATGTTAACTATGGTTTTTTTCCTGACTTGGTTTTTTTTTCCACTTTTAAAACTTATCCCCCAATTTTTTTAATTTGAAAATTTTCAAACACCCAGAAAGTTGAAAGAATAGCATAATGAACACCCACATTTGTTCCACTTAGGTTAGCTAATTGTTAGCCTTTTTCATATTTGCTTTCTCTCTCTTTCAATATAATACTTTTTTTTTTTTTGGTACCTACCTGAAAGTAAGTTGCAGATATCCTGACATTTAACACTTAAATATTCCAAAATATATTATCTAAGAATGAGGACATCCTCCTACCTATTCACAATATGGTCATCAGACCTAAGCCAATTAATTAATAATTATTCCCTAATACTCAGTTCATATTTAAATTTTCCTATTTATACGCCAAATGTCTTTTACAACCATTTTTTTTCCTTCGCAAACAGGATCCAATCTAGGTTACACATTGTGGCTTATTATTGTATTTCTTTTCATCTATGACAGTGCCCTGGCTCTTTTTTTCCCCCCGACATGGTCTTTTTGATGAGTCAAGAACAATTCTGTGTATCATGTTCAGCACTCGGGCTTGGCCCAGTTATTTCCTCATCTACTGTTTAACACATCCCTTTATCATCCTCATCTTTAAACTTGAAGTTAGGTCTAGAGGTTTGATTAGATTTGGGTTAAGTATTTTTTTTTAAGATTTTATTTATTTATTTGACAGACAGAGATCACAAGTAAGCAGTGAGGCAGGCAGAGAGAGAGAGGCTCCCCGTCGAGTAGAGAGCCCGATGCGGGGCTTGATCCCAGGACTTCAGGATCATGACCTGAGCTGAAAGCAGAGGCTTTAACCCACTGAGCCACCCAGGTGCCCCTGGGTTAAGTATTTTTTGCTACAACACTTCAGAAGTAACGTGTTGCATCACATCAGGAGATACAAATATCTCTTTGTCCCTTTAGCAGTGATGCTAAGTGGGATCATCACTTAGTTAAGGTGGTGACCACCATATACCTGCCCTTAAAACTAATCAGTGGTGGGCACTTGGGTAGCTCAGTCAGTTGTCTGCCTTTGGCTCAGGTCATGATCTCTGGGTCCTGGGATCAAGACCCGCATCAGGCTTCCTGCTCAGCGGAGAGTCTGCTTTTCTCTCTCTTTCTCTCTCTGCTTGTTCTCTCTCTCAGATAAATAAATAAAATCTAAAAAAAAAAAAAAAACTTTAAAAATAAATAAAACTAATGAGTAATTTGTGGGGTGATAACTTTCCAAAATACCATGTGAGTATCCTGTTTCTTTCATCCCATGATATCAACATCCATTAAGGATCCTTGCCTCAAACCAAATGTTACACAGGGGGACATGTAACTCTTAAATCTATCTCAAACTAATTTTGGTATATGGTCTAAGTTGGAGTTATTTAATTTTTTAAAATAATCATGAGGTATTACAAAACTCCTATAAATATTGGTGTCTGCTTTTGTTCCTTCTGGTTTGTTACATTGTCTCTTTTTCCTCTGTGAGCTTCACATTCCTTAAATTTGATACAGCCTCAGAACAGGCAGTAACATTTGGTAGGGCAATGACATCTCTTCCTAGCCCGGCATTTAGACTTCTTCAGAGGCTTTTTTATTGTTAGATTCTTTCTTTTTGTCTTCTGGATAAACCATTTTAATAGTTATGACAGGTTTTTAAATTTTTTCCGTTGGGATTTTGATTAGAATTACTGTTTTCTTATCTAGTTAGCCAAGGTTGAATCAGAAAAACAGGACCCACAACAGTTATTTTAGCAGAGAAAATCTAATATAATGAACAATTTAAGCAGGTATTAGAGAATTGAAAAGGCAAAAATAGAACACATTGTATGTTTCCCCATGTATAAACACTTCAATAAAAGATCACCTACTCAGAGTGTCTGATATTTGATCAGTAAAGTATTAATTGTATTTTTGGAGTTTGTATGTCTTAATTCCAAAGGCTCATAATGTTAGAGAATTATAATGTAGTATATATCCATACACACATATGCACATGCCCACTCATTCAGTTCTTTGCAATTCAATTTTTTAAGAGTTTTTGCTTGCTAAAACATTTAGCAGTGTATCTGTTATGTTACCAATGAGAACTTTGTGACATCACATGATTACCTATTCTGATCTATACTGTTAAGGTAAAGATAAAGATATCCAATAAGAGGGCTTTGTTTACTTGTGGCCATTTGAGAGCCCACCTCCAGCTACTTCAGTGTCTCCTTTTCATACATTTTAATTATTCCCTGGTTAATGAGATCTAGGCAGGCTGGGAGGTGACCTCTTGATCACCTTTTGGGAATGGCCTGATAAGGCGACAAGAGGTGGTGAAAACATGAATTTTATGGTAATCTTTTGGAGTCTAAGCCAGACTCCCAGCCAGGTCCTCCCCATCCAGAGAGACAGATCAAGGTCTCAGTCACACAGTTGTGTTCACAAAGTATATTTCAGAGGACGTTCTGAAATAAGGCTTAGTAGTGTTGTATCTGGACTCACGATTGACTTCTTTCTTCAACAGCCTCTGTGGCGAGGGAATTAAAAAACCAGCCAGTCTCCTTTACTAATCACAGGATATACTACATCACACAGAACACTTCACTTCTGACACTTCTAGTCACTAAATGTGTAGAGAGTTTTCCCCACACTAAGCAATTCTTCCTGACTTGGTGGGCATCCTAGAGTCGAACTCAATTCTGACACCACCTGCCTGGAGATGGCGTCTGATCCCCCAGGTTGAGGGCTCAGTCCCACAAGACGGCTCCCTTCCCCACCTCAGATGCCGACTGCAAGTTGTGGCTACAAATCAGAGGTTTCCACGACCCCTTCCTCACGTTCAATTAATTTACCAGAGCGACTCACAGAACTCAGGGAGGCACTTACTTACATTTATCAGTTTATGAAAGGACATGATAAAGGATACAGATGAACAGCCAGAAGAAGAGATATAGAGGGCAAGGTCTGGGAGGGTCTCGAGCCCAGGAGCTTCTGTCCCTGTGGCGTTGGGGTGTGTCACCCTTCCAGGATGTGGATGTGTTCACCTCCTTGTAAGCTCCCTGAACCCCATGCTACTGGGGTTTTGATGGAGCCTGCCTCTTGTAGGCACGATTGCTCATTAACTCTGTTTCCAACCCTTTCCCTTCTCTGGAGAAGTAGGCAAGGGCGGGGCTGAAAATCCCAGACTTCTCATCATGGCTTGGTCTTTCTGGTGACGAGTCCCAGTCTGGGAGCTCACCTATAGTTGTCTTTAGAACAAAAGATGGTTCTAGTGTTCTTATCACTTAGCAATTTACAAATGTTTGAGGAGTCCCATGTCAAGGTTGGGTCAAAGAACAAATGTTAGAACAAGAGATGTTCCTAGTGCTCTAATCACTTAAGAAGTTACAAGGGTTTTAGAAACTCTGTTTCCAGGAAGGGCAGTGGGGGGCAGAGACCAATATATATATTTTCTATTATCTCACAGGGTGAGATAATAATTTCATAATTTGAAATTTTGATAAACCTTGCCAGATTAATTCCTATGGATGTTGGCAATACCTACCAGCAATGTATGGAAGTGCCTATTTCCCCACAGAATCAATAGCACAGTGTACCTTTTGTATCTTTGCCATTCTGACCAGTGAAAATGGTATCTCAGATTACGTTTAATTTGCTTGTCTCTTATGGCTAAGTTCTAGCATCTTTTCATTCTTTTTTAAGAGCTATTAGTATTTTTCTTTCTATGAAACAGCTGTTCATATCAACTTTTTATTACATTACTAGTCTTTTTTTCTTATGGATTTATAAAAACTTTATTAGAGAAATGAAGCATCTGTCAGTGATAAGAATTTCAAATATTGCCCCCAATTTTTCATTTGTCTTTTGATTTTGCTTTGAAGGGATTTGCCAGAGAGATTATTTCTATTTGGTTGAATTTATTAGTTTTTTTTTTTTTAATGGCTTTGGGTTCTGTGTCAGAAAGGCTTTCCACACTTTGAGAGTATGTGAAAAATGTCTCCCATGGCTCTTCTATTACTTTTGTGGTTTCAATTTAAATATTTAAATTTTTGATCCACCTGAGATATATCCTGGTACAAAGTGTGAGGTATGGATCCAACATGATAATTATTATTTTTTAAAGATTTTGTTTATTTCTTCGACAGAGAGAGAAAGCGCAGAATTCGGGGAGTGGCAGGCAGAAGGCAGGCTTCCCGTTGAGCAGGGAACACGACCCGGGACTCCACGCCAGGACCCTGAGATTGACCTGAGCTAAAGGCAGAGGCTTAACTGACTGAACCACCCAGGTGCCCCCCAACATTACTCTTTTTTGGACTGCAACCACCATTCTCATCTATACATACAATTTATAATATAAAAATGTATATAATATTCATATATAGTTTTGCTATAATCCATACTATATTACATATATTCTTAATAGTATTCATATTCCTTATATCTGTGTTTATTTATTGGTCTGCTTGATATACCCAATGACTTAGAGATATGTTAGTCATGAATTACTGTTGTCTTTATGTCAGTTTCTCCCAATATTTCTCTGATAGTAAATTTCATGCGTCAATTTGGCTAGGCTATGGTGCACATTTGTTGGTCAAACACTAGTCTAGATGTTGCTGTGAAGGTATATGTGGATGTGACTAAAATTTATAGTCGGTTGATTCTGAGTGGAGCAGATTATTCTCCATTATGTGAGTGGGCCTCGTCCAATCAGTTGAAGGCCTGAAGAACCAAGACTGAAGTTTCCCAAAAAAGAAGCAATTTCACCTCAAGACCACAACACAGAATCTCTGCCTGAGTTTTTAGGCTGCTGGTCTGCCCTCAAGTCTTTGAAGAAGGTTTCAACACCAACTTTTATATGAGTTTCTAGCCTGTTAGCACTCTACGGATCTACAAATCTCAGATTTGCCAGCCCCCACAATGACAGGAGCCAATCCCTTAAAATAAATCTCTCTTTATCTCATATATGTACATACATACATATTATATGCTGTCAGTTTTGTTTCTCTGGAGAACCCTAATATAATTTTGAGTAGTTTTTCTTTATATAGACAGTCTCTAACTTACAAAATGGTTCAACTTAGATGATTTTTTGACTTTATGATGGTGCAAAACTATACACCTGCAGTAGAAACTGTGCTTTGAAGTTTGAATTTTGGTCTTTTCCTGGGCTAGTGATATGTGATACAATACTCTTTTATGATGCTTGGTAGTGGCAGTGAACTACAGCTCCCAGTCAGCCACCAAAGTGAACACCAAGTGACATATTTAAAACCATTCTGCACCCATACAACCATTCTGTTTTCCACTTTCAGTACAGTGCTCGATAAATTACATGAAATAGTCAACACTTTGTTATAAAGTAGGCTTCGATTAGATAATTTTGCCCAATTTTCCATTTCCAGTATTTTCAACTTATAATGGGTTTATTGGGAAGTAATCCCATCATAAGCCAAGAAAGATCTGTGTATTTTGTATATTTTGATATATCTGTATATTTGGATGGTATTTGATGGTCTGGCATTGAATGTCAACATGATGAGAATTTTTATTTGTACCCTTTAACTAATATCAAATTAACTCTCTTTGCCTAGTTAATGCTTTTTGTCTTTGATGCTCTAATATTGCCAACTCCTTCCCCTCTGCTCCCCCACCCCCTGCCTTTTTTGGTCTGCATTTGTCTAATATGCCTTTTCCTATTTTTTACTTTGTAACATATAATGTCATTTTTAGTGGTTATGTCTCCTACAACTAGATTATATTAAATCTCTTTTACTCAGCCAAGTCTTTTAACAGGGGATTTATATTTTAAAATTCTGAAACCTTTGGTTTTATGCCATTTTGTTTTGTGACTTATTTATTAATATTTCTCCTCCATTTTCTTTATCTTCAGTTTCATTTTTATCTTTTCCATTGTTTTCAAAAGTATTTTATTCTATTAGTTGAAAGTGGCTATGTGGAGGAAGGGGAAACTTGTGCTTTTTACTATACCTTTCTATTTCCCAATTGATATAGTAAATACATTACCTGGCACATATCTTTAGGTTTTCCAAAAGCTCTCTTAACTTATTTTCATCTAATTGATGTGTCTAGAGTGAAATGGCACATTTTTCTAATGAAATGACATATTTTGAATACTTTCTTAAAAAGTTTATTTTATTTTATTTTTTTAGTAATCTCTACACCCAATGTGTACTCCAGTTCAAACTCACAACTCCAAGATCAAGAGTCACAGGCCATTCCAACTGAGCCAGCCAGGCACCCCTTGAATAATACTTTTAAGATATAAAATTAAGCACACTATATTTTTACTTCATTCCTCAATCTAACCAATGAAAATGGTAACTTGGGTTTTAGTTTTATATACTTTTATTACAATTTTCAATGATTTATTTATTATTTATTGTAGAGAGAGACAAAACAAGCAGGAGGGGCAGAGGGAGAGGGAGAGAGAATCTCAAGCAGACTCCATGCTGAACACAGAGGCCAACAGGGGGCTTGATCCCATAACCCCTAGATCAGGACCTGAGCTGAAACCAAGAGCTGGATGCTTAACCAACTGCCCCACCCAGGTGCCCCTACTTTTATTACTATTTTTAAAATTCAGAACCTAATTTGGGAAAAAATATTGTGATTCGGATTTAGTTTTATAATTAGATACAGTGTAGTTACTTAAATGCACTTCTGTTTTGGCATGGTAAGGCTCCCCTGCATGACCTTCCCATTTCTGGGCCTTTTTTTTATCTATTTCTTTTTTTTTTTTTTTTTTAACTTCATCTTTTGGTTGGCTGGAAAATACTGCAACCAGTGTTTTCAAGAATGTTCTATATTTTATGATCCCTTAAAAAGCAGAGTGTTTCTCTGACATCTCTACTGAAAGATGACTCAGATATATATTACCTTTGGGGGTCACCAATTTTTCTATCTAAAACTCTAGATATGAGAAATCAGACAGACTGACGTTTGTTTTTATGTGGGAAAGCTGATTTCATTTTCTTGTCTGAACAATTATAGACAATATTGTAGGTTAAAACTTTTGTTATAATGTGTCCAGCTGTGTGTCCCCTTTTATTGACTTTGGCTAGAACACAGTGGGCTCTTTCAATTAACATGCACTGTTCTTCAACACAGGAAAGTTTCTGTTTTACTTTCTTCTTCTTCTTCTTCTTCTCTTGGCAATTGTATTTATTTGAGAGAGTGAGAGAGAGAGAGAGAGAGAGAGAGCATGAGTGGGGGAAGGAGCAGAGGAAGAGGCACAAGCAGATTCCCCGCTAAGCAGGGATCCCGATATGGGGTTTGATCCCCAGACTCAGGGATCAAGGCCCAAGTCGAAGGCAGATGCTTAACTGACTGAGACACCCAGGTGCCCCCGTTTTACTTTCTTCTTATGACTTCTCTTCCACTTGCCTTTGTTCCTGTTTTAGGAACACAAATGATCCATATGTTGGTTCTTCATTCTCTCCACTCTTCCTCCACAGTTTTCATCTTCTCTCATTGTTTCCATCTTTGTCTGTTTCCATTCTGTTCAATTTCTTAGCATCAGCTTTGTTCTTGTCACCAAATTTAATTTTCTGCCAGATAAATTTTCCTTTTTTACTGTCTCCAGTGTGTACTTTAATTTTGTCTTTGCTTTCTTAGAGTACTTGCTCATTTTTCTTACCCTGTCTATATCTTTCCATCTCATTTGACTGGATTTTCATCTCAGTCTCACCTATTCATTCCTTCTGTTTCTTTTTTCTACAGAAGCTTTAAGAATATCAACACGTTTCTGAAATTTTCTTCTGGATCATGGTGAAGAAGCGTGCCCATTTCCTCTGATTCCTCTAACTTTTCTAGATACACTGCTCTTCCCATACCTCTGTGCTGATTATTCTCCTTACTCCCAAATAAAACAAGGTTTCTGTAAGCTCAGTATCTGTCGCAGGCAATTGAACAGGTTACCTCTGGATCCACCTTGTGTCTATGGAAGTAGTGGCAAAATCTCCATCTCCAGGCTTTAGCTGCAGAGCACACTAATGTCCACACAGTCTAACTTCACCTTTTATGGTCCCTTAAAGAACAGGAAGTGTTTTTCTGACATCTTTACTGAAAGATGACTCAGATATAGATTACATTTTGGGGTTATCAATTTTTCTCTCTAAAACTCTAGATGTGAAAAATCAGACAGATTGACATTTGTTTTTATCTGGGCAAGCTTATTTACCAGTGTGATACATATCCCAATACAGTTGCTAGCACAGGTTTCTCTCAGGGATTTTCAAGAATCTGGCCTTTCCTTAATGTTTAGGCCAGGTCTGGCTACAGAATTTGCAGGAAAGTTACATGCAAAATGAGAATTCTTGGGCACCTGAGTGGCTCAGTGGGTTAAGCCACTGCCTTCGGCTCAGGTCATGATCTCGGGGTCCTGGGATTGAGTCCCACATCGGGCTCTCTGCTCAGCAGGGAGCCTGCTTCCCTCTCTCTCTCTGCCTGCCTCTCTACTTGTGATCTCTCTCTGTCAAATAAATAAATAAAATCTTTAAAAAAAATGAGAATTCTTTTTCAAAAATTGAGAATTTCAAGAGGGTAACAGCAGAGCATTAAACCAAGCGTGAGGCCCTTCTTATCACAGCCCCCTGTGTTCCTGCTTGGGTTTCGCTCCCATGGAGCTGGCCATGTTTATGGGGATTGCACTTCCTTAAATATAAGTCTCCTCCCTTTTCCTCCCAATCTCTGTCCTGTTTCCTGCCCACTTGTTTTATCTATTTGCCTAGATAAATAGGAAATAGAGGAGTCTAGAGGATATGGAGTGGAGGTGGGGGTAGGGATCAGTATTCTGGTAAGCAGCCTTCAAGGGGAGAGAAACTGCCATCTCTTGTTGGTTTAAGCACCAAGTGTGTGAGTTGGGAGACAGATGGTGGTGGGTCATCAGGGGATAGAGTGTGGGCCTTAAATAAGTGGCTTCCTACTTTTTTTAGTCACCGGCTTTGAGGAAATGAAACCCAGGTAAACCATGATTGCAGTTTTCTTAATCCAGCCATTTAGGACCATCTGCCTCATAATTAACATCAATTTCACTCAAATACAAGCTTTAGATTACCTGTCAGTTTTAGTCTTTGATATTGTGAAACCTTGTCTTTTTTTTTTTTTTAACGTATTTGAGGGCATTTTTGTTAGAAGTTAGAACAGGATACATTTGGGAACAAAGAGCAACATATCATTTTGATCTAGAAGCCGTCATGGAATCAATTAGGTAGACCAGGGGTTGGCCAACTTTTCTACATAGGACCAAATAGTAAATATTTTAGATGTTGCAGGTCAAGAGGCAAAATCAAAGATATTATGCAGGTACTTACATAGCA
Source organism: Lontra canadensis (assembly GCF_010015895.1). Classification (NCBI taxonomy): domain Eukaryota; kingdom Metazoa; phylum Chordata; class Mammalia; order Carnivora; family Mustelidae; genus Lontra; species Lontra canadensis. The sequence continues at coordinate 3,783,204 of NW_022631125.1, forward strand.
AGAGAAAAAACAAATTTCTACAAATATTGTATTGATAAATGTAAAAATCTAATAGTAATTGAAGAGTTTTGGTAATACAGGTCTACTAATGAGAAAAATGGGATTCTTCGTTTTTGGAATACATTTTGCTTAATTAAGGTTCAAAGGTAGTATCGCCTATCATCGAATTAGTTTGCAAATGTTCATCTGTTAATGCTAATCTGTAATGGGATTTTATGTATTTCATTTTTGAAAATGTCTTTTCCTACAGATAGATACTGCCAAACACTGACATCAATCCATGTGCATATGATTTTAATCGAGCATGCTCATTGCATGGAAGGCATTTATAGAATTTTTTTTTTCCCTTTTTCTTTCAAAGATTTTATTTATTCATTTGACAGAGATCACAAGCAGGCAGAGAGGCAGGCAGAGAGAGAGAGGAGGAAGCAGGCTCCCTTTGGAGCAGAGAGCCCGATGCGGGGGCGGATCCCAGGACCCTGGGACCATGACCGGAGCTGAAAGCAGAGGCTTTAACCCACTGAGCCACCCAGGAGCCCCAAGAATTCTATTAGATTTTTCTCTTGTTATTTGCCTTTTAGTATATCATTACATTGCAGTTAATCACTTCCAAATGATAGTTAGGTAGAAACTACTCAATTGGCGCCATTAAATGAATTTTGAAATACAGACATTTCCTTTGCGCTTTCATCGAGGTCTGAAAAATTGAGGTCTCTTGGAACTGTCGCTTGAACTTGGAAAATACATGTGCTGCAAATTTGTATAGGAATAGATAATTTGCTTCTTATTTTAAGTTTCGATAGCATGGAACTATAGAAAGTGGCTTGACAGTACTTGTAGTTTGGGCAATGTTATTTTTCATCAAAATGACTTTACTGTTGTGTAAGTGTTGTTTTACCTTGGAAGTGGTGAAGTTCGGCGAGACCTATTACCAAGCCTTCAGCAAAAGCTAGTTTCCAAAGCAAGTCATAGGTTGATAATAGGGTTTGAGGGCTGTTCTCCTTATTCAAAAGTTCTCAATTTTGGTCTTGAGCTCCAAAGAGCACAGAAGAACTTTGCCACTGCTAAGACATTGAACTGCTCTGTGGTAGGGCAAGTCAGGATACTCAGTTTTTACTTCTGATAAAAATTCACAGAATGGATGATGGTTAAGTTCATGAGTATGAATGAAGTTACTGGGGACAATGCTGGTTCAGTAACACATGCTAAATTCAAATATTATCACAGAGTAATTACCAATGAGTAATACAGTGAATAGCCATAGGGTTTAAACAACTTACATCTCACCAACTTTGTAATTTGTTCAAATAAGCATTTTTCTGCTTCACACTTATTTTTGTTACCACCAGTTGTAACACATCTTAGCAGGTTCTACTTCATGTTGTAGGGTATTAGTGCTTTTCAGCTGCTTTGAAAGCTGAGGCTAATGTTTCAGTCACTTCAAACAGGGCATTGACTCCTCAAATAAGTAATAATTTGAGTAGTATCCATATTCCCTAACTCACAGAGAGCCAAGGAAAACCCACTTAGATAATTGCCTTGTTTTTCAGTTGACTACTGATGTTGCTCCCAGTGTCCTCAACACTTTAAGCAACTGTTCAAAGCTGAAAGGTTAATAGCCTTAAATTTATTTTCTCTGGGCACGTTACTTTGGCTGGTGCAATCAAACACAATTTAATTAAACAGCTTTCCTTGTTTGGCTAAGAAAGGAGCCACTCAGAAAATGACTTTGGTTGCAGTCTCCTTTTCATTTTTTATGTTGGCAAAGGAATTCTGCTGTGATGAAATATTCTGTTTTAAATTCTCTAATTGTTCTCACTGTTGCTTTCCTATCAGTTGGGACTATTGTGATGAGTGTAGCCTAATAACATTGACATATATAATAAATGCTTTGCCATCAAATTTACAACAAAACCATCCACACTCTACTGGGCCTTAACAGCTTATCTGGAGTCCATTTTTCTCTTTTTTCTTGTTTTGACAAGATAGACGTGTACTGATGATTCAAAAAATAATGTAATGGTGTTATACGCATGGCACTTGAAACACTGCCAAGCTGTAACAGCAGTACTGTGATATGTAGGGCACTAAGCAGCAGTGGGAAGTGATGAGACTACCACATACATTCTCTGTCGCAACTATCTGTTTTGTGAATGTAGCCATAGATAATACATAAATGAGTAAGCATGACTGTGTTCTAATAAAACTTTATTTATGGACAGCCAAATTTGAATTTCATATAATTTTAATGCATGATGAAGTAGCTATACGAATACAGGTGGCAGGCTGGTTTTGGCCTGTAGGGTATAGTTTTCTGACCCCCAGTCTAGCAAAAGGGCTAGACCAGTTGGCTAGCCAATATTCATTGAGGTTGGTGCCTACTGCTCAGCCCAGGTGAAAGGAAATCTTGTTTAATGCAACAGCACTAACACCAATAGCAAATCCACAGTTATTCTTTCGATGCCTAAAATCACTATAAGCATTGGTATGATTCTTGAGTATGCTTTTCTAATTTTTCAATTTCAACTCCCAGTTCTTTCCTTACCTTTTTGGTCTCAGCTTCTTGAAGTTATCAGAGCTCTCACATTCTTAGGCTTCTGTGATTTTGCAGATATGTTGCTGCCTCTGGCTGGAACACACACAGCTCTACACCCACCCCCCCATTTCCTACTAATTCATTGTCTGTTTGCTAGGAGCTTTATTTGGTCCCTCTAAGCTGATAAAGATGCCTTTTCCGTGAGCATCCACAGAAATTCTGGCGAAGCTTATAGCACTCATCATTGTGCATTGTAGTATAGAATTTATTTATACAATTCTCCAAGTAAGAGCTCAGGATAGGGACCATGTCAATTTGAGAAATTTTCAGCCATTATTTCTTTGCATACTTTTTGGGCCCTGACCTTTTCTTCTTCTCCTTCTGGGACTCTAACAACACAAGTGTTAGATCTTTTGTTACAGTCTCACAGATCCTTGAGGCTCTGTTTATTACTATTTTTTCAGCCTATTTTCTCTCTGTTGTTAAGACTGGGTAATTTCTATTGTTCTGTCTTGACTTTCACTGATTTTCTCTATCCCTCCCATTCTGATGTTGAACCCATACATTAGGTTTTTATTTTGGCTACTATATTTTTCAGTTCTAAAATTTCCATTTGGTTCTTCTTCGTATCTTCTATTTCTTTGCTGAAACTTCCTATTTCTCGGTTGTGATTTTCTGGTTTTTCATTTGTTTCAAGTGGCTTTGTAATTGCTCATTGAAACATTTTCATGATGATTGCTTTAAAATCCTTGTCAGATAATTTGAACATCTGATTTACCTCAGTGTTCTCATCTGTTGATTGTATTTCCTAATTAAGCTCCGATTATTCTGGTTCTTGGTACAAAGGATTTTTGGTTGAAACCTGGACATTTTTGGTATTATGAGACTCTGGATCTCATTTAAATCTTCTGTTTTAGCAGGCCTCTTCTAGCATCATTCTGGTCGGGGAAGGGAAAGCACTGCCTTATCACTTTCGGGTAGGGGTGGGAGAAGGTTCCTTACTCAACCTTGGTTGATTGGGGGGGGAAGGGGAAGGTCTTCTTGTTACTGCTGGATATGGATGGTTGTTCTGGCTCCCCAGTAGGTCTCCATTGATATCACCCTGGCTGGGAGACAGGGCAGTACCTCTTTAGGGCCCCCCACTTTGCTTCTATCCATACTAGGGGAGCGGTAGCCTAGTTACCACTGGTAGTAGGCCTCCTCTCACACCAACTCAGCAGGGAGGTAGTGATACCTCATTTCTGTTGGTTTGGAGTGGAAGTCTAGCCTCCCCAGTGGGGTGGTCGTGGTGATTTGAGGTGTCTCTTTACAGCCTGGTGAGGGTAGAAATCTAGGTTCCTGGTGGGTATGGGTAGTCCTGATTTCATTTAGAAGTCCCAAAACTATTTTGACAACTGAAGTTTTTGTAATAACTAAAAGCCTGTCTGTACTTGGTTCCTTGTCTCCCCTCAACCCTTACTCTGTATTTATTTTTGTCATCAATGTGTTTGGATGTCAGTTGGGTAATCACCAGTAAGTATGGGAAGAGCTGGTAAATTCTTTTGACTTTTTATCTGTATGGGTTACGTGACACTAACATTATGAACTACATATTTCTAAATGTTTCAGGTTAAGTATGTAGTTCTTTGAAGGAAAGTTGAATTTGTTTTCCTATAATTGAATAGGCTTCTCTGATATTAATTGATGGTACTTACATAAGTATTAACTACAAATTATACACTAATTAGTCCATAATCGGACTCAGCATGACACAAATTTATATAATTTTAAAATGTTGATTTACCTATGCATATATTAGTCATATTAACTTGGTAAATTCAAATTACTCTCCCCTGCTCCCAGTGTATTAAGTTAGAATTATGAAATAAGAATCAGTTGTGATATGAGGTTTAATTTTAGAATAAAGGGGGGGTGTAGCAATATTGGTATTATATGCTTTAAGTAAAATGCGGATTAAAACTATGTGTTGGGTTTATAGAGAGGTCAGGGAGGGTAAGGAAGCAGTGATTGGTAAAGTGGTGATCAATACATTTAGAATCCAGTATGTGAAAGCAAGAAAGGATTTTGGAAATTCCAACCTACCTTCCTTCCTTTCTCACTCCCTCCCTTCCTTTTTTCCTTTGAGGTCTTTGAATGTATATTATGTATCTGGCACTTTACCTACCTTATGGCATTTAATATTCAAAATAATATTGCAAAGTGGATATATTTCCTTTTTCACAGATGCGGGCACTGAAGCTCAAAGTAGACTAACTTGTGTAAGGTTACCCAGCTATCAAGTGGTAGAGTTAGGATTCGAACCTAGAGCTGTATGATTTCATAGCTCATGCTCTGGCTCAACCTCTCTGCCTTCCATATGGGTTTTCAGATTCATTTTACATAGAAATAATCACACAATCATTAATTTCACCACTTCTCTCTTCAATGAGGACTTAAACCTTGGAGGTTTCATAGCTATTGTATATACACTTATTTGACACATTATAAGCTATTTGAGATCTAAAAAATTACATAGTGATATAAAGATTGATGTTACTGTATAAAAGTTGTTTCATGCTTCATAATGGAGGATGGAGTTCTATAGTTGGACTAGACATGGTTCCAGCTTAGTTGGTAAGTAATCTTCTCAAGGTCACACAGCCTGTGCAGTAAGGATTTGAGTCCAGGTCTGTGTCACTCCAACACCATCCACTGTATCCACTCAGTGCAATTCTATTATCTAGTCATAATCATGTGGTGGGAAAGGTTTTGAGGGACTTGGGGTGGTAGCCTTATAATTCTTAAGGGCTTGAGCCAAGAACCGCCAGCTCCAGGAAGATGGCCAAATGCTGGCTGAATTTTATCTGTGCTTGTGCAAGTCTAAGTGTGTGCGTGGAGAGGGAAGATCCTGGTGTCAAAATCTCCCAGGCTTTGAAGGTCATGTTTGTGACAAAGTTAACAATGCATGTGTTAATTTAGCTGTAGAAAACATTTGGCTCTCTATACTCATTCAAATAAAATAGAATACCACAAAGAATGGAAGAGGTGTTTCAGAGAAAGTAATTAAACATGAAATATAATCTATATGAAACTACAGTTTGTTAGTCTAGTTACTGGTCTCAGGGGAACAATTTAAAACCGTGTCTGTGTGCAAAATCAGTTGGGATTTCTATAGCTTCTCACTGAATACTGCTAGGATTACTGAGTCAGCACTGAATTGTCTTCCTTGTATTTTGAAATCCAAGTTAAATGTATCATGTCTATTGGTTATTAAAAAATAGAAAAGAGCCCATGTTTATAAAGAAAACCTTGCCATCGGATGTCCATGAATTAATCTTTTCCTATCTCTGAAGACTGGAGGTGTGCCTTGTAACAGATCTATTATATGAGACATACCTTACTAAATTTGTCTTTTGAAAAGAGTAACGGACTAAAGGCACATTTTCTTTTTCTCCCAATTACACTTCGGATTGAAAACCAGACTAGTGACATTTATTCACATCTAAGATACGGTCAGAACAAGAAACTGTTACTGTTGTCTAAAGGCATGTTGTTGGGGGGTAGAAAAGGCTTTACTGGGTTGCAAGCTGTGATGAGGATCTTAACTACGTCTTCCCTTAGGCCTGTCTACAAGCAGCCCCAACTCTTCCATGAAGGACCCCCTGAGATCAGCAACAGCAAGCGAAACCAACATTCTGGAGATCTGCTTAACAACTGTCATTTTCTTGCAGTATCATAACGAACTACCACTAACAAAACTCAGGTAGTACGAAAATTTGGCCCCAAAGTGCCGCCAACAGACCTTTGGCGGTGGGGAGCCGTGATCGGTGAGCCAGACCCCATGGGCGACTCTTCATTCCCTCCGGCCGGGGGTCAGGAAGACTTTCCCCCTTCACTTTCCGCTCGAGTGAGGGGATCGGGGCAGGGAGCGCAGGCCTGGCTTAGGGCGGCGCCCGAGCCGCCGGGCTGGGGCCGGCAGCCGCTCCCGGAGCGCGCTCTTCTCGGAGGCCATTATTTCCAGCGGTGCCAAAAGTGTGCGCCTTCTTCGGAGGGCGGCGGTCAGGGGCCGTGCGCCGCCACCCGGCGAGGCGACCCTTACCAAGCCCAGTGAAGCCCGGGACCCCCCGGAGCGCGGGACAGCAGAGGCCGTGGTCTAGGCCTACCGCCGAACTCTCCGGCAGGCAAAGGCCGTCCATGGCGTCCTCGCTACTGCTCACGCCCGCCTCGGGCGGTGCCGGACCTCGCCCTTCCCCACCGCTCCCCTCCCCCCCCGCCGCCCCTCCACCCCCCTGCCGCCCCCCCACCCTCCCGCCCCATCCCGCCGCGGCTCCCGAGGTGACACGGCCCGGACCCTCCATTCTCTGCCCCAGTGTATTTAACTAGCACAACCTATCTGCCTGCTGCCTGTTGGTGACAACCCTTTCCCCCCGACAGACGGGCCCAGCAGCCAACCACCGGCCAGAATTGGCCTGCGTCCGGCTCCCCGTCGGTGGCGGCCTCGGTGGGCGGGGTTCGGCAGCTAGCAAGTTAAGTGGAGCCACGGCTGACGTGAGTCAACAAAGGTCACGTGAGGCGAGCGGGCAGCGCCGATTGGCGGCGCTGCCCGGGCGCGGAGGGGGGGTCACGGCGGCGGCGTGGGGTTCGCTGTGTGACACAATTACAACAACTTTGTGCTGGTGCCGGGGAAGTTTGTGTCTCCTACGAATCCCCCCCTTACCCCCCAGTCCCGCGCGCTCCGGCCGTTCCCGCCGTCCCCGCCTGTGGCTGTCCCCCGCCCGCCCCCGCGATGTGACCCTACAGCCGAGCCGCCGCCGCTGCCGACCCGGGGGCTCCGCAGCCCCTGCCGCCGCCGCCTTCACCGCCGCCGCGTTGGGATTTTTCGTCGCTGCCGTCCGCGGCGGAGGAGGAGGCGGCGATAAAGTTGGTGTGCCGGTCCCGAGCGGAGACTGTGGGCGTCGTTGCGGGTCCCGGCCCGGGGGGGTGTCGGCGTTGGAGTTGTGAATTCGCTGCGTTTCCATGAAATCCTGCGGAGTGTCGCTCGCTACCGCCGCCGCTGCCGCCGCCGCTTTCGGTGATGAGGAAAAGAAAATGGCGGCGGGAAAAGCGAGCGGCGAGAGCGAGGAGGCGTCCCCCAGCCTGACAGCCGAGGAGAGGGAGGCGCTCGGCGGACTGGACAGGTACGGGCCGCCGTCACCCGCCCGGTCGGCTCCGGACGGGCTGGCGCCGCTCTCCAGAGAAGCCCGAGCGCGGCTTGCCTCTGGCGGCGGCGGGGCGGGCACCTCGGCTTGGCGCTCTCTGCGGTAGCCGCCGCCGCCGGGGCCTCGGGCTCGGGAAGGGGTGGATCGGTGGCGTTCCCCGAGCTCTAACGAGCCGCGTGTCTCTCTCCCCACAGCCGCCTTTTCGGGTTCGTGAGGTTTCATGAAGATGGCGCCAGGACGAAGGCCCTACTGGGCAAGGTAAGGCAGCCCGCGGGCCGGAGCGCGGACACGGGCTCCCCGGCCGGCGCCTGGCTCGCCCCGGGCCGCGCGGCCCGACCGGCGTTCATTGTGGCCACGAACGATGGCCGAGGGGCTTCCGGAAAACTATTTCCTGCCTTTGCTCTCCCCCACCCTGGGATACCTCGCTTGTACCCTTGCGAAATCGCTCTCTCCTCTTGTAGCTGGAGGAACAGAGGCAGTAACGCTTTGGGGCCGAGCTCAACCGGGTCGACAAAATCGCCTCTCATTTTACGGCTTTTTGGAAGTAGACCGATGATCTCCGAGGTGCCTGTTAAGTGTCAAGGGATCGTAAATGTGTGCCGATTTCCCCAAATTTCTGACTTACTTGCCTCCCGTGGTTTTTATTCTTTTGCTTCAGGCAGGCTGTTAATAATGTCTACGGTTAACCAAACCTTTTGGGCTTTCCTGGGTCCCTGCTCCCAGAAGGGGGAAGTTGCACGTAGTTTAGGGCCTTAAAGAGTTTGCATTGGGCTGTTGACATGCATCTCAACTGCTGGGTGTTTTACCTGAAGTTAGGTGACTTGTTTACTTTTTGGGTCTTTCTGCCATAGAAATTCTGCAGTTATTTTTAAGTGTGCTTTCTTCTTGGAGTCTCGTTTCCTGTGTGTCTGACCGGGGAGGCTAGGGGGGATTCGGGGTGTAGTCTCTGTTTATTTGTGTGGAAAGTTGTTGGCACTGTCATTTAGTTAAGTAATGGCTGCTCCTATCGGCCCAAGATGGCGGGACAGGGTGGGAGGAGAAAGTGAAGGGGGGGGCTTGGGGGGAGGGAGGAGAGGTAAACATGGAAATAAATAGTAGCGATGAATAGGCCTCTCCTTCGGAGTGTGTAGCTCGATGGTGTTTAATGAAAATTGTCCAAGATGATTTGCATATAGAATTCTTGTATCTTTGTCAAGCTTGGAAGCAGCATTCATAAGCCTGGTAAATGCTTATCAACCTGTAGCACATTTAGTTGCCCATCCGTAAGCTTTTGAACAAAGGCTGTGGAGTCTCGATCTGTCAGCATCAGTTTGTCTCTCCTGACCAAAATATGACTGAAATGATATTTGTACGCTTTCTTAATTGGGACCGTGAAACTTGGAGTGTGTGCGATAGGTGTTGCATCCGTTAGACATTTTCTTTTCCAAGCTGAAATCAGTAGCTTTGCGTTTGACACCTAGCCTTATTGTTAGAATTGAGAAGGAAGTTTGAAATGACTAAAGCCTAGGTTTTTATTCTTAAGTTGATTTTTTTTAGTTGTTCTCAGTTTTTGTCTGTAGTTTGGTTTAGAAGAGTTCCTAATTCCTTTTATCTGTAATTAACTTGTTTTTGTTACAAAGTAACTAAGTGTAAGGGGTTTCAATCACAAATAATGACGAGAAAGCTAAACAGAAATAATCCTTTTCAGTAAGCCTAGTGCCTTTGACTGATAGAGAAAACTTGAATTAAACTTTGGCGATGTAGGTATTCATTGGTTTCATTAAAATTATCACTGGAAAAATGAGTAGGGACTAGCTCTGAAATGACTTAAGCTTCAATAATTAAAGCCTTGAAGATTTTTTTCTTAGTACTTAAGATACTAAAAATAATTGACTGCTGTCAGTGTTGTCATTTAAAAAGATTAAATAAAATGTTTAAATATAAGGAGCATCACTTTATTTTGGACTGATTATTACCAGTCTGACTTGGGGTTTGTAAAATGGTTTGCAAAGGTGACACATTTGGAAAAGTTTGGCCGAATCTATTGCTTTTGTTTTACGGTAAAGAGGAAATAAATGGAATCTGAGGTTTCATGTGGATAATGTGTAAAATGCAAGTTGATGAATTCGTGTCTCAGGATGCTTGTATTTAGTAGATTCACAGCGGATGGTGCTTAACATTGGATTTCAGATTGTAATGTTGAACCCTGCAGTTATTATGCGCTATTGTGTTTAAATGTTAAAGAACTCAAGGTTTTCAAATATCTTCTGTGAAAGTATGCATTACTTTCTAGATGTTCGAATACAGTAACATGTTATAAATGAGAAACTTGTGAAGTTTAATTATATTTTGGGGAAGAATTAAGGCTTTATAAAATACTGGATAATCTGATGAATTACTGAGTATTTCGTTGAGGGGAAGAAAAAAAATAATCTTTATTACTTCAGACTTGGTGTTTGTGAGGTCCTACCTATTTAGGTCAAGACTCATTAGCCTTAACATTAAAACATTCTAGAGTATGTACTTGCAACCTCATGCAGTTCTTGTGAGCCTGAACATACCAGTGAAATGTGTAATGTAAAGCTTGACATTATATAGGTTCACACCTTGTGTTCCAATTGGATTCTGAGTAGAATGAATGAGCTGGGGTCCTGCTGCTGGAAGTACTGAATTATTTAGCTTCACCCACGTTTTGAACAGTCCTGGGGAACAACAGACACGTGTGTGTGTGTGTGTGTGTGTGTGTAATGTTGAGCTGTGTTGGTTTCAGAATTTTTACTCTCTGAAAGTCTTAAAAAAACAAGAGTTCTTTTTTTTTTTTTTTTTGTTGGGGTTGGTTCAGGCTACTTACCTGAGGGCAGGTAATGGAATTGAATGACTCCGGGGTTCTTACTGCCAGTCTTCCACCCCCCAACAAATTTGGTCTGCACCTTGTAGAACTGTTTTATTTCTGACAGAAACTTAGCTAATTACTACTTGTTTTCAATCCTGTATGTTTTATTGGATCTTCTTTCAAGTTTTAAAATTCAGATTTTGTGGGTATAAGAAAAAATAACTCTCGACCTAGAAGCTTTGGAAAGTTTTAAACATAAGTGTCTCTTACTTGCCCCTAAACTTGTATGTTCCCTTTCCAGGTGTGACAATACTTTATCCAAACTGCTGATTTCTTTTAGTCTCTGTTTTGTAAGATTCATTTATATTAAATTCCTTAAAGGAATTTCTGTTTGTATGATTGCCATTTGATATATAATGCTTGGGGTTTGGGATTAGAAAAATAAATTAATAATATGGTATATATTTTTGTAGTAATATCTTTAAAAATATCTTTAAAAATTGTAAACACCGAGTGTTGCTTAATCAGAGTTTTTGAATACAGCATGATCTCGACCATTTGCTCTTTGAATTAATGCTGATCATTAATCTTTTGGTAACATAATAATTCAAGATTCTCGCATTTTTAATTACAGTGGAGTTATTGAAAAGTATTAAATAAAACATTTGAACAAATTATGTAGACTTTTTAAGTGCATTTTTGAAAATACTTCGGCTTAATCTTTTTTTCAGTTGGGTAAGGATTTGCATTGAAGCATCATAGCAATATATACATAAATATAGGAAGAATAAATAGTAATAGTATAAGTAAATATAGGAAGAATAAATATAGTAATACTATAAGTCATATTTATAGTAATACAATGCTAAAGGGCTGGGAATCTTACCTGTGTCGGGGCGCTATTGCTAAAGTACATAGTTGTTCATTTTGAAGTATGTTTACATCCATTTTAAGTTTGTCCTGAGTACTTTCATTGGAACTTTTTTTAATAATTCTGTTAATCAGTAAAAGGGTTATGTAGAATACCTAGAAGAACTGATGGGTTGTTTACCATTTGGAAATGTGTGTTCTTTTTTCCCTAGGAAATAATTAGTATTAAAATAGTTGGCATTTAAAATTTTTTCGGTAATGGTAGTTTAAAATCCACTAAGGCATATATATTTTTCTAAATTTGGTTTGCTTACATGTAGATGGTAGGGGAAAATTACTAGGTCAGTTCTAGAGGTACCTTATTTATACTATAGTACTTAGAGATTGATGATTTTTAAAAAAAATTTTTTTTTATTTATTTGACAGAGATCACAAGTAGGCAGAGAGGCAGACAGAGAAAGAGGGGGAAGCAGGCTCCCCGCTGAGCAGAGAGCCCGATGCGGGGCTCGATCCCAGGACCTTGGGATCATGACCTGAGCGGAAGGCAGAGGCTTTAACCCACTGAGCCACCCAGGTGCCCCGAGGTTGATGATGTTTAAAATTATTCTGTATTATGTTCTTTTTGTTGTTGTTGTTTGTTTGTTTATAGGCACTTAAAGGGATATAAGAAGGTTTAGTGTTTGGATTACAAAAGTAACCACAGAATAATGTCATGCTTTGTGTTTGAAAATTAAGTTTTTAATTTCATGTGTTTATAAAAAGTATTTTCTTGTTTGGAAAGTTGTCTTGTAAGTAATGATCGTCATTGTTTACCTGGAGAAGGTCTCATGCCATTACTACATATTTCCTAAAATTTTGCTACATCGCTGGTAATAAAAGCTATAGAAAGATTACAGAAATGTTCGCATATCTGTGCACAAATTAGAACTGCAGGAAAATACAAGCAGGTATTCAAGGTTTGGCCTTTTTCACTGGATGGCTCTTTCTGTGGAGTCAATTACAAGTTGAAATGACTAGGGAACATTTGACTGCCACCTCTAGATATTTTAGGTTAAGAAAAACTGCCTGAGATACAGGTTTTTGTGACTTAGGTGGTAAAGTGGAGTGACGGGCCACTTGTTTTAAAGTGAAGCTTCAGTGCTTGGCTAACTATGGAGTAAAAAAATCTTACTCTGACTTGATTATGTAACATCTAGTTTTTATTTGTATAGTGCCAGTATTCTTTTGCAGATTTGAAAGGGTTTTTGTTAAGTTTATTTTTACTTTGAAACTCAATGTGATCCTTTGAGCTTTTTGAAACTGATGTTAATGACTGATAATACTGTGCATTATTAATATTATTTTTGAAATGTGGTATCCAGAGAGCTAATTTATGTTACAAAAACATCACCAGACTGTCTAAGAATTGAAATGATGATTAGGTTATTTAGGGCCCACATGTATTTATTTGTAGACTAGTTAATTAATGGAATTTATTTAATGAAGGCAAAATTGATAGTTTTATGTACTCTAAGTGAAGCTTTACATGTAATTGTATCAGTTTTCCGTATTGTTAACAGTACATTAGAGCAGCAAACATTGACTACATTAAATGCAAGCCTTCTATGCAGGGAATATGAAGATAATATAGATATCCCTTGCCTGCACTGAAAACTTAAGCTCCTTAAGAGGAGTGAGATAAGTATGAGAATGATATAGCATAGGAATGTCAGTGCCAGAAGAATAGTGTAAAGTGTCCTGAAAGTTTATGATAAGGGTCAGTTTAACAAGTTAGAATGGCTGTTTGTCTTTTTGGCTAACCATAGAAACATTGATTAGCAAGCAGACACAAAGGCAGTCACTGGAACCTGCTCGGGAAGCTTGTGAAGTCCCAGGTCTTTGTCTTTTTAGGTAGTCTAACAAGAACCTTGCTGGAAATGTGCATTGGAGGCACATGTAGCGATATCCCAGAATTACCTAGTCCCAGTGGAACACAGGGCTGAATGGGACTCATAGAGTTAAACTTACACTGTATAGAGTATTAGGATCCTGGGTTTGTGGATTCTTAGACCCTGTTTGTACAAAGGTGGAGGTGCCTTTACAGTATTTCTAGCCAAGTCACATTAACTTGACCATCATTCATTTCAACAGTGAAAACTTGGTGTCTAAAACCCCTTGTCCTACCTGACACATTCCAGGGCTGACTGAAGTAAAGACAGGAGAAACATTGCCTTTGCAGAGTCCTGTCCTGGCTCATGTCCTCCTCAGGTCTCTCACTGTTAGATTTAACTATTCTTGGACTGTGTATTCCTGATTTGGGAGTTTAAAAAGTTAACTAACAGCTTTTGGATTTTAGGTTATTAGAGTTAACTGATAGTTGCTAGTTTAAGATTAACTAAAGCATCTGAGACCCACCATATTCTGATGTATTTTATTTTTTTAAAATATTTAATGAGAATTTCTATTATGTAACATATTTTCTGTCAGACACTTGAAACTAAATTATTTAATTAAATTTTTACAATACACTTGCGAGTTTAATGGGTTTATTTACATTTGTGAGATATTGCAGAATGGTGTCTGGGCTGGTTTAATTTACAGACAGCCTTTTCCATGTTTTCAGGTATGTTTCAACAAATTACACACTTTGAACACTGGACCCCAGAAAAGAAAAACAAAAGACTCTGTTAGCTCTTCATGCCTGAGCACTTTTATGGACTGGACCTTTTTTCCTCTGGATGGGTGGTGCTGGAGGTGGGCAGGCATTGATGGCTTCTGCAAAACAGTACTTGCTTTCTTGGATTTTCAGTTACTATTTTCAGTTAGTTTACTGTTGGTACAGTTGTAAAATCGAGTTTCAGAGTTTTACCCTAGGTTGGGCCTCAGTAGAATGGATACTAGGATGAGGATTATTTCTTAATTGTGTTTCTTGGACATGGTGTTTCTTGATTTGGGTATTAGCAAGGAATCTTGTAATTTTGTGTAGGAAAACGTGATTTAAGATCAGATTTTAGCTTTTAGTAGATGTTGAAAGGATAATCTGCTGTGTGTTCTCTTCCCTCTCTGATCTCATTTTATAGTAATACTTACCTTTGTATGGATTCTTAGAATCCTTGAATGAGTGTTCATGGGTCAGTTTAAGAAGTTCTCTGACCAAGTTTTGGAAGGATACCCAGTAAGTAAATAAAGGTCATCTTGGAGTACAAAATAACTCTAGGGTAAGGAGGAGAGGAGAATTTAAACTTTACACTTCAGAGATTTCTGTACTGGTATGGTTTTTTTTTTTTTTAGACATGTTTTACTTTACAAATAATACAGTAAGCACCCTGATAGTGAGTACACCGGAATTATATTTTGGTTGATTAAAAATGGATTTTATTCTACTGTGTGTGTTGAGATAACTGTACAGGCCTTGTCAAGTTGTGATACTTTTGAACTTGGTGGTCCTTAAGTGAGAATGGGGTGAGTGAAGTAGAGATGTGCCTATTAGGTCTTATTTCTTTGCCTTTTAGGTGGCTTTGTGATTTTTCACTATGCAGTCTTCATTTTTTTTTTTTTTAAGATTTTATTATTGATAGAGAGAGTGCACACACAACGCAGGGAGAGGCAGAGGGAGAGAGAGAATCTCAGATTCCATAGGTGCTGAGAGTGGAGCCAGGTGCCCCCCCACCCCAATCTCATGACCCTGAGATCATGACCTGAGCTGAAATGAAGAGACAGATAGATACTTAACCGATTGAGCTACCCAGCCCACCCCTGGAATCTTCATTTTGATCTTTAGCATCTGTTTCTTTGATGAACTTTCCTTTTGGGCCCCTTATTGCCCAGGTTGACCTTTGGGATCTAATTAAGAGCTTGGGAGTGATGCCTTATTTAGACAGTTTCAGGGTTCCCAGGCAATTTGTGGGCTGTTTGCCGCAGAGTTTTATTTTCTTTCTTTTTTTTTTAATCCATTTTTTCTTTTATTCTATCTTTTCTCTACTTTTTTACATTGCTAAAACTGTTGTCATTCTGTTAATGTATTCTGATTTTTTTTGTAGTTTAGGTTTGTGGAAGTATTTTGTGTTAGAATATATAAAAGATGCTGCTGCTAAGTTTATTCTCAGGAAGAAGGTTGGACTTTGTTATAGTTACGAGATTTATATGAGGTCATCTGATACATTTTAATTTACAATAGTGGAAGAAACCCTTTTAGATAAAGGGTTGTTTTCAGGCTATGGATCTGTTGCATTATGTTCATTAGATCCTTTTCTTCTTTAAAAAAGTTTGTTGGGGAAAATTTCCAATATTTTCAAAAGCAAAGAAAACCAACCAGCCATCACTGATCATTACCCATTTCAGCTATTTTCAACTCATGACCAGTTTTGTTTCATCTGTATTTTGCCCCTCACCCCCATTATTTTGAAAGACATCTCAGGCATTAGTCTTACCATTTAATCCATAGATATATCAGTTTGTCTCTGAAACATAGCCATAGTGCCCTTATTACACATAAAAATAACTTTTTTTTTTTTTTTTGGTAAAGATTTTATTTATTTACTTGACAGAGAGTGGTAGAGCACAAGTGGGGGGAGCAGAGGGAGAGGGAGAAGCAGCAGGCTCCTTGCTGAGCAGGGAGCCAGGTGTGGAGCTCTACCTAGGACCCTGGGATCATAACCTGAGCTGAAGGCAGATGCTTAATTGACTGAGCCACCCAGGTGCCCACAGAAATAACTTCTTAATAGTAAATATTTTTGGGGCCTTGATTTTTTGACGTATGGAAGAATTAGTTCTTTGGAAAACTAGAAGAAAACAGATAATTAGCTGAAATATATATGAGTTTGTATTTTAATATTGTGGAAGGATTCTGTAATAGAATCTAACATAATATGGGGCAAAAGAGATAATTTTGCCTAAGAACTTTATGACTCTTAGTTCATTGAGTCTGGGTCATTTATACATTTAGGGGAAATTTGTATTTAAGATACAGTAGTTAAAATGTTTTACATTTTTGAATTTCAAATATCAGAATGAGAACTAGAAAAGCTTTGGTTTTGCTTGGTTGATTTTGAAATGTTTGCTCACCTGCTGTGGGTGAAGCACTGCGCAAAGTCTTTGGGCAACAGTAAGACCTGGCCTCTGCCCTTATAGTCTTTGGAGAAAAATGTATAGACTGAGTGATCATATGTTGTAGTAAGTATAATAATAAAGTTGTGTATGCAAAGTACTATGAGCTCTCAAATGACAGAGCCAATAAAACAATTAAAATTTTTGATTATGGGTAGTTTAAATTATCCACACAGTTTCCAGCATTTTGGAACATTTAATTTTGACTGGAGAAGTACATAGGTGAGGGAAACTCCACGAAGATGTAACATTTCATCTTGGTTATCGAACCTGAGTAGAGGTTTAGCAAGAGGAAGGAAAGGGCAGACAGTTGGAGGTAAATGAAGTTAAATGGTGTTTGAGGAATTGTGAATAGTCTAGTGTGAGTAGAGGGTGTCATGGTGGAGTTAGGAGAAGGTAACTGAGCACATAAAGGCTCACATCACTATAGGCCATAGGAGGCCATAGGATGTTTTGGGACATCATTGAATTCATCTCTCATTCAGGGGGAATTGACATGACCAGAGTAGATTTTATGGGACTGTTATTGGCTACAGTAAGAAGGATAAAGTGGAGGGTAAAGGATCCTACTTGTGAAGTATTGGTGGTTAGATAGCAACATAATGGATTTTAGAGTAGAATTCTGCTTCTGCCACTTACTAGATGTGTGATCCTTTGACAAATTATTTCATCTTTCAGAGGCTCAGCTTTCTCATCTGTAAAATGGAAGTGGTAATAGATTTCTGGCATGCTGTTGCAATTTGTGTTAGGGAAGAAAGTGCTTGGCATTGGTCCTAGCATGGAAGGTGCTCAGTACAAGAAACAAGTTATTACCTTCTTGGGAAAGACAGTTGAGTTTAAACTAAGGCTATAGTTCAGGAGTGAGGGTAGAGATAGAGGCAGATTGGGGAATCTCTGGAAAAGAATCCTAGCATCTCACTCTGGTTTGCTTTCTTTGTTTAACCACATCTTCGTCTCCGAGACTCTGTTCTAGACTTTCTTTACTCACTCTGCCCCCAACTTACACATACACTTGACTGCCATTTGATTACTTTAGTTGGGCATCTTGAAGGCACCTTAAACTGAACATATGCAAACTGAATTTATCATTGTCTTTGATGATTCTTATCTTAATAAATGGCACTTAATCATTATTTTTTCCAGAAACCACTTAGAAAGTCCTAGTAGTCTGCCCATCTTATCATTTCTCCATCTTAAATTTCATGTCTGTTTCTCTCCATTCTCACTGTCATTATTCTGATTGAAGATATGATCCTATCTTTGACTTTGGAAATAGCTTCATACAGTTTTTTTTTTTTTTTTGAATATGTATACTTCTACAGAGTACAAAATTGAAAAGTTACATGAAGGGTGTTAACAGTAAAAAGAAAATCTCCCTCCCACACCATCTCCCATTTATTTCATGGCAGGCAGCCACTGATAAAAGGTATATTGGGTAACTTCTTATATCAACACATACAAAAGCATATTCTGCTGTATTTTTCTCCCCCACACAAATGAGGTCATACTGTATACAAGTTATTAAAATACTTTGTTAATTTTACTGTTTGCTATATGAAAATGTTAATAGTTTCTAATGAGTTGCCTTGGGTTTGACAGTTCTCTCAAATAGTGAGATGTTAGTGAGGGGATTGATTTGGGTTATTTTTAAGTTCTTTTGATTTTGAGGTTCTATTACTCCTTTTATACGTGATACTGAGAATAGAAATTCTTCAACACGCGACGGTCTTAGTTGGAAGTATGTTCATGTGTGTTTTCTTAAGATAGCAGTTGCTTGATTTTATATTCTGTGAACTGTCAGTTGGAATAATTGGTAAATTTTGCCTTCGTATTTTGGTTTTATTATTGACTGATTATCAGGCTCTGTGATTACTAACTTAATTCACTGTCCGAATGTTTATAGAAGTAGCTGTAGTTTATATTACTTTATAATCATGTATTTGCAGGAGTCATTCATTTCCTTGGTTTATTTATTTTTTTTTTTAAAGATTTTATTTATTTGTTTGACAGACAGAGATCACAAGTAGACAGAGAGGCAGGCAGAGAGAGAGAGGGAAGCAGGCTCCCTGCTGAGCAGAGAGCCCGATGTGGGACTCGATCCCAGGACCCTGAGATCATGACCCGAGCCAAAGGCAGCGGCTTAACCCACTAAGCCACCCAGGCGCCCCCGGTTTATTCTTGTTTTTATTATAGGAAAGGAAAAATTGGTAAACTTGCATTCTTGATTAGTTGAAAACTGTACAGGGCTTAGTGTGTTAACTTATTTCATGGCAAAATATATTTTCATTTTTCAGTGCTTGTGTTAGAGCTATATAACAGTAGTACTTTATTTCTTGGGAGCCATTAAACCTTTTAGGGTCAGTGTATCTGCATACGTTTTGTATATGATTTCAGGGAGTGTATGGATCCCTTTGAAGCCCAACTGTGGACTCCCATTATTTTCAGTTAGTGTAGTTCACTTATTCTTGAGTAGAGGGGTAGATTTGTTAATGATGGGAGTATGTTGGGGAGAAAGGAAAGCCTTAGAACCACTGGGTTGGTTAGGCTTAGATGGCATGGATTTTTACCACACAGTCTGTGGTATTCTATGACCACTTCACATATTCTTTCAAATTCTTCTCTGGTTATTGTAAGAGTACTAGGTGAAGAGAATGTGAACTGATCGCTAGAGAACTTACTGCTCTAACTGGAAAAAGAGCTGTACGCACATGTCCTTCTAACATAGTAAGTAGGCTTTAGTGTTGTTTCTTTAGTCTGGGTGTTCAAAATGCTGGTTTGGGTTGGGAGGCTGTATGATATATTGGGAAGAACAATGGATTAGAAAACTGAAGACCTGAGTTTTAGGGTCTGCTGCCTACTTTAGTCAAGTTGCTTTGATATGGTCCCAGTTTACCATCTGTTAAGATGAAAGGTGGGGAATTAAAAATTTTTAGTGACTGGCACCAGAATTCTAGGTAACTATTCATTTGAGTTTTTAGGATTGACCCAATTCTTCTAAGCTTTTGACCCAGAAGGGGAGGACACAGTAGAACTTTGTTGTTCTAGATGGTAATTTTCTTTGATTTCAGCCTCAAGTGTTCAGGATTAGACACCAAATGAATGCAGAGACATAATGGAACTGAGAGTGGTATGCTTTTGTTAAGCTAGTATGATAGTTAGCCATTCAGTTAGTCTTTGATTTGAAAGTTAGTATTATTTATTAATGGCTAGTGTTTGACTTCTCCAAACTGCTTCTTATAGTTGGGGCTATAATTTTTTAGGTCAGATCTGATATTTCTAATTATAGAAGATGTGTGTAATCACTGTGTCTGTGTATTGGTAAGAAGTGTCACATTGAAGGGGTGCCTGGGGGCTCACTCAGTTAAGCCAGACTCTTGTTTTTGGCTCCGATCCTGATGTCAGGATCATGAGATTGAGCCCATGTTGGGCTCCATGGTGGGCATGGAGCCTGCTCTCATTCTCTTTCTCTTACTCTCCCTCTTCTCCCCACTTGTGCTTGCACACTCAATCTCTCTCTTTCTTTAAAAAAAAAAAAAAGTCACAGTGAATAAATATATACTGTTAGGTATTGGGCATTTGGGTGTTAAAAAAAGAATAAGGCACCTCTGTTTCCCTAAGAGCAGTAGTGGGGCATTTTGTGATTAATTGAATGTAAACTTTTTTTATTATTCGATTTTGCTGTGTGTGTGTGTGAGAGAGATACTACAGTTTCATTATAAGCCATTATAAGTTAAAAAGATAGATTTGGATTTTTTTTAAAGATTTTATTTATTTGACAGAGAACAGGTGCATGTGCGCACGTGCACCAGAGTTGAGGGGAACAGCAGAGGGAGTGGGAGAGCAGGTTAACCAAGTGAGTCACCCAGGCACTGCTAGATTTGGATTTTCTTAAGGAGAAACTTCCTGTTTTGTTTAACAGCTTTTCAGAGATGATGAATGTATAAAATGAAGTGGGTCTTATCTCATTGAAGTTGTTCAGATTTGTTCATTGACACTACTTGGCCAGGTTGTTACAGACAACATTCAGACATCAAAGGATAACTTTTACTGTTATCTGTAAAGATTACCCAGCCCTTAAATAGTCATGATTCTATGAAAAGACGTAACTGAATCCTGAATATCTGAAGGAAGAGCTGGAGTCCTTACTAATCTGATGGATTTTTTGGCTCTTAGTTTGCCTTGTTGGACTTGGGTTGTACTTATAAAAGTGGACATCACATGAGAAATTGGATATCATGAATACATTTTTGTCGGTAGAAATTATTTTCTATTGGCTTTTTAAAATTTTGACTTTATTTTGGGATGATTACAGATTCACGTGAAGTTGTATGAAACAGTAGATCTGGTGTATCCTTTATCCATTTTCTCCCAGTAGTAGCATCTTGCAAAAGTGTACTACAATAAATATCACAACCAGAATATTGACACTGATACAATCAAGATATAGAACTGTTCCATTACCATAAGTATCTGTCTTGTTTCTAATTTATAGCCACTCTCCCCACCCCCCATTCCTAACCCCTGACAACTATGAATCTGTTCTCCGTTTCTATAGTTTTGTCATTTGAAAAATACTATATAAATGGTATCATATAGTGTATGTCCTTTTGGGATTGTCCTTTTTCAGAACTCCCTGGATTAATTGAAGTTTTTGTATGAATCAGTAGTTCCTTTTTATTGTTGAGGAGTACTCCGTGGTATTGTTACCACATTTTCTTTAACCATTTACCTGTGAAGGACATCTGAGTTATTCCTAGTTTTTGGCTTTGCGAATAAAGCTGCTATGACCATTTGTGTACAGGTGTTTTTGTGAACCTTGTTTTCCCTGGGATAAATGCCCAAGAGTACAGTTGCTGATAGTTACATGTTTAGTTTTATAAAAAACCACCAAACTGTTTAACCGTTTTCCAGAGCCGCCCTACCATTTTTATATTCCCCTCAGCAGTCCCCCACTGTGTTCCAGTTTCATTACATCCTTGCCAGCATTTGGTGTTACTGCTCTTTCTTATTTTTGACATTCTGATAGGTGTATAGTGATCACTGTGATTTAAATTTACATAGCTGATGATGTTGAACATCCATTATGTTCCTACTTTCCATCTGTATAACCTCTCTGGTGAAGTGTCTGTGTTTTTTGCATCATTTATTTGAGACCTCCTTTTTCTCTAATATATCATTTAGAGCTATAAATTTACTTTCTTGCTACTTAGCTGTGTCCCATGTTCTTATATATTGTATTTTCATTTTCATTCAGTTCTACACATTTTTTTACGTTTCTTCTGCATTTTCCTCTTTGATTCATGGACTGTTTGGTAGTGTGTTGTTCAGCTTTTTAGGTATTTGGAGATTTTCCTGTTCTCATTCTGTTACTGATTTTTAGTTTGGTTGTCTTACTGAAATTATTGGTAATTTTATTTGCTCTGAGGTCCACTTTACCTGATGGTAATGTAGCCAGTCTTTTTTAAAAACATGAATATTTACATGATATGTCTTTTTCCATATTTTTACTTTCAGTCTACCTGTATCATTGTATTTACAGTGATTTTTTTTTTTGTGGACTGCATATTGTTAGATCATTTAAAATATTCTTCCAGTTACTCTTTTTAATTGGCGTATTTAGACTACATTTAAGGTAATTACTGATATATTAAGGCTTAAGTCTGCTATTTTATTATTTTTTATTCAGTCTGTTTCTCATGTCTTATTTCTTAGGTCCTTATGGGTTACTTGGATATATTTTTGGGTTCCATCTTGATTTGTCATGTTTTTAGGTATATTTCTTTGTATAGATCTCTTGCTGTGGGTATTGTGATTTATATGTAAATTACCACTGTCTTTGGGTGCAGATGTTTCACTAGTTTGAGTGTAGTGCAGAAACTTTACTTTGGTTTAGGGTCTTTTTGCCCTCTCTACTTTAAAATACAACTTTCTTTATGTAACATTGAACATCATGTCAAACGGTATGATAAATTTTGCTTCAGCCAGCAAATAGGATTTAAAACTCAAATGTAGTGTCATAGTCTGTTGTACTTACTCCTAATTTTACTTATTCCAGTGTTCTTTTTCCTTTCTGAAGTCCCAGCTGCCTTCTGCTTTCATTTCCTTTCGGTTTAGACCCAAGCTTCTTTCAGGGTAAGTTTGCAAGCATCAAATTCTCTTAGTTTTTCTGAGATTGTCTTTAATTCCCTTCATTCCTGAAGGATATTTTAGCTGTATCTAGAACTCACAGTGTACAGTTCATTTGTTTCAGTATGTGAAAAGTGGCCTATTTTCTTATGTTCCCTATGTTTTCATATCAGAAATTTGCTATCACTTGAATTGATGCTTCTCTATAAGTAATGTATCATTTTTTTGTGCTTTTTAAGAATTTTTCTTTGTCTTTGGGTTTCAGGAGTTTAATTATGATGTATTTTGGTATGGATGTCTTTAGTTTTATTTTATTTGGGGTTCACTCAGCTTTTTCTACCTGTGGATTAATGTGTTTCACCAAATACTGGGAATTTTCAGGCATTGTATCTTCAAATAATTTTTCAATCCCATAGACGCTTTTGGGAATTTGATAAACACCCTTAACTCTATTGTTTTTGTCCCATATGTACCTGAAGCTCTGTTACTTCTTTTTCAGTCTTTTTTTTTTTATTTTTTAGGTTATCTAAATCCTACTGATCTGTTCATTGACTTTGTCTTATTTCCATTCTGTTGTTGAGCCCATCCAGAGAGTTATTTTGGTTGTTGTATTTTTGTTTTATAATTTCCATTTGGTTCTTTTAAAATAAGTTTTCTTTCCTGAGATTTTCCATTTTTCCATTTATTTTAAGAGCAGCTGTAATTGCTTATTGAAGCATTTTATGTTGACTGCTTAAAATCCGAGATAATTCATTCACAACCTGGATCATCTCAGTGTTGTATGTATTGGTTGTTGTTCCTCATTCACATTATACTTTTATGGCTTTTGGTATAGCGAGTGACTTTAACTGTATCCTGTACATTTTAAACATCGCATAAGAATTCTTGATCCTATTCTTTTTTTTTTTTTTTTTTTTTTAATAGTAAGCAGTCTCCTTGTTGAGGTGTAGTGCAAGGGCTGGGGCAAGTGTGTATGTTCAGCTTCTTACTGGGTCCTACAGACAACCATTCTGGCAAAAATAAAACACTGCGTCATACTGTCTTGGTGGAGACTGATGGGATGTAAGTTCAGCTTCCCCCCTGTCCTTACTGACATCTTTTGGCAAAAGGTAGGCACCAGTTTATACTACTTTGTTGCCTCTGAGTGGGAGGTATAAGATCAGCTTCCTGATGGGATGTGCTTCCCCAGCAAGAGAGAAGTGGAGGGCGAACTCTCACCACCACTCTGCTGTAGGGTGGAGCAGAAGCTTTTTACTTTGTGCCACTTCCTGAGTTGATGCTAGTTGGGGGGTGGTTTAGTTTCACTGCTGAATGGGTATGGAGGTTTAGCTCTCTACTTGCCCCTGCTGACACCAGGGATGGGAAAGTCGAATGCTGATGGGCTCCAACTCAACACCACCTTGTTCAGTCTTGTTGATGGCATTCGAGGCTGCAGGTTCAGCTTCTCCCTTGTTCCTGTTGACACTGGGCGTGTGTCATGTGTCCTGTGTGTGTGTATGTGTGTGTGTGTGTCTGTGTGGTGAAGTGTAGCGGTGGCTAATCCTGTCTCACACAGCTTTGTTAAGTCTGTTTGCTGCTGGGTGGTGGAAGTGGCCCAACTTGCCCTTGATACTGCTGGCACTACCTTAAATGGGTGAATCTGAGCACCACTGGCTTCCACTGGGTGTTGGGTATGGAAGACCAGCTTGTTATTTAGCCTTGCCACTAACCCAGCAGGGTTTTTTGAGTCCACCTCCATCCACCTCCTCCTGGACCTGAAAGATCAGCTTCCTACCTAGTTTCATCTATACTGTCCTGGTAGGGAACTTCAGCACCCTTGTGAGCGGAATAGGAGATCAATTGCCTGTTTTGTCCTGCTAATGATAGTTGGATTGACAGCCCGGTCCTCCCTACTCTGGCTGAGAGGAAGGGGCATATGGAAGATTTAGCTGCGGGCTTGGCCCCACTGAAACTGGGAGGGTTCACGTGCATGTTTGTGTGTGCGGATCTTTTGTTGAGGTTCTTTGGCTAGAATATGGTGGGTATTACTGAAGAGGTTTCTGTTGGTAAGCTAGCCTTTTCTTAGTTCTTTGGCTATGAGAAGGCTTTTCTTATGACTGTGGTATTGGATGGGGGAGCTTCTGAAGCAGCACCTTGGCCCAGAAATATGGGAAACAATAAGAAAACCCAGGGAACTCACTGCCTTGTCATTCCTTAAGTCCTGCTGTCTCTAGGAAGTCTGCTGCCTTTTTTCCACCTATCAGCCACTTCCCATACTTGCTTGTTATGTTATGTCTAGGATTTTTTTGGTGTGAGAGGGAGAGTCTGGCAGGAATGAAGCTATTCTATTTTGGCAGAACTGAAGTTGATTTTTCTTTTTTTAATTAAAAAAAATTGAAGTATAATTGGCACATAATGTTAGTTCCCATTGTATAGCAGTAGTGATTTGACAACTCTATACCTTATACTAAGCCGCAAGTGTAGCCACAGCCTGTCCCCATACAGTGCTGTTGTAATACCATTGGCTGTATTCCTTTTGCTTTACCTTTCATCTTTGTGACTTACCCTCCATAACTAGAAGCCTGTACCTCCCACTCCACTTCACCCATTTTGCCTGACTTCCCAACCATCCTTCCCTTGGGCAACCACCAGTTTGTTGGTATTTAAGTTTTCCACTAACTTCTACAGTACAGTTGACCCTTAAACCATGGGGTTGGGAGTTAGGGGTGCTGATCCTCTGTGTAGTTGAAAATTCAGGTACAACTCTTGACTCCCACCAAAATGTTAGCTACTAACAGCCTACTGTTGACTGGAAGCCTTACTGATAAGATAGTCAATTAACACATATTTTGTAGGTTACATGTATTATATACTGTATTCTTATAGTAAGCTAGAGAAAAGATGTTAAAATCATAAGGGCGAGAAAATACATTTACAGTACTGTTATATTTATAAAAAAAACCGTCTGTGTAGAAGTCAACCCATGCACTTCAAACCTGTGTTGTTCAATGGTCAAGTGTAATTCAAGTTTAAATTGTGAAATTTTTTTACCTAAAGATATTAGTCACATGGATAAAGTAAGTCTTAAAATCAAATTTGTAGGAAATCTTAATTTCAGTGATTTTAGTGATCATAACGTGATCCTCAATTTACAAAGCTATTTTCCTTCTATCAAGGCTCGACCTCTAGCTGTATTATTTGGGAGACAAGGTTTAAATAACCACAGCGCTTGCTTTTGAACATCAAATGCTTTCTGTTATATTTTTTAAAGGAAGCACATATTTACATAGATAGAAACTAAAAGTTAAGCTGGGTTATAGCAGACTCTCACTGTTTTGGTTTGCCATCAAATAGCAGTTCCTTCCTCTTTAGTTTCCCATCCCAAATATACCAGTACAACAAAACATTTTATTCCTTTTGCCACATTAAGGCCAGCAAACCAGAACAGAATCCCTTACTCAAAATCTTAAAACACTTAGAATAGGAGGAGTGACTCAGAAGTTTTTTAGGAGGAAGAGGAGAGGTGGTATATTTGTTTCCCTAGAGTCTCAATGAAAATAACAGAACTTTCTAGGTAGGTGGCATTGGTTCACCTAAGGCAGAGGGTAACTAATTTTGGCAATGCATGGATTAAAAAATGCTGCAATACCAAAATGAAGGGACTTTTTAATAATTCTTTCCAGCTATAAATTCTGGACTTCTGTCCTTTCTGTTACTCTTTTGAGCATGTTATAGTGCAATTTGTATAGAAACAGAGACTTGATTTTTTTTTAAAATGTATGAATTTCTCTTAAAATAAGTTTAGCACTTATTTAAGCAGTTAGTTTCTGTGTAACATGCTGATCATAATGAGAAATGGTAAATATTGTGCATTCTTCTTTGATCCATTAGTTATTTTGGATTGTGTTGTTTAATTTCCATGTATTTGTGAATTTCCCTAGTTTTTTCTTGACTGATTTCCTAATTTTACTCCATTTTGGTCACAGAGTATAGCTGTTAGGATTTTTTAAAATCCTTTAAACTTATGGAGACTTGCTTTGTGGTTTATCCTGGAGAATGTTGTATGTACACTTGAGTAGAATGTGTATTCTGTTGTTGGGAGGACTGTTTTATAGATGACTTTTTAGTCTTACTGGTTTATAGGGTTCTATTCAGTTCTTCTATTTCCTTGTTGATCTTTTGATTATTGAAAGTAGAGTATTTTAATCTTAGCTATTGTTGAATTGTCTACTTTTCTCAGCTTTTGCTTTAAGTGTGTTGAGTTCTGTTATGTGTGTATTTATTTTTAATTGTTATATTCTCTTGATGAATTGGCCTTTTGTAACTATAGCATGTTCTTCTTTATCCCTAATAACAGTATTTGTTTCAAAGGATATTTTGTCTGATAATAATACAGCCACTCCAGCTCTATTTTGATTACTGTTTGTATGGTATGTGTTTTTTTTTTAAGATTTGATTTATTTACTTGACACAGAGAGAGAGAGAGAGAGAGAGAGCGAGCGCGAGCGAGCACAAGCAGGGGGAGAGGCAGAGGGAGAGGGAGAAGCAGGCTCCCTGGAGAGCAGGGAGCCCAATGTGGGACTCGATCCCAGGACTCTAGGATCATGACCTGAGCTGAAGGCAGTGGCTTAACCAACTGAGCCATGCAGGCGCCCCCTGTATGGTATGATATGTATTTTTACATCCTTCTAGTTTTATCCTGTTTTGTCTTTGAATCTAAAGTATGTGCTTTTTTAGGGAGCATATAGTTGGATCATGCTTTTTTATCCACCCTGCAATCTCTTTTAATTATGTTTACATTTTAGGTGATTACTGTTAAGTTACAGTTTATACCTACCATTTTGCTATTTGTCTTTATGTCTTGTGTTGTTTTTATTCTTTGTTCCCTTATTTCTGTCGTGTGTGTGTGTGTTAGATATTTTCCAGCATACTATTCTAATTCATTTTTTCATATTTTTTCATATTCTAATTTAAATTTTTCATGTTATTTTTTTTAATTTGCTCTGGACCTTAAAACAAGTTCCGATTAACACCATCTTAATTTCAGTAGTATACCAAGACTTTGTTCTTGTACAGCTCCATTCCCCTTTGTGCTGTTACTGTCATATGTTACATCTTTGTATATTGTATTCTCATCAACACAAATAATTACTGCTTTATTGAGAGTCTTTTAAATCACATAGGACAAAGTAAACTTCACAAACCAAAAATGCATTTATACTCCTATTATATTTACTTGGGTAGTTACCTTTTTTTTTTTTTTTAAAGATTTTATTTATTTATTTGACAGAGATCACAAGTAGGCAGAGAGGCAGGGGGAGAGAGAGGAGGAGGCAGGCTCCCCGCAGAGCAGAGCGTGATGCGGGGCTTGATCCCAGGACCCTGGGATCATGACCTCAGCGGAAGGCAGAGGCTTTAACCCACTGAGCCACCCAGGTGCCCCTTGGGTAGTTACCTTTAGTGGTATTTTGTTTTTCTTGTGATTTTGAGTTATTGTGTAGTGTTCTTTCATTTCCATGTGACTGTCTTTTGTATTTCTTGCTGCGTAGGTCTGTTAGTGACACATTCACTTTTTGCTAGTAACAAATGCAGTTTTTATCTGTAAAATCTTAATTTCTCCTTAATATTTACAGATAATTTTGCTGGATATAAAATTCTTGGCTGACCATCTTTTCGTTTCAGCACTTTTAACATGTCATCCCATTGCCTTTGGGTTCCATGGTGTCTGATGAAGAAATCAAATATTAATCTTATTGAGGATTATACTTATTATACATGATGAGTCACTTCTTTCTTGTTGCTTCTAAAAGTCTCTTCTGTTTTTCCTTTTGATGGTTTGACTATAATGCTTCTCAGTTTGGATCTGAGTTCAGTTTATTTGGAGGTCATTAAGTTTTTTGGATGGGAGATTAATCTTTTTATTCCTGTTCCTTAATGTGGAAAGTTTTCAGCCATTATTTCTTTAAATATTCTTTCTTTTTCTCAGCTTTCCTTTCGTGATTGATGTGCATGTTTTTGTATACTTCATAATATTCCACAGATCTCTGATACTCTGTTCATTTTTCTTTTCCCCTTTCTGTTCCTTGACTGGATAATCTCTTGATTTATCCTTAAGTTCACTGATTGTTTCTTCCTGCTCAGATATGCTGTTGAGCCTCTCTAGTGAATTTTCCGGTGAAAATTTTAGAATTTTCTTTAGTAAATTGTTGTACTTTCTATTTGCTACTTCTTGTATATATATAAATTTTCTATTTATTGATATTGTTCTTATACTTTGCTTTAGTTCTTTTATCTTGGCTTCCCTTTGTTTTTTGAACATATTTATAATAGCTAATTTAAAGTCTTGTTTAGTAAGTCTGTCATCTGACCTTGCTCTGGGACCGTTTCTATTGATTGCTTTCTCCTCTGTGGGTGGACTATTTTTTCCTTTGCAGGTCTCAAAATTTTGGGTGAAAAGTGGTCATTTTATAGCTACTCCAGAAAGCAGAAAGTTCCCTCTCTGCAGCATTTGTTTTTGTTAGTTTGTTGTAGTAGTTTTTTGTTTGCAGTGACTTTTGTGAACTAATTTTCTCTTGTATTGTCATTGAAATCTCTCCTTGTTTATCTTTGTGTTTAGCTAACTGTTAAACAAAGATTTCCTTAATTTCCTGGAACCAGTAAGTCTCCCAGTCTTTGCTAAGGGTACTTTGAGTGAAGGCAGTTGACAGCTCTGCCACCGCCTTCACTTTTGTCAGAAAGAGCCTGTGGACTTCTTAGGTCTCACCAGGTATGTGCATAGCCTAGCCTATATCTGGGCTTGGTCTTCTTGATTTTCATATTTGTTGGAGCTTTTCAAAGGTATTAGGAAAATCTCATTCTCCCACTCTTTCTTTTAAGGTTTTTGGTTATTTATTGTATGCTCCAAATGTTATCCACTGTTTCAGCAGGCCACAAAGTTAGACAATTTTCTGGGATTGTTTGTTTGTTTCCTTTTTTTCTTTCAGATTTTACTTATTTATTTGGGAGAGAGAGCAGAGTACTGGTCGGAGAGGGGAAGGGCAGAGGGATAGGAAGAAGCAGACTCTCCACTGAGCATGGAGTTCAATGCAGGGCTCCATCCCAGGACCCCAGGATCATGTCCTGAGCTGAGGGCAGATGCTTAACTGACTGAGCCACCCAGGTACTCCTGAGATTGTTTCTGACAGATGCTTCTGGATAAAGGTTTTTTTTTTTTTTTTTTTTTGCAGTGGTTAAACTCCAAATCAGCTCAATAGCCTATAAGGGGGTCTTCTAGGGAACCATCAGAAAGGTCAAAAAATGACAGATTTTCTAGGAATGGGGCTCTGAAAGAGCTTTAGCCTCCTGCTTGCTTTACTACAAATTCATGCTGTTAATTTTCAGGTCTACCATGGAGCTGCCTGGAGAGGCTGGTACTAGGGCAGGTTAAAAAGCCACAAAGGTCTCTGTTTTTACTAAGATTCAGCCATTTTTCTTTAGCAAACCCTTTCCAGAATGCTGAGAACGTTTGGTTAGTTTCTAGAGTTATTAAAAGGTTGATTACAACAATATATATTTGCTAGTTTTCTCTTTGGAGAAGAATTGTTGGAGGTCCTTATTCACCATTTTCACTGATGTCCTTGTGCATTCTTCTTTAAAGGTAAAATAAATTTATTACTTCATGCAGATCATTCAGATTGTATTCAGAGCTGCAGTATTTTGCCATCAGTTAAAAAAAATCTGTCTTTTCAGGATGCCTGGGTGGCTCAGTTGGTTAAGCCACTGCCTTCAGCTCAGGTCATAATCCCAGGGTCTCTCTCTGTCTCTCTGATAGATAGATAGATAGATAGATAGATAAATAAAATCTTTAAAAAAAATAAAAAATCTGTCTTTTATGCTGAAGATTTTAGTTCTCAAAGACAGTAGCATAATTACTTCACTGCTTTATTACACACTACATATGCTAATAGTGTTAGAATAATAATACCAGTACTGCCAGGAACTACATGATTACTCATTGTAGCATGAGAATTTTTTTGTAGTTCTTTTTGTTCTTTGGATATATTCCATTGGGAATGTTTGGTCAAATTACTGTGTTTTAAAATTCGTTTAAATAATTATTGTTTGTCTGGTTATGTTATCAAATGGCTACACAGTAGGTTTGTTTGTTTCATTTTGCTATTGGCTTTTTAGGGATTGCTTTTTTTTTTTTTTTAAGATTTTATTTACTTATTTGACAGATCACAAGTAGGCAGAGAGGCAGGCAGAGAGAGAGGGGGGAAGCAGGCTCCCCGCTGAGCAGAGAGCCCAATGTGGGGCTCCATCCCAGGACCCTGAGACCATGACCTGAGCCGAAGGCAAAGGCTTAACCCCCTGAGCCACCCAGGCCCCCCAGGGATTGCTTTTTTAAGTTGTAATTTTTTCTTTTTTTTGTAATGGGACATTTAAAATGTTTACATGGTTGTAAAATATTTACATTTTTCAAAACTAAATCTACCATCATATTCCTTCCTCAACCATTTTTAAAAATTCTGAGTGATAACTTGCTGCTCAAAAACCTCTGATTTCTTCCCATTGCCATTCGAGTGGCATTTGATGCCCTTCAACATTTGGGTCTCCATGAAATCCTTACTCTCCATACCTACTCCCCATCTTTTCTTTATCTCATTTTTGTTTCAAGATTTTCTTCAGATAGCTCTCCTTTCTCTTACCATGTAGAGAGAGAACCAGTTGCTCTTTGTGCTCCCAGAATGTTTTTTCTTTTTTTTTTTCCAGAATGTTTTTTCTTTATGAAATTTAATCCATCCTGTTTTGTTAGTGACAGCTTTACTGATACATAATTTGCATAAATCGTGGAGTTTTAGTATACTTTTGAACAATAGAATGCTTGCATTCCTCAAAGGCATCTTCTTTCCATTCTTTTAGCTCTTTCTTTGGTATTTGTCACCACATTTTATTGCAAATTCTGGTATTTCTTGACTTTTTTTTTTTTCGGTTTTAGACATTTTCCTGCAGTGGAAGATAATCTTCCACGTACCTCCTCCATTTGTCCCCTTGTGTCTTTCCTCCCCTATAGTGTTTTCAGGTACTTCTTATTATTTTTAAAGGTGTTTATTTATTTTGAGAGAGAGAGCGAGCGAATCCATGAGTGGGGAGTGGGGCATAGAGGGAGAGGGGGAAGCAGACTTATCGCTGAGCTGGGAGCCTGACATGGGGACGTGGGGCTTGATCCCAGGACTGTGGGATCGTGACCTGAGCTGAAGGCAGATGCTTAACTGACTGAGCCACCCAGGTGCCCCATGCTTTCAGATTAAATCAATGTTTAGATTATGAAGACTATGTGAATAAGTGCTGTTCACTATTACTACATTTCATGTACTGAGGTGTGTTATTTTTTTTTCCCTCCCTCCTTTTAAAAAGGAGCAAATTCACTTCGTGGGTTTTTTTTTTTTTTTTTTTTTTTGGTCTTGTCTCATGTGTGGTAGCCCCAGTATGTTCAAACACATCAGGTAATATACCAGTCCCTGCTCCCCCTCCTCCCCCCTTTTAAAAAAATTACCTTCTTCAAAGATTCCTCTGGCTGTGCAGGCCACAAGGCCTGTTGGACAACTGGCATTCTGGGACTTCCCATCCCCCTCATCCTAGGGTTGTAAGAGGCATAATAAGCCTAGTAGCTAGTGTGCTTTGGTAGCCAAAATGGGGAAGTGGAGTATGTGGTCAGCCATTCCTCACCCCGATCTGTGCTTGGTGTTTCTTTTTCTTTCTCTTTCCCATCCCATCCCATCCCATCCCATCCCATCAAGATTTTATTCATTTTGAGAGGGAGAGAGAGAGACAGCACAAGCAGGGGAAGAGGCAGAGGGAGAGGGAGAAGCAGACTCCCTGCTGAGCAGGGATTCTGATATGGGGCTTGATTCTAGGACCCAGAGATCATGACCTGAGCCTAAGGCCGACACTTAACCATTTGAGCCACCCAGGTGCCCCGGTGTTTCTGTATTCAGTATAACTTGGCAAGGGACAATTCCCTAGCAGCCTGGTCTAGAGGAACAGATTTAGAAGTTTAACTAGTTCTCATTAATTTCTTTCATAATTCTTTTTTCAACCCTCCCTTCCTTCCTTCTCTCCTTCCTTCCTTTCTTCCCCTTCCTCCCTCCCTCGTTTCCTTTCCTTTTCCTTCCTTCCTTCCTTCCTTCCTTCCTTCCTTCCTTCCTAGATGGTATTTATTTGACAGAGACACAGCAAAAGAGAGGGAAAACAAGCAGGGGGATTGGGAGAGGGAGAAGCAGGCTTCCTGATGAGCAGGGAACCCGACGTGGGACTCAGTCCTAGCAACTTGGGATCTTGACCTTAGCTGAAGGCAGCCTCTTAGTAACTGAGCCACCCAGGTGCCCCCTTTCAACACTTTGTATCATTTCTTAGTCCTAACTAGGATTCTCCTGCTTGAATCAGAGGTTTTTCTGACTTGTTATCTGAAACACTAAGACACTTGGCATTTCATTTGCTTTTTGTCTTTCAGAATTTTATTGAGCTGGTTTGTCTACTATTCTCTCTTTCTGGTCTTACTCTATAACAAACCACCCCCAAAACAACATTTTATTATGTTAACACGATATGTGTGTCAGGAATTTGTAAAGCTTACTGCAGGGATGTCCTTTTCTTTCCTCATGTTTCTTTCCTCATGTTTGGGGTCTCAGCTGTGATGACCCATGGCAGAGGGACACTCAGACAGCTGGGGTTGCAGGATCTGTTTCTAAGATGGATGCTTCATTGAATGTGTGGCACCTTGGCAGGTATGGCTAGAAGGCTGGGCTCAGCTGAAGCAGTCAACTTAAGGACCTACATTTGGTCTTCGTAGGGTGGTTGCTTTGGGGTGGTTGGACTTCTTAATGGCAGCGCAGAGATCCAAGAGTTGTTTAAGAGG
Source organism: Lontra canadensis (assembly GCF_010015895.1). Classification (NCBI taxonomy): domain Eukaryota; kingdom Metazoa; phylum Chordata; class Mammalia; order Carnivora; family Mustelidae; genus Lontra; species Lontra canadensis. Next base: position 3,816,686 of record NW_022631125.1, read on the forward strand.
ATCAGTTGAAAGCTGCACACCCTCTTAATGACCTTTATTCAGAAATCAAATGGTGCTATTTCCACCATAATTTATTGGTCAAAACAGTCACAAGCCCCAGCCAGAATCTAGGGGAGGGATCAGAAACTTCATCTATTGATAAGGGAGTGGCATTGTCAGTGGCAGAAAAACATGTAAGATGGAGGCTATTGTTGTGGTCGTTGTTGGAAAGTACAGTCTACTACACTTCTGTTTGTTTTTAAAGGTGGCTGTCTTTGAATTCCTTCACTCATAATTCAGAGGTGTTGAGAGAGAGCAGCGATAAACTCAGGTTGTCTTGTTTAACTAGAAGTCCCTTGCATAATTTTTGCTTTTAAGTGAACTTTTTTCATTGAAGTGTAACATGAACACAGTTGAATTCACCTATCATAATTATGCTAGCAGTTCGATGAGTTATCAGAAAGTGAACATATTTGGGGCTCCTGGGTGGCTCAGGGGGTTAAAGCCTCTGCCTTCGGCTCGGGTCATAGTCCCAGGGTCCTGGGATCAAGCCTTGCATCAGGCTCTCTGCTCAGCAAGGAGTCTGCTTCCCTTCCTCTCTCTGCCTGCCTCTCTGCCTACCTGTGATCTCTGTTTGTCAGATGAATAAATAAAATCTTAAAAAAAAAAAAAGAAAAAAGAAAGTGAACATATTTTGTAAATGCCACCCCAAGTCAGGAAATGGCCTTGTTTTATTAGCACAGTGTAGTTACCATTTTTTCCCCCTTAATGATTGTTTGGTTAAATTGTGTTTAACTTAACTAAAGAAATGGTTCAGTTGTATCTTCTATACTCTGTTTAAAAAGATGAGGAGATCTTGAAGATACTATATCTGTGGTGTCTTAATGTTGTAGTGGAAGCTTTCAGTTGCATTTAAATATGTCTAAGTGGAATGTCTCACTCTCTAATAAAACATAGGAATGAAGGTTACTTTTACCTTTTTGGCAGACTTTTAGAGCATTGTTTAGTAAGTTTTTTTTCCATCATGACAATAGGAAGAAATATGTTTTACATTGTGACCAGCTACTTAAAATACATGTACTTTATAATTGGAAAACTTTTTTTTTTTCCCCCCATAAAACAATACTTCGGGAAAGCACAGCTACAGAATGCTAAGGTATTCAGTTGGAATTATCTGGAATTATACATCAGTGGAGTCTAAATTAAGGACCTACTGAGCAGAAGGTTGAGGGAGGACATTTGTGGAAAGGGCTGTTCAGAAGAATATTTATACTTGGTCCAAAAACCCTCTGAGAACTGAGAGAGGAACAACTTTTTATTATTTCCTTTTAAAAACAGGTATTAAAATCTCCAGAGCAGTTTTCTTTTCTAGTAGCTCTACTTTTCATTATCATGGTCTCCCCACCCCTGCACATGGATTATAACATTTTTACTTCCTGGAGGGAGGTGAATTTATACATTAATATGGTTAAGAATAAGTATACCACGTGTTTTACCCAAACCTTGCCACAGTATCTATCTTCATTGTCTTTTAAAGTAAGCCTTTTAATACCTCTGACTAAGCCTTAGTTTCTTCATCTGTAAGTAGGGATGATAGTACTTACCTCATAGCTTTGTGTTAATGGAATAAGGTAAAGTACACAGTGTTAAGTTTTTAAGTGTCGTTAATAACTGACAATCCTAATAATCAGTTTGAACAGCAGTAAGGTATGTTAGGATGAGGTGGTGGTCCCAGATAGGGTTGAAAGGAAGATTGTAGGAAGGGATCCCAGGAATAATACTGTGTGGAGAGTGGGTAGTGAAGAAGGTGTTATTTGGAGGAATAGACCCAAAGGAGTAGGTGATACTTCTGATGAATGTGGGTTTTAAATATACTTAGAGATGTTTCTTTTTCATATCTCCCCCATCCTAGTCCCTGGTTTTGCCACTCACTAGCTGTGAGAACCCAGATAGATTACTAACATAGCTACTAAAGTTCATGATTTATTTTTAGAAAAGAATGAGACATAATTCAAGGTTCTCTCTTTTTTTTAGAGAGTGAGTGAACAAGAGAGCATGTGAGTTAGGGAAGGGTAGAGGGAGAAGGAGAGAGAATCTTCAAGCAGACTCCCTGCTGAGCACGGAGCAGAGTCTGATGCAGGACCCATGAGATCATGACCTGAACCCCAAACTAAGAGACACTCAAATGACTGGCTACCCAGGTGCCCCAGTTCAAGGTTTTCTCTTAATAACACTTCTTCTTGTTTGCAGTTTGTATGTTATCTTGAGTGACTAGAAAAAACGAGTCATTAGCAAAGCTAGACTGAAATCCAGCGTAATATCAGATACTCCTGTGAGAGTATGAAGTGACAGCATACTGTGGTCAAAAAGAGTCATAGTGCTACTGTCTTACATTCTCTTCTTGGGTTAATTTCTGACCCATGGTAATTAACCTAGTGAAGATGTGTCTTTATTTTCCTGCATGCTTTGTTGACAGAAATATATGTAGCTTACCAGGCTTTTCCAGAAACCAGAAGATGTTTTAGTCAGTTACACCTTGTGGATGCTTCCTAGGCATTGAACTTAGTTCTGAGTTCATTTCTTGCCGTGAGTCATGTGGTCAGTATGAAAATTCTGTGCCTGGTGGAGATGTGGTGGGTATGTAGAAAAATGATTATTACCTCACCTCTTTTATATTGCTGATCATGAGTTTATGTAGCCGCTTCTCCTTAAATAAACATCAGCTGAAAGGGCAGAAAATGTAATTTTGGAAAATGTTAGCACTATAGCTAAAAATGATGTTATCTCTGTTCCAGTGTAAGAAAAAGTGACTTTTCTCTAATTCGGAGACCCAGCCCACTTTCGTGTATCACCCTCTGGTATTCTACACTGGTGTTGGAGATAGAAATGTCTGCTGTCATGAAAACACATTTTTTCCTAGCAGAGAGGCACAGCTGATGTATTTTGTAATATTTTTGAGGGCTGGGGAATTTTTCATAAACATATATTTAATGTTCATTGTAGACTGTGCCGGCTAGAAATAGTAAATACCCTGTTCTTTGTGGGGAGCAGCACTTATGCTCCTATGATTATACTGTGATGAGCAATAATATAGGTACTATAAGTAGAATGTGGGTTTCCATAGTAATGTTTGAGGGGAGAAAATAAGAAAATGTCAGTATCCATTCACTTACCAACATTTAACTTACTATTTTTTTTTTTTTGAATTACAAAAATTTTCCCAGTCCTTTGGCTACCTTTATGTTAAAAAAAAAAAAAAAGAATGAAAAAAATAAAGGGAAAATGCAGTTTTTCTTACTGTATTTCTTTAGATTGCCCCTCTCTGGGGCTCCTGGGTGGCTCAGTCGTTATGCCCCTGCCATCAGCTCAGATCATGATCCCAGGGTCCTGGGATTGAGCCCCACATTGGGCTCCTGCTCAGCGGGAAGCCTGCTTCTCCCCCTCTCACTCCCCTGCGTGTGTTCTCTCTTTCTCTGTCTCTGTCAAATAAATAAATAAACTCTTTAAAAAAGTTGCCCCTCCCTGACTGGTGTATAGTTTAATAGGATATTATTTTCTTTGTCTTGGCATGTCTCTATTTTAAAATTTTGTCTTACCTTCTTGATTGCTATTTCTGTGAGGACAGTGTATGTCTTAGCATAGTGTCTAGCCACATAATATGTATCCAGTAAGGAATTATTACATTACTTACAACTTGTATTTGACTAATACTATAAATTTTTAAAGCAGTTTGATTCCCCAGTTGGCCAGATGTTTTCAGTTTTCACAGTATTTCTTGGTTGTATTTATGACAGCACGTTAGAATTGTCTCTTTCAGTGTCCCTATCTCCCAACACAGACATACCTTGAAAGCATGGATCTTTATTCCTTTCTGTATTTCCTTAGTCTGTCATAATGTCTGATAAGTTGTATCTGTGTAGTAAATGTTCAATTTTAGGTTAGTTTTTTTTTTTCCATGAAAATATGAGGACAAGATTATTATATGTTGGTATATTTCTGAAGTGAACATGTTTCTATCAGTTGACTTTTTTTTTTTTTTTTTTTGCCAGAAGGGAAAGAAAGCATATTGATAATGTGGGTAGACTTTATTTATCTTACACTTGTGTGAGATAGGTAGAACAGATAGTATTCTTATTTTACACAGGTGGATACTGGGGCCCAGAGGGTTTTAGGTGGCTTCACTAAGATCCTACAGTTAGCAAATAATGAAGCTGGGGCTTAAACCTAGGCTTGTTGAGTACTTGAATTTTACTTCGACCCTGAGTTTTAAAAGTTTTTAGTTTACTTAATAATGTCTAGGTAATTAAAGGTTTTATGTTCTTGCAGTATTCAAGATTAATGTTTGCATTTAAAGTTAACGTATTAAGAGATTAAAGTGTGGAGGAGTAGTATCTATATTAGAGTGCCTTTGGGTAACCTAAAGTACAACTGGACATACTCTTGAGCGAATGTAATATCTTTTCATTTATGGGTTTATAGTGCTAGGGTAAATATAATACAGAAAGAAATTCTTGCAGAGACTGTTGGCTTGGTTTATTTTTATTTAAAGTGTTACTTAAATTTGTTTAGTAGACATCTCTGCATACACTCCTTATGCATGTATGTCTTTGCTACAACTGGAAAACAGATTATAATTATAAATTGCATTTATAAATAAAGCCAGTACAAAAATAAACACCAATGCAGTGAGTGATGTTTTGTCAAAATGAATTACTTGGCTGATGTTAGGGTTATGGCATTTCAAGTTCTTTTGGTATACCGATACTGTGGTGTGCTGTATGACTTCATTCTCCTGCAGCTTTCTCTGTTGGAACCTGTACGAAAACCCTGCTATATTTTGTACATTGTTTCATTTGGTCTTCACTTTTGTGGAATAAACAATTTGTTGCTAAAAGTAGCATTGCTTGGCAGCAATATGTACAGGTCAGTATTTGGATTTTGGGTCATCAGTGTAATTGAGAATGTTTTATCAGGCATTTCTAAGTTATAGAAGTTAAAAAATACAATTAAAATATACCCATAAGGCTTTCTAGGATACCAGAAAATACATACAGACCCCAGTTTGGAAAACACTGATTTATACAATAATATATAAGTCAAATCTTATTTTGTGTTAGTATGATTACTCAGTTTTTATGTATTTGGAGAGTTAATCATTTTGAATTAAAAAGCTAGAATAATTTTAAAGAAATCACAGTTGAAAGGTATCACAGAATCCTGAGCTGTTTAAATTTTATTTACATACTAGGAGAAAGGCAATCTATTTGGGGGAGGTGGAAAGGGAGGTGGGATTTTGCAAAGATGTATGGTTCATGATTTTTGTCATAAAGTAACTCTCATGAAAGCTAGAGAGGTATGTCTTGAGCAGTACAAATAAATACTCTGGCAGATCATAAAAATGAGAAATTACTTTGGGCAGGGAGAATTAAAGTTTTTCTAGGTGTAAGTTTTTTCTCAATAGACTTTCCATTTTTTAGAATAGTTTTTTTTTTTTTTTCAAAGATTTTATTTATTTATTTGACAGAGATCACAAGTAGATGGAAAGGCAGGCAGAGAGAGAGAGAGAGGCTCCATCCCGCATGATCTGGGATCATGACCTGAGCTGAAGGCAGAGGCTTTAACCCACTGAGCCACTCAGGTGCCCCTAGAAATTCCAGATTTACAGAAAAGCTGTGAAGATAGTACAGAGAGATCTTGCACTCAGTTTTCCTTATTATATATTTTACATTAGTATAGTATTAATGAGCCGTATTGGTAGTGTCATTATTACCTGAAGTCTAGTGTTTATTTTGTTTTCCCCAGATTTTACTTCATGTCCTTTTCTGGTTCCAGGATCTCATTGAGGATTACTACCTTATAGTTAGTTGAGCCATGTCTCTAGGCTCCTCTTGGCTGTGACATGTTCTCAGACTTTCAATATTTTGGTGACCTTAGTTTTGAGGAGTACTCTGACCTTTAGTTTTGAGGAGTACTCTTAAGGTATATTATAGGATGTACTTCTATTGGTATATGTCTGATGCTGGTATATGATATTGGTATATGTCTGATACTGTGAAAACTGAAAATGACTAGACTGGGGTTATGGGTTTTTCAGAGGACGATCACAGAAGCAAAGTGCCATTTTTTTATCACTATACATCAAGTGTCATCCCCCTGCCCCGGTAGAGTACATAAATTGTTTGGGACTCCTGCATGGGAGATTGGGTTCTCTTTTATTTATTAAAGTGCTGCTTTACTTTTTGGTATATTGTGTTTTCATTTTCATTCATTTAAAAATATTTTTGGGGCGCCTGGGTAGCTCAGTGGGTTAAACCTCTGCCTTCGGCTCAGGTCATGATCTCAGGGTCCTGGGATTGAGCCCCGTATTGGGTTCTCTGCTCAGCAGGGAGCCTGCTTCCACCTCCCCCTCTGCCTCCCTGTCTGCCAGCTTGTGATCTCTCTCTCTCTGTCAAATAAATAAAATCCTAAATTTTTTTTTTTTTCAAATTTGCCTTTTGATTTTTGCTTTGATCCATGAGTTTTTAAAGAAGTATGTTTGGGGATTAGTGTCTAGATATTTGGAGATTTCTCAAATACTGTATTGATTTAATTCTGTTTTGGTCAGAGAATATATTTTGTATGATTTGAATATTTTCAAAATTTTTAAATGTTTTACGGTCTAGAATATGATCTGTGTTGCTGAGTGGTCTCTGTGCACATGAAAAGAATGTATATTCTGCGGCAAAAAATGTAAATTAGATCAGTTTGGTTGATTGTATCTCTTAAGTCTTCTCCACCCTATTAATTATAAGACTACTTACACCAATCATTGGAAGAGAGTTGTTGAAATCTTTCACTATGATTGTAGTTCTGCCTTTTTCCCCCTTTCAGTTCTGCTATTTTTGGTTAATATATTTTGAAGCTCTTTTATTTAGGAGGATAAATGTTTAGGATTGCTATAGCTTCCTGATGTATTGATATTTTTATTGTTATAAAATGACCTCTTAATTCCTGGTCTCATAGTTTTTGCTTTGAAATCCACTTTAATTTTAATATTGTTGCTCTAGTGTTTTTTGATTGGTGTTAATGTGGTATATCTTTTTCCATCTTTTCGCTTTTAACCTATTTCTGTCTTTAAAGAAAATTTCTTTCAGGTAGCATATAGTTGGGTCTTGCTTTTATATCTAACGGATCATCTCTGCCTTTTTCTTTTTAATTCGTTCTGAAATACTAAATTTTGAAATACTAGCTTTATAGGAAGGCCCTGTGTGTACCCATCACCCAATATCCACCAGTGTTAATATCTTACTCAACTGTAAGTACACCTTGAAGAAATAGACAATGGAATGAAAATTGACAGGGAATTGACCATTGTATAATCTAAAGACCTTATTCGGATTTCACCAGATAGATATGTACTTCTGTGTGTATATAGCTCTGTAGTTGAATAATGTGTTTTTGTGTAACCAAAACCAAGATACTTAAGTCCATAATCACAAGTCTCTCATGCTACCTCTTCATAGGTATACCAATCCCCTCCACCTCTAACTCCTAGGAATCATTAATTTGCTCTCCATCTCTGTAATTGTTATTTAATGAACATTTGATAAGTGGAGTCATGTAGCATGCATTCTTTTGAGATTGGTTTAAGTTCTTTGCAGTTCCTCCAAATAATTGTGTATATTAATAGTCTGTTCCTGTTTTTTCTGGGCAGTACTCCATGGTGTGGATATACCACAATTTAACCGTTCATAGAAGGACATTGGTTAGTTTCCAAATTTTAGCCAGTTAACTGCTCTTAACATTTGCATATACATTTCTACATGAAAATAAATTTTCATTTCTCTAGGATAAATATCCAAGAGTGTAATTGCTGGGTTGTATGGTAAGTCTGCTTTTCGATTTTAAAGAAACTGCCCAACTATTTTCCAGAGTGTCTGTGCCATTTTGCATTCCCACCAGCTATGTATGAATGATCCAATTTCTGTGCATCCTCTCCAGCATTTGGTATTATCACTGTTGTTTTAGTCATTCTGATGGGTGTATGGTGAGAACTCATAGTGATTTTAGTTTGCATTTCTTTCCTAGTGAATGAGACTATTTGACTATTTTCTCATGTACTTATTTGACTGTTTTTTCTGTGTACTTACTTGCCATCTGTAGATCCTCTTCAGTAACATGTCTTACCCTGTTTTTTGTCCATTTTCTAGGTTGAGTAATTTTTAAATTATTGAGTAATTTTTAAATGTTGAATTTTGAAAGTTATTTATATATTTTAGATATGAATCTGCTGCTGCAGGTGGATCAAATCATCTGTTGGTGTCCTAGTTGAGGAGCAGAAGTTGGGTTACTGTTGTTGCCTCTGGGGATGGATCAGGCTCCCTACCAGTGTGTGGTTATAGTGGGGAAAGAGAAGCCTAGAATGCCTTGGGGCTTTCTAGCTACTGCTAAGGGTGGATTGGCCTGTCTTCTGGATTTGTTATGGTTTTTTTCCTTCTTTCCCTCCCTCCTTTCTTTTCCTGCCTCTTGGTTCTGGGTTGCAGACCTTTCTGGTGTCCAGTCCAGGGTATATGGGACATAAAATGAAAACACTGGGATTCACTGTGTTGCCTTTCTCAAAGTCCTGAGATCCCTGTCACCTTCTTTGAGGTTTTCTTTTATTACCACCTGTTGTAGGGGGAGGAATTTAGTGTATGCCATCTTATTCTGTAACTGGCAGCTGATCCCTGCCTTTTAATTGGGGTGTCTTGACTGTTTTTGCATTTAGTGTGATTACTGAAATGGTTAGGTTTGGTCTGTTATCTTGCTGTATGTTTTCTGTTTGTTCCATATGTTTTTTGTTCTCTTTTTCCTCCTATGTGTCTGCCTTTTACAGTAAGGTTAATGGAATAGTTTCCAGGAGTCTTTTAAAAAACTTTTTGGGCTAGCTTATTTTAAAGTATTTGCTATACTTGTTCAATTTTTTTAAGTAGTTACTTTAGGATTCAATGTATACATGTTTCCTTATCACAGTAACATTATAGCTTTTCTTAGATACTGTAAGAAATTTACTGTAGTACACTCTGTTTCACTTCTCTTGGACTTTGTAATTGTTGTCATTCATTTTACCTCTACCTTTGTTATCAGTCCCACAGTACATTGTTATTATTTTTGCTTTATGCAGTCAGTTGTCATTTAAGGGGATTTAATAAATTTGAAAAAGTTATATTTACTCACATGTTTATGATTTCTCCTTTTGGTTTTTGTGGATTTAGATTTCTGCCTTGTGTTGTTTTCCTTTCACCTGAAGGACGTTTAACATTTCTTATAATGAAGATTTGCTGGTAACTGATTCTTTCAGTCCTTGTGTGTTAAAGTTTATATTTTGCCTTTATTTTTGAAAGATCCTTCAGCTCAGTATAGAATTCTAGATTGACTTTTTTTCTTTCAGTGTTTTATAAAGGTGTTACTCTGGTGTTCTCTGCCTTACATTGTTTTTGAGATGGAAGTTTGCTGTCCTTTTATCTTTTTCTTCTATAAGAACAGAGCTGTCCCTGCTCCCCCTCCCTTGGTTGCTTTTAAGAGTTTCTTTTTTATTGCTGGCATTTACACAATCTGGTTTTGTTTTGTTTTGTTTTCTTTTTTAAACTGTTTCATGTGCTTGGGATTTGTTGAGCTTCTTGGACATGTGGATTATAGTTTTCATCAAATTTGGGAAGTTTTCTACTGTTATCCTTATGTATAGTTTTCTGTCTCCTCTCTCCCCTCTCCTAACTGCATCTCAATTACGTGTATATCAAGCTTGAATTTCACTGTCCCCCCCCCACACACACACACAATATTCAGTCTGCTGTTAATTGCATCCAGTATGTTTTTTACCTTATGCATTGTAATTTTCACTCAAGTCTTTTGTATCTTCTTTGTTTCTATTTGACATGCTCATACTTTTCTTCACTTTCTTGAACTTAGGAAATAAAGTTTTAAATAATGGTATAACTTGTATAACTTGATTTGTTTTTGTCTTTACAGGCCATACTTTCTTGAGTGTCTTCATGTCTTGTAACTTTGATTGGATGTTAGATAGTGTGAACTTTACTGTGTTGGTTTCTATACACTACTATTTTGTTTTAAATATTTATGAGCTTTGTTTTGGAATGAAATTAAGCTAATTGGAAATTGGTCATTTTGAGGCTTGTTCTTACACTTTGTTAGGGGGAAAGAGAGCAACCTTTAAAAACCTTGGGCTCGTTTTGCTCTGGGACTGAGGACTGAGGTATAAGAGTCTGAGGACTCTTTTGAATGCTCCTTTTATTATGAGGTTTTTCCACTCTGACTTGGGGGATAGCAACTATTTTTGCCACTGTTGGAGCCATGTAGATTTTTCCACTTGTTTATTTCAGGTGGCTCTAGTGTAATTTTTTTTTTTTAAACTTTATGTACTCATTGTTACTCATCTGAGAACTGAAGATGGTTGGGGGGACACCTGTACAGATCTCCAAAGTGCTCTCTCTATGGCTCTCTCCTCTCTCATTTCCTGCCTTGGCCTATTCATATTTTCAGCTTCTTTTTGAGTCTGAGGGACTGCGCTTTACCTTCATTGCTTTACCTTTGACATCACATGGAAACTCCTTCCAGACAGTAAACTGGGGGCAGTCATAGGAGTTACCTCATTTATTTCTTCTCTCTTGGGAATCACTGACTTCATTGCTTGTTGTCCAGTAACTAAAAACATTTTTTCACATGTTTTTCTTGGTTTATTAGTTAATGTGGCAGGGGAAATTGGTCCTTTTATTCCATTTTTGCTAGAAGCAGAAATCCTAAATAAATTTGTAGTTTAATTTTATTTTAAATCTGCTTATGTACAGTACTTCTTGATGAAGAGTAATTCTTAATTTACCATTATCCCAGGGATGTCCTATAAACATCTTAAATTTGGGTAGCATATAAGGTGTATAGAGTAATGTACCATTAAAGAGAGTAAAGAATGGTGTAGGAGTGAAACAGGATTCAGATCAGGTGCCACATATGATCAGTGTTCTCAGTACAAACACAAATATTTCTTGTTTTGAGGCCATACATTTATTTATAGTTAATGCATGCTTTAGTCTGGGGCTTTCCACCTCCATTCCATGGAATACTGTTGTCCCAGTAGGTTTTAATTGCTTTCACAACAAAAAGGGTTCTGTGGACCAAGTGTACTAAGAAAGTTCTAGAATAAAGTTTGTCTCTTTTTTAATATTTCTCAAAACCTATTAATACTAATGAATTTCTGACTCATCAGTGAACCAGTGTAAACTTAATGGGTGGACTTTAGTGATCCTCTTCTGAATATCTTTATTGATATGTCATTATTAATTATCAGGGATTTTTTTTTTCTTAAGATTTTGTTTGTTATAGAGAGTGTGAGTGAGTGGGGGGAGGGGCAGAAGGAGAGAGCTAGTGAGACATCTCAAGCAGACTCCCTGTTGACTGTGGAGCCCAACACAGGGCTCAGTCCCAGGAACGTGAGATCATGACCTGAGCCATAATCAAGAGTTGGATGCTCAACCTACCGAGCCACCCAGGTACCTACCCCAGGGATGTTTTAGTAATGTTTAAATAAGGTGTAATTAATTTTTATGGGGTATTTAAATATATTCAAAAATTCATATTTTTATTGAGACTGTTGATTCCTTTTTTTTTTTTTTTAAGATTTTATTTTTTATTTGACAGAGAGAGAATGAGAGAGCGAGCACAAGTAGACAGAGAGAGAGGGAGAAACGGGCTCTCCGCTGAGCAGGGAGCCTGATGTGGGGCTCGATCTCAGGATACTGGGATCATGACCAGAGCCAAAGGCAGCTGCTTAACTGACTGAGCCACCCAGGTGCCCCTGTTGATTCCTTTTGATGTATATTTATTTAGATGGTTTTCAGTATTCTGCTGGTACGGTCTTGTGTATATGTTATTTTATACAGTGCATATGTTTATTTGTAGGAATAATTCTTAGATTTGCTCTATTAAAAGAGGGTGGATACCTAGGCATATGTACACACACATAACAATATGGGCATACATACATATGCATGCATTTGTATTTTTGATAAACACTGAGATTTTTTTCTCTGGTGACGTTGTGTTAGTATGTACTCATACCACGTTGAAAGTCTGAATTTAAGAGAAACTCGATGAATATTCTCTAGTTTTTCTTCACAACCTAGTATGTTTTTGGGCAGTCTAGAATAGTGATTAAACATGTGGACTCTGGAGGCATCCTCTCTCGTTTCTAATCCTAATTTTGCCATTTACTAGCAATTTGACCTTGGGCAGATCACTTTTTCAGTTTTCCTGTATGTAAAATTGGAGAATAATAGTACCTTGGTCAAGGGCTGCTGTAGTTAAATGAATTAATACATATATAGTACTTTGTGTCTAGCCCACAACAGGTAAGTATTATCTATTACTGAATATTGAAACTCATGAGTGAGGCTACCTGCCCCCGCCCAGTGTTTACTGTGGTTTTCTGTGCGTTTTAATTAATCTTTAAATTTAACACAGTAGTACACACATTTAATTACAGTCAAAAAGTTTATTAAAAACGGTATGCCCTAGCTCTCACTCCGTATTTTCTTCTCCCAAGTTTTATCTCTGCTGATCATATTTACTTTCATGTCTAAGTAATATGCTTGTGTTGCTTCTTGATTTTTCCAGTTTTAAGCATATTTTATTTTCTACTATGAAAGGTAAAGATTTGGCTTTGATTTTTTTCTCAGCATCTTCCTGCTGTACTCTTTATACTTGTATTGTTAACTAAAGTATTCAGTGTTTGCTTTGTGACTGTGTAAACTCTAGTAATGGCTGAATCATGTAATTATTTTTCTCTGCAATACTTTCTCATGAACTTAAGGATTTTATTTTTTTTTTAAATGAGTACTCTTTTCGTCCTTTTTTAAGTCTACATTTTTTTTTTTAAAGATTTTATTTCTTTATTTGACAGAGATCACAAGTAGGCAGAGAGGCAGGCAGAGAGAGAGGAGGAAGCAGGCTCCCTGCCGAGCAGAGAGCCTGATGCGGGGCTCGATCCCAGGACCCTGGGATCACGACCCGAACCAAAGGCAGAGGTTTAACCCACTGAGCCACCCAGGCGCCCCGAACTTAATAATTTTCTTTTTGATTTTTTTTCAGTGTGTTTATCACTAATTTGCACTCATCCCCTAATTCTTCATCAGTTTTCTAAATTATGTCTCAGGATGTTAAGATACATGAAGAGCTTGATCAGTTTTTATTTTCCTAAAGAAACCTCTTCTGTAAGCCTTCTAACTTGCTCCAGTCTGGACTGATTTTTCCACTGCATATGTTAACATCATCTTACAGAAAAAAGCTCCTTCAGTTTTAATGTTTTGTCACTTACTTTTTAATAGTCATATATCTTGGACTTTTCCCCACGTCAGTACTTTAGGTATTCTTGTATTTAAAAATGGCTGTTTGGTGTATCCATTATAGCTGTACTGTAATTTAATTAATTACACATTGATGAGGATTTGTGTTTACAGTTTTGTAGTGAACATCTTTGTATACATTTTTACAGTTTTGCATAGGGATAAATATCTAGAAGTGGAAAATTACTGGGTCAGATGGAATGAATATTTAAAATGCCTCAGAAAAGATTGTTTCCATTTGAAATGTCTTCAGGCGTCTTTTTAAAATAGCCTAGATAATACTGAGTTTAACTTTTTTACCCAGTCTTATTGATAAAAAGCAGTATTTCATAGTTTTACCTGTATTTCACTGTTAATGAGATGAAGTATATTTTCCCTATATTTATTGTCTGTAGTAATTCCTCTTTGGTGAGTAGTCCATTCATGCCCTTTGCTCAGTTTTTTCTTAGTTTCTTTTCTTTCTTTTTTTTTTTTTTTTTTCTTTTTTTTGGTGTAGGGTGTGGGGAGGTGGATTTGTAAGATAGAGGTTTGTATAATTTAAATCTCTGGTTAAGCAGGAATATTTTGAAAATACATACATCGAGGTTTGGAGAAACAGTTGTTATCACCCTGCATGAGTACCACAGAAAGGTAAGAGTTTTGTGATTTAAAATTTATTGCATTTCTGGGGATGGAGATGAACCAAATAATAGTAACCAGTTCTAGCCCTGTTCAGTATTTCCCTTGGGTGCTGAGAGTGGTTGAAGGAGGAAATAGATGCTTATCAAACTAAACTATCTCCCAGGAATGTCAATTTTATTAGGATTTTGGGGCTAGGCAATTAGTTTTTATTCCTGTAAGCTGTTTTAATATAATCTAAAATCTATATGAATTTTAAAGTTAAGATGTGAGACTTTAGGAGTAACTTATGTAATATTTATATTTCTAAGATCCCTAAATTTCAGAGCTATTAAGTGTACTTCAGGAGAAAAATGTGAGGATACAGGTGCTTACGGAATTTAACAGTGGTCACTGTGCACTGAAACACAATAAAACAGCATTTTTATTATTTTTATTTTTTTAAGATGTCATTTATTTGTTTGACAGAGAGCGATCACAAGTAGGCAGAGAGGCAAGGTGGGGCGGGGGGCAGGCTCCCTGCTGAGCCGAGAGCCTGATAGGGGTTTGGTCCAGGACCCCGAGATCGGGACCTGAGCTGAAGGCAGAGGATTTAACCCACTGAGCCACCCAGGTGCCCCAAAACAGCATTTTTTAAAAGATTTTTTTTTTTTACCTTTATTCATCATAATGGATTTTACTTTGCAGTTAAGCATTTATGCACAGTGATACAATAAAATAAAAATTTTACAAAATGTTTATTCTTAACAACTTAAGGTCTTTTCTGATACTTCATTAAAAAAAAAGTCTGGTCTTGGGGCGCCTGGGTGGCTCAGTGGGTTAAATCCTCTGCCTTCAGCTCAGGTCATGATCTCAGGGTCCTGGGATCGAGCCCCACATCGGGCTCTCTGCTCAGTGGGGAGCCTGCTTCCTCCTCTCTCTCTGCCTGCCTCTCTGCCTACTTGTGATCTCTGTCTGTCAAATAAATAAATAAAATCTTTAAAAAAAAAATCTGGTCTTAATCTACTTAATTGATGCCCATTAGGTTGTGGCTTGCAGTCTGAAATTGCTTAACATGGTACTTGTTATCTTATTTGAAGTCATCCTGAGGTGCTGTAGAGTTCAGCCTGGTCTTGTTCAGCTAGTAGTTACCTATGTCACCTCAGGCAGTGTACTTCGGTCTCTCAGTGACTCACATTCCTGAAACAAGGGGTAACTAAAAGCCGTACTGTCTCATAGGGTGGTTGTGAAGTTTAAATGAGAGAATGTAGGTGACACAGGCATATACAGCTGTCAGTGTTGATGTGCTGTTGCAGATTCCAAAGAGGAAGGATTTAAAACCAGGAGTACACCTCCCTTGCCCCATCTCCTTTCAAAGAAAAAAAAGTCCCAGAGACATTTTTATTAAAACACAGTAAGATGGTTTTAAAAAATTCGTATTGAGAGAAAAGAACAAGTACTTCGAGTATTCAATTATTGAGAAGAGCATTTTGAGGCCTATTGAATTTCCTTTATCTGTGTTCCTCCTTTCTTAGTTTCCTCTTTTTTGTCCTCTGAGTCTAAAGAAGAAAATGTAACATGCCTACAGACTACCATCCAGATAGCTATTGACATTTAAAAATGGTGTGTGCATGTGTGTAGACAATTCAAATAGCAAGGAAGGCGATAATATAAAGCAAACCAAAAGCTTTCCCCCATCTCTCTACTGTTACCAGTTTCTGTTTATCTTTTCCTAGTGCATGTTTGTCTTGTACTTTTTAAAAAATGTATGCAGTGTTCAATAACTTGCCTTTTAAAATGGCCCCAGAGGTCTTGCCAGTATCAGAAATATATTACTCTTTCTTTCTTTTCAACCATTCTAGAATGTTTAACTTTTGAGGAAGTACTGGAACTTACTTAATCATTTCCCGGTTGTTGGATTGTTCTGTTGTTGGGTGTTTGCTTCCAGTTTTTTCTTAAATCTTTTTGTTTAGTTTTGTTTTGTTTTGGAAAACACCAAACCATTAGAAAAGTTGAAAGGATAGTGCAGTGAATATCTGTAATTTCCGTCACCTAGTTTCAACATTTGTTAACATTTGGGCACATTTGTGTTTCTCTTCACATTTTACTAAGTCGCTTGGAAGTTACCTGAATAGTCCAGCATGGATTTCCTAAGAACAAGTATGTTGTCCAGAATATCCACAGTATAGTTCTCAGTTGGGGAAGGTTAACGTTGATAATACTATTATCTAATATATATAGTCTATATTAAAATTTTCTCATTTTCCCCATGGTGTCCCATAGTTGTTGTTTTTTAAATCCGGAGTCTAGTTAGGGATCACATTTTGTATTATGTGTCTTGTCACTTTAATCTTTATAGTTCCCAAGCCTTTTAAAACTTTTATTTATGTATGTATTTTTTTAAGATTATTTATTTATTTGACAAAGATCACAAGTAGGCAGAGAGGCAGGCAGAGAGAGAGGGGGAAGCAGGCTCCCCGCTTAGAAGAGAGCCCGATGCAGGGCTTCATCTGAGGACCATGCGATCATGACCCGAGCCCAAGGCAGAGGCTTAACCCACTGAGCCACCCAGGCGCCCCCCAAGCCTTTTTTTTTTAAAGTATGTTTCTTTGCCTGTCTCATAAATTTTTGTTGAAAATTGTACATTTTCACTTTTGCACAGCAAAGGAAACAGTTCACAAAACCAAAAGACAACTGACAGAATGGGAGAAGATATTTGCAAACGACATATCAGATAAAGGGCTAGTGTCCAAAATCTATAAAGAACTTAGCAAACTCAACACCCAAAGAACAAATAATCCAATCAAGAAATGGGCAGAAGACATGAACAGACATTTCTGCAAAGAAGACATCCAGATGGCCAACAGACACATGAAAAAGTGCTCCACATCACTCGGCCTCAGGGAAATACAAATCAAAACCACAATGAGATACCACCTCACACCAGTCAGAATGGCTAAAATTAACAAGTCAGGAAATGACAGATGCTGGCGAGGATGCGGAGAAAGGGGAACCCTCCTACACTGTTGGTGGGAATGCAAGCTGGTGCAACCACTCTGGAAAACAGCATGGAGGTTCCTCAAAATGTTGAAAATAGAACTACCCTATGACCCAGCAATTGCACTGCTGGGTATTTACCCTAAAGATACAAACGTAGTGATCCGAAGGGGCACATGCACCTGAATGTTTATAGCAGCCATGTCTACAATAGCCAAACTATGGAAAGAACCTAGATGTCCATCAACAGACGAATGGATAAAGAAGAAGTGGTATATATATACAATGGAATACTATGCAGCCATCAAAAGAAATGAAATCTTGCCATTTGCGACAACGTGGATGGAACTAGAGGGTATCATGCTTAGCGAAATAAGTCAATCAGAGGAAGACAACTATCATATGATCTCCCTGATATGAGGGAGAGGAGATGCAACATGGGGGGTTAATGTGGTAGGAGAAGAGTAAATGAAACAAGTTGGGATTGGGAGGGAGACAAACCATAAGTGACTCTTAATCTCACAAAACAAACTGAGGGTTGCTGGGCAGAGGGGGGTTGGGAGGGGGGGTTATGGACATTGGGTAGGGTATGTGCTATGGTGAGTGCTGTGAAGTGTGTAAACGTGGAGATTCAGAGACCTGTACCCCTGGGGGAAAAAAAATATATATGTTTATAAAAAATAAAATTATAAAAAAAAATGGAAAAAAAATTGTACATTTTCAGTAGCATATTGTAGCAACTCTGGATTCTGACCCCTGCAACCTCCTAGATTACTGTGGTTGCTGTTTATTTGTTTAGTGTCTTGCCTTGATTAATTCCATAGTCTCTTTTCTCTGTCGTGTGTTACCACTGATGTCTCTGCTCAGTTGTTTATTCCTTTAATTTTTGGCTTTATTTTTAAGCTTGGCTTCCTAGAAGTCACCCCTGGGTCAGTAATAGTTTAATGATCAGCCAGTGACAAATAAGAGGTTGTGTTTAAACACCTTGATCCAGTAAGGCATCCTTTACTGAAATGTCTGTGTATGTTGGGAACACATTCAGAGTTCAGATTTAAAGTTCAAACCCTCTGCTTGAGCAAAGGTATGAGTAGACAGCTAGAGATCTCTCTTGTCTCTCCTGAGTGTGTGTACAGTTTTCCAGATTCCCAGGAGCATGTGGGAGTTTTTCAAGGTCTGCTATGGTTGTCTCATTCCATAGGTCACCCAGTAAAATTTCTGGCTGATTTTATGATTGCCCCTATCAATATCTCAGCATCAGTTTCAGGCAGCTTTGATGTTGGTCTTCCTCAGTTGCTCAATTGCACAGGTGCACGTGCGTGCATGAATATTATGCAGCCTTAGAAAGGAAATCTTGTTACCTGCTACAATGTGGACGAACCTTTAGGACCCTTAGGCTAAATGAAGCTAGTCACAAAAGGACAAATACTGTGTGATTCCACTCATGTAAAGTATCTGAACTAGTCAAAACAACAGAAACAAAGTAGAAAGATGGTTGCCAGGGGTGGGTATGGGAGTGGATGGGGGGAAGGGAGTGATAAGTGTTTAGTGGGTATAGAATTTCATTTGGTATACGAATATACTTAACACTCCTGAACTGTGTATTTAAAAATGGTTAAGATTGTAAATTGAATGTTAAACATGTTTTTTTCCTACCACTTTAAAATATCAAAAAGGGGCGCCTGGGTGGCTCAGTGGGTTAAGCCTCTGCCTTTGGCTCAGGTCATGATCCCAGGGTCCTGGGATCGAACCCCGCATCGGGCTCTCTGCTCAGCAGGGACCCTGCTACCCCCTCTCTCTGCCTACTTGTGATCTCTGTCAAATAAATAAACATAATCTTTAAAAAAATATATCAAAAAATTAAAAAAGAAGACAACATGCAAATGTCTACAAAAATCCTACTAAAATTGACTTAATTTGGTGTTCTTTTAGGTGGGGGGAATGTCTTAAAAATTTTTTTTTCTCAGTGACTTAATGTCACCTGATTTTCTCTTCTTAGCTACCAAACTCCTAAAGCTAGCATTGGGTTGTTGAAAAGGAGTCCAAGCACAGAAGATGGAGATAGTCATCAGTCTTCTCTTGAATCAGAATCCACTTGATAGGTCTGTTCTTTTTCCGGGTATGAGAATTTCAGTCTCAACAAATAACCAATAGGCTGTATAAAACAGAATAGAGAACGGCTACCTTTTTGTGTTAAGACAGGCATTTTTCCAGTGTTATCGTTTTGCTTTAGTACCTTGGAGCCAGGATATGGATGCCTGCCTCCATCTGCTGATTTGTCTCAAACTGAGAAGCTTGCCTGTATATTCTGATGATAGCTTTTAGATCATTGCTGTTTTAAGTTAGACTAGTGGTCCTTCTTGCTCTAGGTAGCCTTTTGCTGTTGTGACTTGTGTCCTGATGACGTTTAGGTACATGACTGGCTCCTTAAATTTTACTTGTATCTTATTTGACCTTTCAGCAATATTCATCACAGTAGACTGTTCATTCTTGCATTTCTAAAGCTTATTTCTTCTTTTAGTTTCTTTGACATGCCAAGGTTTCCTGATTTTTATTTTGTTTAACTGGACTTTTAAAAAAAATTCTACGTATTTCTTTTAGTCCCATCAACCCTCCCCATGTTTAATTGTGTTTTTTAAGACCTTTATTTACATGTCTTACCTATATATTGTTTTTCTTTCTTCCCCTTCCCCTTTTCCTTTTCTTTCCCCTTTTCTTTCTCTTTTTTGTTCCTTTCCCCTTTCCGTTCTTTTCCTTTCCTTTTCCATTTTGTTTTCCGTTTCCTTTAGAAAACACATGGGGCACCTGGGTGGCTCAGTCAGTCAAGCGTCTGCCTTCGGCTCAGGTCATGATCTCAGTGTCCTGGGATCGAGCCCCACATTGGGCTCCCTGCTCATGGGGGGAGTCTGCTTCTCCCTCCCTCTCCCTGCTGTTACCCCTGCTGTGCTTTCTCTCTCTGTCAAATAAGTAAAGAAAGATAAATTAAGAAATCAGGTACACAGTTAAAAAACAAAAAAAAAAACAAACCCAAGTGGTTCTTCAAGAAGTATAGTGGAAAAGAGCAATCCTCCACTGTCCCTCCTTTGGTATTTACCTCCATCTTTATAAATAATATACTTACACTGCTGTTTTTGTCAATCCATCACCCTTTCCTCCATTTACATTCTGTTGAATTTCTAAGTAGGGAGGATAAAGTTGTGTTGTTTTAATAATCTTCGTTTACCTTTACTTTGTCCCTCCAGTATAATAGCCTTGGGTTAAATTAATAAGCAAATTTTACCTTATAAGCCAAGAAGTATATTACAATATATATTTATTTAAAAAAAGTTTTCCTAATGCTAATAACTTTTTATCGTTTTAAGTTTTAATGACTTCTGTTGTTTGTCATAGGTTTCTATCACTGATTCTTACCAAATAGCTGTAAATTGCTTCTGAATACTTTTTCCTGTTTTTCAAGTACATTGCAGACTCTATCGGTCTGGATAATTTACTCATAAATCTTTCCTGGTGCCCTCTTCTCTCCTGTGGTTTTTGGCTTTCCATCATCTTTGGGAGAGGCACGTCTTCTTCACCTTTGTGTTGGAGCTGTGTTTCTTGGACGCTTTGTTGCTCTTTGTTCTTCTACTTCTTGATAGTTTGTCTGGTATAGAATTTTATGTTGGAAATAATATTTCTACCATTTTGAAGTCCGTTTCTTTGCCTTCTAGCTTTCTGTGTTTGGGGTGAGCCATTTTGTGTGTAATTAGATTTGTTTTTTGTTTGTTTGTTTTAAACTTTCTGTTCTTTCACAACTTTTCAGGATTGTATATATACCTGCTATTCTGAAAAATCATGTTAATGGCCTTGGTCTTCCTGAAAAGTTAAAGCCCCTCAGGTCTGGGAAATGCATGTTGGCTCAAGCTTTTCATTATTTGATGGTATCTTCATAGAAAAAATTAGTTTCTTCCCATTCTTACATATTTCAACTAATATGGAGCCTAAGCCAGTTACGAGAAATCTGATAATTTAGAATGACAACTCTAGCATGTGACCTAGGAATAGATACATGAATGAGAATTAGTCTTAGCCAGAGAGAGAAGTGATCAGAGGCTTGTATGTGGGACAGAGAGGGAGGAGTGGTGACTTGGAGCATCTGATCTTGTATATAATAGAATTCTAGAACAAAATAGGTCCTGTATAGATAAGTTAGAAAAAAGAATTGTTTTGCCATAGTAGACCTTATAAACAAATATTGAGGAAAAAATTTTTCATGATACTTGTTAAAGATGATAAGGCAGACTTTATTGAAGGGGGACTGTTGGAGAAGGTATAGAAACCACTGCGGTGGTCATGATTTCGGAGAGAGAGATTGAATTCAACCCTGAATATAGTGTGGACAAAATTTATAGCCAAGGAGCAGGGAGGGGGGGTCAGTTGCCAAAGTCAGGCTAAAGTGACCAGATATCACCTGTGGGGTGGCAGGATGGGGGATTCTGGCTAAAGCAGTTTAGCAGGATTCTTGCTAATAGTGGACAATGCAGAGAGAGAAGCACAGAAATCTAAATGTTGAGGCCTAGTTGAAAATGAGCTCAGAGGAGCCTGAGTTGAGTTTGCTCAAGGAGAGAATCTTTGTCATGATCCATTGAGTAAGAAAAAGTGGTATGTCTAGAAAACTGTTAGGGGGAAGCAGAGGTTTGGTGAGGATGGTTGGTGATGCTGTATCATGCAAGGCCTTGCATTTTCTGTTATTCCTATATAAGCAACTAGTTCTCTTTTTTCTCTTCTACTTGGCCTTTTCTGGGACTGTGTCCCATCCTGGAAAGCCATGTCTTTCATTTAATAAAATATCATGTCATTCAAGAGGATGATGTTATGTACTTACTGAGTATCATACATGTACATGCTGTTCTAAATGATTTATAGTTCAGCATTTATAACATGTTCATAAAGAATCCTGCAGTTCGTTGTAGAAAGCAAAATACAGCACACCTCTAGTAAAGCTTAGGGAGGGGGAAAGGGGAACATAAATATAAAACAGCAGAAATGAGAAAGGGATGCAGACATAATTAAAAACTATAAGATGTATAGCCAAACAGTAATTAACTTTAAAATCTTAGTGAAACAGGTAGCTTGTGACAAAGATGTGAATTATGAACTGTGATTCAGAAAGTTCACAGTGGTGGTAGATAAAAAGTTTTCCAGAATTCCAATTTTTGCTTGAAATCTAAAATTGTGAGATCAACTCATTTAATCCTTGCAGTTATCCTTTGAGGTAGTCGCTGTAAAATATCCCTGTTTTACAGAGCATGGAGAGATTAAGTGACTTGTCCAAGGCCATACAATGCAAAGCTACAATTCAAAACCTACCTAGCCAAAGTTCCAGAGCCCACACTTTTATCTACTGCACTTAGCTCTGATGGCATTAAAAAGAGTAAACTATTCAGATACTTTGACATTATAAATACCATTAGTAGCTGTAGTGCCCACCAGGGTGCCTTAGGCTCAAAAGCCATTCAGATGAGTAAGACCTGATTAAGTCACACTTGATGTCAGATTGACATGGAAGGATATTGGACAGGAAGTGGCATGCCAGCAGAGGAGTGACAGGCATTCCTCTTCCATGAGAATCCTTGCAGTTTTGTCTAGAGGTTAGTTTTTGGTTCATGAGGTGACAGTTGAGGTGTGAGAGAATGAGACTCATAGGTGGGTGCAGAGCTACTCTTTTGTATTAGTTTCCTGTGGTTGCTGTGAGAAATTACCACAAACTGGGTGGTTTAGAACAACAGAAATTTATTCTCATAGTTCTAGAGGCCAGAAACCTGAAATCAAGGTTGGTATGACAGTAGGGCAGTACTGTGTGTGGAAGCACTGTTGAAGAATCAGTTCCTTGCTTCTTTCGCATTTTCTGCTGGTAGTTCTTCACATCTCTGTCTGTCTGTGTGTCTCCCTGAGAACCTTTACTCCTCTTATAAAAGGATACAAGTGATTGCATTTAGGGCTCACCTAGATAATCCACGATAAGTACCTCCTTTCAGGATCCTTAAATTAATCATGTATTTTGCTATATAAGGTCATCTTTTGTTCGTCCTGCCACTAATGCTTCAAACACACATACCTACCCCAAATAGGAACCAGTATCTTTTGTAATTTTTATGGGCATACTCTCTCTCAGTCTCCACAGGGACATGCTCAGTTAAAAGAGCCCCTATATTGAGGGAATTTCAAAGCTTTAGCATCCTACCAGATATTCATAGTTCATTTTGCAGTTCTCTCACTTCAGATTTATTTCATCAGTAGGACTTTTACCATGATTGGTGGTGTTGGTAACACAACCAACATTCTACCTTTATCAGGTTTTAGCAGTAAAGGAACTAGTTAACCCAAGATCTGATTTGTCTGTAAAGAAGAATGGGTTTTGTTGATCTACTCACAGTAACCTATTACTTAGGCTATGTCATGAATTACTGTATATTGTTGATTTATAACCTTTCATGACTTAATGATACTGTCTTAGGCTTTGGGAGTAGGAGTGAGTTGGTGATGGTATACTGAGTTCTTTTTCTTTCTAAGGATGAGGGTGTGTCATTGTAAGATTTGTTTCAGGTTTTGCAGATAAGAAAAAGATGCTATAACCTTTGAACAGTAGGCAAAAGATGTTTTTAAGGATTGGAGAAACATGTAGTAACATGGTTTAGGGCAGTTAGGCAAGCATGAAAAAAGGAACAGGAGAGCACTACCAGTTACTCCAGTGTCAAGAAACATATTACAGTATCAACAAATTAAATTTGTTAATTTTTTGTTCTTGTTAACTACCATCAATCATACCAGAAAAGCCTTTAAATTTTGGGAAGCTGTCAAGCTCACAGTGGTGGTCGATTTAAGTTTTCCCAAATTCTGATTTGTGCTTGAAATCTCAAGTTTGATTGTCAGCAGGAGATTACTATTACTTGCTTCTCTTGAAATGGCAGACTCATTTCATTTGTCTTCAAGAAGATGTCTTCCAGATACCTAAGTCAGAGTAAGCATAGTTTGTTAGTCATTGTTCTGTGAAAAGAGGCCAGTTCAGTTTACAACTTAAAAACAATCTCATATGTACTTTCCCACAATATGGCCACTGTACTTCAGTATGGAGCAGAAATGCTTGCTTGCTTTATTTATTTATTTATTTAAACGATTTTATTTATTAGAGCACGAGAGTTCAGTATGGAACAGAAATGCTTGCTTTATTTATTTATTTATTTTAAAGATTTTATTTATCAGAGAGAGAGAAAGAGAGAGCGAAAGAGAGAGAGAAAGAGAGCACGAGAGCATGAGCAGGATCAGAGGGAGAGGGAGAAGCAAACTCCCCAATGAGCACTGAGCCTGGTCCAGGACGCTGGGATCACGACTTCAGCTGAAGGCAGAGGCTTAACCACTCTTAAGGGACTGAGCCACCCAGGTGCCCCTGGAGCAGAAGTGCTTTACCTGTATTTCGGATTTTGCCATACACATTATTCAAACAGTGTGTACTCAGGGGTTGACGTTTAATAAAAGGACTTTTACTGTTTCATCAAGGATATTCTTAAGTTGAAACTGGCATTAACAACAAGAAAAAACTATACTTGTTTGGTGGTGAAGAATATGATAATTTCTGGTTCAGTTTGATGCCTCTGGCTTAATTCCTGCTAAATTGCCAGCAGTTTTACTAACCATTAATTTTATATCATCAGGATAAATGTCAGCAGAGTCAAAAAGAGAAATAACATCTTAGTATTACAATGAAAATAACTTTGACTCAGCAGACCTCCTGAAAGGATGTAGGAGACTCCCCCAATTGTCCATGAACCACACTTTTAAAACAGCTGCTTTGGGGGAGTTTCAACATTTTTTTTCTTAAGATTTATTTATATTATTTTTAGAGAGTAAGCACTAGGGTGAGTTGGGGGAGGGGGAGAGTGAGAGGGAGAAAGAAAATCCTCATGCCAACTCCCCAGAGTGTGGAGACTTTGCTGAATGCAGAGCCCTATGTAGGGCTCCTTCCGAGGACCCTGAGATCTTACGAGCCAAAATCAGGAGTCAGCTGCCTAACCTACCAAACCACCCAGGTGGTCCCAAAGCATGTATTCTTGACTTACTAAAGTCTGATTGGTACATCCTCCCTTTTCTTGGGCAATGTAAGATTCTTGGAACCTCTACCCTCCTCCCCTCCTTTATTCTATCATTGTATGTATTCTCTGTATGTTTTAAATATAAAATATTACTGTTAAGGTTGTCACCTACATGTGTAAGATTTTATTTCCTTCTCATTCCTTCCTTGCATCCCTTACCTTCCTTTTGAAATAATTTTCTTTTCTGTATGTGTGTCGGCTTTATTTATAGATCTGAATATGTCTTTATTTTATAATCTCCTGAAGTATGTATTGAGGTTTATGTGTTGTTTTGCATGTGGGCTTTCAATTTTTCCACCACCATTTGTTGAAAAGACAGTCCTTTTTCTATTGAATTGCCTTTTCACCTTGTCAAAAACCAGTTGCCTGTATTGGTGTGGTTCTGCCTGTTGATTCTCTATTTTGTTCCATTGATCTATGTTTCTCTTTTCTCCAGTACCACACTGTCTTGATTAGAGTAGCTTACTCTGTTGTCTTGGAATTGGGTAATATGAATCCTCTGACTTTATTCTTTTCCAGAATTATTTTGTATATTCTAGTTCCTTTCCTTTGCACATAACTTTTAGATCACTTTGTCAATACATACAAAGGAGCTTGCTGGGATTTTGAGTGGGATTGCATTGAATCTATATCAATTAGGGAGAATTGATATATTAGTAATTTTTCCTATTTTGTGAACTGGTGTCTTTCTCTGATTATTTTGGTGTTCTTCGGTTTCTTTAATCAGTGTTTTGTTTCCGCACACAGATCACACACATATTTTGTTAGATTTATACCTAAGTATTTCGTTTTTTGGGGGTACTATTATCGTAAGTGGTATTTTTTTAAGTTTCAGATTTCAGTTATTCACTGCTGGTATATAGGAATATGTTGACATTGTATCTTGAGCTTGAATATTACACTTACCAGTTCTAGTAATTTCTTAATTTAATCTTATTTTTTTTTATTTTTAAAGGTTTTATTTATTTATTCATGAGAGACAGAGAAAAGGCAGGGAGAAAGAGGCAGAGCAGGGAGCCAGATACGGGACTTAATCCCACCCCAGGACCCTGGGATCATGATCTGACCTGAAGGCAGATGCTTAATGACTGAGCCACCCAGGCACCCGAATTTCTTAATTTTAACTTTAACTTGTCACAGTCTACCTTAAAATTATATTATACTATATCATGGGAAGTATGGACCTTAACAAGAATGTACTTCCATTGTTCCCATTTTAGTCTTTTGGGTGATTGCCATACATTTTACTTATACATAAGTTATAAACCCTGTAACACATTGTTACTGTTGCTTCTAAATCTTTTTTTTTTTTTTGAGAGAGAGAAAGAGCACGGGCCACGTGTGCGTTAAGTGAGCATGGGGAGGGGCAGAGGGAGAGCGAATCCTAAACTGGCCCCATGCCCAGCGCAGATCACAGCAGGGAGCTTGATTTCACAACCCTGAGATCATGATGACTGAAGCCAAAATTGAGTTGTATGCTTAACCGACTGAGCCACCCAGGTGCCCCTTTAAATAGCTATTTTATAAATAGCCTCTCTTAAAAAATAAGCTTTAAGGTAAAATTTACATATATTTAATTTCACTTATTTTACGTGTTGGATGAATTTTGACAAATGTATACACTATGTGGTCCTTTGATACTGGCTTCTTTTATTCAGCATAATACCTTCAAGATTCATCCATGCTATATCAGTAGTCTATTCTCTTATTTTGATAAATAGAATTCCATTATATAGATGTACTATAGTTTGTTTATCCATTTACCCGTTGAAGGATATTTGAATTGTTTCCAGTTTTCATTGAAACTATGAATAAAGATGCTATATAAACAGGTTTTGGTATATATGTATAGGTTTTGGTATGAACATCAGTTTTCACTTTAGGGTAAAATACTTAGGAGTGAGATTGCTGGGTCATGGTCATGTATGTTTAACTTTATACTTAATTGTCAAATTGTGTTTTAAAGCGACTGTACCATTTTGCATTCTCACTGGCAGTGTGTGAAGAGTTCCAGTTGTTCTGCACACTCATTAACCCTTGGCATTGTCCCATTTAAAAAAATTTCATGAACCTTGAGGGCATTACGCTAATGAATTAAGTCGAAAAGTGGAAAGACAAGTACTGTATGATCTCACTATAACTATGTGGAATTGAAAGAAGTAGAACTCGTATAAGCAGAGAGTAGATTGGTGTTTGTCAGGGGAAATGTTGATCAAAAGGTACAAACTTACTTGTAAATGGGTAAATTCGGAGGAATCTAATGTAGAGCATGGTGATTTTTAGTTAACAATACTGTATTTTATTCTTGAGAGCTGCTTAGTCAGTAGATCTTAAATGTTCTCTTCACACGTGTGTAACTATATGAAGTATTGGATGAATTTGCTAACCTTATTGTGGCAATCATCTCACAATATATACATATATCAGACCATCACATCATAAACCATAAAGTTAACACAATGTTTATATGTCAGTTTATCTCAATAAAGTTAGAATTTTTTTAGCCATTCAAATAGGTATGTAGTGATATCTCTGGTTTTAATTGATTTCTGTAGTTTTATAATGGGTCTTATAATTAAGTCATAGTCCTTCAACTTCATTCTTTTCCAGAATTATTCTGACTTTCCCACTTTCTTTGTTTTTACATTTAAATTTGATGACCATTTCATCTGTATCTACAGAAAAATCCTGCTGAAATTTTTATTAGAATTGCATTAAATCTGTAAATTAGTTTGGGAAGAGTTATTTTAATGCTATTGAATCTTCTGATTGATGAACACAGTATCTCTTACAGTATCATGTATTTGGGTCATCTTAGAATTTTTTCATTAGTGTTTTGTAGTTTTCAGCATACGGATTCTGCTACATGTACTTTGATAGGAGTTATAACTGTAGTTCATATTTTTGGAGCTATTATAAATGGTATTTTTAAAAAATTTTGTTTCTAATTATATATTGTTAGGGTGTAGAAATGCGATTTTAGTTTCTGTATATTGATCTTATATCTGTGACCTTGTTAAACTTGCTTATTAGTGAGATATTTTTGGATCAGTTGTGCTTTAAGGAGCCATTAAAGAAAAAAAATAAGAAAAATGTCTTCTGTAATTGCCCATGCAGTTACCATTTCCAGTAGTCTTTGTTTTGTGTTCTGCATCAATATTTCATCTGGTATAACTTAACTTCTTAAATTTTTTTTTTTTAAACATTTCTTAGACTGTAGGTCTGCTAGTGTTGAATTCTTTTCAGTTTTTGCATATCTGGAAAAGTGTACTTTCGCCCTTTTTTTTGAAGGCTGGTTTTGCTGATTATAGAATTGTAAGTTGACAAATTTATTTTCCTTTCAATAACTGTAAAGATGTTGTTCCACTTTATTCTAGCTTACATTAATTCAGGCAAGAAAATTTCCTATGCCTGTGTGCAGCCTAAACGTCTTTCTAGGCAGTAGGCTTGAGGTAATTTTAGGGCTTAGAGCCTTTGTTTTCCCTTTCTCAAAGATTACTGTCATGCATTCTCATATATCCAACGTCTGAAAACATTTGTTTCACACATTTTCTCTTGTTTTTTAGTTACTTCATTCGGAATAAATTTGGTCCATTTTTACTGCATCTTGCCTGCAAGCAGAAGTCCAAAGATCTCAGAATTTTAAACCTCGAAAATCCTTATAGCATGAAAGATTGAAATGTTAATTAATATGTCATTGTAGTACTTCAAATGTGTGTCTTGTGTAGAGAAACTAGATTTAAGGTTTCTCCTGAGACTGATGCGTTCATACTTTATTTCACTGATTTCAAATAAAAATTTAAATACGAGCTTTCTAGAGACTTAAACTAAGTTGAAATGGTATTTGGATGGTCAATTTTCATATTTTATGTAAAAATATTTTAAAAGAGTATTTAATGTTCAGGTAGTTTTCTTTTAAATACAGATTTTTGGTACAATATGCTCTTAGAACTGGTTTTTCAGATGAACTTTTTCAAATTAATGGAACAGATTGCTAAAAGAGCCACTAATAATAGGATATACTGAATTGCTTGATACTTTATTACTTTTATTCTTTCAATCCCTGAGTGGAAAAATTTATAGTTATGATAGGCTAGAGCAAGGTTACCTTTTAGTGGTTTAATAGAAATGAACCGTTGTGAAATATCTAAGGAGTGGGTAATGCACCTGTTCCTTGATCTTTACAGTCAGCAAATAATATGATTGTATTTTGCTTTAATGCTCATTCTTAACAGATCACAGTGGCAGACCAAATTTTTCTTAGTAATTTTTTTGAATGTTACTGATTCTTAGTTCTGTATATTCTGAATGTGAATGGTTTCTCACTATATGTGTTGAAAAGTGTATTTTCCCAATTTATGACTTGCCTTCATAGTAGTGTTGTGTGTGTATTTTATAAACTAAAGTCCCAAACATTGATGTCGTTGAATTAACCTTTAACCTCTTTTTCATGACATGCTTTTTTTTGGGTCTATTTTTATTTTTATTTTATTATTTATTTATTTTTATTTTGGTCTTTTTTTTTTTTAAGATTTTATTTATTTATTCAACAGAGAAAGAGAGAGATCACAAGTAGGCAGAGAAGCAGGCAGAGAGAGAGGGGGAAACAGGCTCCCTGCTGTGCAGAAAGCCTGATGTGGGGCTTGATCCCAGGACCCTTAGATCACTACCTGAGCCGAAGGCAGAGGCTTAACCCACTGAGCCATCCAGGCGTCCCTGTTTTGGTCTATTTTTAAAGCATTCCTAACCTATGCTAATATCAAAGACATTTTGCTGTTTTCTTCTTAAAGGTTTAGATAAGTTTACTTTTTTACATTTAGGTCTTCAATCCATCTGGCATAGGTTTTTGTATGTGTAGATATAGAAGTCTAAAGTCATTTTTGGTTTAGTCCAACCTTTTTTAGTTTTTAGCAGAGTAGTTGTGTCCAGGCTGCTTGAAGCCTTAACCCTTTTTCTTTTATGGCATACATGGAAAAATAGTTTGTACTAATGACCAGGAGAAAGTATTGAAGGCGCTTAAGATTGATGATGGTACATAAACAGTGGCTCTGGTTGATTGGTTGCGGCTGCCCTGGCACCCTGGCTGATTTTTGCCTGGCAGCCCCAGAGGCTGAGGCTACATCTCTTTCAGCAGCCCTGTTACACATTCCCAGTACTTGTGTTAGAGAATGTTCGATGTAGAATATGAATCTCAGGGGCACCTGGGTGGCTCAGTCATTAAGCCCCTGCCTCCTCCTGCTCAGGTCATGATCCCAGGGTCCTGGGTTCAAGCCTTGCGTTTGGCTCCCTGCTCAGTGGGAAGCCTGCTTCTCCCTCTCCTGCTCCCCTTGCTTGTGTTCTGTCTCTCGATGTCTTTCTCTCTGTCACATAAATAAAATCTTTAAAAAAATAAAGGAATATGAATCTCAGAAATGGAGGTATATGTATGTTTTTTAGTTTGATAAGGGAGGGAGGGAATTCCAGATCCTAAATCCTGCTGGGCAGGTCTAAAATTACACAGGAAAGAAAATATAATTAGTTAGGTTCTTTCTTGACAAAAGAAGAAAATATTGGTGCATGTTTATTGGGTCAGGGAGCTGGGGATTTTCTAATTCTGAGCTTAACGTATATACTGTGAAGGAAGTGGTGGTTGGTTTTGAGAAAATAGGGAACCTTTTACATCAAAAACATGGTGAAGAATTCATAGGCAGATGGAAACTGGGAAGAGATATTCTGCAATAACATTATATGTAAAAGTCTTTTTCATAGAAATAACATCCAACAAATCATTTAGGAAAAACTGTTCATAATCCAATAGAGAAATGTGTACAGTCTATGAACAGGTTGATAGTTCATGAAAGAAATAATAAATTTAGCTAGTAAATATTTGGAAAAAAGTAATCAACTGAAAATGAGCACTTTTGGAAGATTACATTGGTTCAGCTTGCTGGTGGGATTATTAAGGCTTAAATTGTGCTTTCTGTTCGTGAGGAATTTATCCTAAAGAAATAAATTTGCCAGATTATATTCATTGGGTAATAAGAACTTGGTTAACAACCAGTTACTCTTCAGTAGAAACAAATTGCGGTTCAGCTGTTCAGTAAAATGTATGAGTTGTTAATTTTGATGCAGATCTGTATGTTTTGACACAGTAAGCAGGTAATATATTGAATGAAGGAAATAGTACAAATCTTTGTATGCAGTTTTATATAAACTATTTGTATGCATGCATAGAGGAAAGTCTGGAAGGGTGTATTCAGACTGATTAAAAAGTTTTTTTTTTTAAAGCACTATCTTTTGGGGGAGGGGCCTTTACTGTGTTGCAGTTTCTCTAGTTTTAGGGTTGTTCATTTATTTAGTAATTAAATCTAAGTCCCTCTACATATTAGAAACTGTAGAATGCAAAACAGATGATTTTCAGTGGAATTTGTGCTGATAAATGTAATGTCTCCTCTTTCCTTACCCCAGTGGAGCGCTTGGTCATTTCATTCTTTGTGGATTTATGATTATTTGACAAATGCATATGAAACAAATGAATGCATACTTTACTACCAAAGATGTTAACTTGAACTGTGTATATTATAGCAAGTATCCAGGTTATAGCAGGTATAATAGATAAAGTTTTTTTTTTTTTACACCTTTATGCAGATTTGGCCTACTTATTTTTGTTGTAGCTGGCTTTCTTCCTATTTGTATTTTTTTTGAAATCTGAATTAAATGTATATAGCTGAAATGACAGGGGGAGTGATTGCATGTAAGGTTGTCTCTTTATTCCTCTAGATAAATAATAGATCCTGTGGAGTAGCAAGCAAATGAGGCAAAATGTAAGCTGTAATGCCTACTGCTTTATATGGGAAATCATGGGATTACTCTGGGGTTTATTCACAGAAATCACTTTGCTGAAATTCTATCTCATACTTTACTTAACCTTCAGATTTTAGAAGTAAATCATTTTAAAGATTATTCAAGACTTAATACACATGCTTGATTTGAATGAGGCTTTATAAATAACTTGACTGTACCCCATCTGCATGGTGTTGTATTTGGTATGATACAGAAAAAAATTATTTGTAAAATAACAGGTGTTTTGACACAATAGCTTTTTAAAAATTTAATATTGGCCCTCGGGGTGGGTATCTGTGTGTCCATGTGTGAATGTAGAAATCATTAGTCCATTTGGCTGCTTGCATAAAATAAAGGTTTTAGAGTTAATAGTAATCAAGCAACTTGTTGACAGTTCAGATAGTATGGCCTAGTGTGCTTTATTTTTATTGCAGCTGTATTTGGCCTTTCTTTGCCAAATATACTAAAGAGAGCAATAAGAACACAAGGTGAACTAAGGAGATATAATGTAGAAGATACAAAAAGCAGGGTAAAACTGTATAACATTTTCCATATGTTTTCCACATGTTGTCTGAACTGGTATATTATCCTTTATATATATGAACAGTAGTGCTCTTCTGCTACAAGTGGCTTTTGAATATGGGAACTTGGTTTCTGTTTGTTTGTTTGGGTTGTACGTGTGTTTATTTTAATGTTGCTTTTTATATGATTTAAAATAAAGCAAGGTAAGAAAATTTGGTAAAGTACTGTGAGGCTCAATCTTTCTGTGGCATGTGCGGGACCAGGAAGTGGTGATTTTAATGCTGTTCTGCTTGGTGTGGAGGGAGCTAGTTTGTGGGAGTATAAGAGGGAGAGTTGATTATGGGGTGTCCTTTATTGGAAATGACTTTTGGGTCCCTAGGCATGGCTTGAGTTGAACAGCTAACTGCTTTAGAGGCTTTGGAACTCCAGGTACTGTTTGAAACCAGCCTCTCCTAATTAGTGACTGTGACCTTGGATGCAGTATTTGTTTTCTCTATGGCTCAGTTTTTCTTTCTGTCTGTGAAGTAGGGTGTCTCTATTTCACAGAGAAATTGTGAGGAGTAAATGAATATATGTAGAGTGCTTAGAATCATGCCTGGTACATATCAAGGACTCATATTAGCTATCAATACTTTACTTATTAAATTACCCAGTTTTGATTTCAGAGTATAATTTGGTAAGAATATTTTACAATAGCAAAGTATTTTTAAAAGTTTATTTGAAAAGAATGGTATGTAGAATGCCATGATAGTATCTTGCATGATGCTTGCTTACTCATTAGCATCCAGCACATCCACTGAAAGAGTAATAGGTCCAGAGAGGCTGAGAAATCCAGGAGCAAGACTGAAATGCTTAAATTTTATTATACTGACTTTATTGTGATGCAAAACATGTTGGAAATTGGAGAGAGGGAGATAGGGTACGGTAACAGATGTATGAGTTCTTGTATCTTCTCTAAAATGTTAAGTATGGGTGACAGTTAACTAGATTTCTTTTTCCTTTTTTCTTCATCTTTTTAAAAAATCTTTATTTATGAGAGAGAGAGAGAGAGAGCGAGCACGTGCGAGAGGGTGTAGGAGCAGGGCGGGGGTAGAGACAGAAGGAGAAGCAGACTTCCTGCTGAGCACAGAGCCCAAGCAGAATTTGATCCCAGAACCCTGGGATCATGACCTGAACTGAAGGCAGACACTTAACCGACTGAGCCACCCAGGTGCTCCCCCACCCCCCCGCCCCGCCATCACCCTTTTCAAAGTAGGCCTCTTGCCCAGTATGGACCTCCAACATGGAACTTGAACTCAGAATCCTGAGATGAAGACCTGAGCTGAGATCAAGAGTTGGACACTTGCTTAACCATGCATCCCTCTTTCATCCTTTTTGTGTGTGTTAATGATTATTTCATTAGGTGACTGGGATATTATTGCTCTCGTTTTTGTTTTAAATAAGGAAAGATGGCTGCATACTCATTTATTTGTTTAAATAATTCTTAGGGACAGTTCCAGGCTGCTCTAGAAATCCACTGTTCTAAGAACTTAGGTTTTCTGTTTTCCTATGTTCCATCGTCAGCTTTGGCTTCTGACTGACATTTAGGTGCTTCCAGCTAGGGGAAGTAGGAGTTGAAGCAGTGTGTGCTCTCTGTTTGCCATTGGCCAGAGTTTAATCATCAGGCTACACCTACAAGGATGGCAGGGAATCCCACTATTTATTCAGTAAAAACATGTCTAATTAAGCTTAGGGGTTCTGTTAACAGAGAAAGAGAAGAGAAAGGATATCAGGGTCACCTAGAATCTGAAGCAAGTTGGAAAACAATGTTTATATAAATATGTAAATATTAATACTAAGGTAGGAAAAATATATCTGCTTGCATCTGCACAAAATGGTCTTGAATACAGTAGAAAATTAAAAAATTTTTTTTTGCTTCTGGGAAAGGGAACTGGGTGGCTGGGGTTAGGATTAGGAGACAGACTTTTCACTTTTATACCCTTTAGAATTGGTGATGTATACATTTTAACTTTTCAAAAATAGTAAACAAAATTAAGTATGGAGGTCTGATATATATAAGTTCAGGGATAAATATGTCATTAAGAACCAATAAGCCTTGGGGTGCCTGGGTGGCTCAGTGGGTTAAAACTTCTGCCTTCTGGCTCAGGTCATGATCCCAGGGTCCTGGGATCCAACCTTGCATCGGGCTCTCTGCTCAGCAGGGAGCCTGCTTCCTCCTCTCTCTCTGCCTGCCTCTGCCTGCTTGTGATCTTTCTCTGTGTGTCAAATAAATAAACAAAATCTTTAAAAAAAAAAAAAAAGAACCAATAAGCCTTAAGATTATAATATTTGTGTGTAACACTTCCCTCATTAAAAAAATGTGGTGAGTGCTGGCTTCGGCAGCACATATACTAAAAAAATGTGGTGAGTTGAAATTTCAAAAAATGATTTAGACTTAGGTAGTTTGAAAAGCAGCCAGGCCAAGGCATTGGGAGTGTCAGGAAAGGGCAAGAATCGTCATTATTTATGAGGCATATTTCTGGGAAAGGTAATCAGCTTTACCAATGCAAACATTTTTAGGGTTTGAGGGAAGCAGGTCAAGATACCGAATTTCTTTAGAAATTTATTATTGAAATTCAAAGTGAATAAACTAATCTTGAAATTAAGTCAGGAGAGAGATATGTATATGTGTTCGTGTGTGGATATGTATTATATATAATATTGGACATTGTATGCTTATATTGTGGAAGCCCAAGAAATCTTGAAAAAAACCTGCAGCTGAGAATTAGATCCAAAGTAAGAAGTCTCTTTTCTAGCTCCCACTAAGATAGCTTAATAATTTATGCTTTAATCCTTTGTACAGATACAAGCCAAAGATGGCCCATTTAATTTTTGGCATATTTAAGTTTTCCTCTTTTTTGATTGAAC
Organism: Lontra canadensis; assembly: GCF_010015895.1. Taxonomy (NCBI): domain Eukaryota; kingdom Metazoa; phylum Chordata; class Mammalia; order Carnivora; family Mustelidae; genus Lontra; species Lontra canadensis. The sequence continues at coordinate 3,852,006 of NW_022631125.1, forward strand.
AGAATTAAACTTCTTGTAAGTTACACCCATTCATTGGTCTGATGCCTGGAGCTATGCAGAGTGCAAATAATCTTATTTCTGAAGAGACAACTTTTTAATTTTTTTTTTTTAAAGATTTTATTTATTTGACAGACAGAGATCACGAGCAGACAGAGAGGCAGGCAGAGAGAGAGAGAGAGAGCAGGGAACCAGGCTCCCGTCTGAGCAGAGAGCCTGATGCGGGGCTCAATCCCAGGACCCTGAGATCATGACCCGAGCCGAAAGCAGAGGCCCAACCCACTGAGCCACTCAGGTGCCCCAACTTTTTAAATTTTTGAGTAAAGCTTTAGCATCCCTGATGATTCTCCCCAGTTAAACTTAGTTAAAGTATTTTTCATACAGTTTTTCCATCCTTCATCAAAATTGTAGCCCTCTGTATGTTACCACCTGTTAAAATGTGGCACTCAGAACCTGTGATAATGTTAGAGATCTGGTCAGAGTAGACCTTGGCAAGCTGATTATTGGTGTTGATTTGTATAATATGCTTTATTAATTTGGGTCATGAATGCTTTTTTAGTAGCCATATTTCATGGATGACATGTTGACCTGTAGTCTGCTTAAATCCCTTACAATCCTCTTTTGTAAGTCAACTGGCTGCTGAACCATCTTGTGTATCTGTGGCTGGCTTTTAAGAATTAAGGGCAGGACTGCATGCTTGTCTTTATTATAGTCAACCTAAAAGTTTTTCGTTTAAAATCATTGGGTATTTAAATCTACATTAATTTTCAAAATAAATAAATAAATAAATCTACATTAATTTTCTCTATTTTAGCTAATCTCCTAAATTGGAAGAAAAATCATTTATTTAAAAGTTGCCTATATTTAACAATTCTAAAATATTAACAAGTGTCCTGTTTTAGGTAAGCCCTGACCAGTTCATCATACAAGACTATAATGTTTAAGCATTTTTAATGTTAACATTAAAACAGCACATGTTACACGTCTGTGTTCGTAAGCTCTAAGCTTCATCTGTCAAGGTTTAGAAATAGAGGGTAATGATAATATCACTGTTCTGAGATAACTGATTTTTCAGATAATAAAAATCAGATACTGAGCATAAATTATATTAAACATTGTGGAAAATGGTACTGTAATGGGAGGAAGACATTGAAGTTCTCTACCTAGCTGGGAGGATCTTAGTTTACTCTCCTTTGATTCTGGTATTTAACCATTAACTTTATTTTCATTCTCATTGCTTTTTCCAGTAGGTGGTAGGGATTATGGGTGTGTATGTCACTAACTATAAACAACCATAGGATGTAACAGTGATTTTTGTGAAAGGCATTGTTCATCCCCAGCGCAGGATACTTCATTATTTTTATAGGCTTTTCATTTATAAACAGAAATTTGTATATGTATATGAAATATGTAGCATAGGGATCAAATTCAATTAGTTTTAAACTTTAAAAAACATCTAGCTCTACTCTGCCCATTAACATGTGTCTGTTTAAATAGAAATAAAAATTAAAATGAAATAATTTAAAAATTGACTTGTTGACTTCTAACCATGTTTTAAGTGCTCAGTAGCCACATGTGTCTAGTAGGTAGCTTATTGGGCAACACAGATGATAGAACATTTTTATCATTGTAGAAAGTGCTCTATTGAATGATGCTGATATAAACACAAATGATTTAAATGCAAATTTCTGACTATCCTCACATTGAAGGTAGGGTGAATCCTAGAGGAAATCATGATAATTCTTTAAATGACTTTTATGAGAATAGAAATGTTATAGGTTAATTATGAAAAATCTAGAAAATATAGGGAAGTAAAAATAACAAAATAAAGTTTCTACATGACTTTCTATTCTTAACATTTGTTTTATATTCTAGTCCTTTTTCTTCCTCCACACGTGTGTACACGTGGGGATGATTTTACTTGTGCACAATTCAAGTAAAAAGCAAGAATATAAAAGTAACCATTTTAACAGTAAACATTTTTGCTTTATAGAAGTTTCCTAAACTTTGTTCTAAATCTAAACTATCTTCTATGTTTGTAGTTAGCCTTTTGACTAAAAATGTTACTTTAAAAATACCGTCTCATTCTGGATTATTGTATGAGTTAAGAGTATTGGAAATTATCTCCGGTTATTTATTTTCCTTTAAATGCTCTTTAAAAAATAGTATTTGCCTGTATCTAATATCAGCATTTACCTCAAACACTTCAAATAAATTCATGAAATTTCACTATGAAATGGTGACACAAGGCACTTGGAAACTTTATTCTGACGTTTTGCTCATCTTCATCTCATTTGGTATTTGGCTCTATCAGCATCATCTTTGACCACCAACATTAGCTCGTAGGTGCGTGCTGGCTTTGTTGGCAATTATTTTGAATTTGTTAATGAAGCTTGTATGAGTAGGCGAATTTAAAATCTGCCCATTTTGGTTTTTACCTTATGTTAATGTTTTATGATAATCAGAGTTATGTATAGTATTCATTTTAGATGTGTTCCTTTGTTTTATGGGAAGTGGTAGATAAGGCAGTAAGTGATCATGGTAGTGGAGGTAAGGTATGGTGGTAATACAGAAGTATATATATATCTTTTTGCTTAAATCATTACATTTTTTCATGTTTATATCTTGAATCCTTTTTCACTATGAAACTGTATTTGCTTATAAATTTAATGCTGATCAGCAATAAGAAATTACCAGGGAGGAGTAGGAAAGTTTTCTAAATAACTAAGAGTTTAAGAAAAAAAATAACTATTTTAATTGAGTGTTTAATTTACAGTGGCATTAGCTTTAAAGTCACTCATTTAAGGTAAAATTAAGAATTGTAATGGTGTAGCCCAGTAATTTTGTGAATTTCTCTGGTATTAAAAAGTACTGAAATATATTGTATTTTTGTGCACTTAACCATCTGCCGGATAGGATTATATATGACGTAAATAGGATCTTGAAATTTCATGCCTCCAAATTATAGTAATTTCTGACACTTCAGTGTAGTATTCAGACTCTTTTAATTATAGGGAAGCAGAACGAATAGTTTCTCATGGTTGTGATTTGGTACATATGCACATGTAGATAGCTAAGAGTGGAGTAAGAACTGAAGACAGCCCTTTGTAAAATGTCAGGCTTTAAGGATAGTAAAGTCATCCCAGAATTTGCCTTGTTTAGGCTGGCTTCTCCAAACTTGATGAGTATGTATGTATGTATGTATGTGCTTTGCATAGGTAAATTTTAGGATATACATTTTGAAACTGTCCATCAGAGGCCCTATATTTTACAAGAGTAAAACTCAAAACATTTTAAGTGGGTACTTTGCATCAAATGCTCTTGAAGTGATGGTGAAAGGGATTATTTAGTAACAGAAACTATTCTAGTTCCTTTCTTTGTAGGTACCAAATCTGGGAATGTACCCAGAGATTTGAGAAATCCTGTACATTTCTTTCTTTAGTGACTCCAGGACACATTCTAACACATAAGAACATTGTAAATTGTTAGCAGGTAACTTTTGACAAAACTATTTGGGAAGCTTGAAATAATCCTGAAAGAGTGCTTTTTACTTACCGAAGGAGAAAGTAAAGAAGCAATTATTAAGTACCTATGGAATGCTAAGCAGTGTGGTAAATGCTTAGAGAAGTATTCTGAATTGAATCCTTTTGTCTGTCCTCTGAGTGTTATTAAAACGGAGAGGCAGAGAGGATAGTTCCCCAGGATCTCCTGTAGCCAATGAGAACTGGAATTTGTTAAGACTCCAGAAGTCTGTTCTTTCCATTGTTCATTTTCTCTTGCAGTCTCTGGGATTACAAAAAAAAGAATAATATCCTTAAAATAGTATGTTATTTTTTTATTCAGGGAAGAAATAGAGTGAGTACATTTACATGTATTCGAGTGAGGGTGAGATGAAGACTAGTTAGAGTGGGCTTAAAGCACATCACGAGAAGATGCTTGAAAGGCAGTTTATGGTAGGTTAAACTGATAGAGGTTATGACAAAAAGTTGTTCAGTATAAATGGTAGCTATTATTCTTACTCTGGAGATTATCTGAATTTTTACATAATTGAATAAAGTTCTTTCAGTGTGTGGGAAAGATGGATATTACCTGTTTATATCAACAAGTACCACCATAATAGTTTAGATGTGCAGCTTATGAATAAAGTTATCAAAGTGCTCCATATTTGGCAAGTATTTCTCTTTTAGATAGGAAAAGCACTTAACGCCATGACTTACTTAGTGGCTCTTCAAATAAATACTTAGGTATCTAAAGAACACTGCATTGACTGTGTCTGAGGTTGAAATGAAATATATTGATTTCTTGAGTGATTGAATAGAGGATATACGCATTACCTCAGGAAGGGAATACATTTTAGGGTTTTACCTTTTTCTTAAATGTTTGTATTTTTTATTTCTAGGCTGTTCGCTGCTACGAATCTCTAATCTTAAAAGCTGAAGGAAAAGTGGAGTCTGATTTCTTTTGTCAATTAGGTCACTTCAACCTCTTATTGGAAGATTATCCAAAAGGTAATTTTTTCCCTTATTCATTACTATTTGATTTATATATATTTAAAATAATTATAATTGCTTGTATTCTACCGAGGATACTACCGTTTTTATTTCTAAGAAATTGTAAGCTTGTGAACATCCTCAACAATGAGGAAGAAAAATGGGGTAGATAGAAATGTGAAAAATTCATGTAACTCTATGTAAATTATCAATAAGTTGACCAGTTTAACTGATAACCATCACCTACCTGTGCACTACCATTTTGTTCTACCTTGTGAAAAATCCCTGCCCTTTAAAAGCCCTTTAAAAGCTCTACCATAGTAGACAGTGAGCCATAGGGGTGCCTGGGTGGCTTAGTCATTAAGCATTTGACTTTGGCTCAGGTCATGATCCCAGGTCCTGGCATCCAGCCTCACATTGGGCTCCCTGCTCAGCAAGGAGTCTGCTTCTCCCTCTGTCTCACCCCCTTGCTTTTGCTTGCTTGCTCTCTTAAAATGTAAGATCTTTAAAGAAAAAAGAAAAAAGGTGAGCCATGGATCGACACTTTGAAGAAGTAACAGAGACTCAATATTTCCCCTCTTTATCCTGACTGTAAAACTTCCATTTTAGCTAGAAAATAATTTGAATGAAAATCTGGTCTGTAGTCATTGTAAAGATAAGCAGTGCAGAGAGACGATCATATAATGAGCTTGAGCATTGGAGAAAACAGGTTTTTTATTCACTTGAAATTTTTTTCCTGTAAAAAATGAGTTAAATAATTCAAGGCAGTCCCCTAAGATGTGTCCCTTTTGTAGTACCATGCTGCTGATGCAGACCACAATTCAGTTAGGAAGAGAAAGCACCCCCAAATACCACCCACTCTTCCAATATCAAAGGCAAAACCCATAGCAAAGAAAAATTGTATCCTTATAAACAATAACATTTTAACCTTCTGATGATAGCGAACATCTGTATGTGGACCAGATAAACATAGTATACTTGTTTTCCACAACTTTATTTAGTGGGCAGAACAGCTGGCATGTTTCAGGGCTGGACTGAAGGATTGTTGCTGTTTAATGTTGATATTTTATAATGCCACTTTCATATTAGGTCAAGTGAGCACTTTTCCTAGTGAAAATTCAGTTTTTGTTTGAGACAGGTGTAATATATGTGGGGTTTGAAGTTAGGCTTATTTCTCAGCTCATCTCCATTGTTTACAGTGGCATTATTGTTAGCATAATGTATATATGACCCCAGAGCTTCAGTCTTCTAATCTGAAAAGCCAGAGATAAAGGGGTTTGGAGATTGTTATGTGAAACTGGTTAGTACTTACGAAATGGCTTCAGGATAATAGGTATTAATAATTACTTAACACTGTTAGATTTTTTTAATTAAGACTAACTTATTTAAAGGAAACCGTTTTACACAAAAATACACAAATTCTCTCTACAATATAATTTTTTAATTCTGCATCTTGGAGAGCATGCTATTTGTGTGTGTGTGTGTGTGTACATATATACACATATATACATATATATAATACTCTTTAAAACTTTATTAACCTATGAACTTAACTATATTTTCCATTTATAAAATGGTTGGCTGTAAGGGTATGAGTCTAGGGATATTTGTTATTCTTTCCTGTTTTTTTTTGGAGGTAAGGTGGGACATGTGGCAAACTAGCTGGCAGGGAGTAATCTAATAAGATGGGAGCAGAGAACGGTAACTTAAGGATTTAAGTCCTTGAAAAGAGGTGCTCTGAGACCCATTTACTGTCATGTAGATGAACTGGCCATTGATAGCTAGGCAGTAGTTCAGTTATTTGTAATAGGAAGAAGAGGAAGGTGAGAATGGATGCAGAGGTGTGTGTGTGTGTATATATATATATATATATATATATATATATGTATGTATTTTAGTATGTTGTAGTATTTCAAGCTGATGGCTTCTGTTTCTTTGATTTCTTTCTTTAATTTTCCTTGAGTCTTTATTGACCATATTTCCAAGTTACAGAAAAATTCCTTTTTACATACTAATTTTTGAATTCTTTCTGTCCATTCTTCGCCATCTTCCTGTAAGTTCAAAATTAGAGCCCAACTCTAGTAGGTCTGTCCACACTCCCATCACCCCTACCACCAGTTTATGGAGACATTGTTAGCTCAGGCTGCTTCCTACTTCTCTTTTTGGAACCCACTGCAATGTGAGAATCTCCAGCTCCAGCCAAATAGACATTTAGTTTTGGAGAACAGATTATAAACCATAACCTTTTAGGGAGTACACAGAAGCCATACAGTGAACATGTGAGTAAATTGCTCAGGTATAGGTATGTAGGGGACTTATTGGCCCATTATTCTGAAGATACTTCTTTAGTTATAGTACTGAGTCCTCTTCTTTGTGTGAAATTTTCTGAGCTTGGGGTTCCTTGTGAAAAACTGCTTCTACTTTTGAAGTACAAAATGGTAGAATCTGTTTTGTGTACATTTGGACTGTACTTTTTGTCCTTATTTGTCATTGTGATACCATCTTGCTTCCTGCCTTATAGGAATTCCTAAACATTTCTGATCTGCAGATGGTATACTTTATCATTACTGTTACGGATTTATTCATTAAAAAACATTTTCTGTCATGTCAGATGAATTTGAAACAGAAGGAAAAAAAGATTTCCTAAAAAAGTTTTTTTTTTTAAAGCCTTTCTGGCTTGTAATATGTTTGAAGAGTTTAAAAAAATTTTTCTGTCACTTGATTTGGTCATTTGGCTTCTAGGAATTTATTCTTAAAAACTGATTGGTTAGGGGCGCCAGGGTGGCTTAGTTGTTCAGTGAAGTCTCAGTGCTCTTGGCCTATTTGTGGGTTGGATTCCTCTGGATTGAGTTCAGCATACAGGATATTTAGTAAGAGGAGTGCCTTTAGGATCAGCACTTATGGAAGGTAGAGGGGAAAGAATTGGATTGAAAAGAGGAAGGATTGGACAGAGGTGAGAAGTTAAGCTGTGACAGCCTTGGCCAACTCCATGTGGAGCCTTGGAGCTAGAATGGCCCTTCAGAGCTATCCCAAGTTGGGCAAAGATGACCAGGTCTTTATACTCCATCCTTTTGATACTGGGTATGGGCCAGCCTGGGAGGGAGTGTGACCTTGGGCAAGATGGCTCTGCATCTAAAGTAGCTCACTGTTAGAGGCTGTCTGCAGGTAGGACTCCTGATATTCCTTCCTAGAAGCGAGATTTGAATGGTTTTTTAGAGTCTCCTGTATCTCCTTTGCCACTCCTAACCCTGAAACTAACTCATTAGCCTTTGCTGAACCAAACAGCTAATGGCGCTGTTAGACTGCCTTAAGCCATGAGATGGGGCAGTGATTTCTCTTCTTTGGGTTGGAAAACAACCTAAGAGATGGAGAACCTTGGACTGAAGGACAGGCGTATATATTCTTGCAGATATATGTGATGGACCTTAGGAGTAGTATAATAGAAATTATATGTAATATCTGTAAATACGTGTGGCAAATTCTAGGTAAGGACAATCACTAAGTTAATTACTTAGAAAATTAAGTAGCAAATTATCTCAGAGTACACATCCAAATTCTAAAAAGAAATTATGAGGTAGGAGACTTGGGAGATAGTAAGAAATCCTGAAGTAAAAAAGTTAGTTGAAGGGGAGATATAGTAATAACTCATTCCTGATATTAGCATGAAAACCATGAAAATTAAAAAAAAATAGTTTCTTTGTGGTTTGTTGTGAGCTGGAAGTTTTCTCTGAAATTCCTTCCAGTGATTGATTTTTTTCTCCCTTTCCTCCTTCCTTCAAGTAATTTTCTCATTTTGTTGCATTGTCTATCACTTTTGGACAAAATAAATTTTGGTTGTTTTAGTAGCTCAGCAGTTACAGATGGCTAGGGTGAGTTTGATGCCAAGAGTTGCTAATGTGAAGAAGTCTTAAGTCAGAGTTGGTGAGCTCTCTTTGTCTTCTCTTTGTCGTTCTTGGGTAGAATGACAAGACTCCATCCTAGGATATATAAAATACAAGAACATAGAGTGGGTATTTTCCAATAATAGATCTTATTTGGCTTCTTCAGAAATTACCATTTTCTTAATCCTTGCATGATTTCCTCTTTATTGTTGTAGCTGTTAGAACTGAAGGTTGTGATTCTTTTTTTTTTTTTTTCTTTAAGATTTATTTATTTATATGAGAGAGAGTGCGCATGTGTCTGTACAAGTTGGGGAGAGGCAGAGGGAGAGAGATAGAAGGAATCCCAGGCAGACTCCCTGCTGAGTGTGGAGCCCTGTGTGACCCTGGGGCTCTATCCCATGACCCATGAGATCATGACCTTAGTAGAAATCACAAGTCAGGCACTTAACCAACTGAGCCAGCCAGGCACCCCTGAAGGTTGTGATTCTTTTACTCTTTGTTTAAAACTCCTTTCAGATAGAATCATTGGAATTAGTTTGCTTTGTATATATTTTTGCTATACAATACAAATTTGTGTTGAGATAGTAAAATAAAATGAAATAAACATCCAAAATACTGACCTATACAGGCATATAATATCCATAAAATGGATATTACTTATGTCTCTAAAAACCCATTACAGTCAAGGTGATTGTTCATATGTGGTCATTGCATTTACTTATTGCACCCTATTTCTTTGTATAACTTCATTTAAATGTATTTAGTGGTTTTCAAACTGTGATATCTATGTTTAAAAAAAAAAATCACCAGTACTTCCACTCCTTCCATTGCAATTTGGGAATCACAAGTTTTTGTTCAGTTCACTCATGGTCTAGAATTAGAAAATGCATTTGAGAAGTATCTAAGAAAGCAGAACAGTGACCGTAACTGAGGTTGTCAGAATCCTATGTCTAGGCAATAAGCACAAGTTACAGTAGCTTAAAGAACCAGAGAGCTGTTGCAGAACACATTGAAGGAACTCAAAACATATACTTTGTTTCTGTTATAGTAAGCCAAATGTGAGGTGCTAAAGATCTTGAGGAGTATATTAATTTTTTTAAAGGTTTTATTTATTTTAGAGAAAGAGAGATGTGAGAGCAAGGGGAGGAGCAGAGGGAAATAACCTCCAGCGGAGTCTGACATGGGGCTCAATCCCACCACTCCGAGATCATGACCTGATCCGAAACCGAGAGTCAGATGCTTAACCAACTGAGCCACCCAGGTGCTCCAGATATATTAATTTAATAATGGCAGTGTGCATTAATTATAGTTGAAAGTCTCAGTGAAGGTGCTGATGAAGCAGTAAAAGATTATTTGTTTCTTAGCTTTTCCAGCTCTCTGTCTGGTTGAATCTGTGATATTAAATCTTTGCAAATGTGTGGAGAAAAGGAGATGGGAACAAAGATCTGTTGTGGATACTGTTCACAGGGTTTCTCAAATGTTAGCACGTGTTTAATACGTATTAATGCTGTGTAAAAGGGAAAAGATGTGTTTTAGGCAATCACAATTTGAGAAGGCAGAAAGGTGCTAGTGAGCAGAATAAATCAGTCATTTATATAAAATGAAAGTTAATACAAGCTCTCTAAGATATAATTTATCCAGGGTATAAATGTAACCTTTCATTCTAGCCTCAGATAACAAACAAAATAAATAAATCTGTTGACCTAATAACTTTAGGCAACCGCAGCCTGTTCTGGCCTAAAGAACGCAGTCAGTGCAACTGACAAATTTGCAGAATGTCAAAGAAGTACATCCTTTTCCTTCCCATACCTAGAAACATTGGGCTGGGGGTGAAAACAGAAATGCTGAGTTTTGTCTGCAGTTAGTACACAGTCTAATATTAGGAATATAGACTGCATTTTAAACCTTCCTTCCTTGCATTTCCGTCGCATGTAACTCTGCAGAAGGTTCCCTTTTTTCTGGCAAGGCTATCACCTTTAAACTACATTGTTGTTTCTTTTCATCCCGCACTGCACGTATGGACTTGTCATCAGGTACACTGTCTTTCTCTTGTTCTGATAACCTTAACTCAAAGCCATAATACTTCCAAGCATGAAGTTTCTGTTATCTACTGAATCTGTCTTAACTCTCTTTACTCCCTCACTGTATTTCTCTGAAAATCTCTCTTTTTTAAATTCCAGACAAATTACAGTAAGACTTTGAACTTCTCTTTTTATTCTTCAGTTATACCTTATTCTTTTACTGAAAAAACTCTTTAGGCTGCTTGTAACTTACAAGGAATTAACTTGAATCAAATAGCTGGATGTCAGGGCGCCTGGGTGGCTCAGTGGGTTAAAGCCTCTGCCTTCAGCTCAGGTCATGATCTCAGGGTCCTGGGATCAAGCCCCGCATTAGGCTCTCTGCTCAGCGGGGAGCCGTCTCCCTCTCTCTCTGCCTGCCTTTCTACCTACTTGGGATCTCTCTCTCTCTGTGTTAAATAAATAAAATCTTAAAAAAAAAAAAAAAAAGCTGGATGTCCACTCATCATCAGGGAAATGTAAATCAGAACTATAGTGAGATCCCACCTCACACCTGACAGAATGGCCAGAATCAACAACACAAGAAATAACGTGTGGGTGAGAATGGTGGACAGAAGGGAACCCTTGTTCATGGTTGGTGGGAGTGCAAACTGGTGCAGCGACTCTAGAGAACAGTATGGAGGTTCCTTAAAAAGTTAAAAGTAGAACTATCCTATGATCCAGCAATTGCACTACTGGGTATTTACTCCCAAAATACAAAAACACTAATTGAAAGGGATTCATGCATCCCCATGTTTATTGTAACCTTATGTACGATAGCCAAACTATATTTATAGTAGCCAAATTATGGAAGCAGCCCAAGTGTCCCATCAGTAGATGAAAGGATAAAGAAGATATGGTATACATAGACAATGAAATATTATCCAGGCATGAAAAAGAATGAAATCCTGCCATTTGCAATAACGTGGGTAGAACTAAGGAGTGTAGTGCTGAGCAAAATAAGTGGAAGACAAATACTATATGATTCCACTCATATGTGGAATTTAAGAAATAAAACAAACGAGTAAAGGGAACAAAAAAGAGGCTAACCAAGAAACAGACTCTAATTATAGAGAACAAACTGATGGGTACCAGAGGGCAGGTGGGTGGGGGTAGGTGAAATGGGTGATAGGGATTCAAGAGTATACTTACCATGATGAAAAAAAATAATAATAAAAGGCTTAATGTCACAGTCTTTTAGGAAGTGGTGAGAATGAATATTTACCTAAAGCTGCTACTTTTCCTACTGTCTCCTTCCTGGGAGTTCTCATTTGATAATGTTGACCATTTCTTAATTTTAACATAAGTACACTTATTTTAACATTTATATGAATAATAAGTTCATTGTTTAAAGAAAAATATTAAAAGATCAATAACCATAGAAGGTAAACAGCCTGAGAACAGAGCCATGTGTTTGCTCACATCTCTATTTCATTATATCTGGCATGGTGCTAGCCACTTAATACTTAAGAAATATTGTGTGAATTTATTAAAGACCCATTGGTATTTTATCATTGAGAGACACTTGTTTTTAAACATTTCTGAAGCAAATCTTCAGTGACTTTTCTATCACAATAAATTTTCAACATTTGAAAATTGAATTAAACTGCTACTTTCTTTAACCTGGTGTATCGTGTTAATTTCTCCATCTGAGAAACACACTTTGTAACATTTCAATTTCCTATATAGTATCTATTTTATAGGTAGAAGAATTCTTTATTGCCTCTGTGGACTGTTTCTTTCCTTTTTTTGGTACTAACTGTTGTCCATCCTTGTAGCTAAATCTTTGCACACATCCATGTTTATGTTTTTAGAAGGAATACTTTGATGTGGTGGGCTTACTGAGCAAAGGTATGTGTGTGTGTAGTTAATCTTTAATAACATGGGTTTGAACTGCAAAGGTCCACTTAAATGTGGAATTTTTTTTCAGTAAATACACTACAATACTGTAAATGTATTTTCTCTTAGAATTTTCATCATATTTTATTTTCCCTGGCTTACTTTATTATAAGACTACAGTATATGATACATGTAACACACAAAATATATGTTAATCGACTATTTGTTGTTGTGGGAAAGGTTTTAAGTAAACAGTAGGCTATTAGGCAAGTTTTTCAGGAGTTGAAAGTTATGTATGAATTTTCTACTGTTGTGCAAGGATTAACTATATTAAAACTTTTGATATTGCTAAATTATGCTGCAAAAATTTTACTAATTTATGCTTACAGCACTAGTAGAACGAGAAAACTGCCTATTTCCTTAAAATTTTTCCACTTTTGGCTATTTCCCTTATTATAACTGAGTATTACCATTATTATTTTATTTTATTTTTATATGTGAAAAGCTGTATAGCACAATTTTGAAGTTAAAGAAGGGCTGACTATGTGTAATACCCTCTCCCATCTGTATAGGTCATTTTTTTATCCTTGATAATTTCCTTGTTTGTTTCCTCCTCTTCTCCTATCTTCCCTAGGTAAAGGGCAAAATAAAGGAGATTGTGTGAGAAAGGTTACATAACACTTAAGTTGTTATAACAGTTAAATTTAACTTCTCATTGTTATCTTTTGCATTTATTTTTTTTAGACCCAGCTTCTTTGCCAGTTTTTTAATACTCTTTTACATTATATTTTTCTTCTTTTTTAATCTAAAAGACTAAATGCGCTTGTTTAAAAATGAAACTCAAAATTATGAAAAAATAATTTGAGGTCTGTTCATAAATAAAGTTGGTTCCCAGGATTAAAAAGATCTGAGCTTTGGAGTTTGGTTGATAGAGAGTGGATATTAGTATGTTTGGGCACACCATTTTTTGTTAAGTGGCAAAAGGACAGTCTTGCCTGATGTAATGGTAAAAAGATTTCCTAGTAGGATGAAGGACTTCTTGAACCAATAGAGAACCCGGGGATCACAAAGTGAAGGTTAGATGATTCAGGGAAGGAAGAGCCTAGTAAGATAATATGCTGCAGTCATTGTGAAAAAGGTTTTAAGTATTATAAGGATGTCCAAACAAATGATTTCCATTATTCTCTGTTAAGGACTTAGAAAAGTCTAGCTACAGTGAACCAGGAATTCTTTTTCATGGATACGTAACTAACTTAGAGATTTGAAATGACTTTGCTTTGGTTAGAAGGATTTCACTATAGAGATTCTGGGGTTGGGTACTTGTATAGTCTTTAGAGTTCTAATGATTTATTTGAATTAGGAATCATAAAATATGTTAAGATTTTTTCTTAAAATAGGATGTTAGGCCTAATGGGGTAAGGTATAATTGGAAAGGTAAGAAATGCTAATGGAAGGAATGTCTCATTTACAAATCTGTGCTTGCACTTTGAAGCATTTACTTTTTTGACTTTGAATTTGAGAGTTTGTATTTATTTTTTGGTTTACCATATAGTAGTACGGATGCTATGTTTCTCCCAGCTGATAGTCACATAGGCTTCTTGGACCTCATGTTTCATTTACTTTGGAGGACACCATGCTATCTCTTTAAGTGTTCTGCCAATTCTAAAATGGGAATTTTATGAAGTCATGTAATATATATTATTAGGTGGGTTATTGGAAACAGGCTTTCCAAGGTTGCTGGAATCCCAGAACATCATTGAAAGGCAGTCCGGATTTAATATGGTGAGTGCACAAAATTGTTAGGAACCCTGACATTTACAGGTTAGGATGATTTTGGCACAAAAGCAACGACCTGATTCTAGCTTAAATAATAATCAAATTGATTGCCTCCCATAAGTGTAAGTTTGTAGGTGAGTTGTGTACTAGGCCTAGTTTGAGGTCTATAGTATCCAGCTATTTTCCATTTGTTTCCTCTCCTATCTTCTGTGGACTTCATACTAAGAATAGTTCCCTTCGTGGTGGCATTTAGTGATATACAGGTTTCCTTGTTCGCATCCAGTAGTAGAGGGAGAATACCTTTCCTATGACTGTCTTTTATAAATCAGTGATGGTTTCTGGACACAAACCTTGTTTGACTATTCTCTTCCAGGTAGAATGATAAGTTGGATTGCTTTTCTTTTTAGAAGACCATTAATCAGTGACCTTTGTGAGCTAGCAACAATCGTGTGAAGAACTAGAAAATGCAGGATGGTTTGTAATCAGTTTTTCACTAAAACTGGACATATTTCTAAATGCCCTTCCAAGGATAGGTTGGTTGGCATCATCTAATGCCAAAAAAGATGAACATGATTTAAATAAGTTACTTGTTCAGATATATGATGATGATTTTGGATAATGCTTCTCTAATTTGAACATATTTAGAAAGTTCTCTGCTTTATATTCACATGTATTTTGGCTGTTTACTGATAAAACACTATGAAAGCGTTACACACGCAGTTCTAGAAAATACTAATTTGCATTTCCCCCCATTTTTATCTACATAAAATTTTACACTTGCAAAATATTTGAAAAATCTTAAGTCTTTTTAAAATTGAGGTATACTTGATATGTAACATTAGTTTTAGGCATTGAATAATATATTCAATGTATATATTGCAGAAGGAGCACAGTAAGTCTACTTACATCCATCACCATACATAGTTAAAAATTTTTTATCTTGTGATGAAAGCTTTTAAGATTTACTCCCTTAACGACTTTGAAATATGCAATACAGTATTGTTAACTGCAGTCACCATTACACCATTACATCCCCATGACTTATTTATTGCTGAACAGGTTTTTAAAAAGATTCTCTCTACCAATTCTAACGTGTGTATGCAATTTTCGGTTTATTTTGTTTTTTAACCTCCTCACTGAGTTTTTGGGTTGACAGGAACTATAATTTTTTCCACAGCCTTTTATGCCTCATGGATTTAGGGGTATCGGATTCCCTATTTTGTAATTGAGTTGGAGTAAGTTAATTGTGGGCTGGATTTTTTTGTTGATTATATGAAAGGAAACATCACAAAAGAAATAGTCCTTTTGCTCTTTGCGGTGGTTGAGCTCTTGTTCATTCTTAGAAGTGAGATCCCTTGTGGGAACAAGTAACTCATCACATTCCGAAGTAGAAATTCTTAATCCTTTTATCAGATCTACTCTTTGAGAAGGCCATGTTGATTCAAGAGGTAACCTAGATTCTGTTCAAGATCAGGTCTGAGGTGTGAACAGTTTTACATCCTTGAACTCCTGTATATTTGATACTTACTATGTCTGACTGCAGGAAGGGTCCAGATTTCTAAATTGTTTGGTCTTAAATATCACACTTTGTTTGAAGGTGGGGTATGATGGGAAGCTTATTGTGATGTTTCTTAAAACTTGTATTATTGATTTGGTGTGGGACATAATTGCAACTCATACTTATTTTCCCTCTTTCAGCATTATCTGCATACCAGAGGTACTACAGTTTACAGTCTGACTACTGGAAGGTTAGTGAACATTTGCATGTTCGTTTCCTACTTGTTTTTTGGTCTGATTACTACTGGTTATGCTCAGAATGAATTGTGTTCTTTTTTTTCTTTGTTTTGTTAATTACCTTAAAAAACACCATAAGGAAAGAGGATTGGAAAGGCAAATGTTTGCATTATCTTGTATGAACCACCTTGTATTTTATTAAAAGAGATAGATTACTCTGACACAGATTATTGGCCAAAGATGATCCTAAGTGTAAGAATTTAAAAACAAGTAAAACCAAATGGCAACAAAATGATTCTTTGTTTGTTTGTTTTGTCTTAAGTTGGTACCTGGGAATAAAAGAAGGCTTTTATTAGATGTGTAAGATGGGTTTATAAGACTGAAAAGGCAAGGAACAATGGGCAAATTATAATAGGAATCTTTCTTAGTATAGTCTGTCTATAACTGGAACTCTGAGGACAGCTGAACCTAACCATTTTTTAAAAGACTTATCTAAATGAAGAACTGTGAGTCATCCATTTTCTTAAAGTAGTTCATATAGTTACCTGGGCAGGTTAATCTTCACATCATGTTTATTTTTAAGCATAAGTTTATTGATGAGTGGAATTTCTTTATCTGAATTGTCATTTTGTATTTTTAAGGTATATTTTGTTTTTCCATCACCTAGTTTTTCTTTTCGATTTGTGGAAGTTTTAACAATACATTTTGGTAATTTAAAAAATGTATTGAAAATACTTTTCCCATCTCTGGCTTACCTTTACTTAAATTAAAAGCTTGTGGAAGTGTAATTTTTACATAGCATAAAATTCAACTGTTTTAACTATGCAGTTCAGTGACTTTTAGTGAATTTTCAGAGTTGTACAACCATAACCATAGTCTTATTCTAGGACATGTCCATTTCCCTATAATGAAACCTCATGCCCAGCCTCTGGCAGGTACTACTCTACTTTGTGTCTCTGTATATTTGTATTTTCTGGATATTTCCTGTACATGGTAGCATAGGTGTTTTTTTGTGACTGACTTCTTTCACTTAGCGTGTTTTCAAGGTTGATCCATTCATAGCATGTTTAATACGTTCTTCTTATTATATAATATTCCATTATATGGATATACCACATTTTATTCATTTATTAGTTGATGGGCATTTTAGTTGTCACTTTTTGGCCATTGCGAACAATGCTGCCATGAATATTTGTGTGTCAAGTTTTGTGTGGACATAGATTTTCAGTTCTAGGGTAGATAGCCAGGAAAGGAATTACTGAGTTGTAGGGTAAATCTACTTTTAACATTTTAAGAAACTGTTTCCCAAAGTGGCTATAATGTTTTACGTTCTTGCCAGCAGTGTTATGAGGGTTTCAGTTTCTCCATGTCTTGTCAGAAGTTGTAATTGTTCAGTTTTTGAGTGTAGCCATCATAGTGGGTGTGAAGTAGCATCTTATTATGGTTTTTATTTCCATTTGTCAAATGACTGATGATATTTAGCATCTTTTTATGAACGTATTGGCTGTTTGTATATATTCTGTGCAAACCCTGTGCCCTTGTTTTTTATATATGTATATGTTGTCAGAGATCTTTATACATTCTGGATACAAGCTCTTACCAGATACATAATTTGCAAATCATTTTCAAGGTCTATGGCTTGTATTTTCACTTTCTTGGCAGTATATTTTTGAAGTGCAAAAAATTTGAATTTTGATGCTGTCCATTTTTCTCAATTTTTTCTCATTGCTTGTGCTTTTAGTGTTGCACATAAGAAATCTTTGCCTAACCCAAGGTTATGAAGATTTATTCCGTAGTTTATTCAAACTAGTTGCTTCAGTCTTTGCCTTTATTGTAGATAGTACTGCAATAAGTAGTACAAGTGTCTTTTCATATTTTTATTAGTGAGTGATTCTTTGCTGTGTAAGTGGGATCCTTTATAAGGGTAAGTGTTCAGTATAGCTCCTTTGGGATTGCTGATTTCCCCTTGGTCTTAACCAAGAGAGTTTATGTTAGCAGGCTTTTTGTATCTGATGGGTGAGAAATTGTGCTTATTGTTGTGTTTGTTTGTTTGTTTTTGCTTATTGTTGTTTTAATTTGCATTTTTCTTAATTGTTAACAAGGTTGAGTTTTTTGAAACTAAATTTTAAAGACTATTTTTCTTTGAAACCTCTGTTCATATCTCTTGCCTAATTTTCTATTATTGGGTGGGCCATTGTTTTATTTTTTTGTTTTATGTAGCTGTATTTTGTAGGAAGTATTTATCCTTTATCTGGAGTACAAGTTGCAGTTTGACATTGTTGTTTTGCTTTGCTTTTGTGTATTTGTTTTTGCCTATGCAGAAGTCTTTGCAGTCAAATTTATCAGTCTTTTCCTACTTTTGAGTTCTAGGACAGGTTTTTTCCTTATTCCCAGGTGTTAAAAAAATTCACCAACATACTCTTTTAGTACTTGAATGGTTTTTGTTTTTTAATTTAAATCTCTGATCCATTTGAGATTTAAGTCATCCTTGATTTATACTGTGAGGAACATCTAAGTTCATCTTTTTCCTTATGGCTAATTATCCTAACACAACATACTGTTAAAAACATCTCTTTTCCTCCACTAATTTGAGATGTTGTCTTAATTGTACGCTAAATTTTCATTTGTGATTTTGTCCGCTTACGGATTTTCTGGTCTATTTTGTTAGTCTGTTTATTAACTAATTACCATACTAATAAACTTACAGAGATTTTATAATGTATTTTAATATATAGTAGCTCTCTGGCACACTTTCCCATTGTTCTTGCTTTTAGGATTTCCTTGACTTTCCTTTCTTGTGGTTCTTCCAAATAAACTATGTAATTAAGTTGTTTAGCTCCACAAAAATATCCGATTATTTTTCCCCCAGCTTTTTTGAGGTATAACTTAGATAATTTTAAGTGTATAAGCTTGCTGTGTTTCAGCAGTTTATATGAGGTTGTGTAACCATTACTACAGTTACAATACAGAATATCTCTATCATTCAGTGTTCCCTTGTGCCCCCTTTACAGCTGATGTCCATTCTTGCTTGACCCCCTGGTCCCAGGCAGTTATTTGCTATCTCTCTAGTTTTGCCTTTTCTAGAATGCCTCACAACTAGATCCAAGCAGAATGTATTCTTTTTTTTTTTTTTTAAATTTTATTTTTTTAAAACATATATATTTTTATCCCCAGGTGTAAGGTCTGTGAATCGCCAGGTTTACACATTTCACAGCACTCACTATAGCACATACCCTCCCCAGTGTCCATAACCCCACCCCCCCAACCCCTCTCCCCCCATCAACCCTCAGTTTGTTTTGTGAGATTGAGAGTCACTTATGGTTTGTCTCCCTCCCAATCCCGTCTTGTTTCATTTACTCTTCTCCTACCCCCTTAACCCCCCATGTTGCATCTCCTCTCCCTCATATCAGGGAGATCACATGATAGTTGTCTTCCTCCGATTGACTTATTTCGCTAAGCATGATACCCTCTAGTTCCATCCACGTCGTAGCAAATGGCAAGATTGCATTTCTTTGATGGCTACATAGTAATCCATTGTAATATATACCACATCTTCTTTATCCATTCATCTGTTGATGGACATCTAGGTTCTTTCCATAGTTTGGCTATTGTAGACATTGCTGCTATAAACATTCGGGTGCACGTGTTTGGGTGCACGTGCCCCTTCGGATCACTACATTTGTATCTTTAGGATAAATACCCAGTAGTGCAATTGCTAGGTCATAGGGTAGTTCTATTTTCAACATTTTGAGGAACCTCCATGCTGTTTTACCAAGTGGTTGCACCAGCTTGCATTTCCACCAACAGTGTAGGAGGGTTCCCCTTTCTCCGCATCCTCGCCAGCATCTGTCATTTCCGGACTTGTTAATTTTAGCCATTCTGACTGGTGTGAGGTGATATCTCATTGTGGTTTTGATTTGTATTTCCCTGATGCCGAGTGATGTGGAGCACTTTTTCATGTGTCTTTTGGCCATCTGGATGTCTTCTTTGCAGAAATGTCTGTTCATGTCTTCTGCCCATTTCTTGATTGGATTATTTGTTCTTTGGGTGTTGAGTTTGCAAAGTTCTTTATTGATTTTGGACACTAGCCCTTTATCTGATATGTCGTTTGCAAATATCTTCTCCCATTCTGTCAGTTGTCTTTTGGTTTTGTTAACTGTTTCCTTTGCTGTGCAAAAGCTTTTGATCTTGATAAAATCCCAATAGTTCATTTTTGCCCTTGCTTCTGTTGTCTTTGGCGATGTTCCTAGGAAGATGTTACTGCGGCTGAGGTCGAAGAGGTTGCTGCCTGTGTTCTCCTCAAGGATTTTGATGGATTCCTTTCTCACACTGAGGTCCTTCATCCATTTTGAGTCTATTTTCGTGTGTGGTGTAAGGAAATGATCCATTTTCATTTTTCTGCATGTGGCTGTCCAATTTTCCCAACACTATTTATTGAAGAGGCTGTCTTTTTTCCATTGGACATTCTTTCCTGCTTTGTCGAAGATTAGTTGACCATAGAGTTGAGGGTCTATTTCTGGGCTCTCTATTCTGTTCCATTGATCTATGTGTCTGTTTTTGTGCCAGTACCATGCTGTCTTGGTGATGACAGCTTTGTAATAGAGCTTGAAGTCCGGGATTGTGATGCCACCATCTTTGGCTTTCTTTTTTCAATATTCCTTTGGCTATTCGAGGTCTTTTCTGGTTCCATATAAATTTTAGGATTATTTGTTCCATTTCTTTGAAAAAAATGGATGGTACTTTGATAGGAATTGCATTAAATGTGTAGATTGCTTTAGGTAGCATAGACATTTTCACAATATTTATTCTTCCAATCCAGGAGCATGGAACATTTTTCCATTTCTTTGTGTCTTCCTCAATTACTTTCATGAGTACTTTATAGTTTTCTGTGTATAGATTCTTGGCCTCTTTGGTTAGGTTTATTCCTAGGTATCTTACAGTTTTGGGTGCAATTGTAAATGGGATTGACTCCTTAATTTCTCTTTCTTCTGTCTTGTTGTTGGTGTAGAGAAATGCAACTGATTTCTGTGCATTGATTTTATATCCTGACACTTTACTGAATTCCTGTACAAGTTCTAGCAGTTTTGGAGTGGAGTCTTTTGGGTTTTCCACATATAGTATCATATCATCTGCAAAGAGTGATAGTTTGACTTCTTCTTTGCCGATTTGGATGCCTTTAATTTCCTTTTGTTGTCTGATTGCTGAGGCTAGGACTTCTAGTACTATGTTGAATAGCAGTGGTGATAACGGACATCCCTGCCGTGTTCCTGACCTTAGCGGAAAAGCTTTCAGTTTTTCTCCATTGAGAATGATATTTGCGGTGGGTTTTTCATAGATGGCTTTGATAATATTGAGGTATGTGCCCTCTATCCCTACACTTTGAAGAGTTTTGATCAGGAAGGGATGCTGTACTTTGTCAAATGCTTTTTCAGCATCTGTGGAGAGTATCATATGGTTCTTGTTCTTTCTTTTATTAATGTGTTGTATCACATTGATTGATTTGCGGATGTTGAACCAACCTTGCAGCCCTGGAATAAATCCCACTTGGTCATGGTGAATAATCCTTTTAATGTACTGTTGAATCCTATTGGCTAGTATTTTGGTGAGAATTTTCGCATCTGTGTTCATCAAGGATATTGGTCTGTAGTTCTCTTTTTTGATGGGATCCTTGTCTGGTTTTGGGATTAAGGTGATGCTGGCCTCATAAAATGAGTTTGGAAGTTTTCCTTCCATTTCTATTTTTTGGAACAGTTTCAGGAGAATAGGAATTAGTTCTTCTTTAAGTGTTTGGTAGAATTCCCCCGGGAAGCCATCTGGCCCTGGGCTTTTGTTTGGAGATTTTTGATGACTGTTTCAATCTCCTTACTGGTTATGGGTCTGTTCAGGCTTTCTATTTCTTCCTGGTTCAGTTGTGGTAGTTTATATGTCTCTTGGAATGCATCCATTTCTTCCAGATTGTCAAATTTGTTGGCGTAGAGTTGCCCATAGTATGTTCTTTAATTGTCTGTATTTCTTTGGTGTTAGTTGTGATCTCTCCTCTTTTATTCATGATTTTATTTATTTGGGTCCTTTCTCTTTTCTTTTTGATAAGTCTGGCCAGGGGTTTATCAATCTTATTAATTCTTTCAAAGAACCAGCTCCTAGTTAATAGAAACAAAAAAAAACAACAGAACAAATCAACGAAACTACATTGATTTGTTCTGTTGTTTTTTTTTGGTTTCTATTTCATTGATTTCTGCTCTGATCTTTATGATTTCTCTTCTCCTGCTGGGTTTAGGGTTTCTTTCTTGTTCTTTCTCCAGCTCCTTTAGGTGTAGGGTTAGGTTGTGTACCTGAGACCATTCTTGTTCCTTGAGAAAGGCTTGTACTGCTATATATTTTCCTCTCAGGACTGCCTTTGTTGTGTCCCACAGATTTTGAACCGTTGTGTTTTCATTATCATTTGTTTCCATGAATTTTTTCAATTCTTTTTTAATTTCCTGGTTGACCCATTCATTCTTTAGAAGGATGCTGTTTAGTCTCCATGTATTTGGGTTCTTTGCGAATTTCCTCTTGTGATTGAGTTCTAGCTTCAGAGCATTGTGGTCTGAAAATATGCAGGGAATGATCCCAATCTTTTGATACCGGTTGAGACCTGATTTAGGACCGAGGATGTGATCTATTCTGGAGAATGTTCCATGTGCACTAGAGAAGAATGTGTATTCTGTTGCTTTGGGATGAAATGTTCTGAATATATCTGTGATGTCCATCTGGTCCAGTGTGTCATTTAAGGCCTTTATTTCCTTGTTGATCTTTTGCTTGGATGATCTGTCCATTTCAGTGAGGGGAGTGTTAAAGTCCCCTACTATTATTGTATTATTGTTGATATGTTTCTTTGATTTTGTTATTAATTGGTTTATATAGTTGGCTGCTCCCATGTTAGGGGCATAGATATTTAAAATTGTTAGGTCTTCTTGTTGGACAGACCCTTTGAGTATGATATAGTGTCCTTCCTCATCTCTTATTATAGTCTTTGGCTTAAAATCTAATTGATCTGATATAAGGATTGCCACTCCTGCTTTTTCTTCTGATGTCCATTAGCATGGTAAATTGTTTTCCACCCCCTCACTTTAAATCTGGAGGTGTCTTCGGGTTTAAAATGAGTTTCTTGTAGGCAACATATAGATGGGTTTTGTTTTTTTATCCATTCTGATACCCTGTGTCTTTTGATTGGGGCATTTAGCCCATTAACATTCAGGGTAACTATTGAGATATATGAATTTAGTGCCATTGTATTGCCTGGAAGGTGACTGTTATTGTATATTTTCTCTGTTCCTTCCTGATCTACTACTTTTAGGCTCTCTCTTTGCTTAGAGGACCCCTTTCAATAATTCCTGTAGAGCTGGTTTGGTGTTTGCAAATTCTTTCAGTTTTTGTTTGTCCTGGAAGCTTTTAATCTCTCCTTCTATTTTCAGTGATAGCCTAGCTGGATATAGTATTCTCGGCTGCATGTTTTTCTCGTTTAGTGCTCTGAATATATCATGCCAGCTCTTTCTGGCCTGCCAGGTCTCTGTGGATACGTCTGCTGCCAATCTAATATTTTTACCATTGTATGTTACAGACTTCTTTTCCCGACCTGCTTTCAGGATTTTCTCTTTGTCACTAAGACTTGTAAATTTTACTATTCGGTGATGGGTTGTGGACCTATTCTTATTGATTTTGAGGTGGGTTCTCTGCACCTCCTGGATTTTGATGCTTGTTCCCTTTGCCATATTGGGGAAATTCTCTCCAATAATTCTCTCCAATATACCTTCTGCTCCCCTCTCTCTTTCTTCTTCTTCTGGAATCCCAATTATTCTAATGTTGTTTCTTCTTATGGTGTCACTTATCTCTCGAATTCTGCCCTCGTGGTCCAGTAGCTGTTTGTCCCTCTTTTGCTCAGCTTCTTTATTCTCTGTCATTTGGTCTTCTATATCGCTAATTCTTTCTTCTGCCTCATTTATCCTAGCAGTGAGAGCCTCCATTTTTATTGCACCTCATTAATAGCTTTTTTGATTTCAACTTGGTTAGATTTTAGTTCTTTTATTTCTCCAGAAAGGGCTTTTATCTCTCCCGAGAGGGTTTCTCTAATATCTTCCATGCCTTTTTCGAGCCCGGCTAGAACCTTGAGAATCGTCATTCTGAACTCTAGATCTGACATATTACCAATGTCTGTATTGATTAAGTCCCTAGCCTTTGGTACTGCCTCTTGTTCTTTTTTTGTGGTGAATTTTTCCGCCTTGTCATTTTGTCCAGATAAGAGTATATGAAGGAGCAAGTAAAATACTAAAAGGGTGGCAACAACCCCTGGAAAATATGCTTTAACCAAATCAGAAGAGATCCCAGATCGTGAGGGGGGAGAAAAGGGATAAAAAGAGGTTCAGAAAGAAAAAAAATAATAATGAAACAATTAAAAGAAGAAAACGAATTAAGAAAAAATATAAAAAGGAAAAACATACATATATATTAGATAAACTAGTTAAAAAGCGTTGAAAAAGAAAAGGGTAAAAGTTAAAAAAATTTAGCAGAAGAAGAGAAAAAAAATTGACAAAGAAAAAAAAATTAACTGCAAGGCTAAAGAATCATGGAGAGAAAGCCATGAGCTCCGTGCTTTGCTTTCTCCTCCTCTGGAATTCCGCTGCTCTCCTTGGTATTGAAACTGCACTCCTTGGTAGGTGAACTTGGTCCTGGCTGGATTTCTTGTTGATCTTCTGGGGGAGGGGCCTGTTGTAGTGATTCTCAAGTGTCTTTGCCCCAGGAGGAGTTGCACTGCCCTTACCAGGGGCCGGGCTGAGTAATCCGCTCGGGTTTGCTTTCGGGAGCTTTTGTTCCCTGAGCGCTTTCCGTAGAGTTCCGGAGGATGGGAATGAAGATGGCGGCCTCCCTGTCTCCGGCCCGGAGGAGCTGAGAGCCTGGGGCCGCACTCCTCAGTGCGCCCTCAGAGAACAGCGCCCAATTACTCCCGTCACCCTGGCCTCCGGCCACGCTCTGAGCTCACCGAGCCTGCGACTGGTTCAAGGTAACCCCGAGTTTAGAGCTCACTCCTCGGCTCTGTCTCTGTAGCCGGCTTCCCTGTTCTAACACCTGTAAGCTCTGCGACACTCAGACACCCCCGATCCTTCTGTGACCCTGTGGGATCTGAGGCCACGCTGACCCCGCGTGGGCTTTACGCAGGTTAAGCCTCTGGAGCGATGTCCCTCAGCGGAACAGACTTTTAAAAGTCCTGATTTTGTGCTCTGTTGCTCCGCCGCTTGTCGGGAGCCGGCCGCTTCCCCTGCGGTCTGTCTTCCCGTCGCTTTGGATTCACCTCTCCGCCAGTCCTACCTTTCAGAAAGTGGTTGATTTTCTGTTTCTAGAATTGCTGTTCTTCTTCTCTTCGATCTCCCATTGGATTTGTAGGTGTTTGCAATCTTTAGATAAACTATCTAGCTGATCTCCCGCTACCCGAAGTATTCTCAGCCTGCTGCTTCTCCGCCATCTTGACTCCTACCCCTATTCTTTTGTTTTTGATGTCTTTCATTTAGCATGCTATTTTTGAGACTCATCCATGTTGTGTGTATCAATATTGTGTTCTTTTTAATCTTTAAGTAGTATTTCATAGAATGATTCTGCCACAGTTATTCCATTTATCAGTTGTTAGACATTTGTGTTGTATCTATCTTTAGGTAAATATAAATGAAATTCTGTGAACATTTATTTTTGTATGGATATAGGTTTTCATTTTTCTTGGTACATGTATATAGGATTTGGAAATGCTGGGTCCCATTGCAGTTAATAGGCTTAATTACCAACCTGTTTTCCATAGTGGCTGTAGCATTTTACATTCCAGCTAGCAACATTTGATTTCCCTAGTTCTATATCTTGGATAGTACCTGGTATAGTCACTCTCTTTTAACTTTAGCCATTGTAGTAGGTAAGTAGTGGTTTTTCATCTTTGTTTTATCTACATTTTCCTGATGACAGTGATGTTCAGTATCTTCTATGTGCTATTGGCCTTTAGTATACTTTCTTTGCTAAATTACCTGATCACGTCTTTTGCTCATTTCTAACTTTTTTTTGTGGGGGGGGGTGCTCAATTGAGTTGTATGGGCTATTTACATATTCTGGAGGAAAGCCCTTTGTCAGATACATGTTTTGGAAATATTTTCTCACATTCTGTGGCTTGCCATTTTTTCCCCCTCTCAATTGTGCCTTTAAAGAGCAAAGCTGAAACTGGTCCCTGTATTCAGACAGAAGGCAGGGAAAGACCAGTGAAAGGGACTGGCCCACTGCAGGTTGGAAGATAGCACTTTTAATAAGCAAAGGAAACTTATAGTTGACGCCTGTCTTGGGCAGCAGCAAGATGAATGGATCCCTGAACCTACTTGCCAAGTCTTAAAAGTTTATAAAGAGGCCTTAACTGGGCTTAGTCACATATACTGTGCAAGAGTTCTTTTTGATGGCATAACCCAACAATAATTTTCAGATTACTGTTTTCTGTTGTAACTCTAGTTTCCTTTTAATAACTGTAGAACTGGTGATGAAGTATAACCTCTTTTATTCCTAATATTTTTGTTTCTTAATCAGCTTGGCTAGAGGTTTATCAATTTTATTGATTTTTTAAAAAAAAGATTTTATTTATTTATCTGACGGTGAGAACAGGAATGCAAGCAGGGGCAGTGTGAGAGGGAGAGCAGGCTTCCCACTGAGCCAGGGAGCCCTATGTGGGGCTCCATCCCAGGACGCTGGGATCATGACCTGAGCCGAAGGCAGAGGCTTGACGACTGAGCCACTTAGGCGCCCCCATTTTATTGATATTTGCAAAAATCTTTGTTACATAGATTTTTTTCTTCTTTGAGTATTGTTTTATATTTCATTGATTTCTTATTGTCTTTATTTGTTCTGCTTACTTTCTGTTTAATTTTCTCTTATTTAGGTAGAAGCTTAGATGAGTGATTTTCTTTTTCCTCTAGTATAAGTATTTAAAGGTATCTATTTTTGTTAGCATTGCTTTAATTGTATACCACAAATTTTTATATTTTGTATTTTTGTTAACCTTTTATTTGAAAATGTCTTCTTCTTTCTCTTTCTTCTGACCCATGGGTTGTTTGGATACATGTTTTATGATTTCAAAATATTTGGGTTATTTTAGATATCTCATTGTTAGTGATTTCTAATTCTATTTTATCTGTACAGCATACTTTGTATGATTTCATTCTTTTGAAATATATTAAGACTTTATTGGTTTAGCACTTGGACATAGCCACAGGATTTGTATTTGTTGGTTGTACTATGCTATAAACAAAGGTAAAGGCAGTTGATAGTGTATTTCAAATTTATGTCTTTGATGATTTTTGTCTTTATCATTTGCTGAGTTATTGCTTAATGATTGTGGAATTGTCTTTTAATTTTGCCCTTTTTAAAAAAATACATTTTGAAGTGTTCTTACTTGTATATATACTTTCCTGATTGTTATTTTTACCTGGTGAGTTCACCCTTTTGTCATGATAAAATACTGTTTTTACCTCTGGTAATTCCTTTTGTCTTGACATGTGTTCTATCTAATTTTAATGTAGACATTCTGTCCCTCTTAGGCTTGTTATTATGTGATACATCTTTTTTCTCTTCTTTCCAACCTGTTGGTAACTTTATATTTACAGTTCTTTTTTTGTAGATAACTTATAAGTGGGTCTTGTTTTTTATGCAGTCTCAGAATCTCTCTTTTTTACTTGCACTGTTAAACCATTCACAGTAATGTACTCATTTATATGATAGGGTTTGCGTCTTTGATTTTTCCTTTTCTGTTTGTCCTCTCAGTTTCTTGGTCTTACGTTCTTCCTTACCTACTTTCCCTATCCCTTTTTGATATTTGAATGTTTTACAATTTCACTTTACTTTTCCTATTGTCCATTTTAGCTTTGCTTTTCATTATTCGTTCACTGGGATTATAGTATATACCTTTAATTTTTCAGTCAAGTCTCAGTTAACATTGTGTCAATTCACCTAAGATATGGAAAGTTTTGAGTTACTTAAGTCCACTTCTTACCCATCCATGTCCTTTATGTGATAGTAGTTATATCTATTAAATTTACATTATTAACTCCACAAGATGATGTTTTTTTGCTTTGAACAGGTCCATATATTACAGTGACGATAGTAATGGTTTGTATTTACCTATATGGTTACCATTTCTGATCTTCCTCATGCACTATTATTTTCTTCTAGGCTGAAGAACTTTGGTTAGCATTTCTTATAGTAAAGATCTGGCAGAGATGAGTTTCTTTTATCCGAAAATATTTTTTTTTTACTTCATTTTTAAAGGGCATTTTTGCTGGTTATGGAATTATGGCATGGCTTGCCTTTTTAAAGTGAAATCTACCTCTTTGCCTTCCTCTTTTTGATGAGAAATCGGCTCTTAATTGTATCACTGTCCCAGTACACAGTTTGTTTGGTTCTTTCATGATTTGCTTGTTATCTTTGGCTTCTTATAGTTTGATCACGATTTATCTCTGCCTGATCATTTCATATTTATCCTGCTGGAGCATTTTTGAATTTGCATTACATAGGGGAAATTTTTATCATTATTTCCTCAAATAATTTTTTGTTCATTCTTTGTCCTTTTCTCCTGGGGATCCAACTCCATGTAGGTTAGATAATTTGTTTTTATATAAATGCCCCTGAGGGGCTCTTATTTTTTTTCTCTGTGGTCTTTACATTGGATAATTTGTTTTTCTGTTTTGAAGTTTATTCTTTTCTTTGTTGTCATTTAATTATTAGTTCAGTCCATTGAATTTTATTTCAGATATGGTGTTTTTCAGTTATAGATTTTCCGTTGGGTTCTTTTTTTATTATTATTTCTCTTTCGCTGTTCAGATTTCCTGTCTTTTTAATTATGAGCATGCTTTATTGATGACAATTAGAATAGGAACTGTAAAATCCTTATCTGCCATTTTCTTTTTTTAAATTAAAAAATTTTTTTTTTAGAAGATTGTATTTATTTACTTGACAGAAAGAGAAAGCCTGTGTGTACACAAGCAGGCAGTGGAGGGGGAGGGACAAGCAGGCTTTCCACTGAGCAAGGGAGCCTGATGTGGAGCTTTATACCAGGACCTCAGGATCATGACCCAAGCCAAAGGAAGATGCTTAACCAACGGAGCCACCCACGTACCCCTTGTCTGCCATATTCTAACATCTTTATCATTTTGGATTTGGTTTCAGTTGATTTCCTTCTTTCCTGAGAATATGTTCTGTTTTCCTGGATCTTTGTATGTTTTGTAATTTTGTGTTAGGAACTGGACATTATGAAAATTATGCTAACTCTTGGTTCTATTATTTCTTTCTAGGGAGGTCCCCCCACCTTTCTCTTTTATCAGGCAGTTATCTTTATTGGACTTGAACTGCAAACTCAACTTTCTTCCAGTGGCAACTTAAGTATCAATTTAGATCTTTTGTCTTTAATTTAGCTCTAAGTCTCTAACTTGGATCCAGGAGTCAGTCAGACATGTGGATAGACAGAATTTAGAATTTAGAATTCTCTGGCTCTTTCTTTTTTGGAATTTCCCTTTATTTAGTGGGTTGTGATTTCTCCTGGTTCTAGTCGTAAGGTGTTCTATATTAGAAAGACTGCTTTTTCTACTACTGACCCGCTCTCACATGTGCTCTACCTGGCAGCAAGTTTTAATAACTGGGAAAATGGAACTCAACCCATAGAACTTTCCTTCTCTAAGCATGGCCTTTCATATTAGTTTCCTATTGTTGTTTTAACAACTTACCACACATTTAGTGGCTAAAAACACAAATTTAATTATCTTACAGTTTTGAAAGTCAGAATCCCAAATGAGTCTTAGGTAACTCAAATTGTCATTAGGGCTTGTTCTTTCTGGAGGTTCTGTTACAGAACCTCTTGCCTTTTCTAGCTTCTGAAATTTTCCCACATTCTTTTGGCTCATGGCTCTGTATCTTACTGCATTTTGTCTCCTCATTGCCTTCTTTGGCTTTCGACTTTCTTGCCTCCCTCTTACTAAGGACTCTTGAGATTACATCGGGTCTAACCTGGGTAATTCAGGATGATAACCTTAACCATCTTACAATCCATTTAATTACAACTGCAGAGTATCTTTTGCCGTGTAAGGTAAATATTCTCAGTTTGGGGATTGAGGATATAGATGTTTTAGGGGGCACAGTTCAGACTACCACATCTTTCCACTAGAATCTGCCTGTTTCTGTTTACTCTTCAGTGCCTTTAGTTAGCTGCTTTATTTTATGTATTACAAATGCTGTAAACCAGTTATTTTATAGTTACCAGCCTTTCTAGCTATAATTACTTGGGTAGAAGAAGGAATTGGGATTTAAGTCCAAAACAGATTAGTCTCCCATTGCCAGCCATGGAACTCCCCTCTAATCTTACCTATACAAGGAAAACTAAATGTAAAATTTGTTATTTAAAAACCAACTATAGATATTTTGAATAATAAGAGAACATAATTATGGGATTCCCCGTACATGGAATACTAATTAGCCATCAGAATCATTTATCATTGATAGTTTCTAGTTGTACAGAGTTCTTAACAGGCATTTTGAGATCCTCCCAGGTGTCAAAAGCTGACTGCCCAAATACCAAGAACACATAGGCTGAGTTTATTGTTTACTGTGTTTAAGAAGAACACCACCTCTGCAAAGCTTTGTTGGTATCCTAGGGAAGATAAAGTCAGAATTGATTGAGAATTAAAACTCTAAGACAAGTCTTTCAGTTTGGAAGCTTCGTTGTGTAAGAATCTCTACAAATGTAACAGTCTAGAAATGGTGGTTATAGCAAGCAAGGAATTTGAGTTAAGGGATTCAAAGAATCTTGGGCCTCAAACTACTGTTAATGCTTTTCATTGAAGAGTTGGATTGTTATAATAATGGACTATGTGCCTGGGCAGAAGACATGGAAAAGTAAAGTAATGCTAATGAAAACCAAGGACTAGCAAAGTCAAGTTAAGATAGACTTTCAGGTGTGGGTTAGGTTCTCAGGTCCAGGCTAAGTGTGGGGGTAGACGTTTTTGAATCTCTCAGGATTCAAGAACTTGTACCAGAATTGTCACTTAAAGACATTAATGCTACTTCCTTTAATTTCTGTTTTCTAAACATCAATAAACAACGTAACACTTAATACTGTTGTTGTTGTTGTTTTTAAGATTTTACTTATTTATTTGACAGAGAGAGAGAGAGAGAGATCACAAGTAGGCAGAGAGGCAGGTAGAGAGATGGGGGGTGGGGGAAGCAGGTTCCTTGCTGAGCAGAGAGCCCGATGTGGGGTTACACTGAGCCACCCAGGCACCCCGTAACAGTGTTATTTGTGAGGGTGGTAGTGATCAGAATTCATGTTCATGACTATGATTTTTAGGTTTAACTTTTTATATTTATAGTTTTGTCTAATTTTGTGTGATTTATACCCACAGTGTATTGTAAGTTGAAGAATATATGATGGATTTTTAAAAAATGACTGAGATAATTATCTCTTGAGTTTTAGTTGCACTTCTTTCTTCAAACCTGTCCTCTATAATTAGAGCTTCTAAAATAAAGTGATTTGCCATTCTGTAGGCCCCAGTTCTTTATCTGAAATTCTTGCATCCAGAATTATGTAGAGTTGGGTGGATTTTTTTTTTTCCGGAGTTTAGAAACATAATAATGCATTTACTGTGTTAAATAAGATCCCCTGTGGTAACAACATATTTACATCTCTGCAGTGATAGTACGATTGGTTATATTAAGGGGTAATTAAATAAAGACTTCCTGTCAGTTCAAGTCAGGATTTTCCTGTCTAAAGTGTTTTGGTGGCTGATTCATGATCACTTTTAGTTTTTGTTAGAGCCTTTTGGAATTCAGAATAAACAATTAGGTATCATTGATCTATAAACCATGATTAAATATTAATTTTTGTTTAACATTTCAAAATTCAATAGTGTTTATTATGTAATTAAAAATTTTATTTCTGGAGAGCTCATATTTTTTCTTACCTAGTTTAGTACAAATGAATCATTTTTGAAAGAGTGAAAATTTGCCAGTTGTCTCATGACTATTCTATCATGCCATTACATGTTGACTATTACTGATTATAATAAATAACTTTGTAATGCTAGCTAATAATAAAAGCTTACTTACTCAACAACTCTATTTACCATGAAGAAATGGCATAATGATTAAAAAAAAAACAATGTAGGGAAGAAAAGCTTTCTTCTGACTACTAAGGCTCATGGCTAGGGCCTGTGAATTACTTAAAACAGGCAGATTAACAGGAGGGAAAAAAATAGTTGACACATGCAATGCATATACCTGTGGGAGAATTAAGTGATAACTCCAAGGGTGGCTAGAATTTGGAGCTATATACCAACTTAGTAGGTTATGAGAGGGAGAAAGGGCGCTTAAAGGAAAACAGCTTTTTTGGGAAAATAAATGAGCCTTTAAGAGAATAGATGGGAGATACTATAGTCTTGTGACAGAGTCAGAGTTCCTCTCTTGGTGGGAGTTTATGACACTTGGGTTCTTTTAGGAGGTTCTGCTTTTAACATAGAGATTTGAGGAACTCAGTTGTCTTCAGCTCAAATAACTCTTAGCCAAAGTGTCATACTTTTGGAGTACTATCCCCTTCAACAATAGCAGCAAAACCTAAGGTCTTTTCATGAGTCAGAAAGTTTAGAAATTGCTGTTATGGTTTATAGTATGAAGTAGAAAGGAATAAAAAAATTGCGTGTATGCTGGTAATGCTGCTATGTATTTGAGTATACAGATAGTAGATGGTAAGCTGCATGTTAAAATGTGAAGAAGTTCTGTTGCTTCCTGATGACTTCTATTAAGTAGACTTTATTAAATAATTCTGATACATTTTTATTTATAATTGTAAACTTTTAAAATACACAAAACCTACTCTTTCTCCTTTTTCCGCCCACTTGAATTTAAGAAAAGAAAGAAAAGCTTCCGAATTATGGTAGTACGCTTATCTAAAAGAACCATTGATTAAAAGCTGCAGAAACTAGGGAACTCTTGGAATCTGTGCTCATCTTCTGACTTTTCAGTATCTTTTTCTATTATACTGGTTACGTCAGTCACTAACTTGGCTTTTACATTCATAGACAAGGGCTTTGTTGGCAATACAGAGATAGTAAGATCCTGCTTTCAAGTTGCCCATATTCTTGTGAGGGGAGACGCAAATGAGCATATGTTTTTGGTAAGTGATATATTGGAGGTGTTGAGGGCCATGAGGGGGGCAGAAGTGTGTGTCTTTGAATAAAGGGTGTGGGAAAGTTTGAGGGTTTAGAAAGGCTCCACAGAGAAGTTGCAATTTGAGGGGAGGATGAATGGCAGTTTTCTAGCTAGGTGACCTGGAGAGGCTTTTCAAGAAGAGAACTGAGCCAACACATGAAAGTACAATCAGTAGGTGTTTAGGGAACTCTCAAGTTCTTGGTCTAGAGCAGAGGTCCAAAAACTTTAGAATGAAATAGTAAATGTTTTAGACTTTGTGGGCCAAGAGGCAACATCAGCTGTTTTGTAGGTACGTAACTAATGAGTTACAATATAACCATTATAAAATGTCAAAATTATTTTTAGCTCTTGGGCTTTAAAGAAAAAAATTTGGCTGTAGTTTGTGGACTACTGTTTTAGAGCCTGGGGTTATTTTTGGGGGTATAGGACTCAAAAGTATGGAAAGAAAGGCAAGGGCCAGATAGATAGTAAATGAGTTTATAACAAGTAGTACAGATCTGGAGGCTTAGGTTTGTCTCAGTATTTGTTCAGTATCTGGTCAATTTCTATAGTGCTGGAAATCAGAGTCCTAAATTTAAATAAAACAGTGACATCCAGGGATTGATTGAAATTGCATTGACTTTGTACATTTAAAAAAAAAAAACCTCTCATTATAAAGAGACTACTGTCTTTCTTAATATTTTATATAATTTTTCCACAATGTTCTTGTGCATATTATAAAGTATATTTTATATTTTATAGCTTTATTGCTATTATAAATGTCTTTTTAATTTTTAAGATGTCTGCTCATATATAGAACTGCAGTTGGCTTTTATATGTTAAGTTAAATTTATCAAGCAATTTCACTAACTTTTACTAACTTGACTAATTTGTCTGTGTTACTTTGGATTCTGTGTAGATTATCCTGCCTTTGTAATTAATAGTTTTTTTTGTTATTTCATTTATAATTTTTTGATCTTTTTGCCTGCTGTTTTGGTAATTAGGATGTCAGCACAGTGTTGATTGAAAGAGGTGCTAGAGTACCTTTGTTGTTTGCCTTCTTAAAGGGAATGTTATAAATGTTTTAACCATTAACTATGATTACTTACAGTTGTTATTATTACTATTATTATTTGGTAAATAACAAACCAAGAAGAGGAAGGGAC
Organism: Lontra canadensis; assembly: GCF_010015895.1. Classification (NCBI taxonomy): domain Eukaryota; kingdom Metazoa; phylum Chordata; class Mammalia; order Carnivora; family Mustelidae; genus Lontra; species Lontra canadensis. The sequence goes on from NW_022631125.1 coordinate 3,886,166, forward strand.
TTCTTTTTTTTTTTTTTTTAAAGAGTATTTATTTATTTATTTATTTATTTGACAGAGAGATCACAAGTAGGCAGAGAGGCAGATAGAGAGGGGAAAGCAGGTTCCCTGCTGAGCAGAGAGCCCGATGTGGGGCTCGATCCCAGGACCCTGAGACCATGACCTGAGCCAAATGCAGAGGCTTAACCCACTGAGCCGCCCAGGCGCCCCAAGAAGAGGAAGGGACTTCTTTACCAAAAGCCGACTGTTAAAAATATCATTTTAAAAGTCAGCATTTTTCTTTTGTATGCAAATGTTTAGTCTGCATCCACTGAGATAGTTTTATATTTTTTCTGTTTAAACCAATCTCTTATTTCTAAAGTAAGTTCAAATTGGTAATAAGTTTTTATCATTGTTAAATGATTGGGGTCACTAACATGTAATATTTTTACATTAAAAAAATTATTTATTAGAGAAAGGGAGAGAGCAAGTACAAGCGGTGGGGGAGAGGCAGAGGGAAAGAATCCCAAGCAGATTCCCTGCTGAGCCCTGAGATCATGACCTGAGCCAAAACTAAGAATTGGAAGCTCAACCGACTGAGGCACCCAGGTGCCCCAGTATCTTTACTTTTTTGTTCATAATTGGAGTTGGTCTATATTTTTCCTTTCTTGAGTTATCTTTTTCTGATGCCTTGGAGCTGGTTCTGCATTCTAGGAGCTGCTCAGAGGAGGAGGAAGCAGAGGGCAACAACCCTTTCCTTTAAGGGGATCATGAGATCATACACATCCTTCATACATACCTCATTGGTGAGAATGTAATAATTTGAACATTCCTAGCTGCAAGGGAGGCTGAGAAATGTATTTTATCTGGTCATAAGAGGATAGAAAACAGTAAGGGAGGGTACATGTTGTTACAAAACAGACTGTACTCATAGTACAAATTAACCTCATGTTAATTGGCCAGTAGGAATTATGTCTGTATGACCTGAAAGTTATTGTTTCACTTAAGTTTTCTTCTAGATAAAGGGAATATAATTACAGCCTCTTTAAGGAAGAGAAAATCTCTCAGATGGCTGCTACACTAGTAGCAGGAGTGCTATAGTCTGGATTTTAAGAAAATTTAACATGAGTGCCTACATCCTCTTCCTTAGAAAGGCACATCCCCAGTGTTTTACAGTCACAGCTCTCAGCTATTTTCAGTACCTGCCAGCTCTGATCTAATTAAAGGGTTGCCAGCATTCCAACTTCATTCTTTTGTTCATTTTTTAAAAGATTTTATTTATTTATGAGAGAAAGAGAGCATGAACAGGATGGGAGGGGTAGAGGGAGAAGCAGACTCCCGCTGAGCAGGGAGCCCAAAGCAGGGCTTGATCCCAGGACCTTGAGATCATGACCTGAGCTGAAGGCAGGCACTTAACTGACTAAGCCACTCAGGCACCTCTGTTTTGTTCATTTTTAGCATCAACTCTCATAACCTGTGACCATGCTCAACTTCCCACTTGAATGTTTCAGCCTATCTCCTGATACCAGTTACTATTTTTAAAGTCTGGTTATAATGTTGCATGGTTTTTTTTTTTTTTTTTTTTTTTTTTTTTTAAGATTTATGTGTTTACTTTTAAAAAGAGAGAGAGAGAGAGAGAGTGCAGGGGTAAGAGGTAGAGCGAGAGGGGAGAGAGAATCCCAAGCAGATTGCATGCTGGGTGTGGAGCTGGATTTGGAGCTCCACCCTAGGACCTGAGATTAAGACCAGAGCCAAAACCAAGAGCTGAGCGCTTAACCGACTGTGCCACCAAGTACCCCATATGTTGCATAGATTTTTGAGTAGTCTTGTCCATAACTCTATTTCATTTCTAAGTCCTCTTATTTTTAATGTGCAGTTTTTTTAACAGCGTGTGAGACTTAATGAGGAATTTTATGTATCATGCTTTATCCATTGAGTACTTATCACGTGCCAGATAAATTTTTGGAGGTGTTAGAGACATTATATCTTTTTTCTAAAAATCTCATGTGCCAGGTAGTATTTTATGTGTATGATCTTACTTAATTCCTTAAAGCAACACAGTGAAACTGAGACTCAGTTAATTAACTTGTTTCATGAGTCTTAATAGGTAATAAATAACAACATTGGAGCTCGGACCCAAGTGTGATGGCCCTTGGAGTCTGATTTCTTGATCACTCTGCAGTGTTATGCATAGGATTTGGGAGCAAACTTCTCCTCTAATACTATAATTTTGGACACGATGGATATAATGAGCTTTAGCAATCTCCTTTGCTATATTATTATAATTGGGAAAACCCTTTTAAGTGTCCAAATTAAGGAAGTGATTCAGTATAAATCGAATTTAACAGATTATTAAATTCTTTGATGAAAAAGCGTGTAACAGTTATTGAAGGCTGTTAGAGATTGATTTATTCAGCAGCAAAACTTTCCTAAGTAAGTTACATATGCAGTTACTTTGCCATGGGGATCAAAAGATGAATTGGGTTCTATCTCTACTAATTAGACTCATATTCTAGTGGAGGAGATAAGAGCATATCTGTAATAGACATGGATATTCATTTGGAAATAAGTATCAAAAAACCTGACTCTCTTTGGGCTTGGGAATGCATCAGGTATTACTACTAGAAAGAGGAGGTGAGTGATGTGTTAAAGGATGAATAGGAATTTGCCAGATTGAGAAGTGAGTTGAAGGAAAGATGGCATTTGCTTTTTTTTTTTTTTTTTTTGCAGAGGAAGCAAACATGTTTAAAATCACAGAAATGCATAAGAGCATATTTTTTTTACTAATAGATGTACGTGTTACTTGTCCTGATTGAAGTGGTAGCTATGAGATTGGGAAAATTGAGCAAGGGTCATAAAATGAAACCCCTTTGAGTCACACTAGGTTGTAGTGACTTTTTGGAGGAATTTTAAATAGAAGAGTGTCATGTTTCGAAAGCTCACTGGCAGTGGTGTGGAACATAATTGAAAGGAGGGAAATGGTGGGGGAGTTTAGAATTTGGAAGAAGAGTTAGGAAACTTGTAAGAGGCCAGGTAGACAAAGTAGAGGTCCTTACCTAGAGAAAGACTGTTAAGAATAGAAAGGGGATCAATTCAAAGGCTTTTAGGTTATAAAATGAATTTTATGAATAGAATTAATGTGGTTTAGGGTGAGAAGGAGCTGAAAACAAAAACAGGACTACTTTTGTTGTGTTTAATTGGTGAGATTGTTACCACTATCTAAAATCTATAGTACCATTAGAACATCAGACTCCTCCTTTTCAGTCTAAGATTTATGGAATTTCAGGTATTTGTAATATATCTAACAGGTAGAGGTAACGAGGCATTTGGAAATTTGTTCCTGAGCTTTAAAATGCCTTCAGCCTCCCCATCTCCTCTTTTGGTCCCCAGATAGGGTAAATAGCAGATTTTTTTGTTTCCGTTGTGTATCACTAGCTATGTGTGATTAGTATCCGAGAAGAATAAAATTAAGAAATTTGATATTTTTCTAAGAGTTTGGCTTGATTTTATTTCTTAATGATATTCCTGTATAAAAATACAATCAAATTGCTGTTCTATCCAGAGATTTCATATTTAACAATATCTTGGTAATCTCATCATTTAGAACCATTTAGTTGCCCGAAATGACTAGCTTTAGCTTTGGTCTTATCTTAAAAAGATTTTAGAAGCTTGAATATTAACTTACTAATAGCCTTTTTTGTTAATCCCAGCCTCCCTTTGTCCAGGAAACAGCTGCCTTTTTACCGTTGTTGCTTATTGCTGCACACTTATAGGATGCTAGGTCTAATCTTTCCTCAAAAAACCCAAACCATGGTAAATAGAAAGTGTCTGTGGCCTCAAGGGTGGTGGTGGTGGTGGTGGGAGGGTGTTCTTATCTTAAATTTACTGGCACTCTTTTGTCTTTAAAGTGTGTTTTCTTTCTTTTTATTTTTTTAAGATTTTATTTCTTAGCGCATGTGTGCACGCCCAAGCGAGGGGAGGGACAGAAGGAGAGGGAGACGGAGGATCTTGAGTAGGCTCTGCGCTGAGCTTAGAGCTCACGAAGGGCTCAATCCCTCAACCCCTTGACCCTGACTGAGATCATGACCTGCTCTGAAACCAAGAGTCCCCATGCTCAACCGACTGAGCCACCAGGTGCCGCTAAGCATGTTTTCCTTTAAAGTCATGATATGAGGGGGTACCTGGGTGGCTCAGTTGGTTTAGCCTCCGACTCTTGATTTTGGCTCAGTTCATGATCTCAGGGTCAAGGGATTGAGCCCGAGTGATCTCTAAGCTCAGCGTGGAGTCTGCTCAAGATTTTCTCCCTCTTCATCACCTTCTGTCCCCCGCCCCCCCCCCCCCAATTTACGGGTGCGCATGCTCTCTCAAAATAAATAAATTAAATCTTATGGTATGTCTGTGTCTGACACTCCAGTGCCTGCCTGGTCTGATTTTTACACAAGAGTTGCTGCTTGTCACTGTTGGGAGGAAATACTTTACTTGGGTTGGGTGCCGGGGTGGTCTGCAAATTATCTGACAATAGATTAACAGAAGAAAAGACAAATTTTGTTTTTTGTTTTGTTTATAGGCGTATGCTAGAGTTGCTTAGTAAGGAGTAATTCCCTCAGTAGCCAGAGATAAAAGTTTACATATAAATCTAACAAAACAGGAAGGAATTTTAGGACTTCATTGGGAAAGTATGAAATGTTCTTTTGAACTTAAAATGCCTAGGAGGCATTTTATTAGGAAGGTAGGGAAAGTTGTGTTGGACTTTTTGATGCTGATGGGTATCCGAATTCACACTTCCTCTGCCGAGGGTCAGTATTTTCCCTATCAGTAAACTCCCTTGGAGAGGAGTCATTAGCAGCTTATTTCAGGATGCTCCTTTTAGTTTAGATGTTTATTTTTGTGGCTGCTGATTGTTCAGATGTTTTCAGGGTAAAGTAATTTTCATTCCACTTTGGTTGGCTGTTAACACCTTCATTACTTTGGGGACCATGACATACTAACAGAAGGAAGAAGAGGAGGAAAGGAAACATTTATGCACAGAAAGCACTAGCTTTCCTTGAAACCCCATGGTAGAATCTGCTCGTCTCGCTGGCTAGAACTGTGTCACCTTGCCAGCTTTATTACTCTTGCTTTCTAATCCACTTTTACATAAGTATGTTCATGAAAATGGAAGTAGAACCCCCAGTGCCCTTCCCTTCAATTTCGAAGTAGTCTGGGGAAGCTGAAAAGAAGCTAAGGAACAGCTAGGAAGAATAAAGGTTATAGTCTCCTAACTCCAGAGGACTACAGAGTGCTCCCCTCTCACAACTAGGCCTGGAGCTCTGATTTAGGAGCAGAGCACTTAGGACTTTCTTTATTTTGTGTGTGTGTGTGTTTGTTTCTTTTCTTTTCTTTTTTTTTTCCATTTGAGAGACAGAGATGGAGTGAGAGAGCATAAGTGGGGTGAAAAGGTAGGGAGTCAGGGGGGAGAAGCAGGCTCTCCCCGCTGAGCAGGGAGCCTGACAAGGGGCTCAGTCCTAGGGCCCTGGGATCATGACCTGAGCCGAAGGCAGACACTTAACTGACTGAGCCACCCAGGTGCCCCCAGGAGTTTTTTAAGAGCTATGTTGGGAATCTGTGAAAACACTACCGTGGACTCTGGTATTGGTGAACTGCTAACTTTAATGAGCCACATCCGTGATAATAACTTCACTGTAGGCACAGTATAAGAACCTTCAGTGTAAGTGGATAGCAATCTCATCAAGTCATAATTTCTTAATTTGGGTTGGTGATGGGTACTGTAATCCAGTCAAGGTCAGAAGTTGGCAAACTTATTTTGTAAAAGGCCAGAGAGTAAATATTTTAGGTTTTTTTTTCTGCAACTATTCAGTTCTTTTGGAGCTGGAAGCAGCTATAGACAGTAAGTAAATGGGTGGATGTAGCTATGTTCCGGTAAAACTTATTTACAAAAACAGGTGCCTGGCTGGATTTTGTCCATGTGCCATAGCTTGCTGACTCCTGGTATGGATACTCTAACTTCTGAAGATTTGTAGTGAAGCAGGAGTATATTTATTAAGTAGTATGTTTCCCAGAAAGTTACTCCCCTGATTCCTCATGGGTTGAAGAATGACTACATCGAATTTAAATTAATTTCCATAACAGTGCCTTTGCTCATCTATCCTTGCACAGATGCTTCTCAGTGGGGCTGCTCTTGGCATTTGTGGTGAGATTGTACATTGGGACGGAATTCATTTATGTAAGAGCATATAGCCATTCATACCTCCCAGTCAGTTTCTAAAGATGGGTGATTTAGAACCCCTGGCTGAGGAGGCTTGTTTTTCCTTCTCCTTTCCCAGCTATCCTCGAGAACAGTACCCAAGTATTTCCCCTTTTCCTAGTCCTTATTATACTTCGTTAACTCTTAAATGGTTGTAGCTTGGAATATATTATTACGTACTTAATTTCATAATCTTTTGTCATTAAATTGTAAATTCAGTGAGGGTGGGGATTTTTGTCTGCTCACAGCTCTTCCCAGTGCTGATAACTGCTGTGACTTATAATAGATGCTCAATAAAAGTTTGAATTACATTGTTTACTGTTATGGAAAAATTAATTCCTTGCTGAAATATATAAGCTCCTGGTTAATAGGAACCGTTATTCATACTAATTCTGTGTCATCTCGCAGCTGAGTTTAATAACTGAGCTTAAATACTGGGTGATTCAATTTGCTAAACCTTTGGGCGTCTGCTGTGTAGAAGGCACTGTGTTAGGTGATAAGGGCATACACACACGATTAGCATTCCTGCCTCTCAGCATTTTTGTCTGATGAGATAGGGTTTAGTCAGTACACAAATAACAAAAAAATAGTAGTAAAGAGTGAACTCTGGAGGCAGACCTAGATTTAATTCCTATGTCCACTACTTAGTACCTGACTTTTTGAGCAAGTTGTTTAATCTTTCTGATCCTTGTTTCTTTATTCTGTAAAGGAAGCTCTCCACCACCTCACAGGGTGTTAGAACCTTCAAAAAGAAATGAGGATATTAGCATCTTGCATTAAATTAAGTTCTTACTATTAATAATGTAGTAGGATAGAGACATTGTGCTGAGGCCAAATTTAGAGGTTGGAAAAATTACTTCTGGGTTGAGGTGGGAGAAGCAGCAGAGCTTCATGGGGGAAGATGTCGTTTAAAGTGGATCTTAAATAATTGATAGAATTTCTGAGGTGGCAGGGATAGGGTAAGATTTCCTAGAGTGGGAAGGATAAGCTAGGAGCAAAGTAAGGAGGTTGGGAGAGGCCAGGTATTTCCTGAAAGCAGAAATTCTCCTCAGTAAATTCCACCATACCCCACACCACCTTCCGTGAGTAATTAGCTAAACAGGTGAAAGATGTTAATCTGTTACTCAGCCATGAAGACAGTTGACTTTCTGGGTAGAACTCTTGATAACTCTGAATGAACTACGCTTGCATTCTTAGTATCCCGTCCCCACCCCCCCCAATCCCTATCACCTGCACAGACTAGATTGCATACTTCTTGACTGCAGGGGAAGTATGTTTTAATCAGTTTGGCTTGTTCAACCCTTGAGTGTCCCTGAACACCTAGTAAATGCTCAGCATATTTCAGGGGGTGGGGAGTAGGGTGGTAAATGAATGATCCTGATTAAAGCCAGTTCCAAATAAATTAAAAATTTTTTTTAAAAATATGAACTTTTGAAATAGATGTTGTCTGAGACCTTTGTGAATCCCCATATCTGTGAATACTCTTGTAGCATGCAATTTTCTCATTTGGAAAGCTGGGGGTAATGAGGATTTAATAAAATTAACTCTTCATATTTATTATATTTTAAGATGTACTTAAAACATTTTTCAGTGTTTCCAGAAAGGTACTTGGAATTCAGAGGAAGTGTACAATATAATCCTAGAACAAAGTTTAGTATTTTTTAAAAAAGATTTTATTTATGTATTTGACATCTGTTTTGACATAGATATTTATCTATTTGACAGACGGAGAGAGCGCAAGTAGGCAGAGAGGCAGGCAGAGAGAGAGGGGGAAGCAGGGTCCCTGCTAAGCAGAGATCCCAAAACGGGGCTCCATCCTAGAACCCTGAGATCATGACCTGAGCCGAAGGCAGAGGCTTAACCCACTGAGCCACCCAGGGGCCCTGAACAAAGTTTAGTATTAAAAAGAAACATTTGCAGGCCAAAAGTCATCCAGCTGTCTACACTTCAGGTGACACTTTAAACATCACTGATTCCTTTTCTCTAACCAGTGACCATAGTGATTGTGGGATAAGTACTGTAGTCCCTCACACCTAGGGCAAGATGATTTTAAGAATGTTCCACACTGTCTACTAGAGATCCCCAGCAGGATTGAGTGCCGGCTGTATAACCAGTCATATTGCACCCTTTATTGGCATCCTTCCCTACCCTGCCTCACTTTTCCACTCCTTTACTGGTATTTCCTAGGGCAACTTCCTGAGTAAACTATATTTAAAACCTTCTGTCCCAGGGTGGGCTTCTGGGGAAATACAACCCAAGACTGTGTGTCAAGAAGCATTTTATTAAGAGTCTAAAATTTTCAGGTTTTAGAATATAGGTTTGTAGAAATTTCTTCACCAGAATCAGTGTGAAACCTTTATTATTATTTTTTTAAACAGATAAGGTTTACTAAAACAGATTTGCTTATGTACTGGCAAAACATGTATTAGATACTCAAACATTTGCCCTTTTTGAATAAGCGGTGTATAGCTAGCTAGTTCCTATTTGGAGGCCAGAGGTCAGAATGAGTCTGAATAAGCATCTTTCTGTTTTGTACTACAAAAGGAATCACTGATGTTAGTTTACTTTTTTTTTTTTTAAAGTTTTATATTTTAGAGAGAGAGAACAGGCACGGTGGGTGGGGAGAGAACTCTCAAGCAGACTCCCTGCTGAGCGGAGAGCCCAAGCAGGGCTGGATCTCAGGACCCTGAGATGGTGACCAGAGCCAAAATCAAGAGTTGGGCACTTAACCAACTGAGCCACCCAGGCGCCTCAGGAATCACTGATGTTAAAGCCCCAAATGTAAATGGCTAGGTGTCATTTTAGCATGTTTTTTTTTTTTTAAACCACTAAAATTTGTTCTAAGTTTATATTGTGCATTTCCTTGAATTGTAAAAACCTTCCTGGCAGCACTGAACATAAAATTAAATCTAGTTAAAGAAACAAAAAACCAGAGAAAGAATACAGATGCAAGCAAGAGAGAATAGGATAGCACAATCCAAACATTTTCTTATTCCTGAGTAATAGATTTTTATTTCAGATGTGTCCATGGAATTCTGCTGATAGATTTTTTATTTCAGGGCAGGTTTGATTAAAAGAAACCAGAGAATCTTTCCAAGTTGGGTTGTGTGCCATCTGCTGACTCATCACTGTTATTCTGGTGTTCTAAAAATATATTGTAATATATTGTAGTGCAAGATAGTTTTAATAACTTAAAATATCTTTGATACGCTATTTTATAATAACATCATATGCATTAAACTCAAATGGTTTCTTTTTCCTTTTATTTCCAGAATGCTGCCTTTTTATATGGTCTTGGTTTGGTGTACTTCCATTACAATGCATTTCAGTGGTAAGTTGACACGCAACTGGTAACTCCAGTTATTTCTAGTAAGTGGCTTGTTTTGTTTGATATTGTATGTGGATGTATAATAAATACAAAATATTTTAATGTCACTAAGCCTGTGGTTTTCAGTACTCTCTTGAATTGATTAGATTGTTTCCTCAGAGATGTTGACCCACTTTAGATTGTTAAGAGTTGTATGCGTTCCTAGAAGAATATCATATGAGATTCTGATTGAAGAAGGCTTAGATCGGAAAGCTTTTGGAATTTCTCAGTCATTCATTATGGACCAGTGGTCCCCAGATTATTTGAACTGGAGAATGACTATGCTCTCACATCTCAAGGTCTGTAGGTAAATTATCTTTGATGACCAGTATGTTTACCTTTTTCAGACTTTTAGACAAGATTGGCTGTCCCCCCCACCCCCGTATATATGCATGTGCATACTAGTATCTTCCAATTTCCAGTAACTAGGCACCAAATTACAAGCTCTCAATTCTCTCATTTATAAAATAGGAGTAATGGTACTACCTTCAGAGTCAGAGATTATGATAGGAATATGTAAGAATTTATGAACTATAAAATGTAGGGCCCTGTTGTTAACGGCCTTTGCCCCTTTGTTTTTCTTGTTTAGGAGACAAGATAATAGTGTTCTCCAATGGAAATAACATAGAATTTGAGTTGGAAGATAGGTATTCTGGTCTCAGCGCTGTCACTTAATTTGATCTTGAGTTAAATAGACTCCCTAGGTCTGTTTCTCTCTCTCTCTCTCTCTGTGTGTGTGTGTGTGTGTGTGTGTGTGTGAGAGAGAGAGAGAGAGAATTTTTTTTTAAAGCTCAGTGTAGTCACTTGCCTTTTCTACTTCACAGAGTTTTGATGATGAGATGAGATAATGTATATTTTGTAAACCATAAAGCCCTATCCAGACATTTTTTTTTTTTGAAGCATATCTAATTTTGTCACAGTCCCTTCTGTTCTCCTTAATTTTAACCTGAGTGAATGCTGTGAGAGTCCAAAGTAAGGTTTTGACCAAAGGTTATAACCCTGTCATACATGTACCTGTTGGGCACCCTGGGTATTTATTGCAGAGCTTTTAATTATGTATTGGCAGTGATTCAGTATGGTTTCCCTAAAGATGAAACTGTAGACATGGATGACTTTTCCTATATGCTTTTTCTTCCCTCTTTGCTTTTCATTCTGTTGGGTTTTGATCATCTGTGGAAGCACTGCATTGTTAGAGAATACCTGTGTGTGTATATATATAGAGAGTATTGTAATCATTCAGATCACTCATTTTGTTTGTAAACTTTACAAAACCTTAATTGGTCTTTATAAAATAAGTTTTATGATTTTTTTTCTCTTGAAATCTCCTTTACTCTAGGGCAGTCCTAAACTTAAGCCTCCTAACCTCATGTCCAGTGCTTCATATTTAAAACCAAGGATACATTACAAATGTTTTAAAATAGTCTTAGTTTCTTGAAGATCCTACTCATAGAATACACAGCTTACAACCAGAAGTGTTCTTAGAGATAACTTAGTTTATTCCCTTAATTTTGTAGATGACGAAAGCAAGGTGTATATATAACTGAATATTACATAACTGTTTAGTGGCACAAGTGAGATTATGCTTCAGATTCCCCAATTTAATGTTTTTGTTGTTGTTGTTGTTGTTGTTGTACTCTGATCCCAGGTTTGAAGATTGACAGTTATTTTTTTAATCAGTCTTCGCATTTGTTCTCCTGGGCACATTGGTACATTCTTTGTGGCTAGCCAGAAGTAATTTAGGTGAAACCTGGGGCAAGGAACTCTACAGTTTAGGAATGGACATGTATACCACACACCAGCCGTTTTTCATCTACCTGTGATAACATATGAGCTCCCTGTAGATTGAAGATATAGACATAAAATCAGTAATGAAACCATCAGCAGTTCAAAAGTGGATTACTTTCCTAAGTACGTGACCATGTCAACTTAGGAGATTTGTAGCTGTGGAACATTATATCATACGACCCCTTATCTGTATATGATTTTGTATCCTTCAGTTGACCTAAGAAATGAAATTGCATGATATAAGGATAGTGCAATGTCTGAATTAATAAGTGCCTTCTGGTCTGTCGATTTCTGTCCTGGTCACCACCACCTAAAATGACATATTTCACACCCTGTCTGAATCCATCCTAGCTGTGTGCTTCCTTTCTTGCTGGTCAGATGTTTTTTGTGCCCCATCCTTTAACTTACTTTTCTATTTCTTGAACAGATGGAGAATTAGAAAGCATGGAGTAGTTCTTGCTTCATGAGTTTCAGAATACAGCCTTAAGTGTTAGGAACGTCCTGTGTTTGTGTTTTATTTTGTTTTGTTTGTAAGTAGCTGTTAATTGCTGGGATCAAGCATTTTTCTTTTCCCTGAAATTATTTACATGGCATTTTGGGATATGTTGAAAAAATGTTTCTAGAGGAGAGTGTGTTACGCCCTTTTTTGTATTGTTAGCTGTAAGGATCTGCCTACGATGTCTCAGAATGTTTTATCTTTAGTATATTTGTAGTTTCAATAAACTTCAGTACTTAGTAATGGTGTCTGTTGGCATCTGCTAGGTTAATAAATATTTGGTGGTAATGTATACGATCAACGTGTGTTGGGGTTGGTGATGGTGACTTAATATTATTGAGAACAGTTTTATTAAGTATAGTTTTATCTGTTAACTTGTTTGCCTTGTTTCTTGCCATATTCTGCCCATTGTTTCTGTTGGAGTTGATTTTATTGGTTAGTTTCTAGATCAGTTGTTACTGGTTAGTTTTCCCACTTTTTGGTTGTATTCTCTTCTTAGAGGAGCCCATGTCAGAAAGTATTAGAGCACCTACAACATCCTCATTGGACAGTTTTACTATTGATCCTACTCTTTGTTGTGGGAGCAGAGTTCAGAAAGATGTCCAGAAGGGGAACGACAGAGAAGCACAAAATATAAATGACTTTATAAAGCCATTCCTTTACAGGTGCATGAATGCACACCCATGCCTTCACTTGTTCTTGCTCTTGAAGGGGCACATTGCTTGGGGTACCTTGAACTGAGTTTCTTCTTGCCTTATAGTGAGAAACTCATGTCCTTGGGTGAGAAGAATTGAAATACATACAGTAATAAATTATTATAGCTTATAGCCATACTTCTAAATATATCCATCTGAAAATTCTTATCAAGCCTCTTTCTGACCTGCAACCTTTTATATTCCCGTTGATCCATATCAGAAGGGTCTTACAGTGGCAATCTTAGAGATACATAATTCTGTGCTAGAGACACAGGATTTTGGAAATTAAGCTCCCAAATGTAACTGGGAGGCCTGTTAAGGAAATATAGTGATTATTGTTGACATTAAAAAGGGTTAGCGAAGTGAAGTGGAGGTGAGATTCAAAACATAGAAGTATTAACACATCACAAGTGAAGTTTTTTTAGGATTAATTCCTTAAGCACTGTACCAATCACAACTGTTCTCAAAAGTGGAGGAATATCTATTCTCCATTGTGGTGACTACTTTGGGTGTAAATAAACCTAATGTCTTTGGGATACTACCATTGATCCTGAGGCTCGTCTAGCATGGAGTCTGGCAGAAACTTAATATTTAATAAATATTTTTGAGCTATCATAATAAAAAGTAATGTTCTTAGATGAAAAGCTTAAGTATATAGTTCCATTAAAATGAAACAGTTCATGTTAACATGTGGTGTTTATTATGTACACTTCTGTTTTGACAAACTAGCATTTAACTAAGGCAGTTCCGGTAGTTAATGCTTACCAGTGACACATAGATTGCCAGAGAGAATTTGGAAGGGCTTGGACTAATTAAGCTTCAGGGAAATTACGGATAAAAACATAGATCTTTGCAAGAGGAGAAGAAAAAAAGGTCTCCCACTGTCTGAGGTGATGAAAAGAAGACTGGCTAAAGAGCAAAAAAGAAAGCCATGAAGTAACATATTAGCAAATGACAAGGTGGAGAACTTCTGTGTGATATTTCTAATGTAGCCTCACATTTAAGATCCTCTCTGGTTCAGCCTCAAATAATCCTTCTAGCTTACTGTTCCCCTAAATATATTCTTTCCCTAGAAACGAATTGAGCATTTTTTTAACCTATGTAACTTTGTGCCATTTACTGTGTTTGGTCTGGCTTCTCTTAACCATCCCTGTCTTTAAAAATCCTGCCTTGTCTGTCTCTCTGACGACTTCATCAGATCTTTGATTTGTCTCATTTAAAAGGAACCTCTACATTTTATAATATCTATGTGTGGAAGTATTTATCTGTTGGGTATATACATGTTATTACTGATTTAGAATTAGAATATTCTCCCTTTTATTAGTACAGAATTTTGTGGTATTAGACCATTTATCCCTTCAGATATCCCTGAGGGAAATTTCCAGACTCAGCTTTTTATTAGCTTTAGAAAAGTTAAAAGTTTTATTATATCTCTTTCCAAATGTACTGAAACTATTCTAGGGATGTTTAGTTAATATCATTATTTTTACTATAGTTTGGTAAAGTCCTGAGGAGGCATTTTCTTTTTTAATAACTTTTAGAAACAAAAAGTGCATATTGCTATGCATAATTATCATTGGCATTTATTCTCAAAATCTAAAAATGTAATGTTTATATCACTAAAATTATTGCTAGGGAATATGCTTTAATATTTGAAAAGTATAAACCTTTCCAGACATAATATCATGAAAATATTTTATAATTTTGGGTAGCCATTTTTCATGTTCTGAAATTCTGTGTCATCAGAATACTGAGGTCAGCAGAATTTATATGTCTTGGTGTTTTTAGGCTAGTTTGTGGTGCAGAGATCATGCTTTGGCTACATGCAGTTTGGTGAGGTAAGAATGTGGTAAAATGACCAAAATTAGAATGTAGTCTGAAGTATAACTGTTTTCTCCACATACTCCCTGTCTCTGTCTCTGTCTCTGTCTCTCTCTCTCTCTCTCTCTCTCTCTCTCACACACACACACACACACACACACACACACACACCTTTTTCCTTTTTTCCCCTAAGGTGGGGAAAAACTGAGGAAGCACACAGGAGAGATAGGTAAAAAGCTTAGAAAAGGAAATGAAAATGAACCTAGATATATTTTGTTAGATGCCAAGAGGTCAGTAAATAGACTGTGGAGCATTGCTGTTTCCTGCCCCCAGGAGAAGCCCAGTCAACCAACTATCAAAGTGATGGCATTAGTAAACATCTATTAAACTTAACTGTTTTCTTTATTAGACAACTAAAGATAAAAGAGAGGTGTGGACCTCAAGGAATAGGCCACTTGGAAAAACTGGTGATAGTATACCACTGTATAGAGAATAAAGTGATTTGATTATACAGTGGACCTAACTACTGGTTAACACTAAGTGAAACATAGTTGGTGTTGAGTTTGGGTGGTCAGTCTTTTAGGTAATAGTGGATGTAGGGTGAAATAGAAGAAATGAAAATATTTCAGATCAGGAGACCATCCTGAGGAGAAGACGTGAAGTCAAGAGGGCCAGTATTTGTGTAAAGAAATTCCTGAAATAAGCCATGTCACAGCTGAGGAAGAACAGTGTTGGATCATAACTGAGAATAGAATTGAATGGGTACTAGGTACTGCTCACAGACCTTAAATGCTATATGGAGATTTGACTTAGAGAGTATCATGGTTAGTAGGCAATTACAGGAGGCTCATGTTTGAGGAAACATGGATAAGCGAGAGCAGAGCAAGGGTGTCCTTAAAGAGCCTATCCATTTCAATAATCTAGTAATGCAAGGTATTAAATTTGAGGAAAGTTTTGAAACAATAAAAAGAACTTAATCATTCATTATATATTGGTCATACCATCTCATGGGCTCTTAAAGAAGATTTATTTATTTATTTATTTGACTGAGAGAGTGTGCGAGTGAGCCATAGTGGGGGTGTGGGGGAGAGAAGAGTCTTTTTGTTGTTGTTGTTGTTGTTAAAAATTTTTATTTATTTGTCAGAGAGAGAGTACAAGCAGAGGGGGCGGCAGGCAGAGCGAGAAGCAGGTTCCCCGCTGCGCAAGGAGCACAATGTGGGACTCAGTTCTGGGACCCTGGGATCATGACCCCCGCCGAAGGCAGACACTTAACCAGCTGAGCCACCCAGGCATCCTGAGAAGGGAGAGGCTTAAGCAGACTCCAAGCTGAGTGCAGAGCCTGATGCAGGGCTCAGTCCCACAACTCTGAGATCACAGACTGAGCCAAAATCAGGAGTCGGACGCTTAGCCAGCTATGCCACCGAGGCGCCCCTCATGGGCACTTTTAATAGTCCTTAAAGAATAAGCACAGGGTAGCCTGAACTAGTATGTTGGAACATGTGTTTTTGCTTATAGGTTAATTTTTTTTTTAAATTTCTAGTGCGTTAACATACATAGAAAACTTGTTAAAGTAAACTAATGTTTCTTTGCACTTATGTGACATTGTGAACTAAGTGCATAAGATGTCTGTACCAAAGGCACCTATAGAGTAAAACACCTCTACAAATTTTTAGGGATTCAGAGGAAAGGCCAGAAATAGAAAGTAAGATGGAGTAGGAAATAATTTCTCCCAAGGGCTTGCTACTGATTCTCTGTGTTGTCCTTACTGCTTTTCTCATATGCCCTTCCTTAGACAGTTTTTCTTTAACTTCTTTTTTTTTCCTCCTTTATTTCTTTTCTTTGCTGTCTTTCACTTTCCTTCTTTTTCTTTCATATCTTTGATTCAGGCCTGCCTGGGTTTTTTATTGGCACATGTGGACATTGCTTAGTTCTGACCATTCCACAAGAGAGTTATCTGACCCATCTCATAAATTAAGGTTCATTAGGATTTTTTGAAGCATTACCCTCAATTTTTATTATTATAAAATACAACATATTTAAAAATGTATAAACAGAAGTATACATCTTAACATGTTATATATAAAATTAGGTCAAGAAATAAAAAATTGCCTTTTAGCCCAAAATCTTCCCCCAAACTCCTGCATACCCTTTCCCAATTGTATCCTGTTTTAATTGGCCTCATTTACAGCTGCAGTTGTTCTCTTCCTAACCTTTTATGTGCTGAGCCCCAACCCCCAACAATTGCCTGTTTTGTTAGAAGGTGGTAGCACTAGTCATGACCAGGAGAACAATAGAGGCTGAACTGTACCTCCTCCTATGAGAAAGCTTTGAGAAAAGTACAAAGAGAATGTCTTAAAAATACGCAGATGTATATCTTGAAGTCTGAGAGAAATAGAAAGCTGCCTTTGAATGAGAATGGTAATTTACACCAATTCTTTTCTGTCAGGTCTTAGCTCCCCTCTTCTACCTGTACACATCAGATAATAAAACACATATACACCCACCCATTTAAAAAGTGATCTAACACATAGATCCCAGCTTCCTTTTCAGGAAGTAAGTATTTTACCAGATATAAAAGTATCTGATGCCAGACCTGTTGCACTCACCCTCACAATAAACATTACTCTTTAGAACCCTTAATTTTATAATAACCATGTACATAGACCCACACAGTTTTTTTGGGAAAGAGATAATGCATGAATCAAAATAAATTTACTTAAAAGACATAAGGGATATTGTGCTCTGTTTTGTGGTATAATATTATGAACTTTTTATATAAAAAGATAGACTTTTTAGAATCCTCTAAGATTCTAAATAGCCATCTTTAAGATAAGTAGAGGCAGGGAATAGTTGATAAAAAGCTTTGTGAAGACTATATTAGCTGGTACTTGGGATAAGCCTTAATTAAATATTGTAGAGATATTTAAAATGATGCTCAAGTTACTGTTACATCTGGTATTACAATTTTCAAAATTCAAAGTAGACATTTTTCCTTGTCATGATTTTAATTTTTAGTAAGTAGTATATCTACATGATCAAATTAAGGTGTATAAAAATGTAATCAGTGAAAAGTGTTCTTTCCTTATGCTGTATTTGCTCTACTGGTAATCAAGACCATTTATAAAAGTTAAATTGTGAATTTGGGGTGAAAATAGGACGGTAGACCAATGGAAAGTGATAGATGATAAGAGAACCCAGAAACAGACCTACATAAATATGGACATTTAATTTAGGACAAAGTGGCACTGCAGAGCTGTGGTAAGGATGGTCTTTACTACAAATGATGCAGGGGCTATTGGATATCTGTATGGAAAAAATGAAATCTGAATTCACACCATATAAAGAATAAGGTACACATGGATTATAAATCTAAATATGAAAGATAAAGTTTTAAATAAACTCTTATGTAGATTAAACTAGAAATAGGATTAATCTTTCCTCTTTAAAAAACAAAACTATCTGTCCTACCTCTCTTTCCCCTAGGAAATTCCAGAAACAATGAAATCAGCTATTTAAACTGAGAACTTTATTAAGCCATAAAATATTATTTGAATAATTGTGACTATACATTCATCTGATCTTTCTTTTCCGTTTATATTAAATTAGGTGATATACATTCAATTATATAAAAGACCCAGGTGCCACTGCCCAGTCTTTTTTTTTTTTTTAATAATACAGTCACGTAAAATAAATTTTCTTTAAAACCGTATTGCATAAAGCAGAAGTTTTACTGTGCTACCAAGCAAAAATTCATGCAAGTGTTAAAAAGTTAAGATATCTTATGTCTATATTCTTTCAGGGCAATTAAAGCATTTCAGGAGGTGCTTTATGTTGATCCCAGCTTTTGTCGAGCCAAGGAAATTCATTTACGTCTTGGGCTTATGTTCAAAGTGAATACAGACTATGAGTCTAGTTTAAAGGTAGGTTTTGGGTTTTTTTCCAAGATACACTGTTTTACTTTGTGGATTTTTGTGGGGATGGGTTGTTGTTAAATATTAGAGCATTGAGAAATGTTGGAATTTATACTCGTACTTCAAAAGAAAATTTGAAAATTTAGGTGAAAGAACTGTTTTATTAGCTGTGAACCAGAAGATACACAAGATTGGATTTCAGGGTACAAAGTAGTTATGATCCTAAGACATAGGTAACTGATGATACCATTAAACTAACTTAACTTACTTACTTACTTTCTTTCTTTCTTTCTTTCTTTCTTTCTTTCTTTCTTCTTTCTTTCTTTCTTTCTTTCTTTCTTTCTTTCTTTCTTTCTTTCAAGTTTTAATTGAAGTCTGTCATCAGGAGAATTTGAAGGTTTCAATCTCAGTTTGGACATCTAAATCAGTCCACTATAAGTGATTGGCCAGCATAGAGGTCAGGTCCAGCTGCTTATTGGTGCTGTGTCTGTGATCCCATCCTGGCCTATTTATTTGCATGGGTCTCACTAGAAATCTGTTGACCTCTACCAGTAGGGCACATCTCATATATCTAAATTATTAAAATGTATTCTCTGCAAGTCATTTGAATTGCTGGTTTGTGAATATAAACATTGTTAGGAAAAGATAATACATTGTTGGTTAAATATTTTACTTACTATGGAAATTTGATATTTTTCAATTTTTTTAATTGAGTTTCTTGTGCTGTCTGTGCCATCACTTTAGGTCTTTCTGAGCTTTGGAAAATAGTGCTTTCCTGTGCAACGAAAGCATTGCTTTTTGAAGGATTAGAAGTTCTAGGAAAAAGTTTAAGTTCTTGTGGATTTAGGAGTATAATGGTTGCTATGTTCTAAATATCTCCATTGCAGATTATCTTGATCCTCAAGGGCAGGGAGGGACATAAAGAATGGTAAAGAGACTTTACAGTAGGTTTTAATTTGAATTCGCTAATAAGGTACTATTGAAGGTTTTTAAAAAACTGTATTGTTCTAGAGTTTTAAAGTAGACCGTTATGAACCTACTATTTCTGTCTTTCATGGGTTTATAAAGAACAGTGCTGATGATATGAAAGAGTGTTATACAACCCAAAACACTAAAACAAGTAGATTGTGAAGTATTTTGATTACACAGTTGTCAAAGGTAAGTGCAGTTTGAGGAATTGGCACCAAGGTAAAATTAGGTAGTGTGGAAAGTAAAAGGATGCCTGGAAATAGCCAGATTTCGTCAAATATAGAGCAGCACTTCTCATACAAATGGACCCTTGAACAACAAGGGGGTTATCGGCATCAACCCCAGCCCCCAAGTTGAAAATCTGTGTGTCAGGACTCCTCATCAATGTAACTACTGATAATCTACTGTTGATTGGAAGCCTCACCTGTACCCTAGAGTTGCTTAACACATACTGTGCATATATATTGTGTACTGTATTCTTAAAATGAAGCAAGCTAGAGAAAAGGAAATGTTATTAAGAAAATCATAAGGAAGAGAAAATAAATTTGTGAAAAAAAAAAGCACAGAAAACAAACCTGTATATAAGTGGGCCCATGGAGTTCAAACCCGTGTTCAAGAGTCCAGTGTATACTTTGGGATGTGAGTGGATTTGAAATGGAAAATATGCCACCTTGCATATTTTAACCTCCTCTTGGACATTCACAGTATACATTAGCTAAGAGATTCTTAAAATGTCTAATAATACAAAATTTATTTGATCATTTTATAATATTGTCAGAATATAACTATTATATGTGGCAGACATGTTTTTAATAGCAGCTTGGGTAAACCATGTTGCTCAGGAAATATATTTGAGTGGAAAAGATAATCACATAATGTCCCATGTTATAGAATTTGGCTGTCTGAACATCAGTAGTGTCTTACATAATTCTGTGGATGCAGAAGCTCTTGTTCCCACGAAGGTGGCGATAACTTAAAAATGTTTTTTAATTGAGGGAAACAGTGTTGGACAGTGTTCCAACTCCACTGAGTTGAAAGTGTTCCTGCTTACGCAGGTTCAATAGAGACTTCATGTGTACACTTTTGTTCAGGCATCAAGGCTAACCTTCAAGTCATAGCAATTTTAGCAGAATTGTTTTAAGTACAGTCTTCTTATTAAAATATTTGATAATCATCCTGATCTTTATTTCATTTATGTGAACAGAGAAAAGAATTTTAAGAGTTCTTCCTATTTCTCTTCCCCATAATGAGAAGGTTGCCTTTGATTTTTACCTCATTTTGACATTGGGGTTTTTTTTTTTGTTTTTTTTTTTTTTTTGTTTTGTTTTTTTTTTTTAAAGACTTCTCTCTCCAGTGTTCCCTGTTTCCAAAAGAAGAATTTTAGGCATCATCATTTTTAGTCAAGGAGGAGGTATTTCAGTATAGTACTCTCTAAGTGCTTAGCATTTAATGCAAATTAAGGTAGGAATCAGAAGGAGTGATTTGTCCCTCTCCCTTTAGTTGGCCTCCAATTTTCCCAAAGTGGACTGGCTAGTACTTTAGTTTGATATGGATAGATGTGGACCCTCTGATGACTTTTCCACTACTACAGCTGTTTCCTAAAAGCACGTTTCTTGGTATAGATAACCAGAAACTTTAGAGACTACCAACTGAAGCTGATTAAAATAACAGTAAAAAAGTAGCTTGTATAATGTGAAGCGTAAACTTCAGGATTGGTTGATTCAGCTGATACAAGGTTTCATCAAGGATTCATTTTCTTCTCTGTTCTGTATTGGCTTATTCTGAAGCCTGGTTGCCAGGTACAATCAAAGTGAAATGTAGAAAACCCTAAAAACCCCACCAAAGAACTATTAGAAATAATAAATGAATTCAGTAAAGTCAAAGGATACAGTCAAAGTGAGATGATTCATTTTTCATGTCTCATATAGAAGGATATTATAGAGTAGTGGTGTAGGTGCTTAGTATAGTGCTGGCATATGATAAGTTCTCAGTAAATATTTGATCATTCATGTTATAAAGGAGAAAGATCCTGAGTTCCTGTTGATGTCTTCGAGAATACTTCTCTCTGCATCTCATTGGCCAGAAATGGGCCATTGGCCATTCTCTATTGATTCCTTGTCAAAGATGTGGTTGCTCTTAGACCAGTTAAGCCCAGTTTTGGAGCAGGGCTCAATTTCCTGAATGCACTGTTCTTGTCTAATGGAGGAGTGAGGGGTGGGTAGAAAGAGTCTTGTGGTGTGGGGTGGTGGGTAGAAAGAGTCTTTTGGTATGGGCAGTCTGTCCATTATAGATCAGGTCTTCTCCACCTCATTTTCTTTCACTACCCTTGAAGAGGGATATAGCATATACAGGTTCTCAATGATAAAATAAAATGCAGTTTGTTTTTGTAATAGATTTCTTATTTTCATCTACTACAGGAAATGGATTTCAGGGCCTCCTGTTTTGTTTTTATCCTTGGTAATAACTTTTTTTTACCAAAATGTATCTCTGAAACAGATTCATTCTGTTTTGGTACTATATAAACAGTTCTCAGAGCAAGCAAATTTGGTTTTAAAATTTGACCGTACCATAGGGCTAATTGCGTGACCTTGGGCAAGGTGCTTAATTCTTTTGATCCTCTTTGAGTCTGTAGTACTGGAGTAACCATCCCCACTCCGCAACATTGTTGTAAAGATTAAATTTATAGACATAGATATGTATACATACATACATACATATATACATACATATATAGAGATATATGAACGTATCTGACAAGATTTTTCAACCCCCTCTTTTTTAGTCCTCCGTTTGTCTGTATCTAAAACTCCTCAATTTGGGACCAGTGTAGATACATTTGTGAAATCCATTTTCCCATCCTATAATTTAATACTTGTATTTTTGCTACTCTGCCCATCCTCAGAAATGTGAACTTAATGCCCAGCTTACTTTTCAATGATAAGGTTTTACTTTTCTGTTATATTGGCCAATAAGGATTTCATGTTTAGTGAGTCGTAGGAGTATCAATTCTTAATTTATTAGTTTAATATTATCTGAACCAGAGTCCATTCCAGGGTGACATTTCTACATGGTGTTTTTTTGTTTTTCTTCCCTGCTTGAGATAATATCCCTCCTAGGTGGGTTTGGTTGCCTCTTGAACACCATATAATTAATTCAGAATTTTATTTCATTACTTTCTAATGGTGGTAATGATAATTGGTTACATTTGTTGCATATTTGTGGCAGTATATGATCATTACTTCAATAAAAGTACACTAATTTTGACAAATAGTTTTATATAATGCCTCTAATTTTCACATCCTGACAGACTTAATTATTTCCTTCATGTGAAGGAAGGAAATGCAAAATACGATGTAATAGCACCCATGTTCTTCAGCCAGTTAATGCCAGTGTATCTATTTAACTTAATGAAGATTATGTAGAAATTCTCCCTAATATTTACATATTTAAGTTTCCCTAGACTGTGTCGACATTGGAACTTTTTTGGTTTTTAAAGGTAAAGAATATGGCTTTTTAATGGGAACCTGTGGGTAATTGGCTGGATACCAGTGTAAGTTCCTTCATAATTTGGTATTTAAAGATGGTAAGTGCTGATTTGAAGGGTTGCTGTGAAAGAGGTAGGAAGATGAGAATTGCAGAGACAATGCAAAGGAAACAGACTGAACTCAATGAGACTTAGATGTTAGTTTGGCATTGCACCAAGTGCCGAGTATTTCTTTCTTTCTTTCTCCCCCCCCCCCGCCCCCCCGAATATTTCTTTAGTAGATAGATAGTAGTAGTAGATAAATGGAAGAGGCTATCAAATAGGATGGGCTGGAAAAGCTGGGGGGGGGGGTTCTGGAGAGGCTGGTTTTATTTATCACCTTTTAACAGAATTTTTTTTTTTTCTAGACAGAGTGGCAGTGCATATGTTTTCTCCACATGTTCCTGTTCACCAGTTCTTTCAGCTTGTCTCCCCTCTACTGTTATATGTGGCATGAAACTGCTGAGCGAAATAGCATTTCCACTTTTTTTTTCTTTTTTACCTTACTTTTCTCCAGGAATTGCTTCATTTTCAGGCTTCTGATTTCATCTTAGACCCTTTATAGACTCAGGACTTTTATTGTCATATTTTTTTATGCCAAGAAATTGAGGCAGAAGAGATAAGTATAGGCATGAGGACATAGATTTCCTTTTGGAAACCACTTTTGGAATCTATGAAAATGCCTCCTTTCTTTCTTTTTAATGTAGAATGGATGAGTCATTTAATTAAGATACTGTGAACTCTGTATATTATAAAAATACTTGCTGAGAATTTGTGTGCTATTAATTTTAATCGCAGCTTAAATTTCTAAAATACTTGTAATATTCTTTGTAATATCTAAAACTTCTTTGTTGAAGTTTTACCAGCATATTTTTATTAGTTCAGGTATCTGAAGATCATGAAAGTTGCTGTTACTTCTCCATGCTTTCCCCTGCCCTATTTAGTACTTCATGGTGCTCAATAGCTTAACTCTCCTAGCTGGCATTTTGAAAATTTGAATTCTTTGGAAATTGTTTTATTTAGATAAAATTGACATATGACATTGTGTAAGTCCTAAGTGTCCAACATGTTGATTTGATGCATTTATATGTTGTAGTGTGATTACCACTGTAACATTAGCTGGCACCTCTATTACATCACGTAATAATTATTTCTTTTTTGTGGTGAGAACAATGAAGGTTGAGTCTCTCAGCAGCTTTGACATTTATGATACAGTATTGTTGACTGTAATCTCTGTGCTGTGCATTAGCTCTGTAGGACTTAGCTATCTACTAGTTGCAAGTTTGTACCTTTAAACAATATCTCCTTAATTGTCACATCAGCAGTGGAACTCAGCTTACCTGAATGAAATACCACTGTTCCTTTTGGCAAAGGATGGTCTTTACTGTTTACTTTATCTTCTGTCCATTTTTACTTATTTGTGGGCAAAAATGATTGCCCTGCTTATTCCTTTTTCCTCTACTCTTTAACTTGTACTTTTCCTTTTAATCTTTCCTAGATACAGTTCTCTGTTATGAGTTGATCTCCTAATTGGTTTATCTAGCCACCACATAATGCTTTCTCCACTTCACACTGCCTGCCCAGTTTCGTTTTTCCATTTGCTACTCACTTCTGCCTTGAGTTCTAGTACATATATAGCTTTAAGTGTGAAGCTCGAAAATGCATGTTTGAAAAGGACATGACTGCTCATAGATGTGCAGTCACCATTCTATGATATGGAAGAGTTAGGGTGAGTCCAGGTTTCCCAGTTCAGTTTTATCTCCTCAAATATATTTTAACTACAAGAAATCATTTCTAATCAAAACGTGTTTATTTTTGGTATTTACCCATAACTATTTAAATTTATGGTGTAAATATTTTGGTCTTCAAATGCAACTTTGTGAAACATTCAGTGTGTCTAATGCCACATTAAAAAAAGAGGTTATGTTCCAAAACAACATTTATCTCATTTATAAAATATATATCATGTTCACTTTGTATTTGTTACTGGTGTAAATATCAGTCTTAATTTTGATGTGAAAACAAATTGTACACTGCTTGATTTAAAGAACTTGGGAAACAGGTCATCCTGTATTCTGATCATTTATATACACAGATTAGACACATACTAGAACCAGTGTTTTAAAATTTCTAGTCAGTTTTATACCTTTCGATAGAAATGAGTTGGGAGACTAGGTAGGACACTGTTAATCAGGAAAAAAAGATGAGCAAGATCCATGGGATAAATGGGTTCTCAGTGGATGGATGGATGAATGAGAGGTAATACATTCTATAGATCATAAGGGTTAATTTATTAACTGATTCAGTGTGAAACAGATTCCTCATTTATTGACTTAATTCATTTTTCCATTAACTAAAGTAGGTGATAAAGTAGCAGCAAGTTTTGGGATTGGGAGGTGGAAAGACTCTGAGTGGCAATAAGTCCTTTGGGAGTAGATTGAGATGGAAGTACCTGAGGCATATCAGATGTTGTTATAGACCGACAGAAGTCTGGAGCCGTAAAGAAGGACTGTGAAAAGAAATAAGATTTTGAACATCTTCAGTATACGGTGTCTTTTCTTTTACTTCCTTGTTAAGGATACTTTTAGAGGACTCCAGATTGGAGACTTTTTTTTGACTGAAGATTGCCAGGATCCATTAGCTATTAGTTACTGGTATGCAGTAGAGTTTCTCTTCAAAACAGTTGTAATAATCTTGTATTACAGAGAATCAGAAGAACTTGAATTTGAGGGCTTTAAAAGAACCTCAACCAGATCAGCTTACCCAGCAGTGTGACTCACAACACCCTACCAGAACTTTCTCCTTCCAGTTCTGTATCTCATTTTCGGAGACGGAATCCTTGAAGTACTATCACATCCCAGGACCTTTCCCTAGTCTCATCCATTTATCATAGACTATTAGGTTTAGGAATGAAGTTGTTGGTTTTAATTCATTGTGGCAATCTGTAACAATGAAAAAGAAAAAAAATCACTTGACTTGCAAGAGTACACAACCTGTTTTCCCTCTTCTTTCTTAAAATGATCCATAAAACCCTCTTTCATAAGTGTTGTGTAAAAATAACTTGTTTCCTCAGCCTAAAGTACCTCTTTTCTTTTTTCCCTCATTTACACCCTTTGGGTTACATTATGGAATTGTCTTTTAAACTTCTAATAAAACATTCATTTCATTGAGCCGTGCATTCATTTCCATAGATGCATAGCCATAGCAGAGTGCCTGGTGTTGCCATTTTATTTCTAAAAGACTTTTTCTACACTGATTTAATAGAGACAACAGTATCGACTACACCCGCCTTGTCTACATAGTCTGAAGTAAAGTTTTGGGGAGCAAGTACACAATTTAAAAACTAAAATAGTGGCATTTAACCCTGATTGTGCATTGGAGTAACTTGTAGAAGCTTTTTTTTGGTTTACAGGGTGTCATCCCCAGCCCACTGAGTCAGAACATCCCAAGATTGAATCTCGAATCCAAACATTGCTCTAAATTTTAATAACTTACACACACATAAGTAATTTGTTAATTGCCACAAAAAAAGTTATATCACAGCTTGTCTTCAGGACTGGGAATATAGTTGAAGGGTTCTACAATTGAAAAGATTTGTGAGATAATCACAGACTATACAGCTAGAACTCTTTTAAACAATTTGAAAAGAAAGTCTTGAAACCTGAGTTTTATGTGTTAATTTCATGAATATAGATTGTCCTCCTCCAGTTAGAAATCAGGTTCCTTAATCTATATAAAGCAAAATGCTATGAAGTTATTTTGAAATATTGAACAAATCAAAAGCTTTTAAAACAAAAGGTGACTTTGGTAATTAAGATGTCAACAGAAATTTTTATGAATAGATCCTTTTTGTTAAATTGGACCAGAAGTGCTCTATAAAAAGAAAATTGCCATAACATTAAAAAAATATGTTAGGTAAATCTTGCTTGGAAATTAATTTTCTATAGAATGTTTTCTGCCTTGAGGATTGTATATAGTCTTTGAACTGCAGAAGCCTCTACCGCATGATAACTATTTCACACAGCAATAGTCCGTTTCATTACTGCAGTATTTCCGTGCGAGATGCAGATGTTTCTTAGCTTCTTCTGTTGGTTTGCAGGGATGGGTGCTGGATATTTTACCATGGTATTTTCAGATCTCAGGGCTGATTATTATAATTGATAGTTATTTCTGCTGGCTTATATGTTAATAGGTACATCTATTTTGCATCTGGTTTAGATATGAAAAATGAAACTCTGAGGTCATGTTGTCCCCACCCCAGTCCTTCATTTCCCTTCAGTTTACTGGAAAGTATATCATTGTTTTTCTTTTTATGGGGTAGTTTTATGTGGCTTTTCTTAGTTTCTTATACTTAGTAATTATTCTGTAAGTTCCTTCATTTTCACATGTATGTTTTTGAATATATTTCTGTTGCCAAGCAATTTTTCTATATTGTCACTGTTTGGAAATATTTAATATTTCATGATGTTGTGGATTTGAAAAGATATATCAGTGGCTTCATTGGTGTTTTTAAGATTGATTAATACTTACATAAATCATGGTCCAGAATTGCTTCTGCCAGGTTTCGTTGCAGGGCCTTGCATATTGATAGATGAAGTGTAGTCTAGGCAATTCGAATTATGCATCTCTCTGCTCTTTGTGAGATGTCTTTGTAATGGTAAAACTTAAATACTGCCATCTTGAAGACTTTCTTTGCAGGTCAGTTTGTATCCTCTGATGGCTCATTTAGGAAAATTCTGTCTTCTCTATGTATGCCTACAGGATAAATTAGACTCAGAAATGTAGTACAATCTGAATGTGTGGCTACTGTGCTGCTCTTTTTGTCCAGGGGAAGGCAAGTGGTTATAAAGCAAGCTTTGCTTTCATAGTGCTCACTTTTAATTTTCGTTATTGAGATAGAGTTGACATAACAGTGTTATATTTTATTCAGGTATACAAATACTCAGTTAAATAGTCTGGTTTCTGTTGCTGTGATAGCACACTAAAGGGTTGTTTGAGCGTATATACAGTCTGCTTAGTAGGCCAAGGCAGAATAAATGCAATTCTTTGTTGTTTTGTTTCTTTTTAATAAAAGCAGTTCTTAAAGTGTTCAGATGTTGGATTTTTTTTTTTTACTTAGTCAGCCATGACAAATAAGTTTCACTTTTGTTTCGTTGACCATTGTATTCCTAGTGCCTGCATTGTCCTAAGGGCATTATAGATAACTTGACAGACATTTGTAAAATGAATTAAATATTTACTACTTAAGGGTCATAGTCATTTTGTTAGTGGTTTTCCCATTCAGAATATTACAGCCCTTAAATTTTAAAGAGTACTGCAAATGTAGGCCAGCCTCATTATGCTTGCACATAACAGACATTTGTAAAGGAATATGATAGCTACTGTGTTCATACCAAACGATGCCTTTTAACCTTCCTTTCACTTAACACCCGATAGCTGTCATTAGTTTATTTTTGTTAATTGAGGGTTCTCGTTGACCAAGTGCAGTTTTGTTCATTCTGTATTGAAATACAGTACTGAAAACTTGCTAATGTTTCTCTTGATAAAAAGTCTTTTTGAGTTTATATCTGGAAGTTGTCATTATGCATGTCAATTTTCAGTTTGTCCAGTAGTTATAAAAAATGCAACTATTTAGATATTTGGATTATGGATAGGAGTGAGCTTATTGTGGTCAATTTTTAAAAATGGGTTTACACTTTGGGTGTTTATTACTTTTAATGTTAAAATCTTGTAGGGACTCAGAAAATTTGAATATACATGTATGGAAATAATTTTTAGAAGAGTTCAGAGAGATGTACTTTTTTTTATCCTAAGGATTTTATACCAACTCTAGTACTTGTTTCTTTTTTTTTTCTTAGTTTATATATTAGGTTTAATGGTGATAAAGTAGATGTCAAATGTTACCCCGTGTTCTTGATTGTGATTTGTATTCTTAGAAATTAGTGTTATCCATTGAATTTTAACATGTATTTTTTTGGTGAGGCTGATATGATGTTATTATATGTGGATATTGTAAAGTTAGTGGTTTAATATTGCCTACACAAAGAATAGTACATGCATTCTAAAAAGATAATTATATTTCATAGATGAACTTCAAGATAGGCTATTTGATGCATTCCTGGTACTATTTCAAGTAGTTTTAAAAGGCACCAAGTACAGGGACCCCTAGGTGGCTTAGTTGGTTAAGCATCTGCCTTTGACTAGGGTCATGAACTCAGGATTCTGGAATCAAGCCCTGTGGCAGGCTCCCTGCTCAGTGGGGAGTCTGCTTCTCCTTTTCCCTCCCCCTGCTTGTTCTCTCTCCCTCTCTCTCTAACAAATAAATAAAATCTTAAAGCACCAGATAAAATGATTATTGGAGAATCAATAAGGTAGATAGTTTTAGCCTTCTATTGTCATATATTTCATTTGTTTCTGAAGTTCATGTTTCATTTTGAAATAAACAGTGGTATTCTGACATTAATACATTAAACTTTTACTTTCAGTTTTAAAGTAATGATTAAACTATTTAAACTGCTCTATAGCTGATACTGTTTACTTGAAGTTTCATAAAAACAGTTATACATAGGATAACTTGATATCAAGTTTTTAATTCTCCATTCTCAGCTGTCTCAAGGAAGTAACCCAGCAGCCTGTTATCAGCAATAAATGTACAAAGTGATTCTAGTTGTTTGTCCGGTATGTTCTATTTGCATAGTGTAGTTTCATGATTATGTTAAACTTTACATACCTGAAAATTAAGACACATTTATATGACTGAATTTAGTGCACTGATTTTCTCATCTCTTCTTGCAGCATTTTCAGTTAGCTTTGGTTGACTGCAATCCCTGCACTTTGTCCAATGCTGAAAGTAAGTATTTTTAAGTAATAGTTTTCTACATGTATTCAGATCACCTCATGGTAAATAGTAGTAATGATGATGATGTTGATAGTGATGATAGTGATAAGGTCCTGTGTAATTTTTCTTCTAGAATTGTTGGATCTAACTGTATTGGTTTCCATGGCTACTTGTACAAATGGAACATGTGAGACCAATTATTGTGAAAAGCTTGTGTCTAAAATAGATATGCTAGTGAACTGCATTGTTGAATTAAAATTGTCTGTACTAATGAACAAGATTGATTATTCCTGCATTAATTAATATTGTAGATGAATTGGGGGATTAAAAATGGGGTTTACCAGTCTTTTAGGAAAATTTAAGTATACAAAGATTCTTAAGTTATAGCTCACTGATTCCTGCTGTGTGGTATTAAAAAAATGATTGATAATTATGAATGCACTCTTTGTTTTTTATTGTACTTTTACGTATATATAAAGTTTGAAGCGACAGTTTTCAATTAATTAAAAAGGAATGTGTGTGAGAAACATCTTCTGCTACAGTGGGGTTTGTTTTTTTTTTTTCCCCCAGGCAGTTATTTTCTGCTTCTGTGTGTTTTTTTTTCCAGAAGCAGTTTGGTTTGATTATGATGTGTTTATCAATAAGTATGTGTTGGCATATTTAGTATAAAGCAGCCAATAAAAGTTTTAAGGATATTCATTGAGTTCAAGCTGGATTTCTTTAAAACTTTCTTGAAAAATAGGTATAAAAAGTTGAATCATTCTTAATGAAAATTTCAGGTCAAAGGATTCTAGGTATTTTACTCTGAGTGACTCATGTTCTAATGCTAGAGAATGTCATTAAGTGAAAAGTAGTGTCAGTGTTAAAAATGCCTAGGAAGATGATGGAGTACATGAAAAAGGCTATAGAAATTAGGATGTAACTTGATATTACATGAATTATGACATGGTTTGAATGAAATCATCATCTAAACCAGACCAATTATCTCATACTTCTACTAGAGGCAGTTTTCTGAGAAAACATAAAAGATTCTGTTTTCTTTAAATGAAACTGATCAGTGTATTGGCAGAACAAATCGTGGGAAGGTAACAAGTGCAGCAATATTTTAGTTTCTAAGATGAGATTAGATTAGAATTTAACTCACTGATAAACTTATTGAAATGTTAATTTATATTTCCTTAATTATATAGGAATGAGAAAACAGCTCCTCTTCATTTGATTGATTATATCTAGTACCTTAAAGCAAACTCTCATAACTGACTAATATGTCAGTTTGAATGATAACTTCTGAGGGATGTTTCATAAATGCCAAACTAAATATTTTGGTAAATCCTCATTTTATTCTGTCCTGTTGAAGTTAAATCTCAGTTGTAAGTCATTGCTCTTGCTTGAGGGGAGAGCACCTACATTTGTAGAATGAGCACCGTTGGACAGAAAACTACCTGTTGAACATGAAGAGGATGATTTGAACCATAATGAATACATCTTTAAGTTTACTCTGTCTCTGTCTCTGTTGGTTGTTGAGAAAGGAAATAGGAGGGAGGGTGACCAACATCCTGTTTTTCCTAGGACTGAGGAGTTTGCCTGGTTTCAGGACTTTCTGTGCTACAAGGCTGGTTACTGTGATGGAAGGGAATGTGCTTTATTTAGAGACTTTAGGCCATTATAATTCAGTTGATTTGGGTAGTTTATTTTAGGCTGTCTCTGTGTGATTACATGATAACCACAATAATGGCTGATGTCTTACAGAGCACTAACAAATGTAGACTAAGTACTTTGAGCCAGATATTATTACTATTGAAGTACCAGGCTCTAACTATCTTTGCAAAGCTTATTTCTCTTTGAATTTTTAACATCATCACCTATTTGTGTATGCCAGAGACCGTGACTGTTCTTTGAAATCTTACATATTACTTGTGATACTGCAAAGATCAGAAGGTTATAGAAAGGAAAGTAAGCTTTTAAAAAAAGTCTATATGAGATATTTTTATCTTATGGCACAATTCATTTATGCAATTAAAAAGTAAGTAGATATACTTACTGCCTCTAGAGCTTTTTAAGAGGGGTTAATTACAGTTGGTGTTTTAAAAAGTAGAATCGTGGCGTGGTGGGACTTTATTATATGATGGCCCTTTGGGATAAAATTGTTTCCTCTAGATTTAATCAATTCTTTTAATTCTAAAAATAATGTATAATTTCTGAAAAAAGTTCATTTCAGAACCTTTTAAAGCAATATTTGTTAACCATTTCCACTTCTAATTGAGACTTAGCCAAGTGGAGCTTTTTCTTAGTTGTATGGTTATGTTCCACTTGAAGAGGACTTCGTAGAATTTAAATATGTAGTGGTTTTCACATTAGAAAAAGATGACACTGGATTTAGTAATTCATTGCATAGGAAAGCCCTAGACAGAGGGGCAAGGGGCTAAGTTAGGAGGAAGTTTGGGGTGATGGTAGGATGCTAGCTAGTTGCTGTTCTTTTCTTCCTTTTCACCTTTATTAGAGAAGTAAGAAGATTGGGGAAGATGAGAATAGATTTTTCCATCTCTTTCTCATTCTCTTAACCTCTAACCCAGTCTCTCTCCATTGATGTAGTGAGGTAAAATTTGGAACTGCAATCTGAAGGGAGAGCTGTGTTGGAAAAGGGGGATGGAAAATAAGAAAAGCCCTCAACAGATGTAGGTAGAGAGTTTATCTATATATGTAGAACTTTTATTATTATTTTTATGTATCGTTCACAAAAATCTGATTTCATCTTCTAAAGGTATTTTTATTTTGCCTCATCTCTGATTAGTTAACGTGTGATATTTAACAATTATTTATGGAAAGATGCAGTTTTACTTTTGATCTAAAAATGTTTGATTTTAAAGTTCATCATGTATTTCATTTGTTTTGTTCTT
This sequence comes from Lontra canadensis, assembly GCF_010015895.1. NCBI lineage: Eukaryota > Metazoa > Chordata > Mammalia > Carnivora > Mustelidae > Lontra > Lontra canadensis. The sequence continues at coordinate 3,918,688 of NW_022631125.1, forward strand.
TATGGTTACTTAGTTCAGTTCTTCCCAGATATTAGTCTAGGGAACAGGTATAAGAGTCTGTTGCAGAACTGATTAAAAAGGCGACTTTGTAGGGCATGCTCCAGGCTCACTGAATCATAATCTCAGGAATCTCTATTTTTAACAGGCCTCCCAGGTGCATCTTACAGTTAGAGGAATCAGTGACAGAGTTAGTTCATGGTGCATCCAGCAGTGAATACTTGATGGTAGTCCTGTGGAACTTGTTTTCAAGGATCCACGCAAACATTTTTCCATATAAATTTGAAAGGCTCCCAGACTCCTGAAATCCAGCTATGAAATCCAGGTAGATAGAACATTAAAAAAAAGAGTTGTCATTGAAGAATGAAACTTAACAGTATTGAAGTAGCTAGAATCCAGTTTTGATTCCTGGTTCGTTGTTGGCTTTTGTTCAATCATTCATACTTTGGTGATGCAGTATCAAGGAGAGCTGCAAACAAAAGCTCAACTATATTCTTACTTGATTTTCCAGACATATTTGTTCATCTTGGGACTGTTAACTATTCTTGCCTTCTAAGTGGTTTTTGGCTTTTTTTTTTTTTTTTAAATAATTCTGAAGAACTGATAGAGAAATGCAACAACTCATTTCCTCTGTGTGTTATTACGAGCATCATCCTGCTTTATGATTTCTTTATAAATGTTGTTATGAAATGTGGTATAAGGAATTAGAGGCTTTCTTTGGTTTATAGATATATATATATTTTTTTAATCAAATATTGACTTTACTATATTAATTGACTTGGAACTCAGTGTTTAAACACTATGTTTTGAAATGCATAGATTATAGGAGTTTTCTCTATTTGCTTCATCTTGCAGTTTTGAACTTTGTAAGGAGTATAGTCACTTGCTATAGATTTTAATGTAAATTTTAATAATTATATTGACAAAATTTGATAGTGACCAACAGTGAATACATGTGGCATATGTGGCGTCTTATGTTCATGTTCTTTAGTGTGTTTGCTTGTATATTGTTTTATTAAAAATAAAAGTTATGTCTCATTATTTAATCTCTATAGTGTAGATTGTGCTTATGTTTGACATTTTATATTATTAATTTACCCCAAACACTATTATATTGGTATTGATTTTTTTTCCATCATCTTTGCAGTTCAGTTTCACATTGCCCACTTATATGAAACCCAGGTAAGTGTTTTAACTTACCTTACTTAAAAGTGATCACCCATATCATTGTAAGTGAAGTCAGACATACATACAATTTAATGGGATTCTGGGCATTATCTCCTTCACATATTTTGTATGCATTAAATGTGATCAAGATTTTACGTAGTGAAACAGTACTTGCTGTATATTAGGAAGTTTCATTTGATATGTTTTGCCTCCAAACCTGAAGTATCTGCAGCCTTTAATGACTATATTTGAGATTTCTCTTAACTCTTGATGTAGAATGTCTAGTTTTCTTTGCAGAACATTCATAGATAGTTGTTATAATGCATTGTTTTAGTTTTACTTAAGATTAAAATATTCTTTCCATGTGTCACCATTTGAAAGGCATAGTAGAGTTACCTCTTGATCTCAGTCCTTTTATGGTTGCTGTACTTGAAAAAACCTTTTCAGTTTAATTTTAGAACATTTTGGTTTTGTGTATGGAAGATTTTGTTAAGTTGTGTGATAAAAGGTATAACACATAGACATTTATTCTTGGCAGTGGGATGGAAAATCAGTTATAAGTTGGTATGAGAGTAAAATATTAAGTAATCAGAGTTTATCCCCAAATATAAATTTTATAACTACTTTTTTGGGAAAAATACTGTATGTTTGTACATCTATTTTTGTAAGGTCTGTTTAGTTTCAGGGCTACCATGGGGTGCTTGAAAAAATTAATATCAGATTCCTGGACACTTCATCTGCTCTCCTTCCCCCCCAAAACACACATGAGCGTGTGCCCACTGAGTAAGACTTTATGCACACTCAGGTTTGGATACCCTACTAATCTAGGGGTTTTATCCACCTTGAGAAGATGCATGTGAGAATTTCCTTACCTTGTGGATTGGAGTCTTCACCTGCCAGTGTTAATCCTACCCTCTTGCCAACTGCTGATTTTTGCCAAATCAGCAAAGGCCCCAAGGTGAAAGCTGCTACAGAACTCAGCTCCCTCTCCAGAGTTGTTCTTTCCATGGAGACTTCTTCACTCCTTCTGTTCTCATTACTTCAGTACTCTCTGCTGCCTTCAAAATGAGAAGTTCTGATTTTCTTTTTCCCCTAAAATTTTCTAGTTCTTAGTGAGATTACTGGTCTGTTACTAGCTGAAGCAGAAGTTTTCTCACTTTTATTTTTTACTTTTTTATTTAGTTTTTTGAGGGGGGATAAAGAGGTGAGGGGAGGGTTCAAGGGGGAGAAAGAGAGACTCTGAAGCAGGCTCCAGGCCTAGCGTGGAGTTGGACATAAGGCTTGATTTCACGACCCTGAGATCATGATCTGAGCCAAAACCAAGAATTGGATGCTTAACTGACTGAGCCACCCAGGCGCCCCATTCTCACCTTTATTTATTTATTTATTTATTTATTTACTTACTTATTTTAAAGATTTTATTTATTTATTTGACAGATCACAAGTAGGCAGAGAGGCAGGCAGAGAGAGAGAGAGTGAGAGAGAGGAGGAAGAAGCAGGCTCCCTGCTAAGCAGAGACCCTGATGCGGGGCTCGATCCCAGGACCCTGGGATCATGACATGAGCTGAAGGCAGATGCTTAACCAATTGAGCCACCCAGGCGCCCTCTCACCTTTATTTGTTTATTCTTTTTTTAAGATTTTATTTATTTGACAGACAGAGACCACAAGTAGGCAGAGAGGCAGGCAGGAGAGGAGGAAGCCGGCTCCCCGCTGAGCAGAGAGCCCGATGCAGGGCTCGATCCTAGTACCCTGGGATCATGACCTGAGCCAAAGACAGAGGCTTTAACCCACTGAGCCACCCAGGTGCCCCTCACCTTTATTTTTAATGAGAGTTTTTGCTGGTCATGGAATTCTGTTTTATTATTTGATCACTTTGAAATTTATATTCCATTGTCTTCTGGCTTTCATTGTTTCTGATGAGAAGCTGTTGGTATTAATCTTTTAATCTTGTGAAGGTACTGTGGGGACAGGGCCCTCCCTCCATTGATTCGTTCATTTGGTAAATTTTAGTTCCTGTTAAGATTAAACAAAACAAAATGATGAGAACAAAATTTATGGCAAGCAGAGTATATAATTATTAGATGACAAAAGATGATACTGTAAGCATATGAAAAGATTGAAAAATCCCTATTCAGTACTTACAACAAGGGTTTTCATTTTCAGGTAAAAATTTAAGAAGAGCAAAAATGCCTCCCTCTCTACCTAGCTATAGAAAGTGACTTTCAGCTGATTTATATGACTATATTTATGAATATAGAATTTTAAAATGTAAATTTAAGTAGTCATACATGGTTAGTGGCTACTGCTAGGTAACCAAATAGTTTAGTGAAAGTTTCTTTATATAGAAAGTCTTCTGTTAATAAATGTAGAAATAATTTACTATCGCTTTATAAACCCTGAGGGCCCTGTCCCCCCCATTACCTTCATAGGATTAAACAGGAAGACCATGATTAAGACAAAAGTGAGGGAATACTTTTTTAACAGGAGTGATTAAGGTAGGCCTCTCTGAATAAGAGTTACTTGGGAGGAGTCCTGAATGGAGAGAAGGAGCCAGTGATAAAAATCAGTTGGGGTTGATGGAGTGGAGTGCGTGTGTGTTGCTGGGTCATTCTAATAAAGAGGTGTTACCAACTATAGTGGCTTTGTGGTACTGAATTTGTGTTTGAAAGACAAAAAGGAGGCCTATTGTAGAAATGGAAGTGTAGGGTATTTTTTTTATTTGTTTCTTTAAAATTTTTTTGGTTAAATTTCATCATAAATCTGGGTTGGGTTATTTTATTTTTCAGCTTTATTGAAGTGTAATTGGCAAATAAAATTGTAAGATAAACTGCACAGTGTGATGATTTGATATACATACATATAGTGAAAGGATTTCTCCCATCAAGTTAATGAACACACCCGTCACCTCATATATCCCCTCTCCCCCTGAGATCCTACACATACATGATACCAAACACTGTTTGTCTTTCTCTGTCTGGCTTATTTCACTTAGCATAATGCCTTCCACGTTTATCCATGTTGTTGCATATGACAGGATTTCCTTTTTTAAGGCTGAAATACTGTTCCATTATATTTATATACTACATTTTCTTGATCTTTTTTTTTTATTTTAAGATTTTATTTATTTGAGAGAGAGAGAGGGAGTACAAGAAGGGGGAAGGCTATGGAGAAGGAGACTCCTCACTGAGCAGGGAGCTAGACGTGGGGTCCAGTCCTAGGACCCCAGGATCATGAACTGACCCAAAGGCAGATGCTTAACCAACTGAGCCACCCAGGCGCACTTTTCTTGATCCATCTTTTGAGAGACACTTAAACGTTGTTTCCATACCTTCGCTATTGTCTGTAATGCTGCATTGCATATGGGAATACAGATATCTCTTTGGGATGTGGTTTTTGAGATCTGTTTTCAGATATGGTTTTGTTTCCTTTGAAAATATACAGACAAGTGGAATTGCTGGATGATACGGTACGTCTGTTTAGGTATGGATAATTTTAATGGGTTGCCATCTCCCACACACCTGTTCTTACTAGATCTAAAAATCAGATTCTCAGGTTTCTGTGTATATAATCACACCATCTCTAAATAAAGTTAATTTTGTTCCTCCGTATAATGTCATCTGTCCAAGTAAATATATTAAGAATTATTCTTGGAAAGTTATATCAGTTATTTTTTAATGTTTTTATTTAAATTCCAGTTAGTCAGCATACAGTGTGATTTTAGTTTCAGTGTACAATATAGTGATTCAACACTTCGCATTCATCACCCATTGCCCATCACAACAGATGCACTCCTTAATCCCCATACCTGTTTAGCCTATTCCCTTGACCTCCCTTCTGGTAACTATCAGTTTGTTTTCTAAGGTTAAGTCTGTTTCTTGGTTTGCCTTTGCTCTTCTGTTTCTTAAATTCCACATATGAGTGAAATCATCTGGTGTTTGGCTTTTTCTGACTCACTTATTTCACTTAGCATAATACTCTCTAGCTCCATCCACATCATTGCAAATGGCAAGATTTCATTCTCTTTATGGCTGAATAATATTCCATTATATATATATGTATATATATATATACACACATACATATACACCCACACTTACCACATCTGCTTCATTCATCAGTTGATGCACACTTGGGCTTTTTTGATAATTTGGCTATTATAGATAATGTTGCTATAAACACAGGGGGGCATGTATCCCTTTGAATTAGTATTACTCTTTGGGTCAGTACCCAGTAGTGCAATTACTAGATCATAGGGGAGTTCTATTTTTAACTTCCTGAGGAATTTCCATACTGTTTTCCAGTGTCTGCACCAGTTTGCATATCCGCCACCAGTACAAGAGGGTTCCCGTTTAACCACATCCTCAGCAATACCTGTTGTTTCTTGTGTTGCTGATTTTAGCCATTCTGACAGGTTTGAGGTGATACTGTGGTTTTGATTTGCATTTCCCTGATGATGAGTGATGCTGAGTATCTTTTCGCGTGTCTTTTGGCTACTTACATATCTTCATTGGAAAAGTGTCTATTTGTGTCTTCTGCCCATTTTTTAATTGGATTATTTGTGTTTAGGGTGGCTATGGTATAAGATCTTTGTATAGTTTGCATATTAACCCTTTACCACATATGTCCTTGCAAATATCTTCTCCCATTCTGTAGGTTGCCTTATAGTTTTGATGATTGTTTCCTTTGTTGTGCAGAGCTTTTTGTTTTGCTGCAGTCCCAATAGTTCATTTTTGCTTTTGTTTCCCTTGCGTCAGGAGACCTATCTAGAAAAAAGTTGCTATGGCTGATGTCAAAGAAATTACTGCCTGTGCTTTCTTCAAGGACTTTTATGGTTTCAGATCTCACTTTTAGGTCTTTAATCCACTTTGAGTTTATTTTTGTGTATGATGAAAGAGAATGGTCCTAGTTCCTTCTTTTTTGCATGTTGTTCAGTTTTCCCAGTTCCATTTGTTGAAGAGACTGTCTTTTTCCCAGTGGCTATTCTTTCCTGCTTTGTTGAAGATTAATTGGCCATGTAACTGCAGGTCCATTTCTGGGTTTTCTGTTCTGTTCGATTGATCTGTATGTCTGTTTTTGTGCCAGTACTATAGTGTTTTGATTATTGCAGCTTTGTAATATATCTTGAAGTCTATAATTGTGATGCCTCCAGCTTTTCTTTTCTTTTTTTTTTAAAGCTGTGTTTTTTTTTTTTTTTAAGATTTTATTTATTTATTTGACACAGAGAGAGAGATCACAAGCAGGCAGAGAGAAAGGGGGCGCAGGCCCCCTGCTGAGCAGAGAGCCCGATGCGGGGCTCCATCCCAGGACCCCGAGATCATGACCTGAGCCAAAGGCAGAGGCTTAACCCACTGAGCCACCCAGGCGCCCCAGCTTTTCTTTTTCAAGGTTGCTCTGGTTATTCAGGGTCTTTTGTGGCTCCATGCAAATGTTAGGATTTTTTGTTCTAGCTCTGTGAAAAATGCTGCTGGCATTTTGATAGGGATTGCTTTAATTGTGTGGATTGCTTTGGGTGGTATAGGCATTTTAACAATTTTTGTTCTTCCAGTACATGAGCATGGAATATCTTTCCATTTCTTTGTGTCATCTTCAGTTTCATTCATTGCTGTTTTACAGTTTTCATAATACAGGTCTTTCACTTCTTCGGTTAGGTTTATACCTAGGTATCTTGCTTTTGGTGCAGTCGTAAGTGGGATTGATTCCTTAATTTATCTTTCTGCTGCTTCGTTGTTCAAACGATTTGTTTGCTGTATAGAAATGAAACAGATTTCTGTACGTTGATTTTATATCCTATAACTTTACTGAATTTGTTTATCATTTCTGGCAGTTTTTTTGTAGATTCTTTCAGGTTTCCTGTATATCAGGTAATCTGCAAATAGCGAACGTTTGACTTCTTCCTTGTCTGTTGGGATACCTTTGTTTTTGTTGTCTGGTTCCTGTGAGTAGGACTTCCAGTCTGTGTTGAATGAAAGTGGTGAGAGCAGACATACCTGTCTTATTCCTAATTATAGAAATAAAGCTCTCAGTTTTTCCCCTTTTAGTATGATGTTAAGTGTGGGTTTTTTTTTTATATATGGCCTTCGTTATGTTGAGGTATTCCTCTAAACCTGCTTTTTAGTTTTTCTGTGTCTTTTGAAGTGATCCTGTAGTTCTTCCGTCTTCTCTTGTTAGTTGATATTATCACGTTGATTGATTTGCAAATATTGAACCACCCTTCCAACCCAGGAATAAATCCCACTTGATCTTGGTGAATGATTTTTTTAATGTATTATTGAATTTGGTTTGCTAGTGTTTTGTTGAGGATTTTTGCATCTGTTTTCATCAGAAATATTGGCCTATATTTCTCTTTTGTGTGTGTCTTTATCTGATTTTGGTATCTGGGTAATGCTGCCCTCATAGAATGAATGTGGAAGATTTCCTTCCTTTTCTTTTCTTTCCTTTTTTTTTTGGGTGGGGATTGTTTGAGGAGAATAGGTATTAACTCTTTAAATGTTTGGTAGAATTCACCTATGAAGCCATCTGGTTCTGGACTTTTGCTTTTTGGGAGTTTTTTGATTATTTATTCTGTTTCTTTGCCGGTTATCAGTCTGTTTTTCCTGTTCCTGTTTTTAGTTTTGGTAATTTATGTTTCCAGGAATTTATCCATTTCTTCTAGGTTGTCCAGTTTGTTGGCATATAGTTTTTCATCATAATAGTCTTGAAATTGTATTTCTGTGGTGTTGGTTGTTATTTTACGTGCCTCATTTGTGTTTTTATTTGGGTCCTTTTTCTTTTCTTTTTGATAAGTCTGAGTAGAGGTGTATTAATTTTATCTATTTTTTTTTCCAAGAACCAGCTCCTCATTTCATTGATTTCTGTTGTGTTTTTCATTTCTATATCATTTATTTTGGCTCTAATCTTTATTATTTCCTTCCATCTGCTGACTTTAGGCTTCATTTGTGGTTCTTTTTGTAGGTCCTTTAGGTATAAGGTTAGGTTGTTTGAGACTTCTTGCTTCATGAAGTAGGTCTGTATTGTTGTATACTTCCCTCTTAGAACCCACTTTTGCTGCATTCCAAAGGTTTTGGACCTTTGTGTTTTATTTTCATTTGCTTCCATTTTTTTTTTTTTTATTCTTTTGATTTCCTGGTTGACCCATCTGTTATTTAGTATCAGGTTATTTAACCTCCGTATATTGGTGGCCTTTGCAGATTTTTTTCCCGTGATTGACTTCTAGTTTGATAGTGTTAGGGTCCGAAAAAGGGCATGGTATGATTTTGATCTTCTTGATTTTGTTGAGTCCTATTTTGTGGCGTAATATGTGATCTGTTCTGGAAAATGTCCCGTGTGCACTTGAAAAGAATGTGTATTCTGCTGTTTTAGGATGGAAGGTTTGCGATGTATCTGTTAAATCCATCTTGTACCATGGTTTCCTTTTTGTTTTTCTCTTCAGTTGATCTGGTCATTGATACAAGTGTGGTGTTAAGTCCCCTACTATTATCGTATTATTATGGATTAGTTCCTTTCTGTTTATTATTGTGTTATGTATTTGGGTGCTCCCATGTTGGGTGCATAAACATTTATAATTTATTTTCTTTTTGGATTGTCCCCTTTATTATTATAAAGTGTCTCTCTTTGCCTCTCATTACAGTCTTTGTTTTAAAGTCTAGTTTATTTGATAGAAGTATTGCTAGGCAGGCTTTCTTTTGACAACCATTTGTGTGATAAATGTTTTTCCATCCCCTCACTTTCAGTCTGCCTGTGTCTTTAGGTCTAAAACCAGTTTCTTCTAGGCAGCATATAGACAGATCTTGTTTTTTTAATCCATTCTGTTACCGTTTGTCTTTTGATTGGGCCGTTTATTCCATTTTCATTCAAAGTAATTATTGATATGTGTTTATTGCCAGTTTATTATTTGTGTTGTGGTTGTTACTGGAGATTTCCTCTGATCCTTATGATTCTTTCATGGTTTTCTGGTTTTCTTTAGTGATTTAGTGACTTATTTGGATTTCTTTCTCTTAGTTCCTTGACTGATTGATTTTATTTATTTATTTATTTATTTATTTATTTATTTATTTATTTAACAGAGATAGATCACAAGTAGGCAGAGAAGCAGGCAGAGAGAGAGAGGGAGAAGCAGGCTCCCTGCTGAGCAGAGAGCCTGATGCGGGCCTCGATCCCAGGACCCTGAGATCATGACCCGAGCCGAAGGCAGAGGCTTAACCCTCTGAGCCACCCAGGTGCCCCTGATTTTTTTTTTTTTAACAGAAATACTCATTTTTACTGCTTTTGTGTTTCCTACTTTAATACTGTCACTTTTGGTTTTTCTTTTCCACTCACAGAGTCCCCATTTAGTATTTTTTGCTGGGCTGGCTTAGTGGTCACAAACTCTTAGTTTTTGTTTTGTCTGTGAAACTCTTTATCTCTCCTTCTATTCTGAATGTTAGCCTTGCTAGATAGAGTATTCTTGACTGCACATTTTTCCTACTCAGTGCTTTGAATATATCCTGCCAGTCCTTTCTGGCTTGAAGAGTTTTCTGCTGAAAAATGAGCTGATAGCCTTACGGGTTTTCTGTTATAAGTAACTGTCTTCGTCTTGCTGCTTTTAAATTTTTTTCCTTATTACTACACTTTGCCAGTTTAGTTATATTTTTTGGTGTGGGTCTGCTTTTGTTGACTTTAATGGGACTTATCTGTGCTTCCTGGATCTGGATAGCTGTTTCCTTCCCCAGGTAAGGTGAAGTTTTCAACTATTATTTCTTCATATAAGTTTTCTGCCCTCTTTTCTCTCTCTTTGGGACTCCTGTAATACAAATGTTACTGTGTTTGATGGAGTCACTGAGTTCCTTAAGTCTATTCTCATTTTGTATAATTCTTCGTTTTCTCTTTTGTTCAGCTTCATTGCTTTCCTTTACTTTGTTTTTTCGGACATTAATTCATTCCTTTGTGTCTTCCAGCCTGCTGTTCATTGCATCAAGCATGTTTCTAATCTCACTTATTGTACTCTACATCTTTGATTCTTTTGTAACTCCTTTATTTATGTGGTAGGGGTCTCACTGATGTCTTCCATTCTTTCTCAAGTTCAGGTGAGTATCTTTATGATCACTGATTTAAGGTCTCCATCAGTTCTGTTACTTATATTTGTTTTGCCTACATCTCTGGCCATGCATGTCCTTATCTTGTTCTTTCATTTGGGATAAATTGCTGTCTTATTTTGTCTAAGTCCGTGCCACCTTCTCTGTATTAGAAAAGCCAGTTATGTCTCCTGCACCTGAAAGTAATGGCCTGAAGAGGTCGTGTAGTGCCTCAGAGTTTCGTGCTTCAGGGAATGTCTCTGGTGTGTGCTACAGGCACTGTGCTGTTGTGTTCTGGCTGCTCTAAACTTCAGGCCAGTTATCTGCAGAGATTCTTTTTGCCAGTCCTGGGCAGCTTTGGTCCCTGGCCTGAATGTGGCAAGTTTTACTAGTTGTGCTCCGGTTTGCTTGTGAAATGAGACCTGTCGTCACCTCCACTGGAACTGAGACCCTACAGAGCTTTCTTATCAGGACCTGTGGTGTGGGGAGGGGTTTGTGTTGGTCTTTTGGGGGGAGGGGTCCATGGTGCTGGGACTGAGGTAAGCCTGACTGAGAAGGGACAGTTCCACCAGAATGGGGATGGGGTAGGGTGGGGCTGAGTGTTAAGTTATTTAGGCAGCCAATACCTGAATGGCACTGGTTCCTGCTGGTAGTGGCTCTGTTCTTTTGCTGAGTGGTAGGGGAGTGAAATGGTGCCAGCCAGATGCCTTGTTTCCAGAGAGGTCTCTCCCCAGAATGCTGCCTCTCATGGGCATGCTCTGAGAAGAGCAGAATCTCCCCGTTGTGTGCCCTAGGCACTCTTCAGATCATTGTTTCCGTGCTGTATGTCTCTGGGTTGTTTGCCTACCTTTCCTCCAAGAGCAGCCTCAGTAACCTCTGGACTCTCCCAGAGCCCAGTCCAGTGCAGTCCACTGATATTTCAAACTCCGGGTTTAAGCCCCTCAGTTGCAAGATACCATGAAATTCAGCTCCTCTCATTTTCCAAGCCAGTGGCATTGGGGAAATTTTTCCTTATCATTCCCGTGTGCCCCTCTCACTCTCTCACCCTTCTTCCTGACCACAGCTCTACCCACTCTGCAGCAGCCACTATCTGTTTCTCCCTTAAACCACATCTTCACATTTTTCTGCCTTCAGTGTTACCTTGTCTGTACCTTTAGTTGTGGTGTTTTTTTCTGCCAGTCTTCAGGTTGATATCTGGGGCATTTAAGATGATTTGATAGTTATGTATTTGTGTTCATGGGAGGAGGTGAGCCAAGGGTCCTCCTACTTTGTGGCCATCTTTGAGGGAAGTCCTCTAACAGTTATTTAATTTACCTCTCCCATTTAATTTAGCTGAGACTCTAGAACCACTTTTTTGTAATGGTGGTAATAGTAGTAGTAGTAGTAGTAGTAGTAGTAGTAGTAGTAGTAATTGGCCCTTTCCTTAAATTTAATGAAATAACTTGAACAGTTTGCCATCTGAATTCTTAATTAGCCTTTAAAGATGAAAGATACAGAATTTTCCCTTTTAATTTTTTATTAAAGCATTACTTATTTTTTAATAGATAACCCAAAATGAAAGTGCTTGAAAGAATATACAGTGAAGTACCCTCCTTATTCCTTTTCTGTAACAGCCTATTCTCCTCCCCAGACTTTTTCTCTCCCCTCCCCATTTCATATCTTCCCAGAGAAATCCATGTATGTATAAGCAAATCCATTTATGTTTGCATGTATATTCATTTTTCTTAATTTTATTGAAACATTAGCCAATTATGTGTGTTCTCACGTGACCTTACATAAATTGTTTAAGTTAGTATTATATTTTGGAAATCATTCCATATCCGTGCATGTAGAGCTGTATTACGTCTCTTTGCATAAATGCACTGTAACTAATTTAATTATTTTTCCCTTGAGGGATAGTTAAAATAATGTCATGAATAACACTGTTTATAAGAATCATTAGTTTCATTTTGAACCTTCCCTTCTAACTGTCCAGCATTAGTTTATTACCAAAACACTGTAGATTGATTTCATTTATGTGCATTATAGAAATCCAAAAATCCTGAAGAAAGAGAAGTTCCAGTTGATATTTAAAGATGCAGTAAGTATGCCATGAATATGTAGGGTCAAGAATGATTCAATGCAAGGAAATCTGTTACTAAAACAAAAATCAGTGTAAAGAAAACTTTTTTTTTTTAAAGAAATTAATAATGTGAAAAGGAAAGCAAAATAGTAGACCTAATTAATAGGTCAAAACCTTAGTTCTCTGAAAAAAATAAGAATAGATAATCTACTAGGTAACTTGATCAAGGGAATAAAAGAGAAAGCACACAAAATAAGGTAACCATGAAAACAGAAGAAATTAGAGCTATTAATACGAGACTACTAAACAGACCTCTATGAAAATGAATTAAAAATTTAATGACATGGACTATCCCAGGGAAATACAGATTAGCAAAACTGACCTCATTAGAAAATTATAAAAAGTCAGTTTCTATAAAAGAAATAGGGAAAATTAAGTAATGCCCTACAGAAAGCACCATGGCCAGATGGTTTTACAGGGGAATTCTACCAAGCCTTTAAAGACCTAATAATTCTAATACTTTATACATGTTCCAGAGCTATGGAAATGAAAAACTTCTCTCTCTCTCTTCCTTCCTTTCTCTTTATAAAAGGGGGGAAGTTGTTAGCAGCTTTTAATCTGACTTGAGAGACATTTGTGTTTGGTAATAGAGTCCTTTCTGCACTTGATGGTTCTGTAGCTTATTTCAAAAATATAAAGGAAAGAAAATCCCTGATTCTAAAAACTAACTACAAACCACAGTGCTTTCGTATCTTCTTTTTTTAAATTGTAAAATGTATGTGACATAAGTTTTACCATTTAGCCATTTTTTAGTTTATTGTGTCATTAAGTACATTCACATTGTGGAACCATCAGTACCATTCATCTCCATAGTTTTTTCATCATCCCAGACTGAACCCATTAAACAATAAGTTCTCATTCCTCCTTCCACCCAGCCCCTGGCAATCAACTATTCTACATTCTGTCTCTGTGAATTTAACTATCTCATGTAAGTGGAATCATATTGTCTTTTTGTGCCTGGCATATTTCATTTAGCATATTATCTTTAGGTTTGTACATGTTGTAGCATGTATGAGAACTTAACTCTTCTTTAAGGCTTAATAATATTTCATTGTTGTATGTACACACTACATTTTGTTTATCCATTCATCTATTGGTGGACACTTGTGTGGCTTCCACCTTTTGGCTATTGATAATACAGCTATGAACATGAGTGTGCAAATATCTGTTTGAATCCCTGCTTTTAATTCCTTTTGATGTGTAACTAGAAGTGAAATTACTGGATTTTTATGATAATTTTACGTTTAATTTTTTGAGGAACCATAATACTGTTTTTCCCCATTTTTCCGTTTGAAGCAAGTATACCTGATAAAAATAGTACAAAAGGGAAGCAATATATGGGCCAATATCAGTAATAAATATTGGTGTAAAAGTACTAAGTAGAAATTTAGCAAACAAAATTATTACCTCATTGAGTCAGTTTGAGGGGATGGGGTTTCTAATCAACAAATCTGATACAAGTTTAGAAACCAATTATAATAATGAAATACAAGATACAGAATAAAATGTTTTAGCTCATACTGAAATGAATAATTCTGTATTAATTATAAATGCTTTAAGAAAACAAATATAAATGAATTTATATTGCATATTTATATTTGAATTTATTTATATTCATTTATAAATGAATTATGATAGTACAAATTGTGACTATAAATGGCAAATAAATGGAAGAAAGGGGACACTTTTTTTTACTTATGGAGAATTTCAGTCAGTGAATGAGGAAAGATGACTATCTCTCACGAGGTGGTACTTAACTAATTTCCAAGGGACATTCTTCAGAGTAACTAGCCAGTACTTTTTATGTGTCGAGGTGCTGAAAATTAAAAACAGAGGATCTGTCCCAGATTGGAGGAGAATAAGGAGACATGCAACCTGAACATAGTATGGGATCTTGGATTATCTCTTGCACAGTTCGTGAAATTGGAATAAATTATGTAGGTTAATAGTGTTGTATCAATGTTAATTCTGTCAGTCTTTTCATGTATTTTGAAGCTCTTTTATTGTTACTGTTATGTCCTGATGCTCTTTATCATTATGAAATATATATTTTTTTTAATCCCTGGTAATAATCTTTGCCTTGAAGCCTACTTAATCTGATCTGAATCTGGTCACTTCAGCTTTCTAATGCTTAGTTGTTTGCATGGTATCGTTTTCATCCTTTTATTTCAACCTTCTTGTGTGTTTATATGTAATGCGCATCTCTTATGGTATATTTTTGGGTCTTTTCTAAATCTTTTCTGGACATCTTTTTTGTTTGGAATGTCTAGTCCGTTATATTTAACTTGGCTGTCATTCTTGTTGTATCCTTTGTATTTTGTTGTTTTTCTCTGGTGCTTTTCAAAGGTCTCTTTCCATTTGGTTTTTAAGAATTTGACTATGAAGTGCCCAGGGATTGTTTCTTTCTTTCTTTTTTTAGATTTTATTTATTTGACAGAGAGAGAAAAAAATCACAAGTAGGCAGACAGGCAGGCAGAGAGAGAGGGAGAAGCAGGCTCCCTGCTGAGCAGAGAGCCCGATGCGGGGCTCGATCCCAGGACCCTGAGATCATGATCTGAGCTGAAGGCAGAGGCTTAAGACACTGAGCCACCCTGTTTCTTTCTTTATACTTACACTACTTGTGGTTTTCTTAGTCTTTTAGACGTGGGATTTGATATTTTTCATCAGTCTGGAAGGTCTTAGTCGTTATATTTTATCTTTTCTGCTCCATTCTTTTTCCCTTCTTCGATTCCAGTTACATGTATGGTAGACTGTTATTGCCTCATTTATCTTTGGATGGCTTTTATTTTTAAGTCTCCAATCTGCTATTCAGTTTCTGTTCTATCCAGTGATTGTTTGAATTTCAGATGTTTTTCAGTTTTTAGAAACCATTTTTTAGAAAATTTTTTGTTATAATTACGAGAATTAAATTAAAATTACCAGAATTTTATTTATATTTACTTTTTATTCAGTTTTTAGAATTTTTTTTGTTTCTTTCCATGCTTTAATTTTTTTTTTTAAAGATTTTATTTATTTATTTGACAGACAGAGATCACAAGTAGGCAGAGAGGCAGGAAGAGAGAGGGGGGAAGCAGGCTCCCCGCCGAGCAGAGAGCCCGATGCGGGGCTCGATCCCAGGACCCTGAGATCATGACCTGAGCCGAAGGCAGAGGCTTTAACCCACTGAGCCACCCAAGTGCCCCTCCATGCTTTAATTTCTTACCCATTCACTCATTATGATTATATTTTTCTTATTGTCCATGAATTGTTAAAGTGGCTGCCTTAAAATTATTTACAGATTTCATCATCTAATTTCATAGTTGATTTTCATTAATTCCCTTTTCTTTTGAATGTGCGTAAAATCTTCCTGATTCTTTATAAATCTGGTAATTTTATCCTGGGGCTGTCATGAATAATACATTTTGGAGTGACTTTGTTTTATTTTTCTGAGGATTGATGTTTTTGTTTTATATTAGCCAGTTAATTTTGATCATGGCACACTAAATGTGGTCACCCCTCTAGGTGACGGGCTGAAATCTCTGTTTAGTTCTTTTAGGCTGCTGGACATCTGCCATGTTCATGCATAGTTCAGCAGTCAATAAGAGATTTAGGTAGAGTAGAATTTGGAGTTCTTTTTCGTTCATTCTCTCCTTCCTAGGATTTCTCCCCTCACGTCCATCTCTTGTCATAGCTTCAAAGTGCGTCCTCTGATTCTTCAGACTAGTGAGATTCCTCATTTCTTTTGAGTTCTAGCCAACCAGGCACCAGTTAAGTCCTGCTCTCAGGTGAAAATCCTAGTAAAAGGGGGGCTACTCATCCATTGCCATAACCTTTTCTTAAGGGTTAATGTCTCTGGTTTTACGTGATACTGGTTTCTCTCTAGGCTTTCTGATAGTTGGCTTATATTTTATCCAGAGCTGAAAACTGCCTGTGGGACAGCTTCTCCAACATTACCAGAGGCAAAACTTAAAAACACCTTTAAAGATAAACTCATGTTGCTTTTTGTATGCCATATGTAATTCCTGCATATTGTTCTAGTGTAAGCATCCATCATATTTTATGTTTTCACTGCCTAGTGACATAGACCTAGGTTGACTCGTTTCTGATACTATCAACAGTACCATTTAGAGCATTACCTGTGGAAATAAATGTTTCTTTTGTATGTATGTCCCAAGAGTGAGCTTGCTGGATTGTAGCGTGTTTGCATACCTAATTTCATGAATCAGTCCCCTTCCAGCAGGGCATGAGTGTTTTCCTTTGCTCACATCCCCAAAAGACTTGGATTACCCAACTTACTTATGTTTGCCAATCTGATGAGTAGGTGATAGTATTTCGTTTAAACTTGCATTTTCTGATTTCTGGAGTTAACACGCTTGTTCACATGTTTCTCACCTCTATGTGTTGGTTTTTGTGTTCATTGCCTATTTTTCCACTTTGTGTTTCTTTTTTTTTTTTTTTTTTTAAGATTTTACTTATTTATTTGACAGACAGGATCACAAGTAGGCAGATAGGCAGGCAGAGAGAGAGAGAGAGAGGGGAGGAAACAGGCTCCCTGAAGAGCAGAGAGCCCGATGTGGGCGATCCCAGGACCCTGGGATCATGACCTGAGCCGAAGGCAGAGGCTTAACCCACTGAGCCACCCAGGCGCCCCTCCACTTTGTGTTTCAAATCAGATCTTTATTTTTCCTTATGATTTGTATTGTTTTGGCCATGCCAAAGAACTTCTTTCCCATCTCAAAGAAATACTCTCCTACATTTTTTTCTCTCATATGGTTCTGAACTGCCTATATATGATAAGAGGTAGAAATCTAACTTGATGTTTCTCAGTGTGATGCAACCAGTTTTTAAAATATTTTTTATTATTATTATTGTTTGTGTTTGGAAGTATTTTTAGCATACCATTCGAAGGAATTGAGTTGGGTAACTTGGTCCTTACCTTGTACTAATTGCCTAAACAACTTTTTGGGATCAGATTAATATTTAGGGGAACTAATTTAATTGATGAGTAAAAGTTTTAAGTAGTAGCTTCTGTTACTCTCATTGGCTAGTTCTTTCTGATCTTTTCTGTGTTGACATACTGTATTCATGTAGCATCTTACTTGTTTCTCCAGCTCTTTGCTTATCTCATTTGATCCTTAGAACAACTCCAGATGGAAAGATTGGGTATTAGTTCTGTTTTATAGATGTTGAGTCATAGTTTCAATGATTTGCCTGAGGCTCCTACAGCTAGTTTGTATTTCTGCCTATGGTTTTTTGTTTGTTGTTGTTGTTGTTTTTATTTAGAAAGATTTTACTTATTTGAGAGAGTGAGTGAGAGGGAGAGAGAGCACAAGCCAGCTGTCAGGGAGCAACAGGGAGAGGGAGAAGCAGACTTCCTGCTGAGCAGGGAGCCCAGTGTGGGACTGGATCCCCAGTCATGACCTGAGCCAAAGGCAGACGCTTAACTGAGCTACCCAGGAGCCCCTATATCTATGTTTTGTTGAGAAGAATTTGTTTGTCAGGCAGCTGTGGAGTACTGCTGATAATGAATAAAAGCCACCTCAATCCATTTTTCTGCTGAGTATGTTTTAAAGGTAATATTTATGAGGTTTTCTTTTGTTAGCTTACCCCTTTTTCCCCCCCTTCTCCTTTTTCTTGGAGAGACAGTCTTAAGCTTTATGGCTGTAACAATAATGGGTTTCTTTCACATTAGTACTTTCAGTGGGAAGGGGCTGAGGGTAAATGGTTTCATTTAGAGATTTGCCTATGGAATGTTTAACTATTGTGAATGCTGTTACTCTCTAAGTATGGGAAATTTGGTATCTTTACAGTCATACATACTATAATTTTTTCCGTAGGATATATACCAGTATCCTTTAAACTTAAATTTTAACTACTTTTGCATTTAGATTTTTTAAAGCATTTTTTGGTGTATACTCTGTTATTTATATTAAGTTCCTTGGGAACTTGGTGTTTCTAGGTAAATGGATTATGCACTTGGAGGTAGAATATTTCTTTCGCTTCATCAGTGTTATGAAATAAAGGTGAAATCATTTGTTATTAAATAAGTTGATGATTTTAACAATTGAGATGAAGCACGTTCTTAAAATTAGGGCATCTTTTAATACTTTGTCAGGATTATGTAGTAAATCTTTTTTTAAAATATTATGCAGTAAATCATAATATATGAGCTGATTCTTCAAAGATACCAATTTTATTTTTCTTTAAATATCTTTTTTCTGCTTTTTTTAGAGGAAGTATCATTCTGCAAAGGAAGCTTATGAACAACTTTTGCAGACGGAAAACCTTTCTGCACAAGTAAAGGCAACTGTCTTACAACAGTTAGGTATGTAATAGTGTACATTTAGTGTATTATAAGTTTTTCTCTTTATGATTTTTACGTGTCAGAAATGGCAAATATGTGGCTCATATATTCTATTCTTTTTCCTTCTTTTTACCCAGAGTTGATAGAATTAATCTGAACTGAGCATATTTCCACCTTCTGCCAAGCATTGTCCATCTCATTTCAGTTCTTCAGTGTAGCTAGTCCTTTTAAATTCTCAGAAATTATTCTCTAGTACTTAACCCGTGGGTGAAGGAGGTTGAATACTTCTTTGTGCTACATATGCTTAGCACTAAGTGATTCATCTAGAGTCACTTGGTGGTTGGTGAGCTTGCTTTCATACCTCTGTCAATAAGATTAACTGAAACATTTCATTTAAAAGTTGTGGAATATCTAACAGTATAGTGTTTTTGTACACATGTAGTATTCTAGTCTGATGTTAAAGATGAAGAAATGTAGCCATTTGGTTGTAATATGTTACTGTGACCAAGACGATAGTGATTGAGTTCCCTACATTAGTTTTGTTATATAGATATTGAGTCATGTTTCGTCTATGTATTTGTTATTTGGGTTTCCCCCCAGCTTTTGTTGATTTGTTTTTGGTCTGGACAAATAATTTATTCTTATTTTTATTTTTATTTTTTTAGATTTTTTTTATTTATTTGACAGAGATCACAAGTAGGCAGAGAGGCAGGCAGAAAGGCAGGCAGAGAGAGAGAGGAGGAAGCAGGCTCCCCGCTGAGCAGAGAGCCCGATGCGGGGCTCGATCCCAGGACCCTGAGATCATGACCCGAGCTGAAGGCAGAGGCTTTAACCCACCGAGCCACCCAGGCGCCCTTATTCTTAATTTTTAACCAATGTGTGGTAATAGGAATATTTTCATAAATGTGACTATTCTTACATAGTTTTAAAATCATTTAAGCCTAGATTTTATCACTGATCTTCATGATATTGATACATATCATATGATTAATTATACAAACTAAGCACATTGCCTTAATATAAAACTTTCATTTTTAGTTTTGTTTTTAATTTAATCTCTGGTTAGATTTTTACTTGAGTTATCCTTACTTTCAAAAATTGCGGAACTATTTGAATATTTTTTTAGTAAGCTTACAGATCATGTTTGAATATTGTGAATTTGTATCTTTAAATTAAAACAAGTTTATCCCTCTCTGTCCCCCCTCTACTTGCATGCTTGCGGGCTCTCTCTCAAATAAATAAATGAAATCTTTAAAAAAATTTATAACAAGCTTACTAGTAAAGAAGTTTTTTATGTTCTTAAGTAAAAAGTACAAAGTAATGCCTTTGGCATAAGGCTGCTTACTCATTCAGCTAATATTTGAATATGAACTTTTTTTTTAATCCACACTATAAGTTTTTATGCATTTTAGATGCAGTGAAGAAAATGTCAATAGCAAAAATGCATACACCTTTTAAATTTAGGAAATAAATTGAAATAGTTTTGGATTATGTCTGAATCACCTGTCCTCTTTAGCGTTGGCTTACCATATTTCAGAGTGTGTAAGTATAATAAACTTCATGCTTTTGAAAGGAAAAAACACTTATCCTAATTAAGTCTAACTTATGCCTACACATCAGTCCTTCTGCTTGCTTGTCATTACTGCTTAAGCAGCTCCTTTCAGAGCTTCTTTCTCTAGGTTCCATTCTTAATAGTAATAGAGGATAACAGAGAACAGATGAGCAAACATAAACATGTGATTGACATGTATTTCCATAAAACATAGTAACTCAGTCTCCTTGAAATACCTTTTGGAGCACAGCAACTATAATGAAGGTCAGAAAATAAGGGTCCTTATTTGTTATATGTAATATGGACTATACACGAAGAACAGAGCTGATTTTATGCACTTGAATTGATCCACAACTGAAATATGATTTCCCCAGCAAATTAAACCAAATTATTCCTGTGTATCTCAAAGGTTTTAGAATACAGTCAGTATTCCATGATCCAATCTTTTGATTGCTTACATAGCCCTTTCCTTTTCTTTCCCTCTTCCTTCTTCCATACTATAAAAATTGTGCATATTTAAGGTGTACAACATGATGCACCTATACATAGTGAAATGAATAGTTTTGGCAAGATAATCAACAAATCCATTTCCTCACATGGTTACCATTTGTTTTTGTGTGGTGGGAGCACCCAAAACCTACTCTCTTAGCAAATTTCCTATATATATATTATAGTATTATTAACTATAGTCATTCTGCTGTACATTACTCTCTAGACTTACTCATCCTACGTAACTGCAACTTCATACCCTTAGACCAGTATCTCCCCATTTCCCCTACCTCCCCATTCCTGGTAACCACCATCCTACTATCTGCTTCTGTGTATTCAGTTTTTTGAGATTCTGCATATAATTGAGATTATGCACTATCTAAACTTATTTATTAAACATTTGTGGTACGCATTTTATACCATTTTTATTTACACCATTTGAATATACTTTTCTTAGCCTTGGGTTTTTTTTTTTTTTTTTAAATAATTGCTGAATGCTTTATAGTTCTTATTTTAGATAAGTTGTGAACATATGTGGCCAGTGCCAGTGAGGTAGGGTTATATGTGTGTGTTGTACTCTGAGCTTATCATTGATTAAGTAGTATCATATTTATTGTTTTTGAAATAAACATTGGGTTAATAGACTGTCTTGGAGAGTCTTAAAATGTACATAAAGTTTAACATAGAGCACTGGATAAGATCGAACATCTTTATATTCTGTGTTTCATAACTTGGATTTTTTCAAATACCAAAAGTAGAAAAGAGGAACTGTAGTTTAATCTACTAAGTGTTAAATCAGTGCTTAATATCGTTTCAGTTTCTTGGGATAAAGTTCTTTATAGGTTTGACTATATCTTCCTGTGAGAAACAGACTTCCTTATGATCAGAATTAGCAGTTCTAAATTTTGGGAATGTGGATGCCAAACTAAATGAATAAATTGACTGAAAAAAGAGTATTTTTACTTACATGTTTTCTGCTTGGTATTCTTAAAAAATTGAAGAACAATTAAGTCATTTAGGTAAATACTTTTTAATCATTTGCTATAGGTTGGATGCATCACACTGTGGATCTTCTGGGAGATAAAGCCACCAAGGAAAGCTATGCTATTCAATATCTCCAAAAGTCCTTGGAAGCAGATCCTAATTCTGGCCAGTCCTGGTATTTCCTCGGAAGGTGAGACTATACTTGAGTTTTGCTTTTGTTTATTCCAGCTAAGAGATTTGAATTATGAGCTAAAAGTTTTGTTTATATTTATAACCTGATCAGTGTATTATCCTTTTTAAATATATTATCACAAAGATTTCTGGAAGTTAAAGAAAACTTCAGAATGTGATAGTTTTCTCACAGTATAATCTGGTCTACTGGGACATTTCTTATTTTGCTTGTTAGATTTTCATTTGACTTGAATTATTGCTGGTTTTTTAAAAAGTCTTATTAGATAATAGTTCTTTATTCTAGTATTTAAATACACTTTCTTTTGAATTCTAGTTTTTTTTTTCAATGTGTCAAACAGAACAGAATTAATTTCTTATTCTGCCTGGTGACTACCAGTAGCCAATGGGACCTTTCTATTTATAATTTTAGATAGTGATATATAGGTTAGAATGGACATAATTTGATTAATGTAGGTCTCAAATCAGTTCTGCTTGACATCCCACAGTGATAAAGTGGATACATTATTAGCGGTTTTGTTGGAAAGGAGAAGTGACATATAATGAAAATAGTTTTCTATACGTCTATAACCTTTTCTCTGTACTTTAGATGCCAAAATTATTGATTATTTGAAATATACCTTTTGTATATGTATCTGATAGATTTATATTTTGGGGCCATTATTAGATTGTATTTTGGTTCCTAACTGGTTTTAGCTTTTGTGGTATGGTGGAAAGATCAATGTACTAGATGTCGAGAGACTTGGATTCAAGTCTTAGTTAGGCTACTATATGTGGAATCATGGATGGTACAGTTAAACTTTTTGATGCTTCAATTTTCTTTTAACCTATTAAAGAAGAGGATTATGTTAGATCGTTGGTTTTCATAGGGGACTATTTTGTCCCATAGAGGACAATTTATAATGTGTGGAGATACTTGGTTATCACGGCTATGGGGAATGCTACAGACATCTAGTGGGACAGCCCTCTAGAACAAAAAATTAACCTCACCCAAAATGTCAGTAGTGACAAGGTTGAGAAACCCTGGTTATAGATATCTGTTAGGTACCTACTCACCCTAAAGGTTTCAGTTTTGTGATTTCTTTTGAAATTATCCCATTTTGTTTTAATTTAGCTCTTTGAATTTTCCATATAATCATGTTAAGTTTTAGCATTCTGTATGGTTTCATTTTTCCTTTAAATTTAGAAAAGTGTGTTTCTATGAGATGGAGTAATATTAAGATTTTTTTAAAAAATTTTGATAAGTCACTAATAATGTACAGTAAGAGTTGGCTGGGAAAGTACCTATTTTTAGCAGAAATGTTCTAATGCCTTCCAGGGCTTATAAAATCATCTAATTTGGGTTGCTCACTAGTAAAGCTTGAGAGTCCAAATTTTGTCTTTCTCTCTCACTGAAGATACTTGGGAGCAGAAGCTGGATCTTACCATCTTTGTATATTCTCACCTAGCAAAGTGGCTATACAATAAATGGAATAAATGAACTGACTGAACACCATTTGCATTTGGAGCTGGCACCGTTGCTGGTGTTAGTGTTGCTCAGTGGGAGGCTTCATACAGGGACTGAAAAGGAGATGCAGTACTGGGAAGTAGGGACTGCCTAGTCATGGCCTCTAGTGTTAACATTTATACGTGAAAATTTATTTTAATATAGGTTAAAAGGCATGTGTACCAGAGATTATTTTCCTTTTGACCTAAATATAAGTAGTTGAATATAATACAGTAGTGTTGTTGTCTTTTTAGTATGCTTTTAAAAAATTCTAGGCATTTAAATATCTAAAATTACTATTTTAGTAATGCCGTAATTTTCAGCTCAGTGAGCAGTATTCCATGGGAGGGTGTTTTTTTGTTTTTTGTTTTTTGTTTATTTTTTTTAATTTTAGTAACTGACTTCATATTTTAAGCCATTGAGATGCTTTTATTCGAATCTTTTCAGATAAAATTTTCCAGATACGCGACACGTTTTATGATTTCTCAAATAAAGGATACTTACCTCAGTTTAATTTGTTTTGGAGTTCAAGATTATCATGTTAGATGTTAATGATTTTTTATCCATAATAACATAATTCGACAGTTTTAGACTTTTTTCATTGATGTTTACTTTCTTTTTTTTTTAACCTCGTTTCACTGCCTACCGATGTGTTGCTTCTAATCCTTTTTGTTGTGAGAAAATTTTTGTAAATAGTGTGTATTTTAAAAGTTATTAAAGCTCTTGGGGCCCCTGGGTGGCTCACTGGGTTAAGCCTCTGCCTTCAGCTCAGGTCATGATCTCAGGGTCCTGGGATCTAGCCCCACATCAGGCTCTCTGCTCTGCAGGGAACCTGCTTCCCCCGCTCTTTCTCTGTCAAATAAATTAATTAATTAATTTTAAAAAGTTATTAAAGCTCTGAATGACAACCTCAAGTGTCAGATAACTTTGGGATTTGATGACCTTAATATTTCTGAGGCTTTTCATACTTACCTTTGCCTTCAGGTGTGTGTTGGAGATGTCATTTGGCATGTCTGTATCATAATACAAGGATAGTGTGGTAATGCTCTTATACTAGTACTAATCACTAACATTGTTACCACAGAACTATAGAATGTTAGAGTAAGGAGGGAACCAGGGAGGTCACCTCCTTCACTCTGTAAACCCTTCCATTTTATAGATACAGAAAGTGAGTTCAGAGGAGTAAAATGTTTTGTCCAAGGTCATAGTCACACAGGTAACTAAGTCAGAACAGGAACTAGAACCTAGGTTCACTTGCTGCTTTTTCAGAGACACAAGGCTGTCTCAGGGGAACTTAAGTTTTATTAGAGGAAAATTGGTTGGTGGTTGGACTGGGACATCTACATTTGGGCACATTGGTTTCCTACTTTCACTTTGTAGGAATGGAATGTAAAAACATTGGTTTGGGGAATTACTGCTTATTCCTCCCAGTGGTAATGTAAATTTGTCTATAAATCTGAGATTTGGCTTTGATTTAAGAACAACAAACAGAATGTGTTTTCTACTATCTGTTAAGCATTTCCTTCCTTCATGGTATCTGTCCCTATTTGGCATTGTTAATGACTTCTCCTGAATTCTCCCTTAGTAAAGGAGACACTGCCTTCTCTGTTTCAGTCACTGATATTTGTTATTGCCCAGTTCGCAAAATTAGTGATTCCTTAGGCTTATTTTCACCTCTCCCTCGTAGGTGTCCTGTGTTCTTACAGCCTCTCTTTTATGTGGATAAATTTCAAACCTAGATCTCTGTATTTCAAGGTATTAAATTTCAGGACCACATCTATTCTTTACCTAACATTATCCATTTTAGTGTTCTCACCTCACAACAAAGTAAGCATATTTCAAACTTCATTCATCATATTCTTTTCCAAATCATCTCCTCTCCTTTTAGTTTTGCCAATGAGGTCACCTTTTTATTTATTTATTTTTTAAAACTCTCTTTGCTTAGGCTTAAATCTAAGTTATTACCCACGGATATCTAATCAGTCGGTCACAAAGTCTTTATCTGTCTTTTTGGTTCACTATTTCTCCCTTCTTTTTCTTTCATGCCATGTTCTTTACTTTTATCCCAGTTTTGGCCTGCTCCAAGTCAGTGAGTATAGCTGCCTTCTTTTTTACTGTCCATAATTTATTTTCCTTCCAGTTTATCCCTACACATTGTTAGCAGATTAATATTCCTGTGAAGTACTTTCATGGTGCCATTTCTCTTGTTAGAAGAACAAAAATTTCAGTTATCCTCAGGCTGGATTTATAATTCTCTACTCTTTGTATCTGTGCTCTCTCCTCTATATTGGGTTTTGCTCATACTCTTCAAACAACATTTTGAAATGCCTTCTCTCATCTTCTCTGTCTGAATCAGTGGTTCCTGAGACTTTTGGATTACATGAATCAGTAAAATTCCAGAGAATAATCATGAGGATCTAAATATGCTATTTGGGCACGTAAAAACACTTAAGAATTTTTTACTGTTTACCCGGCCAGTTATATTTCAAAATAAGTTGGTTTCAATAAAAATATTAGTTTAATGGAAAATTTATGTACATAAGTGCATGTTATTTTTCAGTCTTATTTTCATGGCCACATTGCCATATACTGGCTGATAATGAATAATCAGTGATCTAAACTTATATGCATTATGCATATTCAAATTCCTTAGTGTTATCCTCCCCTTGCTTTTCCTAAATCCTGTAGTGTATATTGTGGTGTCTTCTACCCTAAATTCTCAGACCAGTTCTTGTCTATGTCAGCCATGTGATAACGGCATCATGACATTTGTAATGTGTCTTCAGTCCTCAACTAAATTGTAAGCTCCTTAAAGGCAGGGACTGGGTTTTATTTTTTTCTT
This sequence comes from Lontra canadensis, assembly GCF_010015895.1. Lineage (NCBI taxonomy): Eukaryota > Metazoa > Chordata > Mammalia > Carnivora > Mustelidae > Lontra > Lontra canadensis. Next base: position 3,944,850 of record NW_022631125.1, read on the forward strand.
TTTTCCTTAGTGCAAAGCACTAAGAAGATAATTTCTGTATTTATAGTTCCAGCTGCTACTCTGTATCCATCCAGTACATCTGCATTAAGAAAATGACAGGTCCTTGAAACTTTAATCATCCCTGCTTCCCTTATGTGACGTGAAATATTGTACTCACCTTATTATTACTGTTTTTGATAGTTAGCTTGATTTTTACCTGCATCTTAATATTTGTATTTTTTACTAATTGCAGAGTGGTTCACCACATGGTTATTATTTAGGAAAGGAGAACTGAAATCTGATTTGGCAAGTCTTACCAACATAGAATGGTTTTCTTGGTTTTTAACTCTGTATTTTTAATGAATGTAAGCTATATAAATAGATCAGGCTGTTCAAGTGTAATGGCCCGTGCATGTGTATGCACATGTGTGTTTCAGCTCTATATGATATTGAAGTAATATGGCCTTTAATTATTTTAATATTCATTAATGCAGCATGCTTTAGCACTTAACCAGATCAACTATAGTATAGTTTACTGAGTGGTTAATTATAACTTTCATTATAATTTTATATATATACACACATTCACAGAAATATGTTAGCTTGTTAGGATTTTTTATTTGCTTTGATATGTGTAGTCCATTTTTCAGAAAATTAATTTATCAGTATTAATGGAATTGTCTGGATTTTTTTCCCTCCTCCCTTCTCAGGTGCTATTCAAGTATTGGGAAAGTTCAGGATGCCTTTATATCTTACAGGCAGTCTATTGATAAATCAGAAGCAAGTGCAGATACATGGTGTTCAATAGGGTAAGACATTATATAAAAATAATAATAAGACATTATATAAAAATATTCACTTGATATACAGCAGTTGCATCACATGTAATGTACTTGGTAGTTAATACCATGTGAGAAGCTAAGTAGTTTTCTTAGTTGACCTATTTTTTTTTTTCTTCCTCTTTCTAGCGTGCTATATCAGCAGCAAAATCAGCCTATGGATGCTTTACAGGCTTATATTTGTGCTGTACAATTGGACCATGGCCATGCTGCAGCCTGGATGGACCTAGGCACACTCTACGAATCCTGCAACCAGCCTCAGGATGCCATTAAATGCTACTTAAATGCAACCAGAAGCAAAAGTTGTAGTAATACCTCTGCACTTGCAGCACGAATTAAGTATTTACAGGTAAAACTTTTAAATAGCAGTTTTTTAAAAGCATATGTTTCCCTATAACACTCAGGCAGGAGGCGGGTGGCTGGAAAGTTTGTCTAGTTGTGTTTTGATGTCTATAATTTGTTTCCATATTTTGTAAACATACCATAGCTTGTAATATTATTTTAAACTTTTCATCTTAAGTAAGATATGCAGTATTTAAAAGATGCTCTTTTGCACATTTACTGTTGATGCATATTAATTTACATAATTTTTTTCTATGTGCTGTCTACATTTTTAAGTTGTCATAGCATTTTAGAGCAAAGAACACAAACACTGTCTTTCACTCTTGCTTGGAGTTTCATGAGAAGACAGCTATGAGAACTCTGAAAACAGAGCTCAGCTTTGTTTTAATTCTCACAAAGGTTTATATTCCGGTTACCCTCTTTATACTTAGTATCTTTCTGAAACCCCAAATTAAGAATCTATTTTCTTTTAAAAACAATTAGTTATAGCATTTAGGAAGATTTAGTGGACTTGCTCTTACTCAAGTAGGCTTGTGTTAAATTTGCTTTTTACATAATTTTTCCTAGGCTCAGTTGTGTAACCTTCCACAAGGTAGTCTACAGAATAAAACTAAATTACTTCCTAGTATTGAGGAGGCGTGGAGCCTACCAATCCCCGCAGAGCTTACCTCCAGGCAGGGTGCCATGAACACAGCACAGCAGGTGAGAAGTTGGGTTATGTTCTGCAGGTGCCCAGCTTTAAGGGTTCTTTTCAATCTATAGTGGTCAAGCGTATTTTACTAAGTACAGGAGGCTTTTATTAATGAAAAGCCTTTTGCTGTAATTATGAAGGGAATCTAGATCAAAATAAAACTCCCTCTGATATGGGAAGAAATTTTGGGGTGCCAATTTAGAACCTTTGTGCATTTTATGATTTTGAAGGAGATTTCTTAAAATAATGCTGCAGTGGTTTGTTTAATTTTTAAAGCAGTTTTTCAAAGGAAGGTACACATTCCTCCATTGATGATTGATTTGATTTTGATTTTCAATAATTGCAATCAGCGATGTCCACACAGCTTTGAAAAGTATGCAGTTTGTAAAGTTTTATAATTTGAAGGAATGAACTAAGAATATATAGAACCCTATTTTTGTCTTCCTTCTGTGATTCTTAGGCATGTAAACCTCATCATCCAAATACTGAACCTGTAGTAGGCCTCAGTCAAACACCAATTTCACAGCAGTCCTTGCCACTACACATGATTCCTTCTAGCCAAGTAGATGACCTGTCCAGTCCTGCCAAGAGGAAAAGAACATCTAGTCCAACAAAGGTATATGTTTTAGAGAAATAGAAAATCCCATTCAAAAAGGAAACTCCCAACTGCCCTGAACTTGTGCAGTTTGACTGTCTCCTGTTTTTTATTTTAAATCTGTGGACATCAAAGAGTGAAAGGTTTGAGTTTTCCATCCCAAATTCTTAGCATCCTATTAAATATAGAAAGTAGGGATAAATTTGCATTCATCAAATCATTTTATTCATCTCCCTGCCGTTAAGATCTCAACACACTTTTCATCATCACTTTCTACTGACATTGAGATATATTTATTGTTGGATCTAGTGGACAGTGTGGTGTTTAGGTTAGCCATTTGGGCCATAGTTTAGGGGTGGGCCTTTTTGGGTGGCTTATTAAAGAATCAATATTTTTGTTTTAAATTTATGATTTCCCAAATTTATTATGCATGTACAATTATTTTTAAAAGAATTTAATGTGGTAACATTTTTTATATGTAATATTCCAGTTCATAGTCATTTGGCCTTCATTAGTCATTGTTGTTAACTCCATGGATTTAACCAAATGTTCTTTAATTTTTTTTTTTTTTTTTTATCAATTTTCCTCAGAGCACTCCCGACAATTGGAGTGGTGGCCATGCAGTGTCACAGCCTCCAGTACAGCAACAAGCTCACTCGTGGTGTTTGACGCCACAGAAATTACAGGTGTGTGAGATGTGCTTCTGACAGATTGTGTTTCCTCTTCAAAAAGAGTAGAAGCAGTGAACTTTAAATTTTGAAGTATTCTTAAAGTTGAGTGGCAGTAAATTCAGTTAATGTGCACATAAGCAAAATGAACCTACTTTTTATCAGAGTACTGGGATCATTTAGTCTTGATTTTTCACTTATTTTTAGTTTTATTTTTAAACAGGCAGTATATTCACAGGGTTCAAACTGCATCAGTATGATTATAGTCTATACAGAGTAAATTCTCTTTCCAGTTCCTGCTCCTGCCCACTTAGTTCTCCTTTTGACAGCCAGTCTCTGTTATTAGTTGACCGGTCTTTCCTCAGATATGGCATGCATGTACAAGCAAATATGCACCCTCCTCCTTTCATACGTTACTATTTTTCTCCTTTTTTACACAAATGGTACAATGTAATATATATTGTTAACAACGTATTTTTATAGACCTTTCCGTGTCAAGTGTGTAAAAGAGCTTCTTTATTCTCTTATGACTGTGGCGTATTTATGTAGATGTCACACCTTTATTTAAGCAGAGCACTTGTTTTGGATGGTCAGGCTGTCTTCAAACTTTTCTTATTCCGAACAGTGCTGCTTTGAGTGTACCTGACATGATGCATTTGTAAGCTTAAAGAACTTTCTGTTTGAATACCGAAAAATACTGTATTGACAAGTAAAATTTTATGCCCATTTGTCTCAAATATCCCATTATAGTAAACCTCTTTAGGTGAATGTTTACTTCTTACTTTCTTAAACTTAAAGGGCTTCATCTTGGGGTTGATTACTGTTGATTGGGAATCTGTATCTTTGACTAGATAGTGGTTTTGAGTTGGTCTAGTTGTTTTAGGACAAGGTTGCATAGAATAGTGAGCTTGAGCTGGTTTCTTAGATATGCCTTTGACTGTATTCTCCTTTCTTCTTCTTCCTAGCACTTGGAACAGCTCCGTGCAAATAGAAATAACTTAAATCCAGCACAGAAACTGATGCTGGAACAGCTGGAAAGTCAGTTTGTCTTAATGCAGCAACACCAAGTGTGTATAGCGTTTTTTCCCCCTAAAATTTGTTAGCATTTTGAGTATTTTTCTTTACTAAAACATCCTTTTAGAGCATGTTCATGCCCACTTCTTCCTGCCAGTTTTTGCTGGAAGTTAGTAGTCTTGCTTCCTAAAATATTAATACTGGACAGAGATTTTTAGGTAAAAACAGCTATAAATTTCATTTTGAGCACAAGACGTGGTATTGTCTTCTTATTTACATGCTATTTTGCCTGTGTTCTAAGGGTTTATTTATATTATTTATTACTTAACAAGCTATCCGAAACTGAGGTGAGGTTCTTCAGGACTTGTTTAGTTTGGAAGATCTGGCATATAAATAAAACAGAATGAAAATTTGAGATTCCTTGTTTGTTTGCTTAGGGAAAAGACCTGTAAATTCCAGTTTCCATAATTATCAGCTGCTTTCTTTTATCATTACTGAAGGGATGTTTCTCAAAACAGATTTCTGTTTTTTTAAGGGAGCTAATCAAAATATGAACAAACAAAATTTTTTATTTTTAAAAGTGTGTGTTTTTCAACCTAGAGAAATTAAACATTAGGATAAGATCAGAGATTACCTGGTTATACACCTTCATGTTCTGATTCTCAACTTTATGGGCCACATAAGCAGCATTTATTTTTCATTTGCTTTTTGACAGATGAGACAAACAGGAGTTGCACAGGTACGATCTACTGGAATTTCTAATGGGCCAACAGCTGACTCATCACTGCCTACAAACTCAGTCTCTGGCCAGCAGCCACAGCTTGCTCTGACCAGAGTGCCTAGCGTCTCTCAGCCTGGAGTCCGCCCTGCCTGCCCTGGGCAGCCTTTGGCCAACGGACCCTTTTCTACAGGCCATGTTCCCTGTAGCACATCAAGAACGCTGGGGAGTACAGACACTATTTTGATAGGCAATAATCACATAACAGGAAGTGGAAGTAATGGAAACGTGCCTTACCTGCAGCGAAACGCAGTCACTCTACCTCATAACCGCACAAACCTGACCAGCAGCGCAGAGGAGCCGTGGAAAAACCAACTATCTAACTCCACTCAGGTAATAGAAGGACTAGCTGCTTTGTTGGCTCCTCACATAGTAGTTGTCTTTATTTGGTTTATGCATTTTGAGAGGAAAAAAAAGTTTGAGGAACTGTTTTTATAAGCATTTTATAGTACTGTAATGTTATTATCTACATTTTGACTCTCTATAGACACACACACACGTACACACGTACACACACACACACGTATACTTTCTTTTCCATTATGAGATTCTCCCCACGCATGCGCACACCTGCACAATCTTGGAACTCCCCCCCCACCCCAAAAAAAAAATAGATCATACAGTCCTCCAAAACTTTCTGGTAACTTATAGTGGTAAACATTTATGTAATATTACTCAGTTCATTTCTACATGTATTGCCTGCTTAAGATCAGGTGCTTATGCTAAGTTTTAGCTATTCACTGTGGTAGGTGAAAAAGTTCATTAAAGAAGCAGTTACCATAAATTACTATGAAACATGACTTTGGTGAAAAGTGCTGCCAGAGTACCTAGGGGGGCACATAAACTAAGATGTTAAGAGTCTCCAGAAATTGGAGAATTGGGGAAGGTAGAGAGGTGGTAAAGTGTGCCTAGAGTATAGATTTTGAAGAGGGAAGGACAAAATATCAGGCTGAGGAAGGTAGAAAAAGTTGCCTAATTTGTCTTGAAGGCAAAGTGGAGTAACTGAAGTTTTCAAAACAGAATAATGGATTTCATGAACATTATTTCTGTCAAGAATATATGCCATATTTTACTCAGTTCACTGTTCAACATAATTTCTAAGTTTTTACTTCTAAATATTTATGCACATAGTTTTTCCTATGTTTTGGATTATTTCCATGGAAAGGATGTTTCAAAGTGGAACTGAAGTGTCAGAGAGTAAGCATCTAGAAAAATGTTGCCAATACACATTGCCAAATTATCTGTACTTTTATTAGTCTGTTGTAAGAAATATTGGACTTACTGCTGGTTAGCCTTATATTGGTCAAACCAAGATAAGTTCTTTTTCTAAGACTTCTAAGTTTATTCTTAAAGTACTACTGTTGGTGGGACCATCTCTTCTAGAATGATTAGTGGTTTTATTTATCCTTAAATGTTGAACACCTACTGTGTCCATGTCCTGTTTGAGGTTCCAGAGGTAAATCAGCAAACACACAAAAGTGTCTTAATTCATGCAGGTAAAAAACAAAACAAACAAAAAAATAAACAACCATTATATATATAGAACATTAGGTAATGCTATGATTAGTTCTCTGGAAAAGTGTATTAGAAAGGGGAGCTGGAGTGCTAGAGATCAGTAGTAGTAGAGGATTCAAAATTATAAATAGGAAAGAAAGAAGGCTTCACTGGAAGGTGACATTTGAATAAAGACCTGAAAGAGTTAAAGAAGTGAGCCTTAAAGGTATTTGCGATAAGAGTGTTCCAAGCCCTGGGAGCAGCTAGGAGCAGTAGGCCCTAAGGTAGGAGTGTGTTTTGGATTTTTTGAGGCAAATCAAGGTGGTAAGCATGGCTGAGCCGGGCCAGCTAAGGGTGAGAAGGGAGGTAAATGAGGCCCAGCCGGAAACAGGCTGTCTGCATCATTTTCAACCTTGAAGGCCATTATAAGGGTATTGGATTTTATTATGTGTTACATGGGAAACTGTAGGGGAGTTTTGAGTGGAGGAGTAACATGATCTGACTTAGTTTTTAACCAGATCCTCTTTGGTACTCTGTGGATAGATTAAAGGAGGCAAAGGTAGAAATGATGTGACTGATTTGGAGATTATTGCTGTAAACCAGGTTAAGAGATGGTGGTGACTAGACCCAGAATGGCAGCAGTAGAAATGGTCAGCTTTTGGGTTCATTTGGAAGGTAGAACTGATGGGATTAGCTTATAGAGTGGGGTGTGAAAGAGAGGGGGAATCCAAGGTAACGGGACCCACCTCAAGCGGTGAATAAGTCTGGGTGGGTTCACGTGGGTGTGGAGAGGAAGCAGTAGATGGAGGAAAGAACTCAAGACCCCGAGCCTTGGGGCATTCCATTGTAGTAAGTCAGGAAATTGAAGAACTAGCAAAGAAGGCTAGAAGAGGAATGACCTGTGAGGTAGTAGGAGCTCCAGGAGAGTGTAAGTGATGCCCTGGAAGCCAAGTGAAGAAAATCTTTGAAGGAGGAACGCATGATCAAAGTATAAATCATATAGTACTCATTGGCCTTGTAAGGTAAGGACTGGGAATTGACCGTCAAGCCAAATGTACCTCATGACCATGCCTGCTTTTGTTACTGTTTTTGTTTTACAGCCTACAAATGAAGAATGGATTTTGCAGTTTTAGAGCATTCTTTAAAAAAAAAAAAAAAAGTGTAACAGAGACTATATGGCCCACAAAACCTAAAATATTTTCTGTGTGACACTTTACAGAAAACACTTGGATGAGAACAATTTCAGTGGATTGGTGGGGGCCCAAAGCCTAACTATAGTGGGCTTTAGCATAAAATGGCAGTGTCAGGCGTGCCATCCCCACAGATCATGACATAAAAAGGAAGAAGAGAAACAGGTGATAGCTGGAAGGGAAGTAGGGCTAAGAGTTTCTGGTTTTTTTTTTTTTTTTAAAGATTTTTATTTATTTATTTGGCAGACAGAGATCACAAGTAGGCAGAGAGAGAGGAGAAAGCAGGCTCCCTGCTGAGCAGAGAGCCGGATGCGGGGCTCTATCCCAGGACCCTGGGTTCATGACCTGAGCTAAAGGCAGAGGCTTTAACCCACTGAGCCACCCAGGCGCCCCTAAGAGTTGTTTTTTGTTTTAAATTTAAGTTGGGAGAAATCAGAAAAAAGTTTAAGGGGGGGAGGTGAAAGCTATTGGGCAGCATTAGGTATAGAGGGAGAAATTAACACAGGAGGAGGAGAAAATTGTTAGAGTAGGTGAGAGGATGAGATTTTGGGGGGTTCCGGTTCATTAACGTTAAAGGATTGTTAAAAGAATAACATGAGATTTTTGATAGAATGCCTATAGTGCTAAGGTATAATTGGCAGCTAATAAATGAAAACTTTGGTTATGCTATGTAACTTGTGATTCTTTTATTTGTTATTATATCTAATTCCCTAGCTTGCTTAGTTGCTTACATTTTCAGTAAATACTCTCTTAACACTACTTCATAATTCCAATGAAACAATCTTCAGTTTGCAGGCCATGAGGCCTCTGTACATGACTGAATACCAAGTGGCAGAGAGCTGCAGCTTTTGTTTCACAGGCTCCCACGCCAGTGTACGCAGGAGCTTTATAATTTAGGTAATGCCGTTGGCAAAGTTGTCCAAAAAATGTCGAACTGATTCTAGGTCAGAAGTTTCCCAGATGAGGTTGCTGCATGATCACTATAGCTGGGGAGCTTCTATGTTTGGCATTAATATAAGTAAAGAGGCTTTTTTAGTACTTCCTGTTCAAATATTTTTCTCAAGTTGTAATGAAAGCTAGACCATCAATAGACTTGTATGGTATATCTGCTTTTCAGCTTGTTGTGACAAAAAGACATAGAGATCCACTTATGTTCCACTTGTGAATAGTTTATTCAAAGGTACCGCTTAAGATACAAAAGTAAAATTACATGAATTATAGGTGACTGTTCTGCAACTATTCTAAGGAATTTATAGCCTAAAATAGTTGATTTGCAGATAGAGATGATGTAATAAAATGGTTAGTTTTTTACTTTCTGTATACTATAATCAGTGTAACTTAATTGTCTTCTGAGTAAATATTTGATGATAAATGAAATTTTGACTCAGCCACCCATTTTCTTAGATAATATTCTAAGTATAGC